>NC_045982.1:4020973-4630727 GCF_010909765.2 Amblyraja radiata | reverse complement strand
GCAGTGGACCAGACAGGAAGAGCGGACGGAATTACCACTAGACAGCCAAACCAGTAGGTAATTTACGGCTGGGGTGAGTACTTTCCCATTTATAGGAGGTAGGATTATATAAATAAGGGGTGTATCAATACAGTAGGGGATTCTTAAACAGGACCAGTTAATTACCTATATAAGATGGGCGGTCAGGAGATGTGCCAATACTGCGAGATGTGGGAATTTGTCGACACCATTGATGTAGAAGATCCCTACAGCTGCAGTAAGTGTTTGAGGCTAGAGGAACTCCAGCTCCGCATTGATGAGCTGGAGACCCAACTTCATACGCTGCGGTACATCAGGGAGGGGGAGTATTACCTGGATGTTTTGTGCCAGGGGATGGTCACACCGACCAGTTTAACTAATTCAGTAGGCAGTGAGCAAGGAAAGGAAGGTGTGGCCATAAGCGAGGCAGGTAGGGGGAACCAGGAGGAGATGCGGCAGGAGCCACAGCCCTTGTCCCTGACGAGCATGACCGAGGCTCTTACTCAATGTAAGGACGGGATCAGGGGCTGTGGGAGGGATGAGCAACCTGGCTGCAGCACCGTGGATCAGGAGGCCATTCAAGAGGGGGGAGTTAGAAGAAATGCCGTAGTGATAGGGGATAGTATTATTCGGGGGGTAGATAAGGTTCTCTGCGGCCAGCAGAACATGTCCCGAAGGCTGTGTTGCCTACCCGGTGCTAGGGTTAAGGATATCTCTGCGATGCTGGAGAGAAATTTGCAGAGGGAGGGGGAGGATCCAGTGGTCGTGGTCCATGTGGGGACCAATGACATAGGAAGGACGAGGAAGGAGGATCTGCTGAAGGAGTTTGAGCAGTTAGGGAATAAATTAAAAAGCAGAACCTCGAGGGTACTGATCTCCGGATTGCTACCTGAGCCACGGGCCAAATCGGCGAGGGTACGTAAAATTAAAAAGCTAAATGCGTGGCTCAAAGACTGGTGTGGGAATAATGGGTTTGGTTTCTTGGGCCACTGGCACCAGTACTGGGACAGGGGGGATCTGTTCTGTAAGGACGGACTTCACCTGAACGGTGCTGGGACTGGGGTCCTGGCAAATCATATAACTAGGGCAGTAGAGAGGTCTTTAAACTAAGTAGCGGGGGGGAGGTATCAAGGGGGGTAATAACGGCAGGGGTAGAGGAAATAGAGCAGGGTATCAGTGGGGAAGCGGAAATTCAAAATGTGACAGGAGACAGAATTTGTGAAGATAAAGATCTAGATGTAAAAGGGGCAAAAACGGAAAGGAAGGGTAGTAAAAATCATCTGAAAGTGCTTTATCTAAATGCACGGAGTATTCGTAATAAGATAAATGAATTAACGGTGCAATTAAGTATATATAGTTATGATATCGTGGCCATTACGGAGACATGGCTGCAAGGAGATCAGGACTGGGAGTTAAATATAGAGGGGTACTCGACAATTAGGAAAGATAGACAGGAAAGAAAGGGAGGAGGGGTGGCCCTTTTAATAAGGGAGGGAATAACGGCAATAGAGAGGAAGGATATTGCGTTGAAGGATCAGGATAGTGAAACAGCTTGGGTACAGATAGAGAATAATAAGGGGAAAAAAACACTAGTGGGTGTAATTTATAGACCTCCAAATAGCTGTGACGCTGTTAGTCAGAACATAAATCTGCAAATAGTTGACGCATGTAAAAAGGGAACTGCTGTAATCATGGGGGACTTCAATTTTCATATTAATTGGGCAAACCAAACTGGGCAGGGTAGACTAGAGGAAGAGTTTATAGAATGTATTAGAGACGGGTTCCTAGAACAGTATGTCACAGAACCGACAAGGGGGGAGGCAATCTTGGATCTGGTCCTGTGTAATGAAGCAGGATTAATTAAAAATGTCATAGTTAGGGACTCGTTGGGAACAAGTGACCACAATATGGTCGAATTCCATATTCAAATAGAAGGGGAGCAGGTTGAAACTCAGGCTAGGGTGCTTAGTCTAAATAAGGGGGATTATGAAGGTATGAGGACTGAGCTGATCAAAGTTGACTGGGATAGCAGACTCAAGAATAAGACGGTACATGAGCAGTGGTGTACGTTTAAGGGTATACTGTATAACCTTCAAGAAAAATTTATTCCTATGAAGAAAAAAAGGGGTAAGGGTAAGAACAGTCAGCCATGGCTCAGTAAAACTATAAAGGATAGTATTCGGCTGAAGGCAAGGGCATATAAGGTAGCCAGAGATAGTGGGAGGGTAGAGGATTGGGAAGCATTTAAAGGTCAGCAAAAAATAACTAAGAGATTAATTAAGACGGGGAAAATAGACTATGAAAGGAATTTAGCGAACAACATAAAAACTAATAGTAAGAGTTTTTATAGCTATATAAAAAGAAAAAGGGTGGCTAAGGTGAACGTTGGTCCATTGGAGGGTGAGACTGGAGAGTTGTTGGTGGGGAACATGGAAATGGCAAAGGCATTAAACGAGTATTTTGTATCAGTCTTCACCATAGAAGACACAAAAAATATTCCAACGCTGGATAAACAGGGGGCGGTAGGAATGGAGGAGCTAAATACTATTAAGATCACCAAGGAGGTGGTATTAGGGAAATTAATGAGACTGAAGGAGGATAAATCCCCTGGGCCTGATGGATTACATCCAAGGGTCTTGAGGGAGATAGCGGTGGGGATTGTGGATGCATTGGTGATAATTTTCCAAAACTCCCTGGAGGCAGGAACGGTCCCAGTGGATTGGAAAATGGCCAATGTAACACCTATATTTAAAAAAGGAAGTAAACAGAAGGCGGGTAACTATAGACCGGTTAGTCTAACATCGGTGGTGGGTAAAATGTTAGAGACAATTATTAAAGAAACACTAACGGGGCACTTGGATAAACATGACTTCATCGGACAGAACCAGCATGGTTTTGTGAAGGGGAAGTCCTGTTTAACGAATCTGCTCGAATTCTTTGAGGAAGTAACAACCCGGGTGGATAAAGGGGAACCGGTGGATGTGGTATACTTGGACTTCCAAAAGGCTTTTGACAAGGTGCCACATAAGAGACTATTGCTAAAAATAAAAAATTATGGGATTGGGGGTAATATATTAGCATGGGTAGAGGATTGGCTAACAAATAGGAAGCAGAGAGTGGGGATAAATGGTTCATACTCGGGATGGCAACCGGTAACTAGCGGGGTTCCGCAAGGGTCGGTGCTGGGACCCCAGTTGTTCACAATTTATATAAATGATTTGGAGGAGGGAACCAAGTGTAATATATCAAAATTTGCGGACGATACAAAAATGGGAGGAAAAGTAGGGGATGAGGAGGATAGGAAGAGTCTGCAAAAGGATATAGATAAGCTAGGTGAGTGGGCAACAACTTGGCAGATGAAATTTAATACTAATAAATGTGAAGTCATTCACTTTGGGAAAAAAAATGATAGGGCAAGTTATTTTCTAAATGAGGAGGAGCTGCGTTGTAATGCAACGCAAAGGGATCTAGGGGTATTAGTACATGAATCACTAAAAGTTAGTATGCAGGTGCAGCAAGCAATCAGGAAGGCCAATGGAGTTTTGGCCTTTATTGCTAGGGGGATTGAGTATAAAAACACGGAGGTCTTGCTGCAGCTGTACACAGTATTAGTGAGACCACATTTGGAATACTGTGTACAGTTCTGGGGTCCATACTTAAGAAAGGATGTACTAGCCCTGGAGGCAGTGCAGCGAAGGTTTACAAGATTAATTCCTGCAATGAGGGGATTGACATATGAGGAAAGGTTAAGTAGGCTGGAACTCTACTCTTTGGAGTTTAGAAGAATGAGAGGCGATCTCATTGAAACATATAAGATCGTGAGGGGCCTTGATCGGGTGGATGCACCGAGGATGTTCCCAATGATCGGGGAAACTAGAACTAGGGGACATAGTTGCAGAATAAGGGGGGGGTCTTTTAAAACTGAGATGAGGAAGAACTTCTTCACCCAGAGGGTGGTTAATTTATGGAATTCACTGCCCCAGGGAGCAGTGGAAGCAGAAACTTTAAATATATTTAAGACTAAAATAGGTGGTTTTTTAGCTGCCAAGGGGATAAGGGGCTACGGGGAGAGGGCAGGGATATGGACCTAGGTATGGTTAGTATAGTAAGACCTGAGTGATCTCCTGGACAAGTGTCGATCGCCTGGATTGGGGTCGGAGAGGAATTTCCCGGATTTTTTTCCCGAATTGGACCTGGGTTTTTATCCGGTTTTTTGCCTCCCCCAGGAGATCGCGAGGTTCTTGGGGTGGAGAGGGGTGATAGCGGTATAAAGGGGAGGGTAGTGTCTTGTGTTCTGTGTCTTGTGTCTACTGTTTGTGGGTAAGTGTGTCTGTTTAGTGTTCAGCCATGAGCGAATGGCGGTGCGGGCTCGACGGACCTGGTGGTCTACTCTCGCACCTACTTTCTATGTTTCTATGTTTCTATGGGCGGAGTCTGCAGCTAACTGTGAGTCTCAAGGACACCTTGCGCTTGGCCAGGCAGCTTTCCTAACGCTCCCCCTCTCGCAGGCAGGGCTATGAACATTAGATAATCCCCTACAGGGTTGTAATGGGACACTCCAAAAATTTATTCTTGGGAAGACTGACAGCCGGGGTCAAGAAACAGCTGTTGAAGTTAATGCTTCTTCCTCCCACACACTGTCTGACAACAGTGCCTTGCCACAACCATGTGTCTGAATTGTATGTAAAACCCTAGATGTTTGTTCTCTGAGGGATATAAATAAAAAAGATACACAATTGAAAGTATCATTATTATTACTCTAATAATTGGAAGTATATTCCACCGTGTATAGATGAAAGATATACACAAAAATCTGGAGTAATTCAGTGGGACAGGCAACATCTCTGGAGAGAAGGAATGGGTGACGTTTCGGGTCGAGACCCTTCTTCAGAGTTACTCCAGCTTTATGTGACTATCTTCGGTTTAAACCACCATCTGCAGTTCCTTCTTACACACGAATTGAAACCTATTGTCCAACTGCAATATATGCCCCATGTATTCAGTTGAGTACTGACCTAACTGACAGAGAGTTTGGCAGAGAGTATTATTATTAGTTTTATTAAACTTTATATCAGACTCAAGGTCCAGACAAGAGACAGCATTACATAAAATCCATCCATCCGTCCGTCCGTCCGTCCGTCCATCCATCCATCCATCCATCCATCCATCCATCCATCCATCCATCCATCCATCCATCCATCCATCCATCCATCCATCCATCCATCCATCCATCTATCTATCTATCTCCATATAAAACTGTGTGCCTGCAGTCCGGCTGCCTTTCTGCCTTTTGATTCGTTCCCATCGTGTGATGTCACAATGCCCAATGCTCGCAGATGTCCAATTGGGATGGTGTTCAAAAGGGAACTGCAGATGCTGGAATGGATTCATTTACATATGCCTTTGCACCAGCCCCAGCCACTGGTGACCGTGTCATCGTGTGATGTCACAATGCCGAATGCCCAAAGACATTTTTGCCATAGAGGGAGTACAGAGAAGGTTCACCAGACTGGTTCCTGGGATGTCAGGACTTTCATATGAAGAAAGACTGGATAGACTCGGCTTGTACTCGCTAGAATTTAGAAGATTGAGGGGTGATCTTATAGAATCTTATGTTTCTATGTTTCCCTCTCCTCACCCCTCTCCCTCTCCCACCCATCCCTCTCTCCCCCACCCCGTTCACTCTCTACCCCACCCCCTTCCATCTCCCCCGCCCCCATTCCCTATCCCTCTGTCCGTCTTCCACCACTCCCCCTACCCCTCCCACTCCACGCTTCCACTTCTCTCCCCCTTCCCCCTCCACTCTCCCTCCCCACTCTTTCTACCCTCTCACCCCACACCTCTCCCCCTCCCTCCCTCCTCCCCTCCCTCCCCATCCCTCCCCTTCCACACATCTCTCTCCCCATCCCCCTCTCTCACCCCCTACCCCGCTCTCCTTTCCCTCCCAAATCTGTCCCTTTTCCTCCTCCTCTCCCCTCCTTCCCCTCTTCTCACCCCCCTCCCCCCACCTGTGTGTTTGGGGTGTGGTTAATGTGAGTGTGTTGCCGCAGCCCCCCCCAAACCCCCCCACCCCACCCGCAAACGCCGTTGGGGAAACAGACCCAACGGGTCTGCACTTGGTCTAGTAAATATATAAAACTCTCGTGCCATCCGTCCGGCTGCCTTTCTGCCTTTTGATTCGTTTCCATCGTGTGATGTCACAATGCCCAATGCTCGCAGATGTCCAATCGCAATGCCCAATGCTCGCAGATGTCCAATCGGAATGGATCCATTTACATGTACGGCTTCTGACTGCATTTCTTCCTTTGATTCACTGCAACTCCGAAACCAGACGCAGAATCGCCGACATCTTTTCCATTTCGGTAGAGATTTCACTTTTCTTTCTAAGTATCCGCTCCTCATTACATTTCGTCGTGTTTAAGTACACGTTTTTAATCAAATCCTTCCCCCCCCCCCCCCCCAATATTTCAAAAATAAACTGGCTTCTCACCCACAGAAGCAGCATCAGCCTCAGCCCCTGGTGAACGTTCCATCGTGTGATGTCACAATGCCCAATGCTCACAGATGTCCAATCGGAATGGATCCATTTACATATGCCTTTGCAGGAGCCCCAGCCAATGGTGAACATTCCATTGTGTGATGTCACAATGCCCAATGCTCAAATACATTGTTGCCATAGAGGGAGTACAGAGAAGGTTCACCAGACTAATTCCTGGAATGTCAGGATTTTCATATGAAGAAAGATTGGATAGACTCGCCTCGTACTCGCTAGATTTTAGAAGATTGAGGGGGTATCTTATAGAAACGTATAATATTCTTAAGTGGTTGGACAGGCTAGATGCAGGAAGATTGTTCCAGTTGTTGGGGAAGTCCAGAACAAGGGGTCACAGTTTAAGGATAAGGGGTAATTCTTTTAGGACCGATATGAGAAAAAAAAAATTCACACAGAGAGTGGTGAATCTCTGGAATTCTCTGCCACAGAAGGTAGTTGAGGTCAGTTCATTGGCTATATTTAAGAGGGAGTTAGATGTGGCCCTTGTGGCTAAAGGGATCAGGGGGTATGGAGAGAAGGCAGGTACAGGATACTGAGTTGGATGATCAGCCATGATCATATTGAATGGTGGTGCAGGCTAGAAGGGCCGAATGGCCTACCCCTGCATTTAATTTCTATGTTTCTATGTTTCCCTCTCCTCACCCCTCTCCCTCTCCCACCCATCCCTCTCTCCCCCACCCCCCTTCCCTCTCTACCACCACCCCCTTACCCCTACCCCTCTGTCCCTCTTCCACTACTCCCCCGTCCCTCTTCTACCACTCCCGCTACCCCTCTACCCCTCCCTCCCTCCCCACTCCTCCACTTCTCTCCCACTCTCTCCTCCCCCTCTCCCATCCCTCTCTCCCCCACCCCCGTTCCCTCTCTACCCCACCCCCTTCCCTCTCTCCCCCCACCCCCTTCCCCCTATCTCTCTGTCCCTTCCTTCATCACTCCCGCTACCCCTCTCCTCCTCCCTCCCCACTCGTCCACTTCTCTCCCCCTTCCCCTCCACTCTCCCTCCCCACTCTTTCCCCTCTCACCCCCCACCCCTCTCCCCATCCCTCCCTCCTCCCCCCCTCCCCATCCCCCCATCCCCACATCTCTCCCCCCATCTCTCACCCCCTACCCCGCTCTCCTTTCCCTCCCAAATCTATCCCGTTCCCTCCTCCTCCTCTCCCCTCTTCTCACCCCCCCCCCTGCAAACGCCGTTGGGGAAACAGACCCAACGGGTCTGCACTTGGTCTAGTTAATATATAAAACTGTGTGCCTGCCGTCCGGCAGCCTTTCTGCCTTTTGATTCGTTTCCATCGTGTGATGTCACAATCCCCAATGCTCGCAGATGTCCAATCACAATGCCCAATGCTCGCAGATGTCCAATCGGAATGGAGCCATTTACATGTACGGCTTCCGACTGCATTTCTTCCTTTGATTCACTGCAACTCCGAAACCAGACGCAGAATCGCCGACATCTTTTCCATTTCAGTAGAGATTTCACTTTTCTTTCTAAATATCCGCTCCTCATTACATTTCATCGTGTTTAAGTACACATTTTTAATCAAATCCTCCCCCCCCCCCCCCCCCCAATATTTCAAAAATAAACTGGCTTCTCACCCATAGAAGCAGCACCAGCCCCAGCCCCTGGTGAACGTTCCATCGTGTGATGTCACAATGCCCAATGCTCAAAGACATTGTTGCCATAGAGGGAGTACAGAGAAGGTTCACCAGACTGATTACTGGGATGTCAGGACTTTCATATGAAGAAAGACTGGATAGACTCGGCTTGTACTCGCTAGATTTTAGAAGATTGAGGGGGTATCTTATAGAAACTTACAAAATTCTTAAGTGGTTGGACAGGCTAGATGCAGGAAGATTGTTCCAGATGTTGGGGAAGTCCAGAACAAGGGGTCACAGTTTAAGGATAAGGGGTAATTCTTTTAGGACCGATATGAGAAAAAAAACAAATTCACACAAAGAGTGGTGAATCTCTGGAATTCACTGGCACAGAAGGTAGCTGAGGCCAGTTCATTGGCTATATTTAAGAGGGAGATAGATGTGGCCCTTGTGGCTAAAGGGATCAGGGGGTATGGAGAGAAGGCAGGTACCTCCCCCACCCCCCTTCCCTCTCTACCCCACCCCCTTCCGTCTCTCCACCCGCCCCCTTCCTCCTACCCCTCTGTCCCTCTTCCATCACTCCCCCTACCCCTCCTCCCTCCCCACTCTTCCACCTCTCCCCCTTCCCCCTGCACTCCCTCCCCACTCTTTCCCCTCTCTCCCCCCACCCCTCTCCCCATCCCTCCCTCCCCATCCCCCCTCCCCCACATCTCTCTCCCCATCTCTCACCCCCTACCCCGCTCTCCTTTCCCTCCCAAATCTATCCCGTTTCCTCCTCCTCCTCTCCCCTCTTCTCACCCCCCCCCCCCCCCCCGCAAACGCCGTTGGGGAAACAGACCCAACGGGTCTGCACTTGGTCTAGTTAATATATAAAACTGTGTGCCTGCCGTCCGGCTGCCTTTCTGCCTTTTGATTCGTTTCCATCGTGTGATGTCACAATGCCCAATGCTCGCAGATGTCCAATCACAATGCCCAATGCTCGCAGATGTCCAATCGGAATGGATCCATTTTCATGTACGGCTTCCGACTGCATTTCTTCCTTTGATACACTGCAACTCCGAAACCAGACGCAGAATCTTTTCCATTTCGGTAGAGATTTCACTTTTCTTTCTAAGTATCCGCTTAGAAAGAATCGTTCCATCGTGTGATGTCACAATGCCCAATGCTCACAGATGTCCAATCGGAATGGAACCATTTACATATGCCTTTGCAGGAGCACAAGCACTTGGTGAACGTTTCATCGTGTGATGTCACAATGCCCAATGCTCAAAGACATTGTTGCCATAGAGGGAGTACAGAGAAGGTTCACCAGACTGATTTCTGGGATGTCAGGACTTTCATATGAAGAAAGACTGGATAGACTCGGCTTGTACTCGCTAGATTTTAGAAGATTGAGGGGGTATCTTATAGAAACTTACAAAATTCTTAAGTGGTTGGACAGGCTAGATGCAGGAAGATTGTTCCAGATCTTTGAGGAAACAGACCCAACAGGTCTGCACTTGGTCTAGTTAATATATAAAACTCTCGTGCCATCCGTCCGGCTGCCGTCCGGCTGCCTTTCTGCCTTTTGATTTGTTTCCATCGTGTGATGTCACAATGCCCAATGCTCGCAGATGTCCAATCGGAATGGATCCATTTACATGGAAGGCTGCTGGCCGCCTTTCTTCCTTTGATTCACTGCAACTCCGAAACCAGACGCAGAATCGCCGACATCTTTTCCATTTCGGTAGAGATTTCACTTTTCTTTCAAAGTATCCGCTCCTCATTACATTTCGTCGTGTTTAAGTACACGTTTTTAATCAAATCCTTCTCCCCCCCCCAATATTTCAAAAATAAACTGGCTTCTCACCCATAGAAGCAGCCCTAGCCCCAGCCCCTGGTGAACGTTCCATTGTGTGATGTCACAATGCCCAATGCTCAAATTCCCTCTCCTCACCCCTCTCCCTCTCCCACCCATCACTCTCTCCCCCACCCCCCTTCCCTCTCTACCCCACCCCCTTCCCTCTCTCCCCCGCCCCCTTCCCCTACCCCTCTGTCCCTCTTCCACCAGTCCCTCTACCCCTCCCTCCCCACTCTTCCACTTCTCTCCCCTTACCCCACCCCTCTCCCTCCCTCACCCCTCTCTCTTCCCCTCCCTGTCCCACCCCTTCCCCTACCCCTCTGTCCCTCTTCCACCACTCCCCCGTCCCTCTTCCACCACTCCCGCTACCCATCCCTCCCTCCCCACTCTTCCACTTCTCTCCTCCCCCTCTCCCCACCCCTCTCCCATCCCTCTCTCCCCACCCCTTCCCTCTCTACCCCACCCCCTTCCCTCTCTCCCCCGCCCCCTTCCCCTCTGTCCCTCTTCCACCACTCCCCCTACCCCTCCCTCTCCCACTTCTCTCCCCTTACCGCACCCCTCTCCCTCCTCCACCCCTGTCTCCCCCTCCCTTCCCCTCTCTCCCCCACCCCTTCCCCTACCCCTCTGTCCCTCTTCCACCACTCCCCCTGTCCCTCTTCGACCACTCCTACTATCCCTCTCCCCCTCCCTCCCTCCCTCCCCACTCTTCCACTTCTCTCCCCCCCTCCCCCCCCCACACTCTTTCCCCTCTCTCCCCCCACCCCTCTCCCCCTCCCATCCCACTCTCCCCCTCCCTCCACACTCTTCCCCCTCTCCCTCCTCATTCCCTTACCGTGCACAGTCTCTGTCTTTAAGAAGGAACTACAGATGCTGAAAAATCGAAGGTAGACATAAAAAAAGCTGGATAAACTCAGCGGGTGCGGCAGCATCTATGGAGCGAATTGAATGGTCAACGTTTTTGGCCGAAACCCGGAAGAAGGGTTTCGGCCAAAAACGTTGCCCTTTTCCTTCGGTCCATAGATGCTGCTGCACCCGCTGAGTTTATCCAGCATTTTTGTTGTTGTACCAGCCTCTCTCTCTCTGCCCTTCTCTCTTCTCTCGACTCATGCACGCCCGCTCCAACCCCTCCCCCCCCCTTCACCTCTCTCCCCCATCCTCTCCTCCCCCTCTTCTTCTCCCCCCCCCTCCCCCTCTCCCTCTCCACCCTCCTCCTCCCCTTCCTCACACAATATTTTTTGTGGGGGCGGGTCGACAGTGTGTGTGACTGTTCGTGGAGGCGGCCACGCGCTCTCCATTCAAGAAGACGCTCATCTGTTTGTGGAGGCGCGTGCTTAGTATGTGACCAAAGATCTTATAGCGGAGCTCTCCGCTACAAGATCTTTGTGTGTGACGACACACGCTCCCCCCTCCCCCTTTGGTGCAGGAGGCGCGCGCAGCATCTGAACGCTCAGCGATTATTCGAATTCTTCACTAACCGTCATTCTGACTTTGCTTGTGAAGAGAAAAGTCCTGAATTGCATTTGTCTGATGCAGGAAGATTGTTCCCGATGTTGGGGAAGTCCAGGACAAGCGGGTCACAGTTGAAGGATAAAGGGGAAATCCTTTAGTACTGAGATGAGGAAAACATTTTTCACACAGATAGTGGTGAGTCTCTGGAATTCTCTGCCACATAAGGTAGTTGAGGTCAGTTCATTGGCTATATTTAAGAGGGAGTTAGATGTGGCCCTTGTGACTAAAGGGATCGGGGGTATGGAGAGAAGGCAGGTACAGGATACTGAGTTGGATGATCAGCCATGATCATATTGAATGGTGGTGCAGGCTCGAAGGGCCGAATGGCCTACTCCTGCACTTAATTTCTATGCTTCTATGTTTCCCTCTCTTCACCCCTCTCCCTCTCCCACCCATCCCTCTCTCCCCCACCCCCCTTCCCTCTCTACCACCACCCCCTTCCCCCTACCCCTCTGTCCCTCTTTCACCACTCCCCCTACCCCTCCCTCCCCACTCTTCCACTTCTATCCCCTTACCCCACCTCTCTCTCTCCCCCACCCCTCGCTTCCCCTCCCTTCCCCTCTCTCCCCCACCCCTTCCCCTACCCCTCTGTCCCTCTTCCACAACTCCCCCGTCTCTCTTCCACCACTCCCGCTACCCCTCTACCCCTCCCTCCCCACTCTTCCACTTCTCTCCCCCTTCTCTCCTCACCCCTCTCCCTCTCCTCACCCCTCTCCCTCTCCCATCCCTCTCTCCCCCACCCCCCTTCCCTCTCTACCCCACCCCACCCCCTTCCCTCTCCCCCCCACCCCCTTCCCCCTATCCCTGTCCCTCTTCCATCACTCCCCTACCCCTCTCCACCTCCCTCCCCACTCGGCCACTTCTCTCCCCCTTCCCCTCCACTCTCCCTCCCCACTCTTTCCCCTCTCTCCCCCACCCCTCTCCCCCTCCCTCCCTCCTCCCCATCTTCCCCATCCCCCCTCCCCCACATCTCTCTCCCCATCTCACCCCCTACCCCGCTCTCCTTTCCCTCCCAAATCTATCCCGTTTCCTCCTCCTCCTCTCCCCTCCCTCCCCTCTTCTCACCCCCCCCCCCCCCCCCCCCCGCAAACGCCGTTGGGGAAACAGACCCAACGGGCCTGCACTTGGTCTAGTCTATCTTTTCTCTAATATATAAAACTGTGTGCCTGTCACCTGCCGTCCGTCCGGCTGCCTTTCTTCCTTTTGATTCGTTTCCATCGTGTGATGTCACAATGCCCAATGCTCGCAGATGTCCAATCGCAATGCCCAATGCTCGCAGATGTCCAATTAGAATGGATCCATTTACATGGACGGCTGCCGGCTGAATTTCTTCCTTTGATTCACTGCAACGCCGAATCCAGACGCTCAATCGCCGAGATCTTTTCCATTTCGGTAGAGATTTCACTTTTCTTTCTAAGTATCCGCTCCTCATTACATTTCGTCGTGTTTAAGTACACGTTTTTAATCAAATCCTTCCCCCCCCCCACCCCCCAATATTTCAAAAATAAACTGGCTTCTCACCCATAAAACAACATTTCACTTGAGCCTTTATGAGGTTCAATTGACAAATAAATTGTATTGTATTGTATAGAAGCAGCCATTTCGGTAGACATTTCACTTTTCATTCCAACTATCCACTCCTCATTAGATTTCGTTATGTTTATGTCCACATTTTTCATTAAATCCTTCTCCCCCCCCCCCACTCACTCATTTTGTCGCCTCCTGCTGGCCGGCGACCATAACGGCTGCTGGCGCCCGCATATCGCCTCAAAGACGCCATTTAAAACCAGCTGCACTGCTCATTCCTGAGCCGCTTGAGTTGGAGGACCACGTCTCCCGTGGGGGCTACGGGTGGGGAACGGCTGCGTTGGGGGAGCAGACCCAACGGGTCTGCCCTTGGTCTAGTTGCATATAAAAACACCATAAAATACATATAGAAGATTAGTAAATTACTTATAAGAGCATCATAAATTATATACAAAAACACAATACATGATTTAAAATCCAGAATAAACAGAAAGACCAGTGTCCGGGGAACCAGGGATGTCCTTTGTGGTTTTGCTTTTTAATTTGAACCCCACCTGCACAAGCTTCACTTCTGTATTGGCTGTCACATGGGCCAGACAACTATGTTTTCCATTCCCACATCAAACTCCTCTCCAGGCTAAAGGAGAAGTCCTTACCTCTGGCACTTTGCAGGCCACGCAATCTTCAGGCAAGCACTCATACCAATATATGCACAGAACAGTATCTGCCCTCATTACTATCCTCCCCCCTAATCACCACTATATTGCTTTTCACACCTCCAACTTGAATGGACCCCATACTGTTGCAGTTGGCTTGCTTGTGCTCCTGGGCATTTCTGCCCTGGTCCATGAAGGCTGGTGTAGTTAAGTTTACTTAAACAGGCTCCTCGGCCCACTGTGTCCATGCCGACCTTCAATCACCCATTCACTGGGTACGATTTGCCTGGATAACATTGCATTAGATGGTGCCAAAGGGAAAATAAACAGAGTGCAGAAAATATGATACCACAAGATATTACTGCGTGCGATCCAGTCAGTGAAAAGACTATATATGATTACTAGACTAAGTTGGGTTCCATGTTCACATGGGAGGACTGGTCCCCCAGCGCAATATTCCACCTCTCCACCAATTCCAATATTGGTAGCCAGTGGGGGGGCGGGGGGGCTTTCTGGAGCACTAGTATGGGTGTTGTGGGCCGAAGGGACTGGTTTCCAGAGGGCTAGTATGGACATTGTGGGCCTAATGGATTCTTGAGCTGGCAGCTCAGTCACTCCGACCTGGTGGGCTGGCAGCTCAGTCACTCAGGGCTGGTGGGCTGGCAGCTCGGTCACTCAGGCCTGGTGGGCTGGCAGCTCAGTCACTTATGGCTGGTGGGCTGGCAGCTCAGTCACTCACGGCTGGTGGGCTGGCAGCTGACTCACTCATGGCTGGTGGGCTGGCAGTTGACTCACTCATGGCTGGTGGGCTGACAGTTGACTCACAGCTGGTGGGCTGGCAGTTGACTCACTCACGGCTAGTGGGCTGGCAGTTGACTCACAGCTGGTGGGCTGGCAGTTGACTCACTCACGGCTGGTGGGCTGGCAGTTGGCTCATCTCACACACACACCATCTCTCACATGCACACTCACACCATCCATCACACACAACATTTATATGACAGTAAAACTCTCTTGAATCTACTCACGTGGTTGAGCACGGCCTGTCCCCTGAGCGGGACTTCTGGAATGAGCGCGACGTTCAGGTCAAGCAGCACAGTGCAGACCAACCCTTCAATTCAGTTCAAGCAGCACAGTACAGACCAACCCTTCAATTCAGTTCAGTTCAAGCAGCACAGTGCAGACTCACAGTTCAGTTCATTCACGGCGTAGACGCATAGTTCTGGACTCAACTCGCACTCCAGGTCTTCCGGGGTGACTGACTCATGTGCGGCCTCTGGGGCTTTATTCTCCTGGCCCCCCGGAAGGGTCATTACCTTTATCAATGGCGAATGATAGGCGAGAGGACCAATCTGCTGATCTCACGATTTTTAAAACATTCAAAACTTTTTCATTATTTCACCGATCGGAAAAAACCTTGGGGCGGTTGGAGGAGAGGAGGACAGTGAGTAAGATGGCGAAAAAATCATAGCGATATAGGGTAGCGTCTTTTCTAAAATTTATTTACAACATAGACAGGAAGTGGTCAAGATGAGACTTTTAGTAATAGTATAGATAATCAAGCCGTCCCCAGTGTACAGATACAGGATGAAAGATCATTCATGGATAGGACAGGTTTAGAGGGATATGGGCCAAACACAGGCAGGTGGGTCTAGTGTAGCTAGGACATTTTGGCCGATTTGGCCAAGTTGGGCCGAAGGGCCTGTGTCCACGCTGTATGCCACTATGACTCTAAAAAGGGTATAATGTTTAGTGCAAGATAAAGTCCAGTAAAGTCCGATTAAAGGTAGTTTGAAGGTCTCCAGTGAGGTAGACGGGAGGTCAGTATTGCTCTCTAGTTGCTGAGAGAATGGTTCAGTTGCCCAATAACATTTGGGAAGAAACTGTCCCTGAATCTGGAGCTATGTGTTTTCAAATTCCTGTACCTCTAGATTGATGGGAGAGGGGAGAAGAGGGAGTGACTGGGGTGAGACTGGTCCTTGATTATGCTGGTGGCCTTGCCGAGGCAGCATAAATTGTAGATGGAGTCCATGGAGGGGAAGTTGGTTTGCGTGATGGTCCGGGCTACGTAATCTATCAAGTATGATATGATAAGCTATTTGGTTAGTTTTTATCTTCCATTACCAACTAAAAGTGGAGACCGTATCTTTAAAGTGACACCTAAAGTGTAAATGGCACTTTCAAAGTGCGAAAATTAATTTCTCAGAACATGCACTGAACACTCTTGCACAACCTGGTAAGAAAGAGAGTCACTACTGAGAACTTATTTTGAGTTTCAGGGAAATGAGGAAATATGTTATTTGCAGCAGCTAGCATGGCAGCATTGTGCTTCTTTGCTGAGTTACTGATCTGGGGATATGATTCAAATTAGAGGCTTACATTTATTTACATCAGCAAAGCGATGGAAGGGATAGTAGTGCTCTAAGTTGGCACTTGTTTAGCAACAACTTGCTGACTGAAGCTTGGTTTGAGTTCTGCCAAAGCCACAGCCTTGGTCCAGATCCTGGTGAACTTCTACCGCTGCACCATCGAGAGCATCCTTACCAACTGTATCACAGTATGGTATGGCAACTGCTCTGTCTCCGACCGCAAAGCACTGCAGAGGGCGGTGAAAACTGCCCAACGCATCACCGGTTCCTCGCTCCCCTCCATTGTCTGTCCAGAGCAGGCGATGTCTGCGAAGGGCGCTCAGCATCGTCAAGGACTGCTCTTACCCCAACCACAGACTGGTTACCCTCCTCCCATCCGGGAGGCGCTACAGGTCTCTCTGTTTGCCGGACCAGCATGTTCAGGAACAGCTTCTTCCATGCGGCTGTTACACAACTTAACTCTGCACCTTGGCGATTGCCAGTCACCCCCCCCGGATACTCCTTCCCCCAGAAAAATTGCAGTACTGCTACTGTATGCACATATATATATTTTACTGTTCCATTATTCTATGTTCGCTCTTCTGGGTGAGATGCAAACTGCATTTTGTTGTCTCTGTACTGTACACCGCACAATGACAATAAAGATTGAATCTGAATCTGAATCTGAATCTGAACATGGACAGAAGAGCTGAACATTAGGGGTGTGAGTAAGTGCCCTTCACCTCAAAGCCGCATTTTGAACACAGAACATAGAATAGCAAAGCATAGGAACAGGAACATGATGCCAGGACCAATTCTTATCTGCCTGCACATAATCCATAACCTTCCATTTCCTGCATATCCATATGCCCATCCAAAAGTCTCTTAAATGCCACTATTATTTCTGCCTCCAACACCAGCCACCAGCATGGTGGCGCAGCAGTAGAGTTGCTGCCTTACAGTGCCAGAGACCGGGTTCAATCCTGACTACGGGTGCTGTCTGTACTGTCCCTTTGTGATCACATAGGTTTTTTCTGGGTGCTCTGGTTCCCTCCCACACTCCAAAGACATTTACGTTTATTGGCTTCTGTAAATTGTCTATGGTGTGTAGGATAGAACTAGCGTACTGGTGATCATTGGTTGGTGGGTCAAAGGGCCTGTTTCTCTACACAATATCTCTAAAACTAAAAACTAAAACTACAGCCACCCCTGGCAGTATGTTCCAGGCACCCACCAATCTTAGTAAAAAAACTTGCCCAGTACATCTCCTTCAAGCTTTGTCCCGCTCACCTTACAGCTATGCCCTCTAGTACTTGATATTTCCATTCAGGGAAAAAGATTCTGATGGTCATCCTATCCATGTCTCTCATAATGTTCTGTACGTCTATCAGGTCTCCTCTCAACCTCTGGTGTTTCAGAGAAAACAATTGAATCTGGCATCAGGAAGCCAGTTCTGGATAAACTCGAGTCAAGTGAGTCAAGGGAAACGCCCTCTAATGTGGGAATCACACCAAGCACAAAGGAAGATGGTTGCAGAGATTGAAGACCAATCTTCTCAGCTACAAGACAGCTCTGCCGGAGTTCCTCATGGTAGCGTCCCAGGCCAATCCTGCTCCAGCTACCTCATCAATGAAGTAGCAATATTCGCTGACGATTACACAGAGTTCAACACCATTTGCGTCTCCCCAGATAATGAAAGGGCAGCATGACTTGGTCAGTCTCCAGGTCTGGGCAGATAGGCGGCATGTAACATGGTGGCACAGTGGCAGCATGTAACAGAATGGCACAGTGGCGTTCCCCATACCCAGTGGCAGAGTTGCTGCCTTTCAGTGCCAGGGACCCAGGTTTGATCATGACTATGGGTGCTGTCTGTACGCAGTTTGTACTTTCATCCCGTGACCTACGTGGATTTTCTCCCAGATCTCCAGTTTCCTCCCACACTCCAAAGATGTACAGGCTAATTGTAGGCTAATTGGCTTGATAAAATTGTAAATTATCCCTAGCATGTAAGATAGTGCTAGTGTATGGGGATCGTTGGTCCGCGCAGACTCGGTGGATCAAAGGGCCTGTTTCCACGCTGTATCTTTAAACTAAACTAAACAAAACACTTAAGCCACACAAGTACCAGACAATGATGATATCCAGCAAGATAAAGTCCGCCTATCATCCCCTGACATTCAATGGCATTATTATCACTGAATCTCCCACTATCAATGTCCTGGGATTTACCATTTACAGGAAACTGAATTGAAGTGGACATACACAATGTGACTACAAGAGCAGGTCAGATGCTAGGAATTCAGTGGCAGGTAACTCACCTACTTACTCCCCAAAGCCTGTTCATCAGCTACAAGTCAAGAGTGTGATGGGATTGTCTCCTGGATGTGCAGTGTCAATAACACTTAAGAAGCTTGACATTCACAACTCCTCACTCACTCCACTACCGATGCCCAATTGTAGCAGTTTGTATCATCGATGGGATATATACCGCAGATCTCTAGACAGAACCTTCCAAATCCATGACCTCTACCAGCTAGAAGGACAAGGGCAGCAAAAGCATGGGGACACCACCAGCTAAAGGTTTCCCACCATGCGCGAAAACCAGAGGACATAGGTTTAAGGTGAGGGGGGAAAGATTTAACAGGAACCTGAGGGATAACGTCTTTACACAAAGGGTGGTGGGTGTACGGAACAAGCTGCTGGAGGAGGTAGTTGAGGCAGGTATGATCGCACGTTTAAGAAGCATTTAGATAGGTACATGGATGGGAAAGGTTTAGAGGAATATGGACCAAACGCAGGCAGGTGGAACTGGTGCAGATGCCGTCTGTTGGACGGCATGGGCAAGTTGGAACAAAAGGCCTTTTTCCACACTGTGTGACTCTGTGACTCTCTCCATAACTGTAAGCTAGACACCATCCTGACCTGCAAATATATTGCTGTTCCTTCATCGGCGCTGGATCCAACTTCTGGAACTCGCTCCCTAACAGCATTGTGAGTGTACACATACCTCAAGGACTGTAGCAGTTCAAGTTGGCAGCTCACCAACACCTTCTCAAGAGCAATTAGCGATAGGCAAATAAATGCTTATCCAGGCAATGGAATGCACACTCCTTGAATGAATAGGGAAAAAAATGACATCTGGAATTTTTAAACCTTTATCAGTAATAATGTCTGTGAAACCCTTGGGGTCATCATAAAAGTCCACCTTATTTTTTTTTTTCAGGGAAGGAAATCCTTACCTGGTTAGACCACGTGTAATTCTAGACTTACTGCAATATAGGCTTTTCCCACACCAGCCAAATGGCCAAGGAACCTTATGAATATCTGTTAGTAATTGCAACAAATGTTGGCTTTGTTAGTAGATAAACCCCAAGAGAATTGTTTGCGTGCACTCTTCGCTGTAAAATGCAGAAGTCAGCAGGTTGCAACTGACTTCCTGAAGAGTCAGTTTTAACCAAACCTACAAACTCCTAGAAATGACAATTCAGCTCAAGATTCATTCTATGCACTGAAGTGAAACAACTGTGACCACCTTAGGTCTTTTTGCTGCTGGTTATACAAGTGAGGAGAACTGTATTTCTCTTTTTCACTTCAAGACTCAACAGAGGGAATTTATGTTGAGCACAAAACTAGTTGTGTTCCTCAGAACTAGGGACAGAAAGAGGAAGGAAGAATCAAACGTCATATGTCCCAAACAGGACAATGAAATCTTACTTGCAGCAGCTCAACAGAATATGCAAATAGTACTCTGCAAACAATAAATTAAAATAAGTTCTGTGTATATATATATATATATATTTGATTTGCACGATAGTTGTATGTTTGTTTGTTTTATGTGTGTGTATGTATGAATATATATATATATACACATGTTGTTCGTCCTTCGTAGTCGAAGAAGGCCATGACTTCAATGTTTTTGTTTGTGGGTGCGGAGGTGACTGGTGAGACCGATCCCGGCCAGGAAGGCTCCCCCACATATGGGACACAGTTGGGGGGGCGCTGCAGTAGAATTTCCTCTGAGCTTCTGCGGTGCGCTGCTTCTCAGCTGCACGCGCTCCTGTGGTGGTCTTGCTTCGCCCAGTTGGGCGGTACGGGACCTGAAGTCATGACTTGCGCTTGACTTGGATTAAAATGAGGAAGCGTTGCACAAATCGTCAGCCTCGCCCTCTCATCCCGGCCTGTCTGGATCCAGTGGCAAGACATAGTCAAGATGGCTGGTGATAGGTCAGCATGCAGTGGATGGCCACCAGTGTTCTGCGTGAACATTGTGCCCTAATTGCGCTCCACGACACTTTGCTGGGTCCACCTTCTGACCCGTTGGACTGCCAAATGGTGGTCTCCTCCACGTATTCTGCCAGATTCAGTCTTCATCTTTCCTGAATAAGGTAACAGCCACAAGGCAGTGGAGGTTTGTATTTGGTGTTTTCCTTCACCCCTTCAGGGTGCTAGATGGATGATGCCTGTGCATGACTTTGTTTAACATGGGGAGACTGGTGCAAAGACAGCCACCCCACAATCCTTGACAGATCTGGGTCAGGATCCGGTGGCATGGAGTCCAAGACGACCGGAGACCCTTTTCTGCTGCAGCCTTCATCCGCCTTCCCAGCTGTTGTGACACTCCACTAAAGTCAGCCATCGTCCTCCGCCTGTTCCACCGTTGAGGACTTGGTTGGATTGCTCTTTGTCAGAGACCTCCCCCTCGACCTTATCGTCATGGGTGGGATCTCAGGATCTCAGGTTCACACAAGCTTCTCCACCACAACAAGGTGACAATCCACAGAGAAACAAAAACAGAATATGCAAATAGTACTCTGCAAGCAATGAATGAAAAGTAGTTATGTATATGCAGTATATATACAGTACATACAGAACATCTTTAAATTTATTGTTTGCAGAGTACTATTTACATTTTCTGTTGAGCTGCTGCAAGTGATTTCATTGTCCTGTTTGGGACATATGACAATAAAACACTCTTGACTTGATTATATAGTGTGTGTGTGTGCGTGCGTGCGTGCGTGCGTGCGTGCGTGTGGACATACACACACATAAAACAAACAAACATACAATTATCGTGCAAAAACACAAAACTCATGCCTCTAAGTCTATGTTTAAGAAGGAACTGCAGATGCTGGAGAATCGAAGGTAGACAAAAGTCTGAAGAAGGGTTTCGGCCCGAAACTTTGCCTATTTCCTTCACGCCATCGATGCTGCCTCACCCGCTGAGTTTCTCCAGCACTTTTGTCTGCCTCTAAGTCTATGTAGTTCAGAACTTATTTGGTCTCACAGCGCCAGAAACCTGGGTTTGATCCTGACCTTGGGTGCTGTCTGTACAGTTTGCACATTCTCCTTGTGACTGCATGGGTTTCCTCTGCATGCTTTGGTTTCCACATCACAGAGATGTACGGGTGTATAGGCTTATTTGACTCTGTAATTGCCCCTAGAGGGTATGGAGAGGATGCACGAATTGAACATGATAGACCTAGTGTAAATGTGTGAATGAGTTGATGGATGGTCAGTGTAGACTAGGTGGGCCAAAGGTTCAGTAATTCCATGCTGTGTCTCTAAACTATCAGAGACATTCTATTTGCTCTCTCCAGCCCTCCCCTCCTTTGCAACAGAAAAAAACCCCATAATTGTTATCTCCTGTTGCCAGTTCTGATGAAGGGCCATCATCTGAAAATATTAACTCTGTTTCCCTCTCCGTGGAGGTTGCCTGACCTTCTGAGTTCTCTCAGTATCTTACATGAGAATTGTTCACTAGACTGATTCCTGTTTCCTGGGATGTCAGGACTTTCATATGAAGAAAGACTGGATAGACTCGGCTTGTACTCGCTAGAATTTAGAAGACTGAGGGGGTATCTTATAGAAACTTACAAAATTCTTAAAAGGTTGGACAGGCTAGATGCAGGAAGATTGTTCCCGATGTTGGGGAAGTCCAGAACAAGGGGTCACAGTTTAAGGATAAGGGGGAAATCTTTTAGGACCAAGATGAGAAAAACATTTTTGACACAGAGAGTGGTGAATCTCTGGAATTCTCTGCCACAGAAGGTAGTTGAGGCCAGTTCATTGGCTATATTTAAGAGGGAGTTAGATGTGGCCCTTGGGGCTAAAGGGATCAGGGGGTATGGAGAGAAGGCAGGTACAGGATACTGAGTTGGATGATCAGCCATGATCATATTGAATGGCGGTGCAGGCTCGAAGGGCCGAATGGCCTACTCCTGCACCTAATTTCTATGTTTCTATGAATATTCAAGTTGGAGATGAAGATCATTTTTTTTCAAAGTCCAGTGAAACTTTAGAATCTGATGCAAAGAAAGCTGGGAGGCTCACGGAATATATGATGCAGGACACTCGAACAGTATAAAGTTAATAGAAAAAATACATTTTAAAAATAACAAATGCAGGCGGCTCGGTGGCACAGCTGCTGCCTTACAGCACGTGCAGTGCCAGAGACCCGGGTTCGATGAAATATTAGTCATAATCTTACTGAATGGTGGTATATAGAGGATCCTCATGATTATACAACTTCTAGTTCTTACTTCCTTTATCATCCAAACCAGAAAGCCCCTCTGCGCTGTTTACATCTCCTCTTTCTCATTCAAAATATTTCTCTCCCTCCCTCACTGCCTTCCCAACATTGTAAGAGATCTTCATCTCCCAATCGGTAACTCCATCCCTTTCCAGCAGAGCTGCTGAAAGAAGATTAAATTGATAAACGGCAGTTCCTTGAGCATACAGCTGTCTTTATGTTTACTATTCTCACTAATTCCAGAAGTTCATGATGGAAGGTACATTCTCTTTCAACATCACTGTGCGGAAAGATTCTGCTCTAACTCGTAAGTTCATAAGTCATCGGAGCAGAATTAGGCCATTCAGCCTATCAAGTCTGCCCCGTCATTCAATTATGGCTGGTCTATCTTTCCCGCTCAACCCCATTTTCCTGCCTGCTCCCCATAACCTTTGTCACCTTACTAATTACGAACCTGTCAATCTCTGCTTTAAAAATACCTAATGACTTAACTTCCACAGCCATCTGTGGCAACAAATTCCACAGATTCACCACCCTCTGGCGAAATACATTTCTGCTCATCTCCTAGGTATAACATAGAAACATAGAAAATAGGTGCAGGAGTAGGCCATTCGGCCCTTCGAGCCTGCACCGCTATTCGATATGATCATGGCCGATCATCCAACTCAGTATCCCATCCCTGCCTTCTCTCCATACCCCCTGATCCCTTTAGCCACAAGGGCCACATCTAACTCCCTCTTAAATATAGCCAATGAACTGGCCTCAACTACCTTCTGTGGCAGAGAATTCCACAGATTCACCACTCTCTGTGTAAAAAATGATTTTCTCATCTCGGTCCTAAAAGACTTCCCTCTTATCCTTAAACTGTGACCCCTAGTTCTGGACTTCCCCAACATCGGGAATAATCTTCCTGCATCTAGCCTGTCCAACCTCTTAAGAATTTTGTAAGTTTCTATAAGGTCCCCCCTCAATCTTCCAAATTCTAGCGTGTACAAGCCGAGTCGAGAGGAACTGCAAATGTTGGTTTATACCGAAGATAGACACAAAATGCTGGAGCAACTCAGCGGGTCAGGCAGCATCCCTGGAGAGAAGGAATATTTCTGTGTATTTTTACCTCTCGACCCTTAGGGAAAGGGATAGAACTAGTGTGTGGGTGATTGTTGGTCGGCGTGGGTTTGGTGGGCCGAAGGGCCTGTTTCCACGCTGTATCTCCGAACTTAAACTAGTTCCTGACAAGTTTTTGCTAGTAGGACACAAAGTGCTGGAATAACTCAGCGGTTCAGGCAGCATCTTTGGAGGACATGGATAAGTGATATTCCGGGTTAGGACCCTTCTTCAAACTGATTGAACTATTCTGTTGAAAGGTCCCGACCTGAAATGTCACCCATCCATGTTCTCTAGAGATGCTTCCTGACCGTTGAGTTACTCCAGCACTTTGTGTCCTTATGTGTAAACCAGCATCTGCAGTTTTTTGTTTCCACCTAAGCTATTCTGCATGTCGAGAAATGTGAGCCTCAGAGTTTGTCTGATGCTTTTCTGCTGTCTAATTTTAGTTTTCGTTATAGTTTTATTATCGTTTTCTTGTTTAATTTATTTTAGAGATACAGCGTGGAACCAGGCCCTTCGGCCCACCGAGTCCACACCGAACAGCAATCCCAGTTACACACTAACACTATCCCACATTAGGGCCAATTCTTTTCACATTTATACCAATCCAATTAACTTACAAACCTGTACGTCTTTGGAGTGTGGGAAGAAACCAAAGTTCTTGGAGAAAATCACCCGGTCACAGAGAGAATGTACAAATTTTGTACAGACAAGCGGCCATAGTCAGGATCGAATCTGGGTCTCTGGCGCTGCAAGTGCTGTAAGGCAGCAACTCTACTGCTGCGTCATCGAGCATCCCTTATTTATTGTGTTAATAAATGTCTTTTTTCTATTAACTTTATATTGTTTGAGTGTTCTTTCTCCATCATTGATTCAAATTGAATTAAAATGCACTTTGGGGTTAATATGGGATTAGGAGGGAGATATAGATCAGCTATGATTGAATGGCTGAATAGACTTGATGGGCCGAATGGCCTAATTCTGCTCCTATCACTTATGACCTTGTGACTAAAGGAATAGACATGTTGGTGATGGCAGGAAATGTATGGGGCATCAACGTGACTTGTCTGTCTCTGCTCCTCAGCCATCAAAAGAGGAAAGGAAAATGCCTAAGGAATCATTATGTTACCTCTGCAGTTCCAATAACTGTTTCAGTACGTGCGAGTCATCTGAATCTAGTGCTACTTCCCTTCTGGTTTGTTTTTGTGTTGGGGCAGATGCCTAAGGTTGGAACTTTGCCAGATGCATCGTCATTTCAGTGGTGTCCAGTCATCAGAAGTCAAACCAGAAGGGAACTTTTTTCCTCTGTTCGAAACTATAATTGCAATAGCTGAGCCTCTTGTACACATTTCATCGAGACGCGAGATATGTGGTTGTGATTGCAGAGACTGTAGTTCAAACAACGAGGGAGCGTAAAATGGCAGATCTTTACCATTCAGATTCTGAAATCATCGCATTACAAGACTACATTTGTTCTTTGAACATTTCCACTCTTCCCAGAATTCTGGAGATCCACTCTGGAGTTTACTTCCAAGGTATGTACGATTCCTATTTGCAGTTTTTAAAATAAATCACAATTTTCTGTTCACTCTGACAGCCAGTTCCCTGTTTGTGTCTAATTTTGCTATTAGAATTTGGTGCAGTTTATTCCCATCAGATGCAACATCCCTGTGTGAGTCATGCCTCACTGTGTGTCCTTCTTTCCTGTGTCACAAGGCTGTGGGTTCAAGTCCCCCATCCCAGAGAATTGAGCGGGACAATGCCGATACATTGTAGTGCAGTCCTTTGGGTTAGGTGTTGAACTTAATCTCTACCTATCCTCTCAAGCGAATGTGAAAGATCACACAGTATGGCAATCTGGCAATATGTAAAATCAGCAGGTCAGGCAGCTGGAGAACATCCATCCATTATCTCTGGAGAACGTGGATAGGCGACGTTTCGGGTCGGGACCCTTCTTCATACTGCAGGAATCTCAGAGGAGCAGCAGTGCGAGAGGGCTCACGGTGAACCTCTTCAAAGTAGCATCAGGAATCACAGAGAGGTGACATAACTCTCTTCACACTGTGTTTATGATTTTCTGTTTTTGGATTGAATTCTGTTTTTAATTTGTGTCTCTGTGATGTCTTTTTTACCTGTTCTATTCCGATTATATGTTTTTATTCCGATTACTATGTAAGGTGTCCTTGAGATGTCTGAAAGGCGCCCATTAAATAAAATTTATTATTATTATTATTATAATGGCAAGGGCTGCACAGTGGCACAGTAGTAGCGTTGCTGCATTACCGCGCCAGAGACCCGGGTTCGATCCTCACTACGGGTGCAGTCTGTTCGGAATTTGCATGTTCTCCTTGTGACCGTGTGGGAACGAGTGCACACAATGAGACTCAACAAGACGACTTTGAAGCTCATACGACTTGGGTGGGGGAGGGATGGAGAGAGGGAGGGAATGCTAGGGTTACATAAAGTTAGATAAATCAATATTAATACCACTGGGTTGTTGATACAATGACAGCATCTCATATTTTGCATGGGCAGGTTACAACCCAGTGGTATGGACAGCACCTCATATTTCATTCGACCCAAAATGTCACAAATTCCTTTTCTCCAGAAATGCTGTCTGGCCCGCTGAGTTACTCCAGCTTTTTGTGTCTATCTTCGGGTTAAAGCAGTTGTTTGTTCCAGGGGCGCCGGGGAGATGCAGCCCTGCCGGCAGTCTGCTTGTCTTTTCACTCTTTTGTTATTTTTTAGTTTGTTAAAAGTTTTGTTTTAATGTTCTTCGGTTTGTTTTATGTGGGGAGGAGGGGTTCGGGGGAAACTTTTTTTCAAGTTCCTACCTTGCCGGAGATGTGATTAATTTTCGGATCACATTCTCCGGGCTCCAGCATCGATGGATCTGGAAGCCTCCTCGGACTGTCGTGAGCCCCACCGTGGGGCGGAGACTTAACATCGGAGCTGATCCCTTGCCTGGGATCGCTCCCACCGCTCCCACCGCGGAACCAACACCAAGAACTCGCAGTCTTCGGGTGAGGCCGAGTCGGGAGCTCCAACGTCGTGTAAGGTTCGACCAGCCCCGACGCGAGGTTTGATCGCCCGGCGCGGGGAAGCTGACATCCCCCCCGATGCGGGAGCTTGATTGCCTCGAAGCGGAGGGCCCGAACCCTGCCGGCAACGGGAAACAAAGAAAATAGGTGCAGGAGTAGACCATTCGGCCCTTCGAGCCTGCACTGCCATTCAATATGATCATGGCTGATCATCCAACTCAGTATCCTGTACCTGCCTTCTCTCCATACCCCCTGATCCCTTTAGCCACAAGGGCCACATCTAACTCCCTCTTAAAAATAGCCAATGAACTGGCCTCAACTACCTTCTGTGGCAGAGAATTCCACAGATTCACCACTCTCTGTGTAAAAGAAGATTTTCTCATCTCGGTCCTAAAAGACTTCCCTCTTATCCTTAAACTGACCCCTAGTTCTGGACTTCCCAAACATCGGGAATAATCTTCCTGCATCTAGTCTGTACAACCCCTTAAGAATTTTGTAAGTTTCTATAAGATCCCCCCCCCCCTCAATCTTCTAAATTCTAGCGTGTACAAGCCGAGTCTATCCAGTCTTTCTTCATATGAAAGTCCTGCCATCCCAGGAATCAGTCTGATGCCAAGATCGTCCCGTCAACGGGGGCTCGAGGCCCACGACCGAGGAAGAACAAAGAAACTTGAACTTTATTTCGCCTTCCATCACAGTGAGGAATGTGTAGGAGTCACTGTGGTGGATGTTCATGTTAAAATGTGTTTTTGAGTGTTCTGTTACTTTTAATTGTATGACTGACCTGGCCAATGAAATTCCTCGTATGTTGCAAAACATACTTGGCGAATAAAGTGTGATTCTGATACTGATTCACAAGTCTTTCTTAAGCTCTGCTAAAATAAAGGAATTTATACCAATACTTGCTCTACAAAGAAGGAACACAAAACTTCACATTACTGGAAGTGTGCAGTAGAGTCCGGGAAAGGGTCAAACAGAATAGTCTCTGAAAGACAAGAGATAGTTGCAGAGAAGTGTGAAAAGGCAAACGTCCCAAATTTAGGGACAGTTTCTTCCCTGCTATTATCAGGCAACCGAACTCCAAAAAGGCAAGTACAGATGCAGATCCGGATGTGTTTGTTCATGGAACAAAACTTAAAATTGTAAAGGAGTTTAAATATTTAGGAATCGTGATTGACTCACAGCTCGGTTTTAAACAACAGGTAAAAAGAACAGTGAATTTAATTAAATTTAATTTGTCCAATTTTAGATATATTAGGAATAATTTAACTACTGATTCGGCTAAATTATATTTTAATGCTATGATTATGCCATACATGACCTACGGTATAACGACTTGGTCATTGGCATGTAAGTCCACGATAAAGCCTGTTGAAATTGCTTACAAACAAGCCTTAAAAACTCTTGATAAAAAGCCCAGAATGTACCATCACTGCAGCATCCTTAAAAAATTTGATCTGCTGAGCTGGGAAAATGTAATAAATTATTCAGACTCAATTTTAGTTTATAAAATCATCCATGGACTAGCCCCATCTCCGTTAAAATAATTTATAAAGAAGAACATAAATAGGTCGACAAGAGCAGCATCCAGGGGTGATTGTGTTGTCCCGTTTAAGAAAAGTGTATTTGGCCAGACTGTATTTTCCTATAGAGCGTCGCATACCTGGAACGCGATCCCCTGCTTCATACGGGATCTGTCAACCATCACCACATTTACAAAACAACTCAAAAAATGGTTACTGGAAAATCAAACCTGTATTCATAATCAACCGTAATATAATCATCTGGCAGTCTTTTATTGTTACTTTTTAACTTTATTGTCTGTTTTGTTATGTTTTTTGTTTGTCTTTTGTTTTGTTTTGATTCTTTTCTTACGGATTGAATGTGTTGTGATGTGTTAACCTGGTTTACCAGAGGGACTACAGATGGAAATTAGCCTATAGCTATAATCTTGCGTATTGCATGCAAATGTTTATAAATATGCACTGTCCTTAATAAAAACATCTAAAAAAACAAAAAACCCACCTTATCACCAACTAGAAAGCAGTGCTCACCTACCATCTACTTCAGTGGAGACACTTAGATTATCTTTAATCGAACTTTACAGGATTTTATCCTGCACAAAACGTTGTTCCCTTTATCTTGTATCTGAACACTATCGAAGGCTTGACTGTAATCATGTGTAGTGTTTCCGCTGACTGGATAGCACACAACAACAAAAAAGCTTCACACTGAACCAGTTGGTACACATGACAATAAACTAAACTAAACTGAAGATGGTCTGAAGAAGTGTGTAATGAAGGAACTGCAGATGTTGGATTAAACCAAGGATACTCCGCTCTAGAATCTTTGGTTTAAACCGAATATAGACGCCCACACCCGCCAACATGTTCCAGCTGCACTACCTGCTTTTGGTCCATATCCGTCCAAACATGTCCTATCCATGGTACACAAAATTGCTGGAGGAACTCAGCGGGTGCAGCAGCATCTATGGAGCGAAGTGGAGGAGAACTTCTTCAAAGTAGGCATACCTTGAAGAGATATCGCAGTGGAGTAGACACAGTGGAGTATGTCCTATCCATGTATCAGTCTAACTGTTTCTTAAATGTTGGGATAGTCCCTGCCTCAGCTGCCTCCTCTGGCAGCTTGTTCCATACACCCACCACCCTTTGTGTGGAAAAAGTTACCTCTTAAAAATACTTCAAACAAAAACAGTTGAAATCATACTTCTACAATGCACTAAAACAAGATTTTAATACATTGAATTTCAAAATGTCCCTACCATGGGAGGGGGGACACCCCCCTCCCGCTCAGTTGCTCCACTTCCTCAGCAGGTACCCCCAATGATCAGTGATCAGTGATAGCAGCTTACAGCCCAGTGGTATGAATATTGATTTTTCTCACTTCAGGTAGCCCTGGCATTCCCCCTCTCTCCATCCCTCCCCCATCCAAGTCGCACTAGCTTCTCGTTTTCACCGTACAAACAGCCTGTTTCTTTTATCATCGTAACTTGTTTGCATATCTTTCATTCACTGCTCTTTGTCTCTCCACATCACCGTCAATATCTCTCGTTTCCCTTATCCCTAACCTGTCTGAAGAAGGGTCTCGACCCGAAACGTCACCCATTCCTTCTCTCCAGAGATGCTGCCTGTCCCGCTGAGTTCCTCCAGCTTTTTGTGTCTATCTTTGGTCTGAAGAAGGTCTGAAGGAGGGTCTTGACCCAAAACGACACCTATTCCTTTTCTCCAGAGATGCTGCCTGATCCGCTGAGTTACTCCAGCTTGTTGTGCCCATCTAAACTAAAAAAATGATAGATGTACTCATGGATCCTTTACCAGCTGCCATTGTTAATTGCTGGAGTGTTGCTGGTGGTGATGCTGGTACTTGGCTAAGTTGCCATTAATTGTACAAGGGAAATTTGTCACATTCACTTTGAAATGGACCCTGGCCAGGTGTCTCCTCACTCCGCTGAATTCTCTAGCAAGTAAGTAGTGCATCATGGTGGCGCAGTGGTAGAGTTGCTACCTAACAGCGCTTACAGCGCCACGGGTGCTCTCTCCCCGTGAGCTGTCTGGGTTTTCTCCGAGATCTGCGGTTTCCTCCCACACTCCAAAGACGTGTCGTACAGGTTTGTAGGTTAATTGGCTTGGTGTAAATGGTGTGTGTAGGGTAGTGTTAATGTGCGAGGATGGCTGGTTAGCACGGACTCGGTGGGCCGAAGGGCCTGTATCCGCGCTGTATCTCTAAACTAAACTAATAAGAATCACATTCTTCCAATCCCGACTCAACCAACAAATCAGGGAACTTTTTATCTCCGTGTTGCTCAATGCGCTCATGGCACTTCCTTATGAACTGCTGAGCAGTTGTTGATGTTCCTGCAATAATCTTTTCTGCTATGGAATTTAGTTGCCAGAAGTAGATGGGTTGAAATATTTATAGAAAGTATAATGTGCATAGTATGATCCTCATCTTTAATTTTAAGTAACCACATTTGCAGCAGGTTCTGAACTAAACGGGGTCTGGGTTTGAAAGCACCTTGATTTTTAAATTTTATTCATATTTACAAAACTCTTTACATGCTCGCTGCTTCTTGCAGTAATCTCCTCCAGCCCCAAACCCTTCATAATCTCTGCACTACTCCAATCTTGCACATCCCTGATTATCATTGCTTAATCCTGTCAGTCTCTTGCCAAGACCCCAAGATCTGGAATTCTGGGAGAACCGAAGGGCCTGTTTTCACACTGTATCACTCTTTGACTACATTATACCTCCACCATGCATGAATGCATCAAAATCAAGTGGTCGAGTTTTATTACCATATACTCAAGCATAGAAACATAGAAAATAGGTGAAGGAATAGGCCATTCGGCCCTTCGAGCCAGCACTGCGATCATGGCTGTTCATCTAAAATCAGTAGCTCTTTCCTGTTTTTCCACATATCCCTTGATTTCGCTAGCCCCAAGAGCTAAATGTATCTCTTGAAAACATCCAGTGAATTGGCCTCCACTGCCTTCTATGGCAGAGAATTTCACAGATTCACAACTCTCTGGGTGAAGAAAGTTTGTCCTCATCTCAATCCTGACTGGCCTACCCTTTATTCTTAAACTGTGACCCCTGGTTCTGGACTCCCCCAACATCGGGAACATTTTTCCTGCAGTTAAAGTAAGTGAAAACTAGCAGGCAAGCAGGACGCTTTCTCCAACCAACCCCATTTGAAGGCCACTATCTACCACCATTTCTACCCAGTGCTTGCTACATACTTCCAGCAGCCACTGGTTGTCCTCCAGGGTGCACCGAGCCGCAGCCTGATCCATGCCGGTCACCAGGGCGAATTCGGCAGAGACTCTCACAGCAGCGGCGCAATGCTTCCGACGCCTCTGACGGCCCGGGACTCTTGCACTGAGGCTGCTCCATGGCCGAAGCTGCAGCGAGCGACTCGCCAGCCCAGCAAACGCTCACTAGCCCAGCAAACACTCGCCAGCCCCGGCAAGCACTCGCCAATCCGGCAAACACTCGCCAGCCCAGAAAATACTCGCCAGGCTTCCCGGCTCCCCGTCCACATCTTCCCCGCCGCTGCTTCCGCTTCCATCCCTCCCTCAGCCCCAGCTCTCCAACACCCGCGGTCCATGCAGTTGATATGAGTTTCGAAATTTACGTTGATCACAGAATTTCTCACGACATAGCGTGAGAAATTTGTGATCAGATAAAGAGTGTGAGAATTTGGCCAAATGCGTGATTCTCATGCTCAATGCACGAGAGTTGGCAGCCCTGCCCTCCCGATATCAGTCTGAAGAAGGGTCTCGACCTGAAACGTCGCCCATTCCTTCTCTCCAGAGATGCTGCCTCACCCGCTGAGTTACTCCAGCATTTTTTGTCTGTTCGATTTAAACCAGCAGCTGCAGTTCTTTCTTACATATTTCTTCAGACTGAGATGTGCTTATCAACATTTATCTCCTACACCACCCTGCAAATCTAGACAACTCTATCATTATTTTATCGCTGTTTGTGGGGCTTGCTGTGCTGCGTTTCCTGCATTGCAACAGACGTTACACTTCAAATGGACACTTCAAAACATGTTAAAAAACCGCACGGCTTTAATTTTACTATTAAACATCTCATTTTACACCTCGTATATCACGTAGGCAGGCAGCAAATAAAACCACAAAAAAACCCATAGTAAGTTAGCTCTGGGTATGAATTCAAATTAGGCTTATTATTGTCACGTGTGCCGAGGTACAGTGAAAAGCTTTGTTTTCAATGCTATCCGGTCAGATTTGATTTAACTATATACAATTACGTCAAACTCAAGTACTGTATGTAGAGGAAGATAGGTAGCGTGCAGAATATGGTGGGAAGGGGGTTTCGGCCCGAAATGTTGCCTATATCCTTCGCTCCATAGATGCTGCTGCACCCAATGAGTTTCTCCAGCACTTTTGTCTACCCGTGGTTCTCAGCATTGGAGCTTCCGGGGTAACTACCACCACTCCAACCTGCCTGCTGGATGCATCCTCCTCAAACTTTGACCCTGTGATGTTGTAAATATGTTTTACATGTTATCAGTCCTGCTTACCAATGTCTCATGAACTGACCCAGCAGATGCATCCAGTAAGAATAGAGAGCTGCATTGGTTCTGATCACTTGATAAATCTGCATGAAATACTGAGGAATAGTTTCAGTGAGAGTCCCTGCAACTAATTAGGATCAGGAAGGAAGATAAAAAAGCAAAGTAATTCAGGTTTCAATTCTTTTCTGTTTGTCTCTTGCCTTTGATGTTCTAGTTCATGATTTACTGGAGAAACAGGCCCTTCGGCCCACAGAAAGTCGGCGCCAACCAATGATCTCCCCGCACACAAGCACTATCCTACACACCAATTTACAACTTACAGAAGCCAATTAACCTACAAATCTTTATGTCTTTGGAATGTGGGAGGAAACCGGAGCACCCGGAGAAAGCCCATGTGGTCACAGAGAGAACGTACAAACTCCGTACTGAGAGCACCAGTAGTCAGGATCAAACCCGGCTCTCCCTTGTTCGAACATGTACAAAAGTGGCTGGTCCAATATAATTCACAATCGAAATGGACCACTCAAAGTGCAATTTGAGTCGACATCGGACCTTGACTTCGCTCGCAAATGTTCTGCCAGTTGTGTTTGTGAGAGAAACAGTCTATACATGATACGCAATATCTGAAATGCTTGTCATTGTGTCACATATGCAACAATTGTTTTTTAAAGTGCTCTTTATCTTTCACAGGATCAGTCTATGAAATATCAGGAAATGAGTGCTGTTTGTCAACAGGAGAATTTATTAAAATAATTCACATCGAGCTGCAGAAGGTTGGCTGCAACAATTTGGACAATGATTCCACATTCGACCTCCCACTGAACTACCCAGGTACTTTTATCCTTAATGACTGGACAGCATGATAATTCCATTTCATTACTTTGTCAATGTGATAAAACTTCTGATAATCCACTATCCATTCAGAAATAGCAATGGTTCAGTAATAGACAATAAACAATAGACAATAAGTGTAGGAGTAGGCCATTCGGCCCTTTGAGCCAGCACCGCCATTCAATGTGATAATGGTAGATCATCCCCAATCAGTACCCTGTTCCAGCCTTCTCCCCATATCCCCTGACTCTGCTATTTTTAAGAGCCCTATCTAGCTCTCTCTTGAAAGCATCCAGAGAACCTGCCTCTGAGGCAGCGAATTCCACAGACTCACCACTCTCTGTGAGAAAAAGTGTTTCTCGTCTCCGTTCTAAATGGCTTACTCCTTATTCTTAAACTGTGGCCCCTGGTTCTGGACTCCCCCAACATAGGGAACATGTTTCCAGCCTCTAGCGTGTCCAAGCCCTTAACGATCTTTCTGATTTGCCAGGAAGAAGGGTCTTGACCCGAAACATCACCGATTCCTTCTCTCCAGAGATGCTGCCTGTCCCACTGAGTTACTCAAGCATTTTGAGTCTATCTCCAGTTCGCATATTCTCTTTCATCTGATGTCCCATTTCCCAAGCTCTCTTTAAACATAAATGGTTCGCTGGGAAATTTATTATAATACTATTTTTCAAAAGTTAAATAAAATATGTGGAGGTATTAATCTAAATAACGTCTAATAGTCTGGAAAATGTAATAATCTGCCACCAAAGTGCTGGCTCGAAGGGCCGAATGGCCTACTACTGCACCTATTGTCTATTGTCAAAGTCCCAAACATGCAGGTTTATCAGAGTTTTACTTTATTACTATTCAATATGTGTGATTAAATTGGTAACCATATTGTTACATTTATCAAACAGGAAAGTTTTACGTTTGAATTTTTTTTTTTTAATTGAATAATAAATTCCTCTAGTGTAAGTTTGCTGGTTTACCCTGAACACATTGAAATCTCTGGATTCTTGCATTAACCCAAAATCAAGCCGTATATTAAATAACAATGACACTTGGAACTCAATTTTTTCACACAGGTATTGCAATATAGAATATCTTATTATTGGTGTCTACTGAAACAGTCTCTAAAGGGGCTGTCCCACTGTACGACGTAATTCAAGAGCTCGCCCCAGTTTAAAAAAAAAATCAAACTCGTGGTAAGCACGTAGAATGTACGTAGCGGGTACGTCGGAGCTCGGGATGTCTCTTAGCGGCTCATAACGCAAACCTGCAGGTACTGGGGAAACGCGGTAAGCTCGTGAAGATTTTTCAACATGTTGAAAAATGTCCACGAGAGCCCCGAGTAACTACGAGCGGCCATTACCGTAATTCTCCGAGTTCGAATCAGGGGAAACACGGGAGAACTCTTGAATTAGCTCGTACAGTGGGACAGGCCCTTAACACCCCGTTTAAACGGGAACTGACTCAATACTTGAGAAGGAAGAAAGGAGAGGCTTCAGGAAGGAACAAGCTATTTTAATTATAAGAACTATAATAACTATAAGAAAGAATCACACAGCATAAGCTATTTTGAAACCACTTTAATAGGTCAGTGGGTAACTTATCAAAAACCTGTTGATTCAAATCTCACTCTTGAAGCCTAAATTCTGCCTTCAGGGATTGCAACGCCACTGAGAACAGCATCACTCAGATGAGAAATGTAACCTTCTTCTGCTGCATCAGGTAGATACTAAAGCTCCCTCAGTACAATTTCAACACAGAGAAAGGAAGTTAGCCCTGTTCCCCTGTTTAATATGAACTCTTAATCATATACTTGGAATCTCGTACACAGCCACAAGTCTTTTACTCAGAGTCACTCGTTGGTCAACTCGCACCGTGAGAAATGGGTTTTTACAAACACAAAAAAAGATTGCATGGTCATTCACACAATGCTCTTTCCAGAATCCTACTCGGTATAAATTGATAGCTTCCTTACTTACAGCAAGAATTACACTTCAAATGTAAATACATTGTGTATAAACCAATTGTGCACACCTTTTTGCAAATGGAGGACTGGAAGGACATTCTAAATCGCTTCTGAGGGCCTCTCATATAAAACCTGTTTTATTTTAATAATATTTCACTATTTGTTGCACTTCAGCCATTTTAGATGTCACACTGGCACTTTTTAAAAACCTACTTTTTGTTCAGATTGGGCCCAAATGAAAGCAAGCAAATCTAATTATAACTCCTCGTTTAAAATGTGTGGGATCACAACATATTGTTTTACGTTTTTACTTGTGATGGTTTTTAGTCTTTATCAGAAACAGAAATTCGACACCAGTTTGGTTCTAAAACACAGTGGTCCAGCGGTAGAGCTGTGACTTTACATCACCAGACACCTGGGTTTCATCCTGATCTCGGGTAACGTCTGTGCGGAGTTTGCACGCTCTCCCTGTCACCACGTGCGTTGGCTCCAGATGCTTCGGTTTCCTCCCGCATCCCAAAGATGTGTGAGTCAGTAGGATAATTGGCTTCAGTTAAAATAAATTGCCCCGAGGGTGTAGGATGGGACTAGTGCGCAGGTGATCGATGGACGGTGTCGGTTCAGGGGACTGAAGGGCCTGTTTCCGTGCTGTATCTCTAAAACTAAAACACAACCCATCAGTGATTTTATTGGTTCCCAATGTTTAGAGGGATATGCGCCAAACGCAGGTAGATGGGACTCGTGTGGATGGAACATGTTGGTCGATGTGGCCTTTTTCCACGCTGTACAACTCCATGACAACTCAAATTAAACCTTAGTTATTAAACCAAATGGCATTTTGAACCTCCTCTACCCCCCCAACCGAACTAGATCTTGAGATCTTGAATGTTCATGGCTTTGTTAGTCAATTAACTCTCTTGACCACAAACACATCACTGTTTCCCAATGAAACAGCTGCAACTTTCAGAATTTGTTTATCTGATATGCACCCAACTTTGTAGGAAGGATTGGCAAATGCTGGTTTAAACCGAAGATAGACACAAAATGCTGGAGTAATTCTGCAGGACAGGCAGCAATTCCGGATAGAATGAATGGGTGAGGTTTCGAGTCGAGACCCTTCTTCAGACAAGTCGGGGCGAGACCCTTCTTCAGACGTTTCGGGTCGAGACCCTTCTTCAGAAACCCTTCTTCAGAGACCGTTCTTCTGAAGAAGGGTCTCGACCTGAAACATCACCCATTCCTACTACCCAGAGATGCTGCCTGTCCAGAGAGTTACTCAGCATTTTGTATCTAACTTCGGTTTAAACCCTTGCCTTGTCAAAGCCTGTTTCTGTTAACCCACGTTTATATTTCCTGAACATAATCCATGGAGTTTACAAATGTACCAGCAGAAGAATAAGTATGTATAAGCGGGAGAGTCTAGGACTAGAGGCCACAGCGTCAGAATAAAAGGACATTCTTTTAGGAAGGAGATGAGGAGAAATTTCTTGAGTCAGAGGGTGGTGAATCTGTGGAATTCTTTGCCACAGATGGCTGTGGAGGCCGGTTGTGGATATTTTTAAGGCAGAGATAGATAGATTCTTGATTAGTAGAGATGTCAGGGGTTATAGGGAGAAGGTAGGCGAGTGGGGCTAAGAGGGAGAGATAGATCAGCCATGTTTATATGGTGGAGTAGACTTGATGGGCCGATTGGCCTAATTCTACTCCTATTCCTTATGACCTTAGGTTTGTCTCTTGTGTCTTCAGAAAATGGAAAGATATCTTTTCAGAATTAAAGCCTGGGAATGTCCCAGGACTCCTTCTGGCCAAGACTTTGATGAGAGGGCAGTGGTATCTGGGAGAATAGTATGATTACATCCACAGCATATCAGGCAAACAGAATTTGTGGAAGCCCAAACATTTCAATAGCTTCACATAAAAACATAAGGTAAAAGCATAAAAAAGTCAGAAGGTAGAGTAAAAATGAAACAAAAAGTACAACTGACATCATAGGGAGCAAGAAAAAAGAACCCTTCTCACCCACCACAACTTCCTCTGCGTAGCATAAGGAAATTGCCAAAGACAATTTGCTATTTTCAGCAGACCCTGGAATAACACAACTGACATAACCCACACAAGTCACCTCCTGACCAAATGGCAAGTTTGAGTTTAGGATGTCTTGAGATCATGAGAGGTTTAATATAAGTTCAAGGGCTCTCTTGTTATATGTACAAGAGCTTGTGGAAATAAGAAATTGTGCTTAGCATGAAATAGCCCTTTGGAAGAAAGAGAAAGCTTTTTACACAATTGTTTTTTCATCTCCATAATTTACAGAACAAGGGAAGGATCTTATGTTACATGGCATTTCAGGAGTAATCTATGGCCACTTTTTAAAAAAAGAATTAGTTTTGTTCTCAACTGATTAGAGTGGCGTAGAATTACTCCAGCAGTTTTGTGTCTGTCTTTCGTGTAAACTGGCATCTGCAGTTCCTTCCAACACATATGTTGTTTCTTACATTGGTTTTAATTTCCTGAGTTAGTGTAGTACCTAAGGAAATTGACCCTGATTCAAACAGCATTGTTCTCTGAATTTTATCCTTTGGCTTCCTCTTTAAAGTTTACCTTGTTTTATTTTAATTATGTGCAGTTATTTTTTTTACAGATTTACTTCTGCAAATTGCATATTCTGCAATCCTGCATATTCCCTCAAATTAGCACAACATAGTCACTTGTTCAGTTAAGACACGGCAAATAAAAATTTACCCTGGTGACAAAGTTATTAAGAACAGTCAACATAAAACATCACCGATAACTGCCTGCCTTCTTGTGCAAATTTAAACACTGTATGTTTGGCATTGGAAAATAATTCGAGCTTTAGAAAAATATTGACTACATTTTCATAAAATATGGCCATTTTTCAGAAGCTAGGTTTCACTGTCAGAGGACACTCCATCATCTCCCCTCTCCCATCAGGCAAGAGGTACAGAAATGTGGAAACGCATACATCCGATTCAGGGACAGTTTCTTCCCAGTTGTTATCAGGCAACTAAACCATCCTATCAACAACTAGAGAGTGGTCGTGAGCTACCGTCTACCTCATTTGGGACCCTTGGATTATCTTTAATCGGACTTTACTGGACTTCGTCTTTCACTAAACATTATTCCCTTGGTCCTGTATCTGTACGTTGACAGCTCGATTGAAATCACGTATAGTCTTTCCGCTGATTGGAAGCACGCAACAAAATGCTTTTCACTGTACCTTGGTACATGTGACAATAAACTAAACTAAACAACTAACTAGACAAGATCCTGTTTTACAGGATATCAATAATTAGTGTCATGAAAACTTGGAATGATTTTAAAGAGCCTCTATTGTCGGATTGATTTGCTAACAATTCAAAGACATTTGACATCAGCAAGCTGTCAAAAGGCAACAGAGCACCAAACCTCAGGGTCGTTGCCAGAAGCCTGTTTGCCATTAGTTCTTCACACTTGTAGTAGTTGGAGCGGCAGACAGGTGAGATAAAATACAACAGCAAGTTTATTTAACGTGTTTGAAGAATTCTCACCAACATACATAGCTTAAAACAAGAGAAATATATTTAAATATTTGAAGGTACACAAAAAAGCTGGAGAAACTCAGCGGGTGCAGCAGCATCTATGGAGCGAAGGAAATAGGCAACGTTTTGGGCCGAAACCCTTCTTCAGACTGATCGGGGGTGGGGGGGGCGGGGACAAGAAAGGAAAAAGGAGGAGGAGCCCGAAGGCTGGAGGATGGGAAGAGACAGCAGGGGGACTGAGGAAAGGGGACAGCAAGGACTAACACAATTGGGAGAATTCGATGTTCATGCCCCCAGGATGCAGACTCCCCAAGCGGAATATGAGGTGCTGTTCCTCCAATTTCCGGTGTTGCTCGCTGTGGCCATGGAGGAGACCCAGGACAGAGAGGTCGGAGACGGAGTGGGAGGGGGAGTTGAAGTGCTGAGCCACCGGGAGGTCAGCTTGGTTATTGCGGACCGAGCGGAGGTGTTCTGCGAATCGATCGCCCAACCTCCGCTTGGTCTCACCGATATAGATCTGCTGACATCTAGAGCAGCGGATGCAATAGATGAGGTTGGAGGAGATGCAGGTAAACCTCTGTCGCACCTGGAACGACTGCTTGGGTCCTTGAACGGAGTCGAGAGGGGAGGTAAAGGGACAAGTGTTGCATATGGGAAAGCAGCTTAGTGGATTTTTTTCTTCTATATTTTATTTTTATTTTTTGAACTCATCCCCCGCTTCCATGTTTCCCACAGTATAACGCACGCTGAGGCTCCAAATATTGTCATTGCTCTATAAAAATAGTGTCATTGACATATACAATTCTTAAGGGATTGGACAAGCTAGGTGCAGGAAAAATGTTCCCGATGTTGGGGGAGTCCAGGACCAGGGGTCACAGTTTAAGAATAAGGGATAGGCCATTTAGGACTGAGATGAGGAAAAACTTTTTTACCCAGAGAGTTGTGAATCTGTGGAACTCTCTGCTACAGAAGGCAGTGGAGGCCAATTCACTGGATGTTTTCAAGAGAGAGTTAGATATCGCTCTTAGGGCTAACAGAATCAAGAGATATGGGGAGAAAGCAGGAACATACAATGGCGACCAAAGATTTCCATCTGCCACTTCTCTGCCCACATACCCTTTACCCTTTTTAATTCACCTAATTTGGTGCCTATTTCACTGACAATTCACACTGCATTGTCTTCATATCAGTCATTTCCCATCAATGGTTTTAGTTGGGAACCAATCCAGAAACCAGAATTCATTAGTTTATTAGTTTAGTCTATTATTGTCACATGTACCGAAGTACAGTGAATAACTTTTTTGTTGCGTGCTATCCAGTCCGCAAAAAAACTATATGTGATTACAATCAAACCATCCACAGTATAAAGATACAGAATATAACAAAATACAGAGCGGAGGTGCAGAACCTGGCGGACTGGTGCGCACGTAACAACTTGTCACTAAACACCTCCAAGACCAAGGAGCTGATTATTGACTTCAGGAGGTCCCATAATGGAGAATACGCCCCAATCTCCATCTACGGGGAAAGTGTGGAGAGAGTGACCAGCTTTAAGTTTCTGGGCACTCACATTTCAGAGGACCTCAAATGGTCCACCAACACCGCTGCGCTGGTCAAGAAGGCACAGCAACGACTGTTCTTCCTGAGGACATTAAAAAAGACTGGTCTGCCCCAACAGCTGCTGACCACTGCATCACAGAGAGCATATTAACGTATGGCATCTCTGTGTGGTATCTCAGCTGCACGGAGGCGGAGAGGAGAGCTCTTCAGCATGTCGTCCACAGAGCGCAGAGGATTATTGGGACACAGCTACCAGCCTTGGAGGGCATCTACCTCAGGAAGGCCGTCAGCATCCATAAAGACTCCTCACACCCTTGTAATGGACTGTTCGAACTACTTCCCTCCGGCAGACGTTACAAGGCCTTCTACGCCCGAACCTCCAGACTCAGGAACAGCTTCATTCCCAGAGCTATAGCGGCTCTGAACCGGCCCTGCTGAGCACCCCCCATCCCCCCTGGACTGTCTCCCTCGGATGGTCACGTCGCACAGACACATCTGCACTTTAGTCTGTTGAACTGTTTTGACTGTTTTACTGTTCTTTTTACAATCCATGTTCTCGTGATATCAATATCTAAATCCAAATTTTATTAGTTATTTATGTTATGACATCGGTTGGAAGCTGCATACCAAATCTCGTTGCGCCTATGTGCAATGACAATAAAAGATATTATTATTATTATTGTTATTAAGATGCAGGATAACCGGAATAACGTTTAACGCAAGATAAAATCAAGTAAAGTCAGACTAAAGATAGTCTGGGGGTATCCAATGAGGCAAGAAACTGTCCCTGAATCTGGATGTATGCACTTTCACACCTCTGTATCTCTTTCCTGATGGGAGAGGGGAGAAGAGGGAATGACCTGGGCGAGACTCGTCACTTGACTATGCAGTTATATAAACAATTCAGGCAGAGATCCTTTGAGACTGGGTCTGCATTTACTTGTCTAACCCCACTTTCAATGGCCACTTCCAAATCTGTATTGTATTGGAAAACAATATCATCCTGAATAATTGTACAAACATGTAATGTCTTTTCTCTTCAAAGGGAACTTTGTGCTTATTCCTGAAGGAGATCCTTACACCTCAATTGAAGAAATTATTCAAGCAAAAGAACTTGAGAGACAGAACTCAGAAGAAATCACGTTTTGCTCCATGACTGATATCATCATTGACCAAAATACCATTAGGAGCAGAGAACCCATAACAGTTATTTCAACTGTGGTTCAAGATGGACATAAGTTTGCAGATTGCATTGTTGACGGCAATCTTGAGCAGCTGCATGTAATGCTTCCATTTGTGTTAAAAGGCCAGTTTAATGAATGTGAAGATGATAAGCTATATACAGTCAATGACATAATTGAGTCCCAAACTCTGACAAAAAGGAAAGTAATGCTGGCTGAAACTGAAGGAATCAACACACCCTACCATTGTAAAGGCCCGCTGATCATTTCACCTGTATATGAAATTCAAGCAATTATGAATTGTAAGTAAGGATGAATCTTTTCCTTTTCATGCTATGTTTTGCTTGATTAGCTTCTGGGTACTTACCAAGCATTTGAGGATTTCAACTCCTGCTTCTAAACGTTGTTTTAACAGTTGCAGAAAAAAAATAATAAATATACTTTTACTGCAAAAATGAGACATTGAAGTTTAACTGGTCCTGTATTCAGTACTTCTGTAACTCAATATTTCACACTAACTGCCCTGAGTGCTTGGAGAATATTTGTTTCAAAAAGGTTTGCCCCAGGTGCTCCAGTGTCCTTCCAAATTGCAAATGGCTGCTGTCAAATATAGTCGGCAGTAATAGTGATAGTGCAGAATGGTGGGAATATGAGGAGAATGAAATGGGATTAATAGTGGGAATAGGTGCTTGATGGTCAGTGTGGACTCAGTGGCCAAAGCGGGTGGGAGATTGCAACCTTCACGTGGTCCACCCTGTTTCGACGAATGCAATCAACCTGGCGTGCACAATCAAGTAAGATCAAATAGAATGAGTTGTCTTTCAACTTTAGGCTGTGCATGCCATACGCAAGAAGAAGTGGCCAAAGGACCCGTTTCCATGAATCCCTATGTAATTTGAAAGTTTTTCCTATATTTGGTTGATGTTAACAGTGGAAACAAATATCCCTATTCCCAATCAACACAAATAAAAATACAGAGTCATACTCATGTGTGCATGGTATCTCAAACTGCTCTACATCCCATTGTGTAACTTTGAAGTATAGCTACTGTTTTAGGAAGCGCTGCAACCAAATGATGAACTGCAAACTCCAATATTTTACTGACTAGATCCACCTGGTCTAATAAAGTTAAGCAAGGGATTACTGTTGTCCCGAGCAAGGGGGCTAACTCTCTTTCTCATCTCTAAAATGATGCATGGAATTTTTTATATTTCCTTGAGAAAACTGATGGGGCTTACGTTTGTTGCCTCGTCTAAAAGATTACAATTTCTCAAGTGTGCAGTCTCTCCACTTGCAGAACCCCCACACTGCATATGAGAGACAGCCTACATGTTTGTGCTCAAATCTCTGAAGAATTGAACAACCAAACTTCTGTCTCAGAACTGAATCCAAATATAGAACCAGGGGCCAGAGTTCAAGAATAAGGAGTAAGCCATTTAGAACGGAGACGAGGAAACACTTTTTCTTACAGAGAGTGGTGAGTCTGTGGAATTCTCTGCCTCAGAGGGCGGTGGAGGCCGGTTCTCTGGATGTTTTCAAGAGAGAGCTAGATAGGGCTCTTAAAAATAGCGGAGTCAGGAGATATGGGGAGAAGGCAGGAACGGGGTACTGATTGGGGATGATCAGCCATGATCACATTCAATGGCGGTGCAGGCTCGAAGGGCCAAATGGCCTCCTCCTGCACCTATTGTCTATTGAATAGAGAATAATTAAGTTTTGCATTTGCTGAAAGAGGATTTAATTGCCTAATTAATTTATACTGGATTTAATGTTTGTTTTCACTATTATTTGAAGGAATAATGCACAGGAGGATTGAGCCTTATACCATCTGAAAGAATACTCATTAATATATCACTATCTTTTTTGCAGTCAGGAAAGAGGCTGTGAAAATACCCTCAACTTTGGAGGTTGACGTGAGGGACGTCACAGAGGAACAGAAAAATATCACATTCATCAAACCAATGTCACTGACTGATATCGCCAACCAATCTCACCAGATGCTTCCAATAATGGCTAAAATCTTGGATGCCCCAGACCAGCAAGCCCCTTTCATGTCTGAATGGTTTCATTCACTTAGGAAGGAGAGAAATATAATAATTTACAAAAAAGTGGTAGTGAAGAAAATCCTGGCGACATCTGTGCGTAACAAGATCAGCCGGCATTTCTTAATCTCTGATAATTACAAGGGGACTTTCAGAAGGCGTCCAAGGGAATTCCCAACAGTGTTTGATCTTTGCGAAGCCTGCACCCAAGATGACCCATTGTACGTTGTGGTTACGAGAGACTGCACGTGGAATGAAGATGGACTATCTTCCCTTTGTATTGGGGACCACTTGGTTACGATGTTTAAGACTACTTCACAAGTGGTCATTGGTGGTGCTCCTCAGAATATGGATGTGCTTGCATGTAGTAAGATCCCAGAAGAAGATGATGATGATGATGACGGGGAGAAGGATGTGAGTGAGCCACTTATGCTTCCTCATTATTTGGAGGGTCATTTTGTAGAAGAAATCCATGACACAAAGAAATACAAAATCTCAGAAATATTTTCCAAGTTCAAATTCCCATGCCACGTGAAGGTCACATCTAAAGATCAGTCCTTACCAACTGATTCTTTAACATCCTTCCCAACAATCAAACTGGAGAAGATATTAGAGGTGCCTACTTTAATTGTCAGTTTTCTGGAGAAATCATCGGAGTGCTTTGCGATTCCAATAGAATGGGTGACCATGAATGTCCAAGTCCTGGAAGACTACGCTGGAAAAGATTGCAGTTACGAAAGCACTGCCCCAGTAGAGGAGCTGACCAACTTCATGTACTATAACCTGTGGAAAGTTTCTTCTCCATCTCATTGTCCTCCACCTCGTCCACCTAAACGACTAAAGGCAGCAACCCTTTCACCAGCTCCTGCCCCAGCTCGAAATCCTTCTCATTCTCCTGTTCCAGGTGACAAGCAGCACCAACCACCTTTGCTTCCTAAGGTAAGGATCTTGTATGTCGAGAGTAACAATACTGAGTGCTGCAGACCCCATGTCCAGAAGCTCATGGTGGCCTTTATTGGCGCAGCACAAATTCAATAGGATGAAGCTGGGGTTATGAGATCAGACTGTTTCACCTTGGCCTTCATACCTACAAATACAAAACATTGATCCAATGGGTCAAATTGCCTCCTCTTCTGCCAGAAACCTCAATGATTCTGATGGTGCCTAAAAGCCCTGTCCCACTGTACGAGTTAATTGAAGAGTTCTCCCCGAGTTTGCCCTGATTCGCTCGGAGATTTACGGTAATGGCCACTCGTCGGTACTCGGGGCTCTTGTGGACATTTTTCAACATGTTAAAAAATCTTCACGAGTCTTCCCGTGCTTACCCCGTTTCCCAAGAACCTGCCGTTAGCGTTACGAGCCGCTAAGAGACGTCCCTGAGCTCCGACGTATCCGCTATGTTCATTCTACGTGCTTACCACGAGTTAGATTTTCTTTTAAACTCGGGAGAGCTCTTGAATGAACGCGTACAATGGGACAGGGCTTTAACTGAGATGTGTTGATGATTAATGGAGAGAATGGGGGCAGTATAGTGACTCACACTCATCACCTTTCTTACTTATCAGGTTCTGTATCTGCAGCCTCTTGTCTCCACTTATTACCTTCCAGCCTCCAAGTTTATGTTCACCTTCCCCTACCCCCACCTGACCGCCCTTTTGTTCTTTTTCCATATCTGTCTCTACCTATTACTCACCAGCTACTATGGGGTGGGAGATTGCAACCTTCGCGTGGTCCGCCCTGTTTCGACGAATGCATGCAATCGATCTGGTGTGCACAATCAAATAAGATCAAATAGAACAAGTTGTCCTACAACTTTAGGCTGTGCACGCCATACCCAAGAAGAAGAGACCAGCTACTATCACCTGACACCACCCCTCGGCTTCACCTGCCCATCTATTCCCCCCATACCTGGTTCTACCTATAGCCTGCCATCACTTGTCCCACTCCTCCCTCTCATCTCTTTATACCACCTATCCCCGTAATCTGCGTGGGTGTTCTTCGTGATCTTCGGCTTCCTCCCACATTCCAAAGACGTACAGGTTTGTAGGTTAATTGGCTTGGTATAAATGTAAAATTGTCCCTAGTGTGTGTAGGGTAGTGTTAATGTGTGAGGGACCGCTGGAGGGTGCGGACTCAGTGGGTCGAAGGGCCTGTTTCCGCACCCTATATCTAAACTAAACTATCACCCCTCTAAACTCTCAGTCGTGATGCAGGTTCTCGGCTACCCCTTGGCCTCCACAGATGCTGCTTGACCTGTTGAGTTCCACCAGCAGTTTGTTATTTGCTGCATGTGATTAAGTTCTGGTTTAAAATTATTGCATAGCATTAAATATGCCCACAGAAATTCTAGCACACAGCCTTGTCACCATCACTTTGCTGTTCATCACTTTGGAGTTAACCATATGTGTTGCGATACTCAAAAGTATTTCAATGCTTGTAAAGCACTTTAGGATGTCTTGAGATTATGAAAGGTTTAATATAAGTTCAAGGGCTCTCTTGTTATATGTAAAAGAGCTTGTGGAAATAGGAAATAGTGCTGAGCATGAAATAGCCCTTTGGAAGAAAGAGAAAGCTTTTTACACAATTGCTTTTTCATCTCCATAATTTGCAGGACAAGGGCAGGATCTTATGTTACATGGCATTTCATGAGTAATCTATGGCCACTTTTTAAAAAAGAATTAGTTTTGTTCTCAACTGAGTCTGAAGAAGGGTTTCGGCCCGAAACGTTGCCTATTTCCTTCGCTCCATAGATGCTGCTGCACCCGCTGAGTTTCCCCAGCAATTTTGTGTACCTTTAGTTTTGTTCTCAAGTGGCTTAGAATTACTCCAGCAGTTTTGTGTCTATCTTTCGTGTAAACTGGCATCTGCAGTTCCTTCCTGCACATATGTTGTTTCTTACATTGGTTTTAATTTCCTGAGTTAGTGTAGTACCTAAGGAAATTGTCCCTGATTGTTCTCAGAATTTTATCCTTTGGCTTCCTCTTTAAAGTTTACCTTGTTTTATTTTAATTATGTGCGGTTATTTTTTTACAGATTGACTTCTGCAAATTGATATTCCCGCAAATTAGCACAACTTAGTCAAGTGTTCAGTGAGGACACAGCAAATAAAAATTTACCCTGGGGACAAAGTTATTAAGAACAGTCAACATAAAACATCACCGATAACTGCCTGCCTTCTTATGCAAATTTAAACACTGTATGTTTGGCATTGGAAAATCATTCGAGCTTTAGAAAAATATTGACTACATTTTCATAAAACCTGGCCATTTTTCAGAAGCTAGGTTTCACTGTCAGAGGACACCCTGTCATCTCCCCTCTCCCATCAGGCAAGAGGTACAGAAATGTGGAAACGCATACATCCGATTCAGGGACAGTTTCTTCCCAGTTGTTATCAGGCAACTAAACCATCCTATCAACAACTGGAGAGTGGTCGTGAGCTACCGTCTACCTCATTTGAGACCCTTGGATTATCTTTAATCGGACTTTACTGGACTTTGTCTTTCACTAAACATTATTCCCTTGGTCCTGTATCTGTACAACGTTGACAGCTCGATTGAAATCACGTATAGTCTTTCCGCTGATTGGAAGCACGCAACAAAATGCTTTTCATTGTACCTTGGTACACGTGACAATAAACTAAACTAAACCTCTAACTAGACAAGATCCTGTTTTACAGGATTTCAACAATTAGTGTCATGAAAACTTGGAATGATTTTAAAGAGCCTCTATTGTCAGATTGATTTACTAACAATTCAAAGACATTTGACATCAGCAAGCTGTCAAAAGGCAACAGAGCACCAAACCTCAGGGTCGTTGCCAGAAACATGTTTGCCATTAGTTCTTCACACTTGTAGTAGTTAGTGCAGCAGCAGGCAGGTGAGATAAAATACAACAGCAAGTTTATTTAACGTGATAGTTTGAAGAATTCTCACCAACTTAAACAACAACATAGCTTAAACCAAGAAACATATATTTAAATATTTAACTCAATTTAAAAAAATCTGTAAAAGAAGTAAGGGGATGGAAAGGAATGTGATTATATATGATTAAAAATTACATTAATTTAAATAAGATTAATTTATAAGATGGTAATAACTGAATTCTGAAGGAATAGGACCACAGAGCTCTAACAGTACATTTATTTTACAGTAATTACGTGTCACCAACTTCTTGAAAGTTCACTTCCACCCAAATTAATCATCCCATTTTTTTTAGTATTGTCGGGTGGGTAACCACAATATCTTTACATCCTTTATTTAATACCAAATCACTCAGCAAGATACAAGTGTTTGCAAAGTATTTTTTTATTTTAATTCGCTTTAGACTAACAAAGCCTGAAAGTAATGGCCATCCTAACTGTAATTCTAACTGTAGGTGGTGTTGAACTGTTGCTTTCAGAAGCTGTAATCCCTGTGGTGATAGTACTGCCATTGTACTGTTAGGGTAGATGCTTCTAATATCTTGACTCATTGAAGGTGAAGGAAGTGAAATATGTGCAGATGCAGGAAGATAACGTTGCAACATGTTCAGCATCGATGGACTTGCTATAAATTTAAATGTTATGATGCCATCACAAATTCACCAACTAACAATGTAGGGCAGCACCGTGGCACGAGCTGGTAGAGCTGCTGCCAAACAGTTTCAGAGAGCCAGGTTCGATCCTGAGCTCCGGTGCAGTCTACGTGGAGTGCACGTTCTCCCTGGGACCATGTGGGTTTACTTTGGTGCTCCGGTTTCCTCCCACATTCCAAAGATGTGCAGATTTGCAGGTTAATTGACCTCTGTAAATTGCCCTGAGAGTGTAGGGAGTGGATGAGAAAATAAGATAGCATAGAACCAGTGTGAATGGGTGATCAATGGTCAGTGTGGACTCTGTAGGCCGAAGGGCCTGTTTACATGCTGTATCTCTAAATTAAAGCAAAGTGAACAATACATAATACTAAAATGATATGTTATCAAACTCTGACCAAGAAACAAATCCATAAGTTTGGGTTGAGGTACACGAGGATTAGTAAGTGCACATGGAACATGGAGCAGCCCAAATCAGGACCTTTAGGTAAGCACATAGTTTAGTTTAGTTTAGAAATACAGTGCGGAACCAGGCCCCCATTGCCCCACCGAGTCCATACCGACCATCTGTGGAATTCTCTGCCACAGAAAGTAGTTGAGGCCAGTTCATTGCCTATATCTAAGAGGGAATTAGATGTGGCCCTAGTGGCAAAAGGGATCAGGGAGTATGGAGAGAAGGCAGGTACAGGATACTGAGTTGGATCATCAGCCATGATCATATTGAATGGCGGTGCAGGCTCAAAGGGCCGAATGGCCTACTCCTGCACCTATTTTCTATGTTTCTATGACCAGCAATCTCCACACACTGACGCTATCCTGCAGACTCGAGGGACAATTTACAATTTTACCAAGCCAATTAGCCTACAAATCTGTATGTGACCTGCATGTGACCTGCACTGGAGTGTGGGAGGAAACCGGAGCACCCCATGCAGGTCACGGGGAGAACGTACAAACTCCATACAGACAGCTCCCATAGTCAGGAACGAACCCGGGTCTCTGGCGCTGTAAGGAAGCCACTCTACATCTGCGCCACCGTGCCGCCCACAAAAGAGAGAAGGAATGTGTTTTGAAATGGACAAAGCAGGTAAATAGCACTGTAAACTGTTTCTTTATTTTACTAGAGACAATCTATGAACCCAATATCTAACGTCACCAAGAGCAAAGAATTGCCATTAATCTCAGAAAAACTCATTTTGAAGCAGCAGAGAAAAGCTGCTCCCAATGAATATGTAAAACCTAAAAAAATGAAAGGAAAGAAAACTGCTGAACCTCCTGAAGGTAAGCTAAATAAACCTTCCATAGGGTTCATTTGGGAAGAGATTGCTGCGCAGAGTAAATTAACTTCCTTGATTCATTCACAAAGTCATTCATTTGCTGACTGCACAAATTGTTTTGTTGATATCTCTGTTAGCTTGTGATGACAATAATTATTTGCCACTTTTGCTGCCATTGCTAATCAAGTTTTTAGCCACTGCATAATTATAGCTGCAATGTCATAAAGCACAGAAACGGGCCCTTTGGCCCGCCATGTCTATGGCCCTGGCCATCATCTTGATTCCCTTCCAAGACCAATTCATCACTTCAGCAAGAAATGTGTCCAGCTAAATTTGGAATTCCAGACGGTCTCTTACCAGAAATCTGTACAACTATAACAATAGACAATAAGTGCAGGAGTAGGCCATTCAGTGATCATAGCTGATTATCCCCAATCAGTACCCCGTCCTGCCTTCTCCCCATATCCCCTGACTCCGCTATTTTTAAGAGCCCTATCTAGCTCTCTCTTGAAAGCATCCAGAGAACCTATCTCCACCGCCTTCTGAGGCAGAGAATTCCACAGACTCACCACTCTCTGTGAGAAAAAGTGTTTCCTCGTCTCCGTTCTAAATGGCTTTCCCCTTATTCTTAAACTGTGGCCCCCAGTTCTGGACTCCCCCAACATCGGGAACATGTTTCCTGCGTGTCCAAACCCTTAACAATCTTATTTGTTTCAATGAGATACCCTCTCATCCTTCTAAACTCCAGAGTGTACAAGCCCAGCTGCTCTATTCTCTCGGCATATGACAGTCCCGCCATCCAGGGAATTAACAGAAATTCTACCAATTTTCTATTATGTTATTCCATTCTAATCCAACTTTCAATTGTGTTATACATCTTCCTCTGCTCGTGCTACAAGAAAGACCATAACTAAGGTTGATCCAAATCACCTTAATTTCAAAACATGCCACTCAGTTTATCAAACGGTCTCATCTATGAGACCCTTTTGCTTTCAGTTATGTCAGTTATGTTAGCGTTCAAGATCTCCACTTCACTGAAGGACTGGACCCTATCTTAACCAATGTTCATGATTATTTGATATCAGACAGTCAGATTTAGCTCAATAATAGCAGAGTTGTACCTTGATCAAAAAAGTGGGTTCATGATCCAATCCAGAATTTTGATCATGTAATTCAAGATAGCAGTGCTGAAAGAGTGCTGTCGTGTTGAAAATGTTTTCATTAAGAGGTCATATCAAGACTCCATTTATTTACTCAAATGCATTATACTGTAAAACGATTTAAGGAACTGGGTAGATTTGTAAGCTTCCTAGGCAATGTTTAGCCTTCAGCCAAGACCAAAAGCAAATAGTCTGCTAACTTACTTAATTGTTGAATCCAAATTGGCAGCCACATTTCGTACATTACAACAATATACACAAAATATTTATCAGTTTCAGTGATGTTGGGGTACCCTAACTTCAATAAAGAACTGTTTAAATGCAAGTGTTTTTTCTTACCTGCTAGCTTCTTGTCTGTTTTTCCACACGTTCTTATACAGCTGCAAGTAAGATAGGAGATCTTTATGTTCTGTTCATTTACTCTTGCCCTGATGATGGCTTTTCTACTATCCCTAATAAGGAAGGTTATATGTAAATACGTTTTCACTGTTTCATTAGCTTTTCCTTTTACCTTCCTAAAATTCAAACATGACTAATTATTTTATGAACAGATTTAAGGATTACATTATCTTGCCCACTTTCCTTCTTATTCTTTTTTCATCAGCTGAATTGATCAATGACTGCATTGGTATCTCTTACAGTTATTTACTTTTATAGCAGTTACCATGAATGTAAATAACTATAGAAAATAAGCATTAAATGAAAACAGTTAACACCAAGGAAGCCTTATCGATGAAATCTATCGCTTGTCATCTAAGGCTCTCTACTCCTACCAGCCTTGCCTTTCACTCACAGCAGATCTTGAACTCTTGCTACCCCACTTTTAAACACCTTCTACTAGACAGATGTCCCTTTGCCCACAACCTATTCCTATTAGATTTTGCAAACCCCTGCTTAATACTGTCAAATTTCACTATGCTCCGATTTAAAACTCTTAACTTCTTCTGTCCTTTTCCATAGGTATTTTAAAACTAATAGAACTATGGTCACCGGTCCTAAAATGCTCCCCACTGACACCTCAGTCATTTGCCCTGCCCTATTTTTCCAAGTGTAGGTCAGGATTTCCCCTCTGCTTAGTAAGGCTTTATATTGCCTGAAGAAACATTCCTGAACACACTCTATAAACTGCCCATTTCCCCCCTTCTAAGCCCTTAATAGTGACATCGCAGTTTACATGAGAAAACTTTAAATCCCCTAAAAGGAGAACTCTAATTTGGGAACATAAGCAAAGTGCTTTTTTGGGAAACTAATTTGGGAACATAAGCAAAAACTGTGGAAAAATTGTATGGTCCTTCAGGATACTCATGCTCATGTCCAATTGGTCTTAACATTCTGAAATATAACATGTTCTTATCCACTTCCTTCCAATGATATAGTACAGAAGTTAAATTACGACAGTGACCATGACTATGAACAAATGATAGAAGTCTCTAAACCCGACTCGGACAATGATTATGAACCGATAGAAGCTTGCACCCAAATGTCTTTACAAGCAATGAAAATATCGACACCATAGGTTTTGAAAATTAAACAACGTAATGGGTGAGTAAAGTTGATACTATATTAAAATAATTATTTAAGTACAATAAATGTTCAAAAGAACCACTGATAACTGGAAAAGAGACAAACAAATACCTAATCAGATTTGATCGGAATTGGGAGAAGACAAAGCAGGCTCAGTGGTATAACTTTACCTGAAGAAGGGTTTCGGCCCGAAACGTTACCTATTTCCTTCACTCCATAGATGCTGCTGCACCCGTTGAGTTTCTCCAGCATTTTTGTGTACCTTCGTATAACTTTACATGATTATTTACAGTGAAATCTTTTTCCAGTGATGTTCATTGTACAAACATGTCTGACTTATTAGGTGGGGGTAGAAATTCATCTTTGTCTCACACCATGCTTTATAATAGACAATAGACAAAAGGTGCAGGAGTAGGCCATTTGGCCCTTCGAGCCAGCACAGCCATTCACTGTGATCATGGCTGATCATCCACATTCAGTACCCTGTTCCTGCCTTCTCACCATATCCCCTGACTCTGCTATCTTTAAGAGCTCTATCTAACTCTTTCAGTGAGTGATGAACAAGGACCCCCAGATCTCTATGTACTTCCCCTTTTCCCAACTTGACACCATTCAGATAATAATCTGCCTTCCTGTTTTTGCCACCAAATAACCTCACATTTATCCACATTAAACTGCATCAGCCATGCATCCGCCCACTCACCCAACCTCTCCAAGTCACCCCAGTTTTAAAATCCTTATCCTAGTTTACAGAACCTTATATCTATTCCTCCAGTTTTATAATCAAAAGTTCTTTTCTCAATATCAATACTATTTGTAAGATTGAGGATTTCTATTCTCCTTTGATAAGTTTTACTGTAACATTGAAAAAACTTATTGCTGTGTCGGCTTGTTCAGCTATGTTATTATAGCTCGTTCTTTGAGTCTTGAGAGTAATCAATGTGTTTTTCTGGATTTCCCCTACTTTTTGCCGCAAAGACTACCTAAAGTATGACTACAGATTATAATGATGAAATATGTCATCCTTACGCAGTGAAACTGGTGACAACATACAGCAACGGCAACAGAAACTAAACCTTACTAAGAGGGCCACCAAATTTACCCAAATAGCTGGCTAAATCTTGTTGAATAATAATTAAATACATCCATCCTGATTTACCATAACTGATATTGAAATTCAGGTTGAGAAAGGATTGTTGTCACAATAGTTTTCAGCTGACACTGGAATAATTAATAGAATAACGTGCCTTATGGTAAGCAACTGCATTTCACAACCTAGACAAATTTTAAAATAGTTTACTTTAGAAATAGAAAATTATTTTTGTTCCTTTGCAGATGCTTTGAGAATGGTGAAGCAACAACTCGCTGAGGAAACTGCATCTAGCTGACAAGTTTAGTTTCATTAATTTAAGTAATTGTTGAGTCCGAAAATATAACATGCTTTGGACGGAAATCATCTTTTGAAGATAAAGCAAAGAAAACAGCAACTCTCACTTTCACATACTGACAAATCCAGATCAACATTTTAGCACGATAGATGTAATAAAGCAATATTTCATTGACCTTAACTTTGAAAATTAGTTAAAAGAAACACTGATGGCATTTTGTTGTCAGATGGAAAGACTTGTAATGGGGATTCAAAAGCAAAGTGGTTTGTAATATATTTGCAGTGTTTTGCCCTTCTGTGTCTGTGCTAGTTCTTTTGAATTAGCTTTCAACACCATTCTTTTCAGGCAGTACAATCCAAATATGTATCTGAAATAGAGCAGAAATTATGTATGCATAGAATGCGCAGGAAATCAATTTATTTTAGTTTTAGTTTTTGAGATACAGCGTGGAAACATGTGAGGCTGGGAAAGTACATTTCGGACCCGCAGACCCTCAGCATAGGAGCATCGCAAAGCTGCGTACTCTCCCCTCTCCTCTACTCTCTCTACACCAATGACTGCACCTCCACTGACTCCTCTGTCAAGCTTCTCAAGTTTGCGGACGACACAACCCTGATTGGACTGATCCAGGATGGGGAAGAATCTGCCTGCAGACAGGAAGTGGCACAGCTGGTGCCATCGCAACAAGCTGGAGCTCAATGCTCTTAAGACAGTGGAATTGGTAGTAGACTTTAGGAGAGCTCCCCCTCCCCTCACCCCACTCACCATCAACAACACCAGTCACATCTGTGGAGTCTTTTAAGTTCCTGGGAACCATCATCTCCAAGGACCTTAAATGGGGGGCTATCATCGACTCCAGTCAAAAAGGCACAACAGAGGATGTACTTCCTGCGGCAGCTGAGGAAGCACAATCTGCCACAGGCAATGATGGTCCAATTCTCTACGGACATCGTAGAGTCTGTTCTCACCTTCTGCATCATGGTCTGGTTTGGCTCAGCCACCAAGCACGAAATCCAAAGGCTGCAGCAAATCGTCCGATCAGCTGAGTAGGTTATTGGCTGCAACCTTCCCTCCATTGATGAACTGTACACTGCGAGGGCCAGGAAGTGAGTGGGCAAGATCATCTCTGACCCCTCTCACCCTGGCCACAAACTCTTTGAATCACTTCCCTCTGGAAGGCGACTCTGGACTGTCAAAGCTGCCACAGCCAGACATAAAAATAGCTTTTTTCCACAAGTAGTAGCTCTACTCAAAAACCAAAACCTGTAGCCTCCTTTTACATAATTCACATGTTTAATCAATAATGTTTTATTATTAATGTTTAATGTTCTATGTGTCATTCCTAACTGTCACTGTATGTCGTTGTCACTTGTGGGCAGAGCACCAAGTCAAATTCCTTGCATGTGAATACTTGGCCGATAAACGTATTCATTCATTCATTCATTCATTCAGGCCACCGAGTCCATGCCGACCAGCGATCACCCGTACACTAGTTCTATCATACACACCAGGGACAATTTACAAAAGCCAATTTGGAGAAAACCAGAGCACCCAGAGAACACCCACGCAGTCACAGGGAGAATGCAAACTCCGTACAGACAGCACCAGTAATCAGGATTGAACCTGGGTCTTTGGCGCTGTAAAGTAGCAACTCTATTGTTGCTTCACTGTGCTGCCAACATATTTCGTGTGTGAAAAGGAGATATTCCACAGGGATTTTAGTACAATTTCATAAAGCCTGTATTAAATGGTTAGCAATCCATAATTGTCAATGAAGGACTCTTCTGAATTCTCTGGGGTGGAACCCTCTCCAAGACAGACGTGAAGCTCACCGTTTGACCTGCTTTTACAAAATTTTAAATGGTCAGCTCAACATAGACTACAAGACCTACACCAAACCCAAACCAATTTGCAGACGAGGGCATTCGATCCAATTTGTGATCCCAGCTACAAAGACAGATGTGTACAGCAATTCGTTCTTCCCCCGCACAATTAAAGCATGGAATAATCTCCACCCAACTATAGTTACCCAACCAGATGCAACTAAATTTAAAGTAGCTCTTTCTTCCCAATAACCCTTTCTGGCTTAAGCCCTCCCTTCACCACCTCCAGTTTAAATTCCATTTGGAATACTTTGGAGGACCAAGAAACCAAGAACCAAGGAGTATTAAAACTCTGTCCAGTTACAAATTTGGATTTACAGTAATTTAAGGCCTAATGCCATATAACTAGTAATCAAGATTGTTAAAAAGTTGTTTGACATTGTTTATGTTCAACTATCACAACTTTGTGAAAACCAGTGTATTGATTTTATTTGCCTAGCTTTATTAATGCTGAAACTAAAAATACAGGCTATTACCACCTCAATCAATCAATCAGTTTACTCGTCACTTGCACATAAAGTGCAAGTGAAATGAATTTGCCAGCAGCGGTACAATGAAACACACAAAAACACAATAAGAATTTAACATAAACATCCACCACAGTGATGAATGATGTGGTGGATGTTTATTTTAAATTCTTATTGTGTTTTGGCCAGTCCTCCTCCATTTTCCCCCATGGTCGGGACCTCAACCCTCCGCAGCCGCCGCTGCGGGCGCCCAGATGAGGAGACAGGTAAAAGTCCAGGTAAGTCCTGAAACAGTGCCTCCCCACCGGAGACCGCGGCTTCAGGTTGGTGTAGGCCGCAGGCCGGAGGTCGAAGATTTAAGGTTCCCGCCGCGCTGCAGCCAGAAGCACCGCAGAGCCGGCGGTCAGAGCTCCCCTCCAGGGGTCCCCGGCAAGGGACCCCGCTCCTGATGGAAAGTCCACGCCGCGCCCGCGGTAGAAGTTGGCCGTGGGCTGGTGGTCGGAGATCTTCCCCTCCCGGGTCCCCAACGAGGGACCCCAGGCCCAGGACTCCACGCCGGCTAGAGCTCTGCAGACCCCGGCTTCAGGCTGCCGCGGGCCAGCGAACCGAGTGCTCCCTTCCGGCGAGGGCTCACCCGCTCCGCGACGAGAGTCCACGCTGTGCCCGCAGCTGAAGCCCCGGGCGCGTCTCCGGGAAAGGCCGCACCGATCCTCGATGTTAGGCCACGGGGGAGGCGACCAAAACGGTTTCCCCCTTACCCCCCCCCCCTCTAGACACACAAAGAAACATTAAAAACATACATTTAAACACACTAAAAAAAATAAAAAAGTTAGAAAAAACTAACGTGCTGCTGGCAGGACTGCCGGCTTGCAGCTCCCCCATCGACCTGTTTCTGAACTTGTGTCCAGGAATGGTATCAGATTATATTTGTGGATTTCCTGCCTTTTGACCTCTCAGTCATCCGTTGTGTGTTACATTGAATATGAAGAATTAATATTCTGGTGACTTTAGCTGATAAGTTAAACATCGGTAAAGCAATTCAGCATTGAGGCATACGGTGTTTTATCAACAGTGAGGCATTTTGATAATTCAAGAGTCAGGACTGTTTCATTGTCATATGTAGCAAAGAATAATGAAATTCTCACTTTCAGAGTACTTAATCTATCTATATTACTAAAACTCTGTTTAGTAACACTTGGTCTAGTAGATAATATAATAAACAAATGTTCAATAAAGGTGATCCATTTATGATACCAGTGTACTTATTGGCATAGTTATGGTAAATGCATTCATTTGACAGTTCATTCAACAAACTACAAAGCCAAAACCTTGATTCCAAGATAGTTTGCAAAAATAAAATAGGCTTGGGCAATTTCCATGGCCTTATATTTAAAAAAATCTCTGCAGACATATAATATAAATCTACTTATAACTGTGACATTATATCAATTGCATAATTTAGTAGGCAGTAGCTGAAGTGATGTGGTATTTTTATCATCGACATTGAATTTACCACTTTCCTTGCTTCCCCCCACTCGAACATCCAACATGATATTAACAAACACCATTCTTCCCAGCTGTAATCTGGCAACTGAACGGCCTTTCATCAGCTCAGCTAGTGTGGTCCTGACCACCCATCCACCTCATCAGAAACCTTTGAGCTTTTTTAAAATCAGACTTTATCTTGCACTAAATGCTGTACCCTTTACCGTTATCTGTACACTGTGGCTAGCTTGATTGTAATCATGTATCGCCTTTTCTTGGACTGCATCGCACGCAAAGCTTTGCAGTGTACCCCGGTACATGCAACAGTGATAATAAACTACATTTATTATACCCACCATTCCAGTTACTCCTTGTATCAGGAAGTCTTACTCTTTTACCAATCTAAATACAACTTCAGCAAAATTGACAATCAACGCAAATCTGCAAGAATTCATACTCCAATACTTTACAACAGAAAAAATTACGCCTTAAAATCTCTTTTAAATCACAACTTCGAACAATAGGAGTAGGCCATTTGGCCCTTTGAGCCAGCACCGCCATTCAATGTGATCATGGCCGATCATCCCCAATCAGTACCCCGTTCCTGCCTTCTCCCCATATCCCCTGACTGCTATTTTTAAGAGCCCTATCTAGCTCTCTCTTGAAAGCATCCAGAGAACCTGCCTCCACCGCCCTCTGAGGCAGAGAATTCCACAGACACCACAGAACATGACCCTTTCTCGCTACAGATAGAACCTGCTTAGTGTATTTTCAGTATTTTTGATTTATAACATTAAAGTACTATACAAAACAGTAAAACATCCCAATGTTTCATGAACGCATCAAACAACATTTGAAATGGAACCACATAAGGGAATTGATAAAACAACTAAATTACAAAGAAATGGTCAGAGGTAGGTTTCAGCGAAAGACTTAATTGTAATGGAGAATTAAGAGATTTAGAAAATCACACAAATTTTTGACAACTGAAATCATACCCATACTGAATGGTGGCACAAATAAAATAAGATATGCTCAAGTGCAGGCGTGTTTAATTGTCATATGCAACAGGAATGGAACAATGAAGTTATGATTTGATACAGCTTCATAAGCATACAACAAATAAAAGTTCAAAGGTCAGTTTATTGTCACGTGCACCAATTAAGGTACAGTGAAACTCAAAATAACCATATAATAATCAATAAATTATGAGTAATACTCAGTAACCAGACCATAATAGTGGAAACCAAAGTAGTGCAACCAAAACAAAATAGATTGTTGCTGAGTTAGGGTTGTGCAATGTGGGGTTCAAGAGCCTGATGGTTGATGGGAAGAAGCTGTCCTTGAACTTCGAAGTCATGGTTCTCAGGTTCCTGTCTGCAGTAACAAGATGAAAGCGTAGCCAGGGTGGTGTGGGTCTTTGACAATACGAGTTGCCTTTTTTGATGCAGTGCTTCCTGTACATCATTGCGATGGTGGGGACATCAATATCCTTAGACTTGGTAATGAACGCCCCCACATCAGTCTGAAGAAGGGTCTCGCCCAGAAACGTCACCTATTCCTTCGCTCCATAGATGCTGCCTCACCCGCTGAGTTTCTCCAGCATTCTTGTCCACCTTCGATTTTACCAGCATCTGCAGTCTCTTTTGTCCCTGGGTGTTCATGTTAACGAACCACACCTTGATGCAACTAGTCAATATGCTCACTACCTTACATATGTAGAGGTTCGATAGAGTAGTCAGTTACATACTGAATCTTCTAGGTAGAGGCATTAATGAGCTTTCTTTGTGATTGTATCAATGTGTTGGGCCGAAGCGAGATCTTCAGAGGTAAGCCACTGCCAGGAACTTGAAGCTGTTGACTCGCTCCACTGTCGTCCCATTGATGAAGACAGGTTCACGGAAACTTGGCTTCCCTTTCTTCCAGTCAACAATCAGCTCCCTGATCTTGCAAATACTGAGAGCAAGATTGTTGTAATGGCACCATTCAGATAATCAATCTGTACTGACTCATCATTACCAATTCTTCATCCAACAATGGTTGGCAAATTTAAATCTGGTGGTGGAGTTATGTCTGGATATACAGTCATACAGATAGTGAGAGTAGAGCAGGGGACTGAGCACACAGCCTCATAGTGCCCTGTGCTGATAGTTATCAAGGAGGAAGTGTTGTTCCAAATTGCATTGATGGAGGTTGCTGATAAGGAAGTCAAGGATCCAACTGCATGGAGGCAAGCAAAGATCCAGTATCCGAGTTTAATGGTAAGTGTAAAGTGGACAGTGGGGTTGTACTTTTATTTGTTGTATGCTTACAAAGCTGTAGCAAGCTGTAAGTCCATGAAGAACAGCCCAATGTAAATATTCTTATTGTCCAAGTGGTTCAGTGTAGAGTGGAAAGCCTGCTAGGTCACATATGCTATTGATCTGTTATGTCAATCTACTATGCTATGGTTTTCCAATAGTTCCAAGACTGGTGGTTATAAAAGATGGAAGGATGAAGCTATGCAAACCAAAATAAAGATGATTGGATATTTATTGGATCATTTTGTTGGACTAATGCAAGTCATGCACCTGTCTGCAATAAGTAACTAGGATCATGTGAAAGTTGGGCATGAGTTTTGGATAGACTTAAGTGAATGAAAGATAGATGAAGGTTGGGCAGAGCAAAACTGAAGTAGTCACGCCTCAATAGACAAGAAGTGTCTGACAATATAGTTGAAATAAAGGAACTTAGTAGCAATTTCTTCCATTTCCAATAATTGCCTACAATGAGCTGAGCAGCTAAATCACTTCTACTTTAGTAGACTTCAACTCTGGCTTTTCAGGAATTGACTGGGTGAAGTAAAGCTTCAATTAAGAGCACATATGCTAAAATTAGTCCCAAACCTTTTGGAAAATTATTAAAGGTCCTCATGAAATGCATTGTGTATCACTTGATAATAAAGTTATGTAACACTGCTACCATATTTGAAACAGCGTTTTGATGTCAACCATCTTCTTGGGACAATCTACTTCCACCTGCAAAGTACTGCTTATAACTGTCCCAAATTTGTTTACTCGTGACTGAAATTTAATTTGTCCTTTTAAATCATGTTCCTCCAACTTTTGATCTGTGCAATCACCAAGTATTTCATCCATTGTTGACAGTTGCCCTTTTCACCTTAAAAAGCTGTTTTTCATTAATTTATTCAATTATGCACAATTCAAAAAAATACTAGTGGAATAAAATGCAATTTAGAAGAATTAATGTGATATAAAATGGTTTATTGCATGTTATAACACTATTGATAACGTTTTTTTTTTTAAATCACATGAATTCCAATCACTTCACTGAAAATATTGTTTAATCTTTATTCATAATTCTAAATAGCTTTATACAGTTAAGAAGGAAAGATAAAGAAAAAACCTAGAGGAATAATGGGCTAAACAAAAGAGCTAAATTTCAATGAGACTGACAGATTTATGTTGGTCTTTACTTACTTCAATTTAATTTCAGTCCATATTCATTGAAGATCTGCTATAAAATTTGCCTTTCAAACTACAAACCTACCTTCCTCTACACTTTTCCGGCCAACTCATAGACCACATAACTTTGTAGCATTTAACAACATTTAGCACTCCTTTTCCACTAAGATGACCAAGAGAAAGAGAAACACACTATTCACACCATGGTAATTTTAACATATGCTCATGATTTGTGGCATTTACAGATCTTGTTATGTATCATATAACAGTGACCATGGAATTTGTCCAGATTGCAATAAGTAACTAAATACATTGATGTAATTTATTATTAACTTTATACAACTAACAAAAAATGCTTACGAGACTTGGTGTTAAGACAATTTATATCTTCATTTTAGATCTAAGTAGTAGCAGCGGTCTATTACAGCAATAGAGTTACAAATCAGATACCACGCTGCAATATTACAGAAGAGATATTTGGAAAGTTCAAGAACACTTCAGTCAAGTTGCTGCATTAACATTATAAAACAGAACCTAAGCAAACTGCATAGCAGTATCCTCCTTCAAATTCTATTTAAGTTTACCCACACTTCATGAAGTATCCAAGAGATGAACTCAGCACGTTTTGGAACAGTTCCTCTACGAAAAACAGCCTTGATTCACATTTATTCAGCATCTGTTGATCTGAAGTGATCCTCATCCACTGTAGAATAAATGTGTCCTTCGTTGCTCAGAAATTCCACAGCTTGCCTATATAAAACAAAATTGTAACACTAGACTTTGTTTAACAGGTTTATCACGGGTATTTAACCAAAATAAAAAGGACACTCACTTGATAGCAACAATGTTCATATTCTTAAGCGTTCTCTTCATGTAGTCAATGCTCATGCCTTCTTGTTCCCGACAATTTCGAATTAAATTCAATACCTAAATGAAGATTATAATGTTGGCATTACAAAACATGCAGTTCAGTTTCAATTACAAGTTTTACTGATGGGAACATAAGGCATTGATTCCAGTATCTATTAAAAAAAATAAAAAATTGTTAACAATTAGGTAAAATTAAAGTATTAATTTGCAATTGCACTATTGTCAATAATAATAATAATAATAAATTTTATTTATGGGCGCCTTCCAAGTCTCAAGGACACCTTACAAAAATTTAGCAGGTAGAGGAAAAACATGTAAGGGGAATGAAATAAATAGTAGAGACATGACTAGTACACAAAGTAAAGACAGAATTCAATACAAAACACAATGAGGCAATTAATGCACAGATGAAAAGGGAGGGGGACGTGGGGCTAAGGATAGGCAGAGGTGAAGAGATGGGTCTTGAGGCGGGACTGGAAGATGGTGAGGGACACGGAATTGCGGATCAGTTGGGGGAGGGAGTTCCAGAGCCTGGGAGCTGCCCTGGAGAAGGCTATGTCCCCAAAACTGCGGAGGTTGGACTTGTGGATGGAGAGGAGAGCGGCTGATGTGGATCTGAGGGACCGTGAGGGTTGGTAGGGGGAGAGGAGGTCAGTGAGATATGGGGGGGCCAGATGGTGGAGGGCTTTGTAGGTGAGGATCAGGATTTTGTAGGTGATCCGGTGGGAGATGGGAAGCTAGTGAAGTTGTTTGAGGACTGGAGTGATGTGATGCCAGGATTTGGTGTGGGTGATGAGTCGGGCGGCTGCATTCTGGACCAGTTGGAGTTGGTTGATGTAGGTGGAGCTGATGCTAAGGAGAAGTGAGTTGCAATAGTCCAGTCGGGAGGAGATGAAGGCTTGGATGAGTCTTTCAGCAGCGGGAGGTGTGAGAGAGGGCCTGAGTTTGGCGATGTTGCGGAGATGAAAGAAGGAGGTTTTAATGACATGGCGGATGTGAGGCTCAAGGGCTGTCAATAACTGACCGCCAGCCTGCGGTGTTTATTGTTAAGATCTTTGATAAGGCAAGGGAGTGAGATTTTTTATTTTTAAACTTCTTTTCGGTATTCCTTTTGGGGCAACAGTAATTACCCCTCACACTAATCACACAAATGGCAGCCTTAACAATGTTTATTCAGAATATCATCAGCAAATGCACATCAGACACAAAATAACATGACCAATAACATTACACTTCCAGCTGTACCTAGGGTGTTGATATTGCTCCATCCTTTTCAGAACAAGGACAGAACTATGCATAATATTCCAAATATAATCATGCCAAGGATCAAAATATATTTTGAATAACTTCAAAGATAGACACAAAATGCTGGAGTAACTCAGCGGCACAGAATGGGTGACGTTTCAGATCGAGACCCTTCTTCAGACCTGAAACGTCACCCTTCCTTTTATCCAGGGATGCTGCCTGTCCTGCTGAGTTACTTCAGCATTTTCTGTCTATCTTCAGTGTAAACCAGCATCCGTGGTTCCTTCCTACACATTTTGAATGACCTACTTGCTTTTAAATTTAATGTCAATTAAATCTGAGATTGGTTGATACTTTTTGTTTAAATTGCCTTATGGACCTGTGCTGCCACCTATGTGCATGACAATATTAAAATGAAATGTTAACAATTTGACTTTTATGGTTAACAAATGTTGTTCTTTCTTACTTTTAGACAGGGCATCTAAGACACAGGGAACAGATAAGTGTATTTAGTAAAAGGATTAGTGGGAAAATTAGGAATTATTTTTCCACCCAAAGGCGGTGGTAGTTCGAAACTCACTGCTTGAAAGTGCAGTAAAGGCAAAACCCTGATCACTAAACAGATGTGAACCTGCAGTTGAAAAACTATGACCTGCAGGGTTATTGACCAGGTGCAGATGGGATTAGTCCAGATGGTCTCTAATTATTCATTTGTTACATTCAGTTCCCAGATAACCTCCCTGACAAAGTGTTGAGTGGCAAATTAAAAGACATTGCAGAGATCTGCTGAAGTTGCTGAGAAAAACCGTAGGTCGTCAACATGACCTTGACCTTTAGAGTCTTGTTATGTACAGTATGCTGCTGTGAAGTAGTGCAAGCATCTTGCATTAAATTCTAAAGCTGCCCTGTCACATCATCCTATGTCACTAGCATGCCCATTAAAAATAATTAAAAAGTGTTCCACAAAGGTAAAACATTGGATACACCTAGTCGAATAAAGAATCAAAGTGCCCAAACAGATTTGTTGATGGGCTTTAATTCACCTGGAAATGACAGTAGAGTAATCTAATCCCAGGCACGAGTGTCATATTATGCACACAAACAAAAGTCAACTCCAACAGATACAATTTCTGGCTATAGATTTTGTTTGAACAATGTGCATTTAAGATGACAACTAGATGACATGTTATTACACAAGTTTCATGCTTAATTTATTTTACCTGGCTTTGTTGATTTGTTAGACCATTCATCAGAGCATCATTAGCACCAGCATATATTCCAACTGCACCCCCTTCATTTTGCATTGAAGTGCGCAAAGCTGGAGCAGATCCCCCAGGTAAAGACTGTAAAAAAAGACATCCAAGCTAAGCTTCATTGGTCTATGAGGTTTGAATAAATATATGATTTACATTTTCAATGAACTTCAAATTCAATTAATTCCAACAGTGCTGGGTATTCTTTCACAAGGCATCCATGGCAAATGATTGACCATTTTTCTTTCCCTTATTCGTAATCACCCACCCTATTCAATATCTCCACTCTTTATATAAAAGGTGTTGAGTAGTAAAGATAGGTTCTGCATACACAAACATTCCTATGACACACCCTTGATAAGAAAAATTACATTCTAATTTGCTTTGGAAATTGATCAAACCCATCCTGGATGTACACAATTGTTATTGCGCACTAAAACAAATTAGGAGCAATGCTCCTTAGCTCATACAATGATCCTGCAATGTCAAATTACCTGATATTCATACCACTGATAACTTTGGAATTTGTCAATCAGGAATAAGTGGGATTGTCAATTACATTCATGCATTCATGCCCCCCCCCCCCCTCCCCCACCTACGCATTTACACTTTTCTTTTCCAGTTAGAAACTTTAACAAAACCAATGTTAGGGCCAAATACAAATCAATAGCTGACAATTATGAAGTGCAATAAGATTTCTCACTTTGTTGCAGAAGTAAACATTAGGTATCTAATGGCAGAAGGCCCAGAGTTTCTCAAATATTTTAGTACTCACCTGTGGTTTGTTTAGCAACAAGTGTGCCTGCACCACTTCTAGCATGTGTGATGTTAATTCATTCATATCTTCCAAAGGCATTATCTTAAAAGCTACCAAGCTCTTATTGTTCTACAAAGTATAATTGCAATGATCAGAAATCTGTTCATATAGCATCTTAAAATATTTAGAAAATACCAAATATCATAGTACAAAACTAAATTACAATAAACTTGCTCTTTTTTACAAATAGGTCGATTAAATTTATATACCACCGGGTGGCGCCAGCAAAAATTGCCTCGCTATGTGCCATCTCTGTGATCCCCCCTGCCCTCCAACTCCTGCCCCCTCGCTATTAGTCTGTCTGTCCCTTCCTTCTTTTGTCGTAATGTTTGTATGTGTTAGATGTATGTTTTTAGTGGTCTTTAGCTTGTTTTAGGTGGGGGAGTTGGGGAAACTTTTTCTAATCTCTTACCTCGACAGAGATGCGATTTTTATCTCCGTCCGCACTATGGTCTAACATCGAGGAGTTGGCAGTCTTTGCTGGAGACTGACGAAAGCTCCACCGCGGACATCCCATCATCGGGATCGCTTTGGAGCTCCACCGTGGGTGCCTCGCGGTTTCTGGTCAGAAACCGACTTTGGGAACTCCAAGCTGCAGGAGCTTAGACCGTCCCGACGCAGGAGCTTCGACCACCCCGACTGCGGATGGTTCGACTGCCCTGACCGCGGGAGAAAAAAAGAGGAAGAAGATGGCCTTCCATCACATTGAATAATGTGGAATCCGCTCTGGTGGATGTTTATGTTAACTTTTATGTAGTTGTGTGTCTTGGTGCTTTTTTTTAATATGGCTGTATGGTAATTCGAATTTCACTGTACCTTAATTGGTACTTGTGACAATAAACTGACCTTGAATTTAGTGAGAGTACATAGAAACATAGAAAATAGGTGGAGGAGGCCATTCAGCCCTTTGAGCCAGAACCGCCATTCATTGTGATCATGGCTGATCGACCCCAATCAATAACCCATGCCTGCCTTCTCCCCATATCCCTCGATTCCACCAGACCCTAGAGCTCTATCTAACTCAAGAAAAAGGACCTTGAACAATTTACCTATATCAATCCCATTGGCCATTTACTCAGCCTTCTCTGCCATTTCAAGAGTTCATCCAAATACTTAAATGCTACAACAGTACCTGCCTCACGATCCACACAGGTACTTTGTTCAAAATATCAACCACCCCTGACGTGAAAAATAATTGCTTAAATCACGATTTGTCTCAAATCTGCACACTCTGGTTAGAGGCATCTCTGGAAGATGAAATGTTCCTAGTCCCAATGTCTAATTACCCTAGATTCCTTTGCTGATACCTTTAGCAGCAGTCAGTCAAATGGGACACAGGCAAAAGTCTCGCTGAAGTTCATGCAGACTACATTAACCTCACTGTCCTTCCTTATCAATTCTATAATCTCTGGGTATATCCAATCCTATTGGTCAGACAGGGTCTCCTCTTAGAGGCATGCTGACCATCCTTGATTATTTCCTACTTTTCTAAGTGCAGATTAATCAAGTCCCTCAATTTTTTACCCAATCATTATGCTACCATGTCAGTCTCTGTTTATCCCTACTTCCCATCTTGAATAAAATAAAAGTACATCTGCTGTCCTCCACCAGTTATCAAACGTCTTGTGTAGAGAAGATGTATGAATTTCTATCAGAGCTCCAGCAACCCCTCCCCCTCCTTGCCTCCCATAGCAGCATGGATACCTCAAAGATTTTATCGAATGACAGTAACCTTCCAGAATGAATATAGAGGAATTTGTTTGTAGACCGCAGAAAAGGGACTGACAGTCAGAATTAACATTATTCAAATCCTGTCTCCATCAGACAGTTTAGTTCTCTTCTCAATTGAATATGAAATGCGTCCTCTATTCAGAAATAGGCAAAACACCTGATCACATTCAAGCTAAATATAATTCTGCAAATAAAATGTCCTGTTTTTCACCTTATAAATGTTAACCACTGCTATGCAGATTTTGAACTTACAATAGCTTTTATAGCTGGGCATTTTAAACATTAATCAATAATAATAACAAACAAGTTACAAAAATTGACCTAGTTTGATACATCAATAGGACAAAAAAATGACCTGTATCACCTGGAATGATCGGAGATGGCCAGCTACTTTTACATAGGTGCCTGGAGGAACCACAATATTCTCACTTCCAGCTTCCTGCATTAAAACAAACATCAGTGAAAAACAAAGTGAAGCAGAAATAGTGTACCGCCAAAAAAAACGATTAGGATCTGGAAAACCATTCTTCAAATGGCTATGATGGGTGGGTTGCCGTTTGCCAGTTTCACTCAAATATTTCAAAATGTAACTTGAGAATCATCTATCAATGACATCTTTACCAAGAATAATAACCATCATGTCAATCAGCCCAAGTCCATATTGGTTCGCAGTAGAGATCGCATATCATATTCTGCCCAAGGCCTCACAAATGACTTCCCCTCATCTACCCATTCAATTCCCTTTTTAAAAGTGACCGTTTCCACCACACGCAGATTACAAATACTCATGTTTAAAAGTTCCCCTTACATCCACATATCACTTCAAATGTATCATTGACTCGTGAACTATCAAAGAGAAAAGCTTCTATGTACTAAACATTATGATCTTGTACACCACATCAAATTCTTCAACTACTTGTTTTTCACCAACAACGACAAGGTATTCCAATTCATCATTGTATCCAAAATTCTTCATCCCTGGAACAATTCTAATAAATCTTTCTTGCATACTTTCTAGATTATTCACAATCTCTCCAAAGTATGTTGACAATAACTGGAACAATATTCTCATCATGGCTTATCCTGTGTATTACAAATGTTCAAAACTTCCCAACATTTGATCTTTGCTGCTGCATCATTATCTCTGGAAACTACAGAGATCTGTTCTTAGTCTTTTCCTTTCTTGTCAGGAAAGTCATTCAAAAACATAGGTTCACATGCGCACTGATATCTGCCTCACCACTACTCAACATTTCCCATGCCACGGACACCCCAACATCACATCAATGGCCACTATTGCAAACCTGAACCATGGGTCCCTCCAAAAACTCAAGTCAATTCAACTCTTATTAGCAACCCTTTCATCGTCGTGACTATCCCTTGAGGTTGAGGATGATAGTCTACGTTCTGTTGTTTTTATGGACTCTCAGGTGGCTTATGAGTCCAATCCTGGCTTTGAAAGTTCTTCGACATTCAGCACAGCTAATTCCAGATGGCAGATTGGGCTTTGGTTGTTGCTGCCTCTCTTTCCGTTTTCTTCTCTTTTCTTATAATTCTGCGCATCTCTTGACTTCAAAGGTTGCTGTTCCTTCTTGGATGTTACACTTCTTGTGTAGGAAGGAACTGCAGATGCTGGTTTAAACCGAAGATACACACAAAATGCTGAAGTAACTCAGCGGGACAGGCAGCATCTCTGGAGGGAAGGAATGGGTGATGTTTCGGGTCGAGCCCCATCTTGAGTGAAGAAGTGTCTCGACCCGAAATGTCACCCATTCCTTCTCTCGCTGAGTTACTCCAGCATTTTGCGTTTATCATCACTTTACACTTCTTTGTCCGCGATATCATCTTCTAAATGTCCCATTAACCCATCTCACTGGCAAACCTGACCTCAGCCTATCAGATATTCCATTTGTTTGATCAATCCCTTCCATCACCTTTGCTTCAATTTAAAACAACATTTTTTTGTTCCTTCCCAGTTTTGATAAAAATCTTCTGATCTAAAACATTAACTTTCCAAGAATACTGCCTAATCTGTTGGGCATTAACTTTGTTTCATATTACCTTTACCTGGGGGTTTCTGATTTTTAACTCCCAATAATGGCCCAGACTGTTTACAACATGGATATTCTAACTCACCTGAACTCCACATTTGCTGTTTTTCCAACAGTGCACACTTCTGTCTCAGCTGCATCTCAGCTCGCCTGCTGCTGAAATTTTCACTCCTTTCCTTGTTATCTCTGGACGATGGCAAGGCACTTTCCAGACTTTTATAAACCATTAATTTGAACTTCATTCAAAAATGTACACCTTAACCTGCTTAGCATCTGGTCCACACTTCAAATTTGTAAACACAGATTCTAAAAGCTTGCCAATGTCTTACCCTACTTACTATGCAACCTCCACCATACAACCCTCGGGTCTGTGCTCCTCTAATTTTCGCCTAGTCATATCTTCATCCATTTAATTATTCAGCACTCGTGTTTTTGCTCCTCTGAGATGCACTTTAAAATCCATCCCTTTGAAAAATGCTACGTTCAAAATCTAAGCTCAACATCATACTTTTGTTACATTATACCTTGAAAGACCGCCAAATGGGTTTTCTTCACTTTAGGTTCCACAAATGAAAATGTGCATGGGTATATGTTAGAATAAGTTTACTTATTATACTTATTGTCATATGTCGTAACTTGAATTACGTAAATAGATCTAGAAAATAAATTTTCTAGTTGAAACGAGAAGCATATTGATGCAATCACAAAGAAAGCCTACCAAAGCATCTACTTCCTCAAAAGTTTGATAATCAGCACCCAGAGGAATTCCACGCTGCTACATGGAGCCAAGGTCTGGATCGAACTCGTGTTTCTAGCATTGTAAGGTAGCAACTCTACCGTGGCAAAACTGGCGTCCGAGTTATTGTGTATTTTGTGTCCTTTACTGCTACCAGTGTAATGTATGTTTATTCACTTTTTTCCCCAATAGTACTTTACATATTAACCCTCTTATTCGGTTATAGCGGACAATCATCTCCCCTCCCCGAGTGGCTAATAACAGATATCATCTCCCCACCCCTTGTGGTGCGTTATAGCAAAGGCTTACTGGATACATTAAGCATGACTTACATCAGTATCCACCCACTGTCTCACATCCATAGGAGGTGCTGTCATATCATCCAACTTGTACAGGATATTTGTTGGGGCCTTTTCTGAGTCTTTGATCACACCAACCACGGTTACCTACAAATTGCAGATAGAATATAAATAAAATTAGAAACATCTGCAAATCCTCAGGTCAGAAAGCAGATGTGGAGAGAACCTGCAATGTATTTCCAGTATATTTGTTTTTTACTTCACATTTCATATTGATTCTAGAAGTGTTCCAGTGGATTGGAGTATCAAATGTCACCGCATCATCTCAGAGAAAGGTGAGAAACCTATGGGTTGCTAATCTGAGAAAATGCTGGAATCTAATATGAAAGATGTAATAACTGAGCACCTTGAAAAGACTAATAAGATTGTGCAGACAGCATGAAGTTAGGAAAGAAAAATCATTTTGACAAATCCACAGAATTCTTTGAGGATGTGACTAGCAGAAAGGTTAACAGGGAACCAGATGATTTGGTTTATTTGATTTTCAGATAACTTTTGATAAGGTCCAACAAAGGCAGTTGGTTACAAACTTAAAGCATGTGAAGATGAGAGTAACATGCAGATATGGATTGAAAACTGGTTAAAAAATGAGAAAATCTTCCTCAGCTTCACAGGCTGTGACCAGTGGGATACTATAGGAATTGAAGTTTTGGTCATTGCTGCTCATAATCTATGAAAATAATTTGGACGAGAAGACCAAATGTCACATTTGTAACTTTGCAGCAGATACAAAACTGGGTTGGATTGCGAGTAGGGAGGGGAGTGTATGTAAGCTTAAGGATTGTAGACAAACTGAGTAAGTGGGTTCAGTGTGGAAAAATGATAGAGAGAGATTTTGTATGTTTCTAGATTTGTTTCATTTCTCTTAAATTATGGGGTGACATTTATTTGCTTCTCAAATCCACAGGAACACTTCCAGAACCGATATAATTTTAGAAGATGATTTCTAGTATTTACTATTTCAAAACTCTGGGACATTGAGATTTATCTTTATTCTTTTAATATTATGTACTTTTATAAAATAAGATAATGATCTCAAATAATTTTCAGGTGCAGGTCCACCAACGAATCTCACCCCCACCCCCCCCACCCCCCACCCCCAATCTGGACAAAATTCCAGAAGTCCCTCCGAAAATGTGGCCAGGTGAGGCGGTCAATTTCGACCTCATCAGGACTTCCATGCAAATCAGCAGTCAAATTTACCCCCTGCGGCCAGGCCTCTGGAATTCTGGCCTGGACGAAACGGGCAAATCGGTTATCATAGCCGACTTCCGCAGCCAATCGGCAGGTCGAATTTGCCATCTGCGGCAGGGGCTCTGCAACCCCTGATCGGCCGGAGCCGACAAATCCGTTCCCATAGCTGACCTCCGTCGCAAATTTGCAGGCAGTATTCCCCCCCCTCCCCAGGCCGTGACCTCTGTTGCTACAGCAAAATAGATAATCTAGAAAGGCTCTGGAACGAAGGGTGCTGGAAAATCGGTGGTGGACCTGTATTACAAAGCAACTGTTACTGCAAAGATTATGTATACTCACAAACTGAACGACATTCGAATAGTACTCTACGGATATCAAATCAGAGTATATTTAATTGAGTTAAAGTTCTCATTCACCTGCGATAACTCCACTTCTCCAATTCTGAAAATATCCTCTGTTTGTATAGCCGACATCAGCTGTGACACGGTACATGGAACAATTTGCTGGGTCCGGGATCTCTATTAGAGTGAAAATAAAGTTAATGCTACAAGGTCTTGGCTCATCAGATCCATTATAACATTTTTTTTAGAAAAGGTAATCACATTAAAAGATTACTATTCACATACAGTTGTCCAAGTAAAAGATGATGAATTTGGTGGGCAATAAGTGTGGAGGAATCCTTCGGCTGTCTGAACAAGGGTCCCAACCCGAGATCTGTCCATTACTTACTCAGATGCTGCTTCACCCACCAAATTCCTCTAGCAATTTGTTTTGCTTAAATTTCCAGCACCAGCGTGAACCATTTTTGATGCACAATATGTAAATGTAATAATTAAATCTGTGCATGCGCGGTTTAAGATTTTTTTTAAAGCCGACTGACTGCCTATGCTGAGTAATTACTGTTGTAAACCAAAGTTAATGCAGCACCTATGACTGCCATTTAAACGAGAATTTCCATATTTTGAAAAAGTGCACGTTTTGATGAACTTACATTTTTTCTGTCACTCTGGCTACCTCCAGCCTGAGAACCAAATCCTCCTGGCGATTGCATGTATCCTCCTCCTCCTCCTCCTCCTCCAGCACCATCTCCAGAATTTCCATAACCACCATCAAAAGTACCTAGTAAAACAGTTTTAGAAATCAGCCACAAAAGTAAAATAAAAGCCATCCGTCTTAAATATCTCATTTTTCTTTCCAAAGAAGAATGTTATCCCCCCCAGATGATACTATCTCTGGGAAAGGCCAGTATATAAACCCTATCTCTAATTTTCCTGGAAGAGTAGCTGGCACTCCATAATGCTTCCAGGAAGAGTTCCAGGAAGTGGAGCCAGCGACAAAGAAATTATAATGTATTTTCATGCAAGGATGATGTGGAACTGGGAGGGAGGTGGTGACATTCCAACATCCTTGTCCTTGGTGGAGACTTTACTAGTTTTAGAGATGCTGTCAAGGCAACCTGGAAGTTTAATCACAGAGCATTTTATAGATGGTATACACTGCAGACACTGTGCCCCAGTGGCAGGTACAAGATGCTAATTAAGAGGACAACCTTCTTCTGCATGCTGTTGAACTATTTGAGTGACACCTATGTTGTTCTCATACATGCAATTGCAGAGTCCAGGTAGGTAATCAGCCCCAGTATCCCCTCCACCATTTCTGTAATCAAGAGATTTGTCTTTCTTCCACCCAGGCCAGCATCCCTTCTTTACTCCAGAATGGTTAATTGTAATAAGTACCAAGAACAGAACAATGAAATTCTTATTTGCAGCAACATAACAGGCCAGTAAATGCAATGCACATGGATAATAAACTCCAAACGTGCAAAAAAAAAGCCCAAAAGTGTTTAGTGTAACTAAATACAATCCATAGTTCAGGTACACATCATGTCATGCTCAGTAGCCTGATTGCTGCCTCAGTTTTTAGATTCCAATACTTTCTTCCTGGAGTGAAATGTGAGCATGACCAGGCTAGTGTGGGCCTTTAATCACATTGGCTGCTTTTTTTTTCTGAGGCAGTTCTGCAGTTCCTTCCTAAATAATGCATTTTTCACTCTGCATCCCCAGTTCGCTAGATGCCTGTGTGTAGTCATACAGCGTGGAAACAGGCCATTCGGCCCGACTTGTCCACACCGGCCAACATACCCAACCACACGTCCCACCTACCCGTCTTTGGCCCATATCCCTAAACATGTCTTACCCATGTACCCGTCTAAATGTTTCTTAAACGTTGTGATAGTACTAAGTCATAAACTAAACTGAACCTATGTGTAGGAAGGAACTGCAGATGCTTGCTTACACCGAAGATAGACACAAAATGTTGGAATAACTCAGCGGGACAGGCAGCATCTCTGGCGAGATGAATGGGGGGATCAGTCTGAAGAAGGGTCTCGACCCGAAACGTCCCATTCCTTATCTGCAGAGATGCTGCTTGACCCGCTGAGTTACTCCAGCATTTTGTGTCCATGCTCCACAAGATGCTGGAGTACAGAGCATGGAAAATGTTAGCGCGCCACTTTAAGGTTGGTAAAGACGGCAGGTCGATTGCGAGGAGACAGACCCAAGCCGAGCCGGTGTGGCGCGCAGCCATGGGCCTCACTCACTCACTCACCCGCGCTGTTCCACATCATCCCTTAACCGAGCGCCCGGCGGACGAACACTGACCGCGGGGGCGCGCCCCGCCAGCAGAAAGCCCGCCAAACAGGCCTCGTCCACTCGCTCGCCTTCTTACTCAGAGCCCCCGGCCTTGCTTCAGCCAATCGGCGGCCAGGATGGCGAGAGGTGCTGTGACCACCCCCCCACCGGGAGCGCGCACCTGCTGCCAGCAGTGAAGCATCTTTGGCCGCTGACATGTCTCATCCTGGCGGAGCTGCTGCCTCCTTTAAAGTGGCTTTAGCTTAGTTTAGGGGGTGGAAGATTGCAACCCTCACGTGGACCGCCCTGTTTCGACTAATGCAATCAACTCGACGTGCACAAACGGAAGATCAAATAGAACAAATTGCCCTACAACTTTAGGGTGTGCACGCCACACGAAAGAAGAAGAAGTTTAGTTTAAATACAGCGCAGAAACAGGCCCTTCGGCCCACCGAGTCCGCACTGACTAGCGACCCCCGAAGATTAGCGCTACCCTACACACACACACACACTTGATACAATTTACATTTATACAAAGCCAGTCACGTCTTTGGAGCGTGGGAGGAAACCGGAGCACCCGGAGAAAACCCACGAGGTTACTGGGAGAACGTACAAACTCCGTACATACAGCACCATTAGTCAGGATCGAACCCTTATCTCTAGCGCTGTAAGGCAGCAACTCTGCCACTGTGCCGGTTTGCTAACTCTTCCGATGCTCTGTGGAGAGTGCACATACATCTAACGAACTTGTGATGCAGTGTGAAAAATGCATAGAAATATTTAGGAAGGAACTGCAGATGCTGGTTTACATCGGAGATAGACACAAAATGCTGGAGTATCTAGCAAAATGCTGGAGCGTCTATGGAGAGAAGGAATAGGTGACATTTTCGGGTCGAGACCCTTCTTCAGACTCAGTTTGTAAACCTCCAAGCCAGGAATCAATCTTGGGATGTAGACAAAAAATGATGGAGAAACTCAGTAGGTGAGGCAGCATCTATGGAGAGAAGTAATAGATGACTTTTTGGGTTGAAACCCAAAACGTCGCCTATTCCTTCTCTCCAATGATACTGCCCCACCCGCTGAGTTTCTCCAGCATTTTTTGTCTACTTTAGATTTTTCCAGCATCTGCAGTTCCTTCTTAAACATCCATCTTGGGAACTTTTTTTGCATCCTTTTGTAAATAAATCCTTAGCTGGGGTGACCAGAACTGCACCCAATATTCCAGAAGAGGTTAAAGACCAGCCACAATCGTATTAAATGGTAGACCAAACATGAAACCATAAAATGATCTCTTGCTTTTACGTTTTATGTTCTTGTGTTTTTTAATAAGGAGACATATACTTAAATTAATTGGCAGAAACTCAGGGGATTTAAAAACATCACCCGACTGGTCACTGTCTCAAAGGGTGGTACAGGCAGAAATCCTCAACTGCACGTAAGAAAAATGTAAAAGCCATTACCTGCTGAAATTGGGATGAGCAAACAGTTCTCTTTTCTAACTGGCATGGACCTCCTCTGCGCCATAGATTTTTATGGTTTGTTGATTTGTGTTCTGGATACAGAATCTTCATGAATTCACTCGTTCATGATAGTGAATACAAAAGCTTTCAATAGTTTTACTGTGGTGGAACTACTTATATTTTAATAGGATAGAGTACAGCATGGGAACATCTTTCAACCTGCTGGGTCCATATCGGACATCAGCTACGCATCTATACTAATTTACATCAATCACATTTTTTTGTTTCCTCCACGTTTTTATTAACTCCCAGCAGATATCTAAGAGTGTTTTCCAGTATTTTTCAATTGTGATTAAAGTCATAATGTAGGAAATGAAACTGCTAATTACCTGTGATCTTTATCAAAGGAAAAATATTGGCCAAGACATTGGTCCTGCTGATGAAAAGGGTAAATTCTGGCTGTGATACTGAAACTCTGGCACATTCTCCGCTGTGTGCCCCAATAGTGGTCAGATAACGTGTCAGTTTAACATCGGATCCAAATTTTGCCACCTCTTAAAATGCCACACCTTTGTTACTGTTTTGGATTCCAGTGTCAATTTTATGTTGAAATCTCTGGACTTAGATGTACAACCTTTGGGCACAGAACCCAAAGTGTATCCACCCAGCAAGTAGTAACTAACAGTAAACTTTTAAAAGTCACTACATTATTCATTAATAGACAATAATCAGGGTGGAGGAAAACTAGATTAGTTTCTGCTGAGAGCAAGAATCAGCACAGTAAAATGAGCTTTATCTTGAAGTGCAATAAGACTTTCTTGACCTTTCAAAGAAGATATTGCCCAGGAGTCACAATAAAACTTAAAACTCTAGAACGTTGTTCATAATGCGATCAAAAGATCAGTACTATTGAAAAAGCTGCCACACAACAATGGGATTCCTGACCAATATTCTTTTCATTATGAACTGTGGAATAATTTTCAGTCAGCAAGGTAAGGGTATCTGATGTTTAATACAATTATTGTTGAAATCTCTTAATAATAATAATAATAATAATAATAATAATAATAATAATAACTTATTTGTCTAGCACTTTGATACAATTGAATGCAACCCAAAGTGCTTTCCACATAGACACAGGTCTAAACAACAATACAATTTAAAACAGTAAGAATATAGGCATAAACAGATTTATACAAAAATATAAAATATAAACTTGAGAGTGTAAAAGGACAATGGAAGTAAAGTCAATTAAAAGCTTGATTAAAAAGATAAGTTGCCGTTTAAAAATGTCACTGAGTTGGCGTCCCTCGTAGCACTGCCTCGGGTATTCCACAGCTTGGGGGCGTCGTTGAAAAAGGCTGCTTCACCAATATTTTTAGTGCTGCAGCATTGAGTGGCTAACAGGCCAGCATCAGCAGACCTGAGTGCTCGAGTAGGGGCATAGGGAAGGAGGGACTCTGTAAAATATGCTGCTCCTTAGCCATTTAGGGCTTTATAGACAAGAAAGAGGACCTTATAGTCTATCCTGGATCTCCCAGGGAGTCAATGAAGGGAATATAATACTGGGGTAATATATTCCCTTTTCTTGGTATTTGTTAAAAGCCGGGCTGTGGCATTTTGAATGAGCTGTAACTTGGTGATGGCAGACCAGTAAATAAGCCATTACAGTAATCAAGTCTGCTTGATATGAAAGCATGTATACGTTTTTTACAGTCATCTTTACCTACCCTTTCTTATTCATGTCAATGATGTTACCCGCAAACCCACATGCTTTGATTTTGTATCTAAATGAGACTTTATCACAGGCCTTCTGAAAAATCCAAATACATCATGTCCACTAGTTCTCCATTATTTAATCTACCAGTGACATATTTTTAAAAAAAGCCTCAGTAGGTTATGAAATCCAATTTTGCTTTTATAAATCCAGTTTGATTTTGTCTAATCCCATCAATCTTTTCTTAGTGTCTGAGTTAACGCAATCTTTACAGTAGATCCAACCTTTACACTACTACTATTTTCCTGTTTACTCCTCAATTTTTAAAAATAGTGCAGTAAAAAATATTTGCCACTTAAGAATTCCTCCAAGTCTGGATTCCAAGCTGGGGTTTTCTTGTTTATAGGTGGTAAAACTAATAATATCCAAACAAATACTTTAAACTGCCCAATGATAGTATTTGGATTTTCTGATATGATTCTTACTTATTCTTTCAGGTGATGTTGGCATTACTGGTGAGACTAGCTTCATTGAGCACCGATTATTGCCTTTGAACCAAGTGGCTTGGCCAGCTATTTCAAAGGATAGTTAAAGACTCTGATGTCACAAAAAATATCACATTTGCATCAAATTTGTTTAATCTATATGACATTCGAGAACTAAAAAATATCATGGTCAACATTGTTATTTTATTTGTATTCCTGATTTATTTAATTAATTAATTTTAAATTCCTTTATTGCAGTTGTGTGCATTGAGCTCCTATCTTTGGATTATTAGTCTAAGAACATTATTGTATATCGCAATCTGATTCATTCAGACTACATATATTCATTCAGACTGCATATATATTTTTCTGTCAGGTTACTTTTGGCATATCACAGATCTTCATTGGGATCCTGATTACAAAATGACAGATGACCCAAATGCTGTATGCCCTTCATCCTCGAAACCTGTACCAAACCCAGGGAAATGGGGCAGCTACCTTTGTGATTCTAACTGGGAACTTATTAACCTATCCATTTATACCATGAGAGACATTCACCCTCAACCAGACTTCATTCTTTGGACAGGGTAAGTATTTAACTATAGTAGAAATCAAAATTTAATAGCTAGATTGTGAAATCAATATAACTAAGATTGCCCTCATGATTACCAAAGGTTATGCTGATTAAACAGATGGTGTCAATGTGTAATAGTGGGCAGCAAACATACTTTGCATGTGGAAAAGGAAATAAGAACCCAAAAGGCTGTAAATACTCAGCAGACCAGGCAGCACATATGGACTAAGAAACAAGGTTAACAGTTCATGATGCTAAACTTTAATCATTATCTTATTACAGATTTCCAGCACCTGCTGGACTTTGTGTTTGTATATCATTGAACATGAATACATTTCTCCTGAATGCCATAATGAATTTATCAGTCACATTTTATGGCACCTAGTTTTAGCTTCCATTCAAGTGAAAACATTTTCCCGTCTTATTAAGACCTTCATAATTTTAAATACCTTCATCAGGGTTCCTCCTCTGTATTTTGTCTTTTTTTGCTTATGGAGACATGAAAAATGCACAGTACTCCAAATTACAAATCTATTTTGAATAAAGTTGATATACATTTAACATGAATTTTCGGTTTTTAGTTCTATCCAAGAGGTATTTAAAATGGAATTATGGAATGGAATGATTCATTTTTGTTATTGGAGTTTGATACAGTGTGTATGCTATTGCAGTACATTTCTACTACTTTTTCTTTCAAGCCTAGTTCACAATCATTAAAGGGACCAAAATCTGCTCCTGCAACACTGCCTTACGAGAAATTAGGCTAGTGTAGTCATAACCTTAAAGTTGTGGGGAGCACAAGTAAAGGGGAATGGATCTGCTGCTTCTGGTAATTAATCATGTTCTCCTTTATGGAACATTCAGTGATGACACCCCTCATGTTGCTGACAAGAACCTTGGTGAGGATACAGTCCTGAAAATAATTGGAAATGTAACCCATCTGATACAAGAGGTGTTTCCAGGTATGCGTCAAAACATAAAAAGTTAAATGAACATTAAATATAACGGTCTGAACTGTATTAGTATGTGTGCATAGCCGGTGTGTAACAAATGGAACCATCTGGCAGAACAATTGTCATCTTCATTGTCCAAGGTACTCAACTCACCTTTGGATGTTGCTGGCAATGCTGGCATTTATTGTCCATCCTTCGGCGTTAATCACATTGTCAGGTCTGGAGTTACATATATATGTCAGACATTGATTCAGAACGGCAACTGCTAGGTCAGTCATTTAATCACGATGCTACCATATCACACTTACATAACATAGTACTGTATTTGCAGAGCAATTATTGTCACAACAAGTTGAAATCCACAGTTTACTCTCTGAACCTACCTTCTAAAGACGTTACTAATACCTTAGTGAAGGGCCTGGATAGACTGGATATGGGAGGATGTTTGCACTAGAGGGAGAGTCTAGGACCAGAGCCCGTAGTTTCAGAATAAAAAGACATACCTTTAGAAAGGAAATGAGGAGGAATTTCTTTAGCCAGAGGGTGGTGAATCTGTGGAATTCATTGCCTCAGAAGGCAGTGGAAGTCAAGCCAATGGATATTTTTAAGGTGGAGATTGATAAGTTCATGATTTGTACAGCTGTCAGGGGTTACGGAGAGATGGCAGAAGAATGGGGTTGAGAGGGAAAGATAGATCAGATAGAACTTATCTACTGTTTATAAGCTATTTTTTTCAATTTTAATTAAAGATATTTGTGATTGTAAACTGAGCATCTGTTCACAGGTACTAAAGTCTACTCTGCAATGGGAAATCATGACTTTCATCCAAAGAATCAATTTCCTGCTACCTATCATAGGATTTACAACAAAACAGCAGAACTCTGGACACCTTGGATGAACCCTCAGTCTATCCTCAGGTTTAATAAAGGTATGGATGGTAGGTCAGGACCACTCTCTAGTTGGCGATAGTTCAGTTGCCTGATAATGGCTGGGAATAAACTGTCCCTAAATCTGGAGGTATGCTTTTTCACACTTCTTTACCTCTTGCCTATTGTCTATTGTCTATTGGGGTACTGATTGGGGATGATCAGCCATGATCACATTGAATGGCGGTGCTGGCTCGAAGGGCCGAATGGCCTACTCCTGCTCTTATTGTCTATTGTCTATTGCCTGATGGAAGAGGGAAGAGAGGGGTGAGACTCATCCTTTATTATGCTGGTGGTTTTGCTAAGGCAGTGTGAAATGTCGATGGAGTCAATGGATGGGAGGTTGGTTGGTGGATGGGAGGTTGTGACCTTGCACTAAACATTGTTCCCTTACACTGTAAAGGGCTCGAATGTAATCATGTATTGTCTTTCTGCTGACTGGATAGTACGCAACAAGAGCTTTTCACTGTACCTCGGACCATAAACTAAACTGAACTGGCTTGTGTAATAGACTGGGCTCTGTGGTGTTCACTATCCTGGTCCATACTGCATGATCACAGGGCTGCCTTTTCTTTGGCCACAAAGAGTCCATTAGAACGGTAAGAGCCCACTGGTAAAAACACAAGAAACTGGATGCAATACAAAATTAGAAAGAAACTAACAAAGGACGAGAACCACATTTCTAAATGGCCCTCTTAACTGAACCGACCCCCAACGCATGTGGCAAGGCATCCAGGCCATCACAGACTATAGACCCACCAACACCACCCCCACATCCAGCGACGAATCCTTCCTTGAGGAGCTTAACCACTTCTATGGCCGCTTCGACAGGGACAATCTAGAGACAGCCATCAAGGCTGTGCTCCCTGCTGATCATCAACCCCTCACACTCACCCCCTACGACGTGTACGTGGCACTGAGTAGGACTAATGCACGTAAGGCTGCTGGCCTTGACGGCATCCCCGGGCGCGTCCTCAGGGCCTGTGCTGCGCAGCTGACAGACGTCTGGACTGACATCTTCAACCTGTCACTTGCCCAAGCAGTTGTCCCCACATGCCTTAAAACCACCTCCATCGTGCCAGTGCCAAAACACTCCACTGCGGCAAGCCTCAACGACTTCCGCCCAGTTGCACTTACCCCCATCATCACCAAGTGCTTCGAGGGGCTGGTCCTGGCACACCTCAAAGGCTGCCTACCCCCCACACTGGATCCCTATCAGTTTGCCTACCGCAAGAATAGGAGTACGGAGGATGCCATCTCAACGGCACTTCACTCCGCCCTCTCCCACCTCGACAACAAAGACACTTACGTAAGAATGCTGTTCATCGATTAAAGCTCAGCGTTCAACACCATTATACCCTCTAAACTGATCACCAAACTCGGTAACCTGGGCATCGACCCCATCCTCTGCAACTGGATACAGGACTTTCTAACCAACAGACCCCAGTCTGTTAGGTTAGACAAGCACACCTCTTCAACCCTCACCCTGAACACCGGCGTTCCACAGGGCTGTGTGCTGAGCCCCCTCCTCTACTCCCTCTTCACCTACGACTGCACACCTGTCCATGGTACTAACACCATCATTAAGTATGCAGATGATACAACGGTGATTGGCCTCATCAGCAACAACGATGAGTCGGCCTATAGGGAGGAGGTCCAGCTCCTAGCAGCATGGTGCGCTGACAACAACCTGGCCCTTAACTCCAAGAAGACCAAGGAGATCATTGTAGACTTCAGGAAGTCTAGGGGCGGCATGCACACCCCCATCCACATCAACGGGACGGAGGTGGAACGTGTTTCCAGCTTCAGGTTCCTGGGGGTCAACATCTCCGATGACCTCTCTTGGACCCACAATACCTCAACTCTGGTCAAGAAGGCTCACCAGCGTCTCTTCTTCCTGAAGAGACTGAAGAAGGTCCATCTGTCTCCTCAGATCCTGGTGAACTTCTACCGCTGCACCATCGAGAGCATCCTTACCAACTGTATCACAGTATGGTATGGCAACTGCTCTGTCTCCGACCGGAAAGCACTGCAGAGGGTGGTGAAAATTGCCCAACGCATCACCGGTTCCTCGCTCCCCTCCATTGAGTCTGTCCAAAGCAAGCGTTGTCTGCGAAGGGCGCTCAGCATCGCCAAGGACTGCTCTCACCCCAACCATGGACTGTTTACCCACCTACCATCCAGGAGGCGCTACATGTCTCTCTGTTGCCGGACCAGCAGGTCCAGGAACAGCTTCTTCCCTGCGGCTGTCACACTACTCAACAATGTACCTCGGTGACTGCCAATCACCCCCCCCCCCCCCCGGACACTCCTCCCACAGGAAAAACACTATGACTGTATGCATGTAAATAGATTTATTTATTGAAATCATATTCTATGTCGCTCTTCCAGGGAGATGCTAACTGCATTTTGTTGTCTCTGTACTGTACACTGACAATGACAATTAAAGTTGAATCTGAATCTGAATCTTTTGATTGGCTTTAGGAGCTTTCTACACTGAGAAGCTGCTGAATCGAACAGACCAGCGTGTTATTGTCTTAAACACAAATCTGTACTACACCAGCAATAAGCTTCATCCTGGACTCCATGATCCCGCTGGTCAGCTCCAATGGCTTGATGAAATACTTTCAAAGGCAATAGCATCAAAAGAAAAAGTAAGTCATAGCTAATGTTTTGTTTCTGAGTTCAAATACCAAAGTGAATTATCTGTGTTTAAATGAATGAGTTGTCTCTTTAGCTCTCTTTCCTTTATTTTTTTTAAATCAAATCAAAATTAGTTATAAGGTAATGGTTAGTAATTTTGCCATAATGCGAGAGATCTCTAAAGGAATCTTATGGGAGGGGGGGTGTGGCAGGAGTTCGATTTTTCCAGCATCTGCAGTTCTTTCTTAAGCAGTATATTTTCAAGTCAGATTGGTGTATGACTTGGAAGGCAATCCATAGATGATGGTGTTCCCATGTGCATGTTGCCCTTGTCCTTCTTAGTGATGGAGTGGCAGGTCTGTGTGATTCTGTTGATAGCTTAGGCAAATGATTACAGTGCATTTTGTAGATGGTACACATTGTAATGGGTGCTGGAGGGAATAAATGTTTAAGATGGTGGATGATGTGCCAATTAAGTGTTCAATGGTGTCATATTTCTTTCGTGCTGTTAGAGCTGCACTCATCCAGGCAAATTCGGAGTATTCCATCAGGCACTTAAGTTCTGCTTGTGGGGGGTGGACATACTTTGGGGTGTCAGAAGCCGAGTCACTCACTGCAAGATAGCTGCAGTACCAATGTGGATGATCTGCATGGGTTTCACTACACTGCGTGTTACTTGGGTAATGGGGGAAAACGTCCATGCACAAATGTTTGAATGCACGACACACTTTTTTAGTGTGATGAGGGCATTAGATACCGGTCAGGGAAAGGAATAGTGGGATCCTGAAATCTTCCTAGGCTGACTATGACAGTTCCAGCATTGCCACAACTAAGAACGTCCGACTCATCAATGTGTTTCACAGGAGAAAACGGTATTCCGAGCATTTTCTATTTTGTGTTTGAGGTTTTGAGTGTCAGCAGAATTTTGCCTGGGTAAAGCTCAGCAAGGATGGTTTAATAGGATCCTCAGGGGCAGAGCAAGTTTATTTTGAGCCAATTTCCTCATATTCCAGGATGTCTGTGTGTGATTAGCATATTCTCTTCAAGATCACATTGTGATCTTCAGGTGCTTGGTTTTATCTCACATCTCAAGATGTGCTGGTAGTCAGTTGTCTAAATACAGATAAAACCTTATTGTAGTCCTTTATTCTGTCCTGGGCCTCCTCCATTGTCAGAGTGAAGCCCAGTGCAAATTAGAGGAACAGCACCTCATATTTCACTTGGGTAGTTTACACCCCAGCGGTATGAACATTAACTTCAGATAGCCCTTGCTTTCTCTCTCCATCCCCTCCCCTTCCCAGTTCCCCCACTAGTCATACTGTCTCCAACCATTCTATCTTTGTCCCGTCCCCTCCCCTGAGATCAGTCTGAAGAAGGGTCTTGACCCGAAATGTCACCCATTCCTTCTCTCCAGAGATGCTGCCTGTCCCGCTGAGTTACTCCAGCATTTTGTGTCTACCTTCGATTTAAACCAGCACCTGTAGATCTTTCCTGTACAAACTGTATTGTAGGTTATTGCTAAAAATAATCAAAATTATGTTGATGGGCATGAATGAGAGAGAGTAAGTTGCAGGGTTGCAAGGAAATAAGGAGATGGGCTCTTGGAAATTGGTGGGAGTTGAATGGACTCATTCTTTGTCATTATGAGTATAACCTGTTAAACTACATATGAAATGGTAATGTTATTGAGACCAGCTGAATATTATCCACATGTTCTCTACATATAGGTTTATATTATTGGTCATATACCACCAGGCTTTTTTGAAAAGAGGAGAGGAGTATCCTGGTTTCAAGAGGACTTCAATGAAAGATACATCAAAATTGTTCAAAAGTATCACAGTGTAATAGCTGGTCAGTTCTTTGGACATCACCATACTGACAGCTTCAGGATGTTCTATAGCAATTCAGGTAGTGAAATGTATATTTTTATCCCTTTCTTTCCTATAAACAGGTACCAGAATCAATTGATTAACACATACTAATTGATCAGGTTTAATATTTAAAATGTTTAAGAAGGAACTGCAGATGCTGGAAAATCGAAGGTACACAAAAATGCTGGAGAAACTCAGCGGGTGCAGCAGCATCTATGGAGCGAAGGAAATAGGCAACGTTTCGGCCCGAAACCCTTCTTCAGACTGATGGGGGGTGGGGGGCGGGGAGAAGAAAGGAAAAAGGAGGAGGAGGAGCCTGAGGGCTGAGGGAGAGATAGGAAGGGGAGGAGACAGCAAGGGCTAACAAAATTGGGAGAATTCAATGTTCATGCCCCCAAGATGCAGACTCCTAAAATGTTCTACAATGCCATTCAGCAAAGGATCAAGAATGGAGAATTAGGAGAAGTAACGACCCAGATGATAAGATGTTTTTTTGAGAGTTTATACAGAATGATGTCAATGGTCTTCAGGGAGAACATTCCAAAGACAATAAACTTTGCCACTAGTAGTACGACAATGGAAATGTGGTGGGGAGATTTGGTGATGCAGAGGTTAAGGAGGAGTGGGGAGGCCAGAGCTGCATAGTAAAGGACCTTGCTATTGAGAATATGGGAAACTACGGCTGTAAAGGAGTTTCAGAGATAGTAGTGAAAACGTATACATGCGTGAAGAGGAGTATCTGGATTTTGAATTGGATGCATTGGTCAGCAGGGAACTAGTAAAGGACTGTGGGGAAAGGAGCAACGAGTAAGGGTTTAGAAGAAATACAAATGTCCATTTCCTGACAAACAGTGTGATTTCACTTTTGAAAATCAAAGACGTTTGATAATGTGCCGTAAGTTTTGCAGCAGGTAAACGGAATGTGATACTAAAATGTACATGTTTCTCTCAGGTTCCCCTTTAGGAGTTATGTTTATTGCACCTGGCATTTCTCCATGGAAGACAACGTTACCCGGTGTAAAGAATGGAGCTAACAATCCAGGGATGCGATTATTTCAATATGACACAAAAACATTGGAAATTAAGGTAAGAGGGATTCACACATGCTGCAGTACATTTGAGAAGGTTCATATACTTGTGAATACTACAAGATGTTTAGGTGACATATCTAGCTGATCACTCAGCAGCTCAAACTGCTGTGCTTTCAATATCAAAACGGTCAGACCAGCAGGTTAAATTAAATTCACTGTCTATGTAGGGTAAATTGCGTGTGCTGCAAATAAACTAGAACCCACAGAATGGGTAAATAACATCAACAATGTGCGATTTGTTATTTGTGCTATAAATCGGAGGCATTGCACCACACTATGTTTTAGTAGAATTGCGCATAGAGACTGGCAATGAAACATCGAGCGAACATTTTAGTTATTCTCACCGATATTTGACATAGACTCACTCTAGCTTTTGACTTTCCTTCAGAATATGATGACATATTACTTCAATTTAAGCTATGCCAACACTGTGACTCCACTCTGGAAACAGGAATACAATTTAACAGGGGCGTTTGGAGTTCCAGATGGTACATTTCAATCTATGCAAATGGCACTGGATAAGCTGTGCGATGATGATGAGTATCTGCAGAAATATTATAAATACAATTCTGTCAGTTATGATTTAAGCAAATGTGATGAGAACTGTAAAAATGATCAGATTTGTGCAATCAAAGCAGTTGACTTTGTTCAATATAAGGAGTGTGTTCGAGGTGAGAGTCCTAATTGTGCTGCAACATTGCCTATCATTCCATTACTGCTTCTTTCTGTGTTGCCTCTTCAATTCTAATATTCACCTGAATGAGGATTATAAGAATGGTTGCCAACCAGCATAAGGGAAAACTAGCTTGTGGTAAAGCAATGGTATGGCCAATAAAGTAAGAAGGGATTACCAAAGGGATTTAGACAAATCATCAAACTGGCCATCCAGTTCGCATCATTTGAACATCGTCAGTCTCCTGGGTGTGCCTCAGGATTTTAGCTGCAAGCGAAGGATCAAAATCATTCTGATGATTCAGGAGAAATTGTCAAATGCTTAAGTCACCAATCACCTTATTGTCAATGTTACTTGGATTCTCTTTATTGTATCTTTTAAAAAAAACCTGATGTACACCATGATGGACACTAATTTTAACAGATTTTTTATTAAAAATTCTTTGATACTTCTTTTTGGTTTGTCGTGAATTGGATGAACAAAACAATTATATACACACAGCATGGTCAATTGGACCTATAAGCTAGAGACTGTGCCAACAATCAAGCAACCATTTTCAATGATCTCATTTGATCCTTCTTACCTTACCTCCAAGTCTCTCCAAATTCCATCATTCACTTAAACTCAATGGTGCAATATACAGCGACCAATTAATATACCAACTTGCACACCCTTGGGGTGTGGGAGGAAAACATAATGTCTGATAGATTCACAGGGAGAATACACAAAATCCATGCAGGCAGCATCGGAGATCAGGAATGAACCCAGGTTCGCAGAGCTGTGAAGCAGTGGATCTAGTAGTTATGCTACTATAGTTTACAGCTGATAGATGAGCTAATGAAAGAGAACCTGCACAGATTTATCAGAGATAACCCATGTATGACCACCAATTGAATTTTGTGGGGTCAAGGAAAGAGCGTTCACATCGCGGCCCTGTTTCCACCAATCTTTCCACCGCTATGCACAAAAAGCACAATTAGCACAAGACGCCATTGTACGCAGATGTCGAGCTCTGGCTGAACGATTTCTAATCTTGTGATGTCTCGATAAGAAGAATTGAATTTTGTGATAATGGCTTTGCAGTAAATGATGTCTACATTGGAAGTGTTTGATACAGTTAGATATAGTTTCACACAAAAGTAATGGGGAAAGTTGCAAATCAAGACCCCCATGGCTGCCACAGAAAATACAAAGCAAAATAAGAGAAGTGCACAATGTACAGAAAGGGACCAAGAAAATAGTAGGAGTAGGACATCAGGCCTTTCAAGTCTGCCTCACCATTCAGTATATCATGGCTGATCCATTTTGGCCTCAACTCCACTACTGTGCCCCATTCCCGATTGCTCTCATTTCATCGATCTTTCAAATATTTACCTCTCTCCTCCTCAAATATATCTAATGATCTGATCTCCACCACCCTCGGGGGCAGAGAATTTCAGAGATTCACCATCCCCTTGATTGTGACTCTCCTGCTAGTGAAAACATCGCAGCATCTGCCCTACACATTTACATTATGATCTTGTATGTAAGAATACAGCTTCGAGAAGAGTACAGGAATGTAACTGTAACAAAACTGGGTGGGTGCAAGAAAATATTGTGCAGATAATCTCAAGCATAAAGTCATAGAGCGATAGAGTATGGAAATAGCTCTTTGGCCCAACTCACCAATGCTGATCAAGGTGGCCATCTAAACTAATCCCATTTGCCTGTGTCCCTTGAAACCTTTCCTATCCATGTCCCTGTCCAAATGTCTTTTAAATGTTGTTATTATATCTACCTCAACCACTTTCTCTGCACCATCCTTGGTGTGAAGAAATTGCCCCTTGGCTCCCTTTTAAATCTTTCTGCTCTCAACTCAAAGCCAGTCTGGTGAGGCAATTCAGGCATGCAGGAATGCAAGATGCTACTGAGAGGGTGGAAACAGCTCGTCATCACAAGCACTACCCACCCTACCAGCGAAAGCATCTTCATGAGGCACCGCCTCAAGAAGGCAGCATCTACCCTCAAGGATCCCTATCATCCAGCAATGCACACTTCTCACTGCTACCATAGGGCAAGAGATACAGACTGCTGAAGTCCTATCCACCAGGTTCAGAAACAGGTCCAGCTGGTGAAGGGTTTCGGCCCGAAACGTTGCCTATTTCCTTCACTCCATAGATGCTGCTGCACCTGCTGAGTTTCTCCAGCTTTTTTGTGTACTTCAGAAACAGGTACTTTCCATTTAACCATCAGATTATTGAATCAACCTGCACCACCTCAGGCACTTCCATGGTTTTCCAATTGTATTAATGCCTTGTTTTTTGCACTTTCTTTATATTAATTATCATGTAGAATGTATGTGTAATATATGTATAGTTTATGTTTTGTTGTGTTGTCTGAGCCCATATGCCTGTGAGGCTGCTGCAAGTAAGATTTTCATTGTACCTGTATCTCACCGTATTTGTGCATATCACAATTAATTGGGGTTGACTTGACTTGACATTATAAAATGATTCCCAGTCTCCTACACTTCATAATAATAAAATCCTAGTCTACCCAACCCCTCCCTATAACTCAGGCCCTACATACCATAGATATGTGAAATAAAAGAAGTTAACAAAGAAGATTTGGTCTATAAGAGATCAATAAAGAGAATGAGGTTAAATGATAGAATTACAGAGTGGTTCTAGCACAGAAGGTTGTTCGTTCCATTAAATATATTCCACCTTTATGTAAGACTATTCTCCAAACCCACGCCCCTACCTATCACCATAGTCCCCAAACAAGTGCTGGAAATCTGAAATAGGAACACAAAATGGTGGAAACGGCAGCATCTGTAGAAAGTTTAATCTTATAACTGTGGCCCCTCCAAAATATTTCATGGCAACTAGATTTGTGAATGATGCATTTTGCGAATTTCATTAATGCAGCAGCACCACTTTCACCAATGCAGTTGTAAATAGATGGTGCTACACAGTGGCGGACTGGCCAGGGTGTCAGCTTGCCCGATGGCAAGTGGGCCCCTGATGAAGTGATAGCAAGTGATGGCAAGTGGGCCCCTGTTAAATGATAGCATTGTAGTTGTGGGTGGGCCCCCTTTGTCTCCGGGCAACCAATATTTTTAGACCCAGTCCGCCACTGGTGCTACATAGCTTGAGGACATTGGTCACATGTGATAGGAACAAAATTCAGCCATTCGGCCCATCTGGTCTATGTTTGTTCGTGACAGGTTTATGAAATAAATCAATTAGTTCTATTTAGAATTATTGAGCTATATAGCATGTAAACAGGCCCATTGACCAACATTGTCTGTGCCAACCAAGTCGGCATACTGGGCTGGTCACATTTGCCTACATTTGGCCTACAGCCCTCCAAACCCTTCCTATCATTATTACGTAAGTAAGTTTATTGGCCAAGTATTCACATACAAGGAATTTGCCTTGGTGCTCCGCCCACAAGTAACAACATGACATACAGTGACAGTTAATATCCAAATGTCTTTAAAAAGTCATAATCGTATACGCTTCTATCGCTTCCTCTGACTGCTCAATCCAGGTACGGACTGCCCTCTGACTCTCTGAGTGAAAAAGTTGATCCTGAGGTTCCTCTTAAATCTTTCCCCTCACATCTGAAGCCTGTGTCCTCTAGTTTTTAGAACCATCTGCCCTAAGAATAGGACAGTGAGCATTCACTTTATCCTTGTTTAATGCCCTCCCCCTCTCTCTCTCTCTGTCATAGTAAAGGGTATTAATTATCATGGAAAATTCATTGAAGGGTGGGGTAACATCCTTCCTTTCAACAACTGTGTGTACCAAACGGGAAACATTAATTTGTACTCCAACCGCAGGCAGCAATGTGTGGGGGTGGGGTGAGTTTTAGAAGAATTCCATTGCTCCGTCTTTGAGCCGTTCGATTGAGAACATCATTGGAAAAACCCTGAACTAGCGAGTTAAGAGGTAAATGTGGCATTAAAAGTGACTGAGACTCCGAGCAAGAGGTTTCTCATTAGGCGAGGCAAAGAACACTAGAGGGTGCCACTGAAGGGAGCACTGGCGATGTGTCCACTCTTGCCTGCTTGTGCGTTTTCTCTATAAATACTATACAATTAAAAGAGGGGGGGGGATGTTCCTTGAAGACCACAGAGTGAGAGTGAAGTTGACAAAATGTAGTGCAGGGCGGTGAGGGGGGACAAAAGTGAGCTGCAGCGACGCAAAACCAACCAACGTGTGCTGGGGAGGAGCAAATGTTTGAAAGAGAAGTGAGGGGCCAGCGGCAACGTAAACTTTTTCCAGCACAAAGATGTTCCCGGACGATGAGATCCGCTTCTCTGTCCTCGACTTGGTCTTTATCTGGCTGGGTCTGGGCACTTTCCTCCTGGACCTCGGGACAGATGCCTGGGTCGCCTTCTCCTTCTACTGGTCTGGAGATTATTTTTGGGGCAGCGCCGTGTTGGTCTTGGTGGTTTTGTGCTCGGCGGTGGTGCAGCTGTTCAGCTGGTTTTGGTTTGCTGGCGATCGGCAACAACTGGAGCGTATTTCCAACTCCGGACGCCTGCCCAAGTTGAAAGTCACCCCGGGGGACCGCGTCCTCGGCCTGTTGCACTGGCTGCAGCTGGGATTCCTGGTCAGGTCAGTAATGGTGAAGCTGGAGGCAGTGAAAAGTTGGGCGTCAACGCAACGGCACATGTGACAATTAAACACTGACGAACAAGCAGAAGTTTGAATTGTTGATTCAGAGTCAGAAGTTTGTGATCGATGGGGGAGAAATTCCATTTACGAACATTTTAGTAGCATTATTAATGAGTGAGGTGGTTGTCAAACCCAGCATGGCCGGTTCTTAACTCTCCTCTCAAGTTCATCAAAGATAGACAATGAATGTTGATCAACGATCTGTGAGATAATTAAACTAAGATCAAAATGTAAATAGAGACAGAAAAAAAATGGACATTAATATATCCACGGATACATTTCACAATGGTTGGCAACATTGCTGTTACATTTCCTTTGGCAGCTGATACTAATGTATCTATTCTACATTTTCCTTGAACATCATCTCTTTTGATGTCTCGTTCTCACAACTTAGCCTTCCTTATCTCTGTCTCCCTCTCCCCTGACTCTCAGTCTGAAGAAGGGTCTCGACCTGAAATATCACCCCTTCTTTCCATCCAGAGATGCTGCCTGTCCCGCTAAGTTAGTCCAGCATTTTGTGTCTATCTGTAGTGTAAACCAGCATCTGCAGTTCCTTCCTACACACACACACACACCACATATACATATAATATATTATACAAATAATATATATTTTTTCACACAAACACACACACACATACACATAGACACACATATAATATATTATACAAATAATATATATTTATACACACACACACACACACACAATATAAATACCACAACCTCCATGTAAGCTCTGAGCTACATAGACTAGGGGGCATTGGTTTTGTTTAGTCACACTATTATTCTTTGTGTGACCAAGGTGGCTTTCCTCATGTATATGCTTTATGAAACAATGTGTTGTTATTTTTAACATTTGTGTTTTGCTCCATCAGGTACATAACAGCGTTGGAGCTGGGCTTCCGCGTGTACAAAGAGAAAGAAACTATGGGCTTGCAGTACGCCATTTACCTGGCCTGTGATATCAGCATGTTACGACTTTTCGAGAGCATTTTTGAAAGTGCTCCTCAACTCACACTGATGCTCTACATCATCATGCAGAAGAATCAAGTGGAGATTCACCAGTGTAAGTGCAGAGCTAGCTGGGTTATTTACCAGCAACAAACCACCTGCTGGAGGAACCCAGCCTGTCGGGCTTTGGTAAGGGTGTCGGAGTTTATGGGGAGATAGCAGGAGAATGGTGTTGAGAGGGAGAGATAGATCAGCTATGATTGAATGAACATGATGGGCCGAATGGCCTAATTCTGCTCCCATTACTTATAAGTGTCTGTGGATGGAAACAAAATGACAAAAGGAACTATTGACAACTGTATTTCGCTTATCCTTTACAAAGATAAAGTTAAGATTACAAAGGTCTCAGAGGCACTTCATATAATGAGAAGGGTCCCGACCCGACAAGTCACCTATCCATGTTCTCCAGGGATGCTGCCTGACCCGCTGAGTTACTCCAGAATGTTGTCTGTCTTTCCTTGGTAAACCAGCATCTGCAGTTACTTGTTTCTACTTCAAATTACGATATTCCCTTTGCCTATGGATTTTCAAAGGGGCCAGTGAACAAACTAATGGTAAACAAAGTGGTGAAGATAGAAAGCTTCTGTGAACCAATTTGTATTACAGAGACGGATAAAGTAGAAGACATTCTAATTGCATGGACAGGAATTTCTATCTGCACTGAAAAAGAAGGAGGGTGAACGGCTTTTGACTTGGACCTCCTTACTTGCAGAGAGCTAAGCTTCTGAGGAGCGTCCTGTCTTCAAGAATCATTCAAAATCAGTTTGGTTCTGTAATGAAATATTTCAACAGCTGCTCCTCGACCTACGATGGGGTTACGTTCCGATAAGCCCATCATAAATCGAAAATATCGTACGTCGAAGCATCGTAAATCGGGGAGCATCTGTATATCTTTCACAATAGAACTAATCTGGTTATTTTCTAGGGGCTGTCACAGCGGTTAGTTCTGAGGTGCCATTTCTTCGCTCAAGTGACTGACCTACACATGAATTCCTTGAAATATGCCCTGTCGGTCGTTTATTGACCTGTGACACATCACAGCAAAAGCCACTCTGCGCGCACACAGTTGCCAACCATCCAAGAGTCGCTGACTGATCATCTTCAGATAATTTTCAACCTTCCTCCATCAAAATGGAGAATTAAAAGACACAAGTTTGTTAGCTAATTGGCTTGGCAGGATTTATAAGTGTGTGGGATAGTGTTAGTGTACGTGGGGTTTGCTGGTCAGAACGGACCCGGCGGGCCAAAGGGCCTGTCTCCGCACTATAAACTAAACATTAAAAATATGCAATCTGCATATTTAGATCTTTTTTTCTTCCTTGACTGCTGGGAGCTGTCACAATAAATATCGAAACTAAATGTCACAAGAACTTGAATAAAATCTGTATCCAGTCACCTTTATTTATATCAGGGCTTCTTACAATAAAATTACTCATTACTGGATGGCCTGAGGATAATATGCAGAATGTCACAGAACTGCTCTGGGCGTAAGAATGTTGGCTGCAATGAGTTATCGTATGACTGTGAGTGGGACTATTTTTAGAAATCTGTGGAGACACACTAGACTGTAGCTACTGGAATCTAGAACAAAAAAAAAACCAGACTTCTGGAAGAACTCAGTGGGTCAAGCAGCATCTGTGAATGGAAATACGCACACAACGCCTCAGGGACCCATCTTCAGACTGCTGGTTTAGACGGAAGAAAGCTGGTAAGGAGTAGTGCAAGAGATGGAGCAACACCTGGTAAGTGATGGGTGGATACAAGTAAAGAGGATTGATTGGCAAATGTTAATCAAAGTTACAGTTGCACCCTTCCTCTTATCACCCCAATCCTCGTTACCATCTCGCCGACCTAATTCATCTGCCAGTCAACCCCTCCTTACCTGGATCCACTTATCACTTGCCAGCTCTTGCCTTGCCTGTTTCCCTCATCTCTTAATACCAGCTATCTGCACCCCCTATTTTATCGGTTTGAAGAAAGGTTCCCATCCAAAACACCATCTGTGCATTTACAAAACCTATCTAGGCTCTGTGATAATTGAATATGTTTAACTTGTTTAAATGTTGTTAAGCTGGAAAGGGTACAGAGAAGATTTACGAGAATGTTGATGGGACTAGAGGGTCTGAGTTTTCGGCAGAGGTTGAGTAGGCTGGGACTATTCCTTGGAGCACAGGAGGATGAGGAGTGATCTTATAGAGGTGTATAAGATCATGAAAGGTATAGATCGGGTAGATGCATAGAATCTCTTGCCCTGTGTAAGTGAATCGAGGATCAGAGGACATAGGTTTAAGGTGAAGGGGAAAAGATTTAATAGGAATCTGAGGGGTAACGTTTTCACACAAAGGGTGGTGGGTGTATGGAACGAGCTGCCAGAGGAGGTAGTTGAGGCTGGGACTATCGCAACATTCAAAAAAACAGTTAGACAGGTACATGGATAGGACAGGTTTGGAGGGATATAGACCAAATTCTAGCAAGTGGGACTAGTGTAGCTGGGACACGTTGGCCGGTGTGGGCTGGTTGGGCTGAAGGACCCGTTTCCACGCTGTATCACTCTCTGACTCTATAACGTACGAACTGTTTGAAGCATCTTCTGCTTGGTCGCACTAGGGACCTTTGGATTTGTTGTTTTGTACTATATTGGGGTTTTTTTCCGTTTGCTTATTGTGTTATCTATCGACTACTGTGTTTACAAACCTGTCGTGCTGCTGCAAGTTGGAATTTCATTGTACCGTTTTGTTACATATGACGATGAATCATTCTTAACTGCCTCTTGCTCACTATTGATCCAATTTCCACAGATTTCTCCCTTGTGGTTTCTTTCCTCTCCATTGCTTGGGCTCTCCTGGACTTTCATCAGTCCCTGCGCACATCTCTTTCTGACAAGATGCGTCTTCGATTCAAGTCGACTGTGCCTTACTTCCTGTGCAACCTGCTGCTCATCTGTCCCAGGATCATCAGCATTGCCCTCTTTGCGACCGTATTCAAACAGTATATCTTCTTGCACCTGGCTATGATTTGGCTGCCGATGTTCTTCTGGGCATGGCGGCAGGACACGACCTTTATGAACAGCTTTCCGGAAGAGGTCTTCTACAGAGGTACTGTGGCAGTGATCTTGTACTTCACATGGCTTAATATCGCTGAAGGAAGAACATTCATCAGGCAGATTATCTATCACTCATTCATGGCAGTGGATTGTGCAATCCTGGTTGGCTTTTGGTGGCTCCACAGAGACCCAGATTTAACTGACCCCTACGCAATGCAGTTACTTATCGGAACATCATTATCTTATCTTATTGGTGTGGTTGTGAAATGTGTTTATTACAAGTATCTCCATCCCTTTGTTACGGCAGAGCACCTGCTCAGTACGGACGAAACGGACAGTTTACAGGAGGATGTATTCCGCTCAATTGGTGAGGACAGACCTTTGATGAACGAGAGAATGCAAACCTTTTCCAATAGTTTTTACTCTGTACCTGAGGAAGACAGTCACGTCAGTAAAATGGAGGAAACTAAAATCTAAATATATAATATTTTCTTACAATGCCAGTTTACAGGAAGGAACCTCCTCTGCCGCTGAATACATATTTATTTCAGGGCTAAATGTGCCATGTGGGCACATATCAGCCGGAGTGTGCAAAGTTGAAGCAGGTCATTGTAATGTTATTTTTGTTCCAAATGTCATCTCTCGCCATTCTCGAGGGCCACAATGCTGCAATGATGAGTCTGTCTGCCAACAACTGTAATATAACAATAAGCAAGTTATAGGTTCTCACTGTGAACCTTCAGCTTTGGATGTGCAGTGGGGCCCATGTGTGGAGGTGCACTGACCAGCTACAAAGATAACCGGCTCGTGATCGATGTTGACAATATGTATGTGATGGTGACTCGACCCACTGTATTCCTCATCTCAACCTCACCATCAGTTTTTAACTTTCAAACCCGTGACCTCACTGCGATGCCCAGATAAAGGGCAATGTGGAAATCTGGTGTACGTAAGGCTAGATGTTCGATTGGAAGACTCAACCTATGATGTGATACCATCAGGAGAAAGGACACAAGTTCAAGTTAACTTGTACATTTGAAAAATCAATGTGTTTACAACATTTCCTCTTTGTAGTAGTTGCGAAGGCAATTGCATTATTGATTGACATTATTTATCCACCAAACAACGAGAATGTTCAACATTTGTTGTTAGGCTATTTAATAGCAAATTAATATCAGTATTAAGCCATGGGGAAACTCCTTTGATCAAATTCCACTGTGGTCATCAGTAAACCAGAAATTTGCAAATCACTCCGCCCATATTCAGCCAAACAATGAGTGATTCTAAACTATTTCCCAAATTCCTTAATTCCTGTCATAGTCGTATAAAATCACTTCTTCTAAAGAAAATGAGTCAGATTATACATATTATTTTAAAATATTTTCTTTAAATCTAGCCTAGTGCTCTCAAATGACATTGACATACTTTACATTAATTAATGTAGATCTGGTACTATGTTTCAATTCTAAAATCAAGGAGATAAAAAAGAACAAATATTGAAGCAAACATTTACATCGACTGAACACGATCATTTAGTTTGTGTCAGTGTTGGCCAAGGAAGAGTTATCCAGTCTTGCCTTTCGAGGATAACCTGGATGGATCATTAGCAAAGGACATCTCTCTATCGCGATATAGGGAAAAAGGAAACCAACCTTTGGCTTCCTCGAATTAAACTGATCTCAAATGGGGAAAATACTAGCAGCAAATCAAGTGGCCATGACTGAAACACTCTGGAAACTGAAGCACTGTAGAAATGTATGAATGGGATGATGCAACAGGTGAGGAAACAATCAAGCTGAGATATGATGTCTGATTTTGTGTTTTGTGATAAATTGTGCAATTAATATAGTCTTTAAAATGACTGCAAATTGTGAAGTGCAGAACATTATATGTAGAAGTGAATATCAAATGGGAAGAGTATTGCTGAGAAATTGGATTTCACCCACTCAGGGCATAATATACGTGCTCTCTGTATAGCATCAATGCTAAAGAGAAGCCGTGCAGATAAATGGGACCTATATTAATTTTTGTAAGGAGCTGTATTGACAGCCACTACTTGTCCGTCAGCTGATCACTGGGAATGGTGGCAGAGCTCAAAGAAACATGGTTTCTAGTGGGGTTTTTTTTACCTCCTGTTCTATAGTACACTCCAAATCTGTCCGTAAATGTGGAAACATGTTATGACAACTTGTGCTGTCATTAGGGACAGTCAACATCGCAACAATGTCGGAAGCACTAAGGCAGATTTGTAACCAATTTGTAACACGGTTTGTAACCAAGCCAATTTCCTGATCGGCCAAACTACTTCTGAAAGTGATGGCCAGTTCACATTTATTTTTGATTCCCACGTGGAAAATGGGTGAGAACGATGTTTAAAGTTTCAGGATGCCCGTTGAAGTTTCTGTGTTGGTATTTATTTAGAGAATGTGACAAAGGTGTGCGTGCAATGATTGGAAAAATATGATCCAATTTACAAATCAATGTGGAAACGGTATTGAGTTGGGAATCAGGTTAATATTTATGTGCAAGTTCACATTGGTAAAGTCGGGGTGGGAAGCTGTTCATGCAGTGGAAAGCCATTCTCCAATTTCTTATGAATACTTGGTGCAGGAGAACGTACTGTGTGGATATGGACCATTCATAGCAGATGTGTGTCTGGATATTTGAAGACCAATGTGTTTGTTATTTAGAGTAACACATTCTGTGATTGAAATGTTGAGTTACAACAATGTAACCTAATGGAAAATGTTCTGTTATTCCACCGGGCTAATTAGCCATCAAAATAAAATCAACAAGTTGTAGTGACTTATTTTAATTTGCTGATGCTTCTGGAAGTGTTAGTGCATACTGGCTTTAAATCTGTATATTCACTCAATCTTGATACCCGCAGCAGTAGGGAGCGCTGCCTTACAGCGCCAAAGCTCCGGGTTCAACCCTGACCATGGGTACTGTCTGGACGGAGTTTGTACGTTCCACCTGTGAGTGCGTGGGTTTTTCTTCGGGTTCACCAGTTCCCTCCCACACTCCAAAGACATATAGGTTTGTAGGTAATTGGCTTTGGTAAATGTGTAGGATAGTGTTAGTGTAAGGGGATCACTGATCTTCCCCAATCAGTACCCCGTTCCTGCCTTCTCCCCATATCCCCTGACTCCGCTATTTTTAAGAGCCCTATCTAGCTCTCTCGAAAGCATCCAGAGAACCTGCCTCCACCGCCCTCTGAGGCAAAGAATTCCACAGACTCACAACTCTGTGAGAAAAAGTGTTTCCTCGTCTCCGTTCTAAATGGCTTACTCCTTATTCTTAAACTGTGGCCCCTGGTTCTAGACTCCCCCAACATCGGGAACATGTTTCCTGCCTCTAGTGTGTCCAAGCCCTTAACAATCTTATATGTTTCTATGCTGTAAGTCTAAAGTCAACGAGCTTCATATTCCATATTGAATACCTTAACATTTCCAGCCCTTCCCACTTCTATACGTAACATTTATTAACATTTTCAGATGTATTTATTCTCTAAAGCCACTCACCACAGTAGAGAGGTCCTTGTTAGCTCATGACAGCTGTTTTAATGCTGCACAAGTGCTGACTTGCTAGTAGATGCTCGATAGCCAGGCAGCTCTTCATGCAGATCAAGGCCTTCACCTCAATCCCACCTGCAACAGTCCTCTGCCATTTCCAGATAATCACCCTTGGTTGCTAATAGCTGCCAACTGCAAACTATCAGGGTTTAATGGGTCAGGGGATCAGGCAGAAGAATGGGGTTAAGAGGGAAAGATACATCAGCCAATGTATAAGACGTTGTGGTGAGACCGCATTTAGAATATTGTGTTCAGTTCTGGGCACCATGTTATAGGAAAGATATTGCCAAGCTTGAAAAGATTCAGAAAAGATGTACGAGGATGTTGCCAGGTCTAGAGGGTGTGAGCTATAGGGAGAGGTTGAGTAGGCTGGGTCTCTATTCCATGGAGCACAGGAGGATGAGGGGAGATCTTATAGAGGTATGCAAAATCATGAAAGGAATAGATGGGGTAAATCCACACTCTTGCCCAGAGTAGAGGAATTGAGGACCAGAGGACATAGGTTCATGAAGGGGGAAAGATTTAATAGGAATCCGAAGGGTAACTTTTTCACACAGAGGATGGCGAGTGTATGGAACAAGCTGCCAGAGGAGGTAGAGGCTGGGACTATCTCATCGTTTAAGAAACAGACAGGTACATGGATAGGATAGGTTGGGAGAGATATGGACCAAGCGCAGGCAAGTGGGAGTAGTGTAGCTGGGACATAGTTGGCCGGTGTGGGTGTTGGGCCGAAGGGCCTGTTTCCACACTATCACTCTATGATTGAATGGTGGAGTAGACTTGATGGGGCGAATGGCCTCATTCTGCTCCTATCACATATGAATTCCACCTTGTGTATTCACATATAGATTAGAAGTTCTGAAATATCTTGTACAATATTTACCAGGAAAACACAATTTTATTACTTCATCCTCGCTGAGCCGACAAGTAAAGTGTGCTGTCAAAGTACATTAGTCACCTGAGCTCACAATCCCAAAGTTTTATAATTTTCTTTGAATATTCACCCTTCACTGAACCAGGAATCTCAGTCTTGGCTTTTCAGTGAACGGATGGGGTGGGAGATTGCAACCTTCACGTGGTCCGCCCTGTTTCGACGAATGCAATCAACCCGGCGTGCACAATCAAATAAGATCAAACAGAACAAGTTGTCCTACAACTTTAGGCTGTGCATGCCACACAAAAGAAGAAGAGAAGATTAGTTAATTAAAAGTGCCAAGAAAACAAAATAGGAAAATTGAGTCAAATTTGAAACTGTTATATTGTTTCAGTACCTGTATGCAATTGGCTGGTACACAGGTTAGAGCAGAACAACTAATTTCTGGGTGGATCACAATAGTAAAACAAGTCATTTGATCACTGGGTTTCATTGAGTGAAGTTTTAGTAAAAAATGATCATCTTAAGGTGTTGGATGTTGCTGCTTGCTGGTTATTATATTGTGACATATCAAAAGAAACACTTTTTCTCACAGAGAGTGGTGAGCAAAGATCCTATAGCTCCTCTATAATCTTTGGTGAGTGTGGAATTCTCTGCCTCAGAGGGCGGTGGAGGCGGGTTCTCTGGATGCTTTCAAGAGAGAGCTAGATAGGGCTCTTAAAAATAGCGGAGTCAGGGGATACGGGGAGAAGGCAGGAACGGGGTACTGACAGTGGATGATCAGCCATGATCACATTGAATGGCGGTGCTGGCTCGAAGGGCCGAATGGCCTACTCCTGCACCTATTGTCTATTGTTACTTATTGGCTGGAATCATATAGACTGCAACAATTGGCTTGACCGTATAGCTTAGATTTGAGATATGGATATAGCACGGAAACAGGCCCTTCGGCCCACCGAGTTCCTACACACACTCAACACAATTTTACCAAGCCAATTAACCTACAAACTTGTAAATCTTTGGAGAGTGGGAGGAAACCGGAGCACCCGGAGAAAGACCACCCAGGTCACGGGGAGAATGTACAAACTGTACCCGTGAGGTCTCTGGCGCTGTAAGGCAGCATCTCTATCGCTGTGCCACCGTGCTGCCCATCTGTTCCAGACCCAAGTACACACTAAAGATCAGTTGGCGCCACACCCATCACCACTCTCCGCAGGCAATCCAGCAACCGAACCAGATTGGCACAGACAGAAAATCTGCAAGTCTGAAAGCATCCGAGACCACCAGGGTGTCAGATTGTTTGTGTTTTACACCAATTGTAGATTTGATGGACTGAAATTATCTCTTGTGTCTGCCTCAAGGAGTTGTGAATTAGACGAACTGCAGCAAATCAAGACTGGGTTTAAATCTGCTCCCCCTGAAGATACATTGGATCACTGGCCAATTTTGAAGGAGAGAACGCTGGCTGGGATGCAATAGATGGTCTTGCAACAAATGGCTAAACCAATGAGTAATACACTGAGGAACTAATGCAGCGGGCTATACAGGGAAAAGGGATTTAATGTCAATATGCAGAAGCGACAGGTCATAGAGTGATATAGCGTGGAAACAGGCCCTTCAGCCCAACTTGCCCACGCCGACCAACATGCCCCAGCTACACTGGTCCCACCTGCCCGCGTTTGGTCTATATTTGGCTTATATGTACATGGTAGTAGTCATTATCCCATTGAAAAATACCCCAAACAAAAATGGAGAATCTAGAAAGGTGGCGTTGAACAACACCCCAATCAGCCAATCAAACTTGCAATTTTGAATTGACTGGTATTAATTTTTTATTAATATCTTTACCACTACAAATTGGACAATTGTTACTTCTTACATAATTGTATCCCATGTGGCCACATAGCTGCCTGTATTGTATGAAACACGTATTTAAGCAGATCACTCAATTATAACCTAAACAATCGTCAGATGGACCACCCAATGTCTCAATTCATGTAAGAAAACCACAGCCATTCACACGGAAATTGCATTTGTATTATTACGTTACGGGGAAAGTATGGACAGTTCTGCTGTTGACATCCGTGTATTATGCTGTGGTTTGTACCCATGGTACAAACATTATGGACATTGGGCAGTTAACGCAGAGTGAAAAAAACATACATAAATTAGTTTACAAAGCATAGAAAGCTTAAGAGAATGATGTCAAGTGCATTACGGTGACTTTTGCCAAGATGTCATGATACTAAATATTTATATCACACTCCCAACTATTGGGGGGGGGGGGGGCAAAATGGTCTTCACAGTTAGCTTGCGATAGTTTTTGTTCGACTACTGGCAAGGTGGCGGCAGATGACAGAACGGTGACCACAGCTGATCCAAGTTGATCCCAAGGTGTTCTACCTTGAACTTAATTTGTCGAGTACAAATCATTCATCTTGGGAATGACACAGAAGATATTCATGTCACTATCTTTCAGATGATATTCAACTCAGTCTCTGCGTGAAGCATCATATCCAAACCCCTCATGAAATATTTCTGGTATATATTCCATAACTTGAACTCAATTTAATTTAAAACAATGGATCATGGTGCAAAATCCCAAATGCAAGGTAAGCAATGGATCAAAGAGAATTCAAACAAATTTCCAACATACAATTGCATTCCATATTTAGGAATAAATAGTTCATAAATATTTTAAATAAACAGCAGTAGGTCCAGCAACTATGTTTTTCTGTGTCGCTTTATTTATTCAGAGATGAACTAATACATGTTATTATCCGCACCTCAGATATCCGAGTTGCTCAAATCAAATATTTTCTAGGTGGCATTTGACTAAAAAAGGGAAAATCCACTTGTAATCACATAAAAATATGCCTGAACATTGAGTAGAGCCGTTAACAACAGAAAATCACTAATATAGTGACTCTGTTGCTGCCAAAGAGGATAGAATGAAGCAGTTCAATTTTTGGAGGGAAAAACAGGATGAGGATCAGCATATTCCTTGTACCATTATATCTATTGTCAAATTGTACAAAATATCAGAGACCTCCCTTTGATCTTTCCTCCTCCATCTCTCCCCAACCCCTCCAAACAAACTTCCCTGCTGTGTCAGTTTTATCTCTTAGCGTTTTCCAGTTTTGATGAAAGGCCCTTCACCTGAATCATTAACTCATTTCACAAATGCTACCTAACCTGGGTATTCCCACCATTTCATTTGCTTTTAGTCGAGGCCATCATCTTCATCCTCCTTAACCACCAGGTAGCGTTAAAAAGGAAAACTAGCTGCTGATTTTGAGGTGGTATTTCATGCTCAGTCTACAGCCCTGCAACAGCATGGCAACATTCAGAATTACGTACAACCCAAGGAAAGCGTTTATTGAAAAAAATCTACCAGAATTAAAAGACCCCAATTAAAATGAAGTCATATTTAAAAAAAGTAGATAGGTCCGCTCCTTCAAATTTGTCCAAAAAAAAATCTCCAATGCATTTCTGCAACCAATTTCCCAATGTAACACTGCTGGATCCGACAATGCTTAAGTGTAGATGTTGAGGAACATTTACACAGCAAGATTTCCAAAGAATGTCTTGCACACAGTCTCCTTATTAATAACAACAAAGGTTTCAGTGCATTTAAAAAGGAACAGGCACAGCTTGACTACAGATCAATGCAAGATATGGTCTTATTTTAAAGATCCAATTCAAAGGATTTTTGCATTTAAGCACATTTTAAAAACAGGGCAGTAATTTCACCCTATAAAGCTCTTGCACCCCGTGCATGTCTGTACTTAAGTTAATGCCCAACATTAATAAGCAGATCACTCCGATATCTGGACTGCTCACGGCCCTAACAGTATTTGTCCAGGGTTGACAAGAATCTTTATGAACATAGTTAGTGGTCCACACTGAAGCAAGATGCAAGCCACATGGAGCTCAGCTTTGTGTTCCTTTCCAGTTCACAGATAGTCCAATTCCAGAGCTTGATGCAATGACATCAGGTCACCGTGATTCAATATCCTCCAAAATGGCATGTTGTGCTGGAATTGAAGAGGAACCCAAGTCATTGTCAAATTCCAAAATAAACTTCTGCAAGACAACTATGAATCTTATTAGCATGAAGACTACCTAGGAAAAACGGTTCGCAATAATCAACCTGCTCAGCACTTCAACTCCCCCTCCCATTCCGAATCCGACTTTCTGTCCTGGGCCTCCTCCATGGCCAGAGTGAGGCCCACCGTAAATTGGAGGAACAGCACCTCATATTTCGCTTGGGTAGTTTCCACCTCAGGGGTATGAAAGGTGACTTGCAGATGCTGGTTTACATTGAAGATAGACACAAAATGCTGGAGTAACTCAGCCGGTCAGGCAGCATCAACATTTTGTTATATTTCCAAAGGCGTGTTTAGATATTACAACCAATATTCCATGTCCTCTCCAAAAAAAATGTTGCTCTTTCAAGTGGTGCTGCCCGACCCGCTGAGTTATTCCCGCATTTTGTGTCTCTCTTCAATGTAAACCTGCATCTGCAGTTCCTTCCTACACTTAGGCAATGTTTTGTTGAGCTTCAGTGTTCCTATTGCTATTTATGATACTCCTCATCTGTGCCACAGAAGCACAATTACTTTCACTGTGAAACATCCCAAGTCACACTCACCTGTTTAGCTGCATACTCCTCATCCCGACCATCTCCAATGACGACATACGTAACCTTCTTTCCAAACCTGGACATAATGCGCTCGAAACAGCTTTCTTTACCTGTAAAGTCAGTGAAGAGAGAGTGTTTGTTTGCTTAAACTATGATATTGCCTCTATACAATACACTCTATACAATGATACCACATCAATGTTTCTTTACATAGTGTCTCAAAGTAACCCCCCCAATGTGAGGTCTCAACATTTTCTAGTTAGCAGCAATACGATCAATTATCCAGTGGGAAATATCTGAAAAATAAATAGAATCCTTACCTATTTTTGTGGCACTATAAATGTTTTCAATAGGGAAAGTTTCACCTAATCCATACAGCAGCACCTTAGCCAGAGCTGGAACTAGTTGGGTTGTGGTGACCAGGATATTAATGCAATTTCTTCTGAAATAAAAGGAAAGACTTAAACTGGTGTCTTTAATGTTTTAAATATTCATTGCCCTTGTTAATCAAAGGAGAAACTACATAAGTTAATATTATATACAAGGTGGTCAAACCTTCATTTCGTCAAAATAAAGCAATTGGATTCAACATTAGACTCTCAGCAAAACAGCAGATAATCAGACAGAAAATGTTTTCACATCAACATGATCAGGAATCATTTTCACTTTTAATATTTTGTCACTTTTAATAACAACTGCGCAAATCTCCTACATTTCCGGCAGGAAAGAACTCCTGCGGGCATGAAATATTTTCTCTATAAAACGAACATGCAACAAGACAGACAGAATAGCAGGAAAGCAGTCGTGGCGATTTAGGAAAGTCACTCAGTGTATTTGTTTCCAGGGGAACAAACAGCTTAGATTACATAATCTGCAATATCACATATCAGGAAATGCCTAGCCTTTCAGGCTTCTAACCTGATGTTATCTGAATGGTGGCCGATTAGGAAAGGGGGAGATGCAACGAGACCTGGGTGTCATGGTACACCAGTCATTAAAAGTAGGCATGCAGGTGCAGCAGGCAGTGAAGAAGGCGAATGGTATGTTAGCATTCATAGCAAAAGGATTTGAGTATAGGAGCAGGGAGGTTCTACTGCAGTTGTACAGGGTCTTGGTGAGACCACACCTGGAGTACTGCGTACAGTTTTGGTCTCCTAATCTGAGGAAAGACATTCTTGCCATAGAGGGAGTACAGAGAAGGTTCACCAGACTGATTCCTGGGATGTCAGGACTTTCATATGAAGAAAGACTGGATAGACTCGGTTTGTACTCGCTAGAATTTAGAAGATTGAGGGGGGATCTTATAGAAACTTACAAAATTCTTAAGGGGTTGGACAGGCTAGATGCAGGAAGATTGTTCCCGATGTTGGGAAAGTCCAGAACAAGGGGTCACAGTTTAAGGATAAGGGGGAAATCTTTTAGGAGCGAGATGAGGAAAACATTTTTCACACAGAGTGGTGAATCTCTGGAATTCTCTCCCGCAGAAGGTAGTTGAGGCCAGTTCATTGGCTATATTTAAGAGGGTTAGATGTGGCCCTTGTGGCTAAAGGGATGGAGAGAAGGCAGGTACAGGATACTGAGTTGGATGATCTGCCATGATTACATTGAATGGCGGTGCAGGCTCGAAGGGCCGAATGGCCTACTCCTGCACCTATTTTCTATGTTTCTATGTTTCTATGTCTATGTTTCTATGTGCAGACATTTCTGAGCATGTTGCTCACCATCAATAAAGCATTATGGTCTGATGAGATTTGTGCAAGAATAAGGGCGGCAAGGCTGTAAGAGCTGCTGCCTCAACTTCAGGAACCTGGACTCAATCCTGACTTCTGACACCATGTAGAGTTTGCACGTTCTCCCTGTGATCGCTTGGGTGTCCCCACTTGCTCTGGTTCCTCCACTGGGGGTGGGGGGGTCATGGGTTTCCTCTCACAGTGGACGAGGTTAATTGGCCTCTAGTGTTTTGGTGAGAGGTAGATTCCGGGGGTCATTGATGGAAATGCGAGAATAATAAAATATGACAAGTGAAGGTTTACACAAAGTGCCGGAGTCACTCAGAGGGTCAGGCAGCATCTCTGGAGAAAATGGATAGGTTGATGTTTCGGGTTGGGACCCTTCTTCAGACTAAAAGTCTTCAGACTGAAGAAGATAGACACAAAATTGTGGAGCAACTCAGCGGGACAGGCAGCATTTCTGGATAGAAGGAATGGGTGACGTTTCAGGTCGAGACTGAAGGAAGGCCCGACCCGAAACGTCACCTATCCCTTTTCTCCAGAGATGTTGCCTGACCCGCTACATTACTCCCGCACTTTGTGTCTATCTTCGGTATAAACCAACATCTGCAGTTCCTTTCTACACAAGTGAAGGTTTAGCTGGGTTGATATGCAAGGACATAATGGGCTGAAGGACCTATGTCAGTGCTGTACGATGATACGACTTAAACCTAATTCAATATCTAGATGTAGAAGGCAGCAGAATGATATTTTAACAAAATCCAAAAAAACATTTTAAATGTACATATTGATCAGCTACCTTGATTGAATTAGCATTAATGATTTCAACGCAGTTGCTAGCCAGGAGTCCGTCAATACCTCTATATCCGCTCTTAATTGTTGTAACGAATCCTTCTTGGCTGGGTTAAGAAGCTCTGTGAACAAAGAGCAGCATTTATTTCTTTGTTACTTTCTGTGCAGGTGGCTGTGCAGTCAACAAGAGCTCACAAAATAATTCCCAAATGTGGCATGTTGTTTACCTCCAACGTTTGTACTGTAGTTGTTGTAAATTTTTTTTACTTGTCGATATCGAAAGGCCAGCTTTCTCATCCAGTCAACACCTCCCTGGCCAATACCTCCCGAGGAATGGCTGGAGCCAGGCACTGATCCGTGAAACCCATCAGTAGCAAAGTCATAGTTACTGAAAACAGAATCAAAAATCATCACTTTTTTTTTTAATGTTTATTTTATTAGAAGCAATTGTACAAGAATAAAGCAATCGGCATAACAATTATACAATTTCCGTACAGCATTTTTAACATTTTATAAATTGACACATGCACGGAAAAAAAAGTAAAAAGGAAAGAATGAAGAAAAAGAAGAAAGATACAAAAAAGAGAAAAGAAAAGACCCCATAACTGCGAGAAGAGAAGAAAAAAAAAAGAAACGAAAAAAAGAAGATATGTCCCACTATCCTTCCACCCCCTGAAAATGAAGTTTTCATTTAACTTCAGACTCAACACCGTTTTGGGACAAGTCTACTAATCCTGCAATTGTTCACAATTCAAAAATGAACAGTTCACAATTCAAAAATAAAAGCATTAAACCAGATTCCATGATTTATTTAATATATATTTTTGCAAATGTGTCCCAAAAGACTTTAAACTGAAAAGTAAAAATGATAGTTTGTTACTTTAAATCTTGTCCATTGTCCTCAGCTGCAACATCCTCCACGTGAACTTGATCACACTCCTGTTAAATAAGCCAGACAAAAGGCAAAGATATATTTTTTTTTAAGTCAAATGTTGGCATTCTACTAAAACCATTGTACAATTTACCTCTAACTATACTTGGAAATGTGTGCTGCAGTGATCACTAATCAGACTTTTGTTTTAAGTACTTCCCCCAATTATACATTTGTGGAATTCCCTGCCACAGAGGGCAGTGGAGGCCAAATCACTGGATGGATTTAAGAGAGAGTTAGATAGAGCTCTAGGGGCTAGTGGAATAAAGGGATATGGGGCAGACGGCAGGCACAGGTTATTGATTACGGACGATCAGCCATGATCACAATGAATGGCGGTGCTGGCTCGAAGGGCCGAATGGCCTCCTCCTGCACCTATTTTCTATGTTTCTATGTATATAGGATTAAAGCACTGCAGCTTGCCTTCCAGCCACTGGAAAATAGTGTAAAAGCAGACTAAAAAAACTACAATAAATGACAGTATTTTTTTTAAATAATTTGCATTTTTTTTATTTTGTACTAATATATAATTGGAATCCATCCAAAGTTAACTGATTCCAACACCAGTAAAGATTAGAACAGCATGACACAACCAACATCAAAGTTTAAATGAAGAGACTTGAATGTCAGTATTTCTGGTACATGATATTATGCAGCTATCCAATAATCATTACCTCTAAGTCATTGAAGAATAAGTGAGTGTCAGCAAGATCAAAGATCATTTCTTCCATCTGCAACCCTAAGGTCAAAGCTGATGCCGGGTCCTGTAAATTAACAACTGATATAATGATATAAATCAGGCTCAAGTTTTATTTAACAACGGTTTAAACCCTAGAATAAAAATATTAGCTCCTACAATTCGCGACTGCAATGGAGTGATTGAAATGTGTCAGAAAAATAAAACGTGATTTCTCGTCATTAATCATTCTCCAGTGACTGCTGCCGATCGATTCATTCAGTATCAGACAAGGCCAAGAATAGGCTCGACCACAACACTAGAGATCAGAATATAACATGTTCAAGAAGGAACTGCAGATGCTGGAAAATCGAAGGTAGACAAAATTGCTGGAGAAACTCAGAGGGATGCGGCAGCATCTATGGAGCGAAGGAAATAGGCAACGTTTCGGGACGAAACGTTGCCTATTTCCTTCGCTCCATAGATGCTGCCGCACCCGCTGAGTTTCTCCAGCAATTTTGTCTACCTCAGAATACAACACAAGTCAAGTCAAGTTTATTCGTCACATACACATACGAGATGTGCAGTGAAATGAAAAGTGACAATGCTCGCGGACTTTGTGCAAAAAGACAAACAAACAAACAACCAAACAAACTACAAACAGAATGAAACTTCAAACACCACAGTTAGATGAATGCAGGGAAAAATGGCCATGTCTGATTGGGACAGTTGAACTCAACAAACAGGATATGGTTTCAGGAGTGAAAGGAAAAATGCAAGAGCAGCATTTAAGATGATTACTTTTTCAATGGCAAATCACGTTCTTTCTGTTTTCCAACAGTTTCATCAGATACATTTCACAAAGGTTGTGCCATTTATGTTCTATGCCTGAGGCACATAAAAGGAAAGCTGTCAGTTGGTCATGTTTCTGTCATGTTGATACATTTTAACCTGATTTAAACTGATAAGGAATTACCTTTAAGCAACCATCTGGATATGCCGCAAGCCAACAAGCTGGTGCACTAACTAGTCTTGTAGTTAATAAAATCTGAAACTGACTTGATGGGTTCAATGACCTCCAATGTCATAAGAACATTTAGTTTTGTTTATTGTCACGAGTACCGAGGTATGGTGAAAAGCTTTTTTGTTGCGTGCTAACCAGTCAATGGGTCTCGACATGAAACGTCACCCATTCCTTCTCTCCAGAGATGCTGCCTGTCCCGCTGAGTTACTCCAGCTTTTTGTGTCCATCAACAGAAGTACTATGACCAATGCTATAAAATACTCAGCAGATCTGGCAGTATGTGTGTAGACGAACAGAATTAACACTTTAGACCCTTCGTCGGAACTGGGCAAGAGAGGAATCAAGCTCGTTGCAGAGTGGGTGGGGAAGTGAGAAATGGAGGAGTCAAAAGGAATCTCTCTCGTAATTTCTTCAGTTTGTAGAGGTGACCCAGAGCTCCCCTTTGCTGCCACTTTAATTCTTTGTTCCACTCTGACCCATCCATCTGATGCCTCCTGCACTGTAATACTGAGATCCAAAACACAGCACCCTGTCTTCTGTCTAGGTACATTGCAGCCGTCCGGACTCAGTAATGAAATTCACAACTTCAGCTAACTCAGTCTATGTTGATATTGGTTCAGTTTCTCCCTCTCCATTAGCACAACATGGCCTGCTGGGCACATCCGACACCCAGCCATGTTCCTTTGCATTCTCATTCTCCCAACAGCCCACATTCCGTTGCTTTTGTTCATTTTATCTCTTTAACTGCCCCTGTTAACCCATCAACTAGATCCCTGCAACTTATCCTCACAGCAACTCTGGCCTCCCCATTCCTCTCTCTCCTCCCCACCCCCCCCCCTCCCACATACACATCCCATTCTCTCTACAACTTAAAACTAAGCTGTTTTCTTTCCCACCTCTGCTGATGGGTCCTCAACCTGGCATTAACTGTTTCTCTTTCTACTTTTGTTCCAAGTCTAAGTGCTTTCGACACTTTGCTTTATAATAGATTTTCAGCACCTGTAGTTTTTTGATTCAAGGTTCTGTTGAAAGAGTATCGATCTGAAACATTAACTCTCTGTTAACCCTGTTTCTCTCCATAGATGTTGCCCAACTTGAGTATTTCCAGAATTTTGTTTTAATTTCACATTGACAGAATGGTAGTTTGCTTTAGCCTTAAGGGCTTGTCCCACTTGGCCGTCATTTGCGCGTAATTTACGCGACATCATTTACGCGTCATGACGCACGACAAGCAGGTGATGTGCGCATGGTGTACATTACGCACGCATGGTGCGTGGTGACATAGGCAGTGACGCGCGGCTCCCCAGGATTTTGGTTTGTACAAAATCTTCGCGCGCCATCGGCGTGACGTGCAAATGACGGCCAAGTGGGACAGGCCCTTTACCACTAGTATCAGTTCATCTTTGCATTAACATTGAATTTTAAATGTGATGGCATTCATTTCACTATGGTTCTGTTTCTATTGCAAACTTACACAAATCTATTAAAGCTTATATATGAACAGATTGTTTTAGCAATGATCATAATAAGGAGAATGTCACAAATAAACACAATTTAATATGGATTATGTAATCTGATCTGTAAGTGCAGTTGTTTGACTTTTTCTGGTATTTAGCAGTTAGACTGGATTTTTAAAACAAGCCCATCATTAATAATTTCCTATTAATGCATCTATATTTTGGTTAAAGAAATATTTTTTCTCTTAAAAGAAATTTCACTATTTCAAAAAAGTCATATCTAAAAGTACAAATGCATTCTCAAAATTAACTAAATTAACGAAACATTTGTTTTAATGTTAGCTGTGTGCACTGCAGTTAACTATTCAACCAGCTTAACATTACTCTGTTTAATAATTCCCTACCTTTCCAAATTTTTGTGCGTATGACCCAGTCAGTAGCGAATGAAAGATGATAATGGTTTCATCCAAATCCCAAACAAATACACGCTGCAAAAGGAACATGTAAAAACGATTATATATTATTTTCCTATGTGAATCTGGGACAAGATGCCATCTCCAATCTTCTAAAGCATCCTGTAAAACATCTGACATAGCATATCTCTTTAATAGTTCCCTCATAGTGAAGATGGCAGTTCCATTATCACTGATTTTGGTCACCCTATTTCTATGCTTCCATCTCTAATAATTTCATATCAATTTCACAATTTCTCGGAGCAGAATAAGGCCATTTGGCCCATCAAGTCTACTCTGCCGTTCAATCATGGCCGATCTATCTTTCCCCCTCAACCCCATTCCCCTGCCTTCACCCTGACACCCTTACTGATCAAAAATCTGTCAATCTCTGCCTTAAAAATATCCAGCTGACAAATGCTTGTTCATGTCCTACTGATGTGACTTCTGGAACAAAGGAGAACCTGTCGCGGGATAGTATGTAACTTAGTTGGCGCCCTTCATGGGGTGACTATTGCAATACCGTGGGTATGCAAGTAAAGAAGTTCACTTCGACTTGTTGTCACATGTGACAAAGTATTCATTCATAAAGTTTTCGTACGTTCATTCATTCATTCATTCATTCATTCATTCATTCATTCATTCATTCATTCATTCATGGATGAGAAAATACATTTTTGGGACCACTGTAGATGGGCCATCTCAGTTGACACGGACAAATTGGGCCCATTCCATGCAGTGTAACTCTAAATTGCTTATTTCTTTCCTTGGAGTTTTGCTTTCATCAATTTAATCTAGTTTTAATTAATTTAGTTGATTTTTAGTTTGGATGTGCATCGTAAAATTAAAGAAAAAGTTTTTTTTAAATATAAGGTGTCCCCGATGTTTAGAAACGTCACTAACATGCAATAGACCAATCACATTTTTACAGGCTACAAATCTGGGGGAGAGAGGCTTTCCAGCTGTCAAAGTGATTCTAAGAATTTCACTGTACCTAGGTACGGACGACCATAAAGTATAATTGAATCAAAGTCCACCGGCCGCTGATAGTGAAGCAGCCTGCATGCTGTGCTGTGACACAGTTCTGGTAACTAGGTCTTTTTAAATAAATAAATTTTTTAAAAAAATTTAAATTATTATTATTATTAAAAAAGTTCCTCTTAGATCTACCAATACTTCTCAAATACCATTTGAAAATGGTAGTTGGTAAGGTAAGTTGGTGTTTTCCAAGCAAATATGGCAGCTGCCTTCTATCTGGCAATGTGTAACACAAAGCAAATGCAGCTTGTTTTCATGCTATTAACATGGAGATGATTTCAGGCCTTCAGTTAAGCCCCTGTCCCACTGTACGAGGTAATTCACAAGTTCTCCTGAGTATTCCCCTGATTCGAACTCGGAGAATGTCCGTAGCGGGTCCGTTGGAGTTTATAGATGTCTCGTAGCGGCTCGTAATGCTAACGGTAGGTACTCGGGACATCCAGTAACTCGTGACGTATTTTCATCCCTGCAAAAAATGTCCGCGAGTAAAAAAAATACTCGTGATGAAAAAAATTGTTGCTTTTTATACCTACCGTTAGCATTACGAGCCACTACGAGACATCCACAAACTCCTAAGGACATTCTCCGAATTCGAATCAGGGGAAAACCCGGGAGAACTCGTGAATTACCTCGTACAGTGGGACAGGGGCTTTATCATGCAACATTTCTGATCATTGATTCTAGTGCTGCAACAGTAACCTGCCGGTTTCTCAATTCACTGTAAGATAACCAATTTTAGCTAATAATTTTCACATGTGTATTTTTTTTTTTAACTGAAAATCAGAATCAGAAAGCAATTTCTCAAATCTATTGATATGCCACTATTGGCCAACTCCCAGCCCCATTCCACCATAAACGTTAGTTATAAAACTGAGCATACCTCCAGTTCATTGTCAGGTGGAGGTGATGAACTGCTCTTCTTTCCTTTCCCCCTAGATTTTCCACTTGGATTTTTCTGAGATTGTTCCTTAAGCTCCTTCACTACTGCGGTTGACTGAGTCTGGCCTGCATCCGGAGCTCCTGAACAAGAATAAAAATTAAGCCACAATATCTGATAATTACTACGTAATTTTAATATAAGCAATTTCTTCAAAGTGCTACAATTTTACATTTCATGCTGTTATAAAATCTCAGTTGCTGCCTTGCAAAGCTCTTCTGCTTTTTCTAAGTTCTGTTTAAAACTGAACATGTGTTACGAATAGTTGGATTGGTTTTCCATTTTTGTGCAGCCATACGGAGTTTTTACATTTTGAATACAGCACTTTCAACAATATTTCATTCGCAGTGGACTTATTGTGGTGGCCATTTGGCTTGTTTTGTGTGCCATTGACTATGGCATGTGTCTTTAAATTTTAGACTGCTCGTTATACTGTGGGTGGGATTTATGACGTATTTTATGGCGTGTTTGGAGCTACGTTTCTTGCGCAGAAGCTTAGTTTTTAGTTTAGTTTCGGACCAGCATGGGGAAGGTTTACCCTTTTGACCATGCGGAGTGTAACGGAGACATGAGGAGTTTTCTAACCTTTAAAGCGAAAAGCTGGAGTTCGATGAAGATCATAGTGTACGAGTCGGAAGAAGTTTGGATGTACCTTATTGTTTTTCATCAACAATAAAAAATGTATTAATCAAAAGACTGTTATGAAGGTTTATCTGTGAAGAAGCTCTGATGGTCACTTCCATTGAAATTCTTCTCTCAGGTTTGATGACTGGAACTACTTTTAAATTTTAATCCATGAAAGTTGCAACATTGGGAAGTAAACAGGATTATAAATCTACATTTAAGAAGGAACTGCAGATGCTGAAAAATCGAAGGTAGACAAAAGTGCTGGAGAAACTCAGCGGGTGCAGCAGCATCTATGGAGCGAAGGAAATAGGCAACGTTTCTTCGCTCCATAGATGCTGCTGCACCCGCTGAATTTCTCCAGCACTTTTATCTACCGTATAAATTTACATTGGCTGGTGAATCTTAGAAATAAATTTCAACACTTAATTCAATTAATTTGTCATCAGTCTAAAGTGCAACAAGTATCACACCTCTCTCCCCAATTCTTGATAAATTACGAGCTTAAATCGAAGAGACACAAAATGTTGGAGTAACTCAGCAGGTCAAGCAGCATCTCTGGAGAGAAGGAATAGGTGACGTTTCGGGGCAAGCCCCTTCATGAGACTAAAAATCTAAATCCTTGCTCAAAACTGTATGTGATTGGCATATTAAACGTAAAGCAATAACGTTGTACAACACCACAGCCTGGTTTTGAAAGGAACCACATTGCAACATTACCTGATTGAAAACCCTGATCCTTGGAACTGGACACTTCAGCTTCTGATTTTTGCAGTTGGTAGGTGACAGCAGTGGTGCTGCTGGCAGGCGGAGAGTTTGAAGACCCCGTCGATGCATAACTTGAACTGGGAAAATATGGCACATATTGGCTTTGTCCAAGTGATGTGTAGGAATGATACTCCTGTGTAAATGAAAATGAAAAAGGATAATTTAAGTTTTAAAAAAAAAAGTGGTTTCAAAAGTAAAATGACGAACCTAAAAACAGAAACAAAAATCATATACCTGATTTGAACTGCTAGGAGCTGCAACATTGGCAACAACAGCTCCACCAGAATAAATACCAGTTCTTGGGAATCCTGCACCTGTCAAAAAATAAAAATGACAGCAATTTCAAAATTATAAACAGTACAGTAAAACTCTGATAATCCACTATCCATTATTGAGAGATTGGGATGGTTCGGCCGATGTCTCACCAAGTGATGCTTGCTGTGCACCCATTCCATTCAGTGGAGCATTGCTTCCCAACCCCCCTTTCAACTTAAGATAGGACTTAAGAGTGCTGGAGTAACTCAACGGGCCAGGCAGCATCCTTAGAGAACATGGATATGCAACGTTTTGGGTCGGTACCCTTCTTCAGACTTAAAGGGATGCTGTCTGAACTGCTTAGGTACTCGGGCAATTTGTGTCTGTCTTTGGCATAAATCTGCATCTGCAGTTTCTTGTCATTCCCTTTCAACTTACCTGGTTGATGGGAATATTTATCACACTGCGTAACATCCCAAAACCAAAAAGGTGAATTCACAGAGTGTTGAGACATTAGTAACATAAGAGGAGCCTGAAAATCCAACAATTTAGCACCGTCAAAATCCGAGTGTGCTGGATTAAGTTTTACTGTTTAAGAAGGAACTGCAGATGCTGGAAAATTGAAGGTAGACAAAAGTGCTGGAGAAACTCAGCGGGTGCAGCAGCATCTATGGAGCGAAGGAGATAGGCAACGGCCAAAACCCTTCTTCAGACTGATAGGGGGTGGGGAGAGGCGGGGGGAAGAAAGGAAAATGGAGGAGGAGGAGCCCGAGGACTGAGGGAGAGGTAGGAAGGGGAGGAGACAGCAAGGGTCAACAGAATTGTGAGAATTCAATGTTCATGCCACCAAGAAGTATGGTAGTCCAAGTTTAATGCCATTGAAGTACCTGCATGCAGACACCCACACCAAACGCTCATTACAGTGGAGAGGTACGGAGAGACATTTACCTTGAACAGGATATGTATAATAAGCTGGACTGGTTTGGTCTGAGCTAAATCCCGTACTGTAACTGAGGTATCCAGGGTGACTGTGTGTGCCATCTTCAGTTTTCACACCAGGCCACAATGCATCTGAGATTAAAACGATGAATCCAAATATGTGTTACACACTTTTTACATTTCACAAGGTTACCAAAAATAATAAAATATTAAATCGAAGATTGGTCGGTACAAATGTCAAATCAAAGGTATAATCAATATTATGGGTTCTAAAGCAACCGGAACCATTTCAGATATCAGTCTTCACAATTGCATACTATTTCTATCCTATCAGAAATTGCAATAATGTGACCCCATTTAAAACAGAAACCAGTCAGCAGCAGCTGTATCTAGCTATGGCCTCGCTCTTTATTATAATCCCTAAACCAAGGGTTCCCAACCTAGGGTAAATTGTTTGGATCTGTTCATCATTAGTTGTTCATAAATAAGTGAAATAACATTGTGATCAGCCATGATCACAATGAATGGCGGTGCTGGCTTGAAGGGCCGAATGCCTTCCTCCTGCACCTATTTCCTATGTTTCTATGTTATGTGCTATTAAAGTTGCAAGGGGTAAACGGGACAAAAAAGGCGGTGAACCCTTGCCCTAAACACTCAAGTGTGGCAAATTCAGCAGTAACTTAATTTACAGTTTTTGGATGACACCACAGCAGCAGGCCGGATCTCGAACAATGACGAGACGTAATACGTGATAAACAGCTCAGTAGTATGATGTCAAGTTCCTTAATGTCAAAACAAAGGAACAAGTCATCGATTTCAGGAAGCAAGGTGGTGTTCAAGTGAAGATGGTTGGGAGCCTTACGTTCCTTAGTGTAAATATCACCAACAATTTAACCTGGTTCAACCACATTGTTGCCACAGCCAAGAAAGCACACCAATGCTTTTACTTGCTCAGACGATGATGGAAATCAGCATATCCTCAATGACCCTGAACAATTTCTACAGATGCATGGCAGAGAGCATATCGGGATGCATCATAGCTTGGTATGACATATGCTATGCCCAAGGCCACAAGAAATCGTACAGGGTTGTAAAAGCAGCTCAGTCCATCACACAAACCAGCCTCCCACCTCCCCCATCCACTCCACCAACACTTCATACTGCCTCAGGCAAGCAACCGACAGAAACCAAGGACTTTCTCTCTTCTCCCCTCTCCTGCCGGGAAGATGATACCACCAGATTCTCTGACTACTTCCCCGCTGTTATCAGACTTTAAATTAAGGAGGTATTCCTGTTCTCCCAGTCTACCTTGATGCCCTTGCACTTTTTTTAAATCAATACTTTCTCTGTAACTATATTCTTCACTCCGTTTCTGTTCTCTGTCTGAGCTACCTGTTGTACCTATGTATGGTATGACTTTATTCATGTATGGTATCTGCCTGGATAGTGGGCAAAACAAAGTTTTTCACTGAATCTCGGTACATGTGACAATAATAATAATCCAAAACCAGTACCAATCATGCCAATGCCCAAGTTTTAACAGAACCCAATGTGCAATGTTTATCTCATCAACAGAAAAGTACCATGAAGAGAAAATGAAAATAAAAGATGAATTGGATAACAGACCAATTAGTATACTAGTATTTCAATCTAAGATGGAGACACAAGAGACTGCAGATGCTGGAAACTTGAACAAAACTATTTAAACCCAGTCCAGACCCAAAGGATGCGCACTTTCTCGCCCCAACAAACAGTCAGCCGAATTCTAGTGACTCGAAGCAACTTTGTTCCTCATTGAAAAGATATTTCTCATGTCTGCATCCTTTCAGGTAGATCACAGATACAACGGACAGGAAGAATTAATGAAAATGTGCACAATTCTAAATAAAGTCGTAACATGACCAGAATTAATATTTGGGTCTATGTTTTGCTCTGAACCTTGAGTTGGATACATGTAGTGCGTGGATTGTTTGCTTTCAGCCAAATTCTGTAGTGGAATCCAGGTTAATTAGTTGTGAGTATCATGTATATTGCTGGTTAGATACAGATTAGTGCAGCAACAGCCTCCTCTAGTGTAAACTGACTTGGAGGGAGATTTGTTTTCAGTTTTACATGTCTGCCTCTAACTTGCAGAAGTTTCATCAAGAAAGCAGTGATCTAGCTGAATGAACTCAGGGTTTTTATTTGTCATATCCAAATAATCATCTGCTGATGAACATTATTGACCATAACAAAGCTGATTTAAAATCTACTGAAGATTAATCTACATGCTAGCTAGGATAGACAGGCAAATTATACTTCAAGGGTTAACGGTGGAGATGCAATGGCAAAGATTCATTTAAAGACGGCATGAATGAACTCCAAAAATTGTTCATCCCTGTCTGGCGACCCTGAAGGCGGCTCAACCGCGGCTAATGAGGGAAATCAAGGATAGTGTTAAATCCAAGGAAAAGGCAGATAACTTGGCCAGAGGAAACCAGAGGACTGGGAGAAATTTAGAACTCAACAGAGGACAAAGGGGTTAATTAAGAGGAGGAAAAAGAGCATGAAAGAAAGCTTGTGGAATATACTGACCCTAAAAGCTTCTTTAGATATGTAAAAAGGAAAAGATTAGTGAAGACAAATGTAGGTCCCTTACAATCAGAGACAGCTGAATTTATAATGGGAAACAAAGAAATAGCAGAACAGTCAAACGAGTACTTTGGTTCTGTCTTCACTAAGGAAGACACAAACAATCTCCCAGAAATACTAGGGGACCGAGGATCTAGTGGGACGGAGTAACTGAATGGAATCCACATTAGTCAGGAAATGGTGTTAGGTAAACTGTTGGGACTGAAGACAGATAAATCCCCAGGGCCCGACAGTCTGCATCCCAGAGTATTCAAGGAGGTGGTCCTAGAAATCGTGGATGCATTGGTGATCATTTTCCAATGTTCTCTCGACTCTGGATCAGTTCCTGTGGACTAGAGGGTAACCCCACTTTTTAAGAAATGTAACTCCACTTTTTAAGAATGGAGGGAGAGAGAAAACGGGGAATTATACACTAGTTAGGCTTACATCGATAGTGGGGAAGATGCTCGAGTCGATTGTTAAAGATGTTACAGCATCGCATTTGGAAAGCAGTGACAGGATCGGTCAAAGTCAGCATGGAGTTATGAAGGGAAAATCATGCTTGACTAATCTTCTGGAATTGTTCTGAGGATGTAACAAGTAGAAAGGATAAGGGAGAGCCAGTGGATATGGTGTAACTGGATTTTTAAAAAACCTTTGACAAGGTCCCACACAAGATATTAGTGTGCAAAATTAGAGCACATTGTATTGGAGGGTAGGGTATTGACATGGTTGGTAGACAGGAAGCAAAGAGTAGGAATTAACGGGTCCTTTTCAGAACGGCAGGTAGTGACTAGTGTCCCAATTCTCATTTTAGCCTCCAGTTTTTTTATCAAGTATTCATTCGCATTTATTCAATTCCAAACCATAACCTAATTAGTTAAATAGTGCTCATAGAGCTTTAGGTGCTTTTGCCAATTGGTGGGGACTCGGTGGAGAGTGATTTGCTGCCGGCTTTTCTTACCATCCACAGCAACTGCTATCCACATAAAAATTAAGAGTTGAACTATACCTCTCTCAATACAGATTTTCACATAACAAAGGGCTTTTTTTCCGCAACCTAATCCCTTCAACCTGGGCAACTGTTGGACGTTCAGATCATGTTTCAAATTGCAACAAATTGAAAAACATTTTCACCCAGACAATATAAAATCTTTGAAACGTATTACCAAAAGAACTGTGGAAACTCAGTCGCTGAGTCAGACTTTGATGGATTTTTTAGATATTTATGAATTCATTTTTTCCGTCGTTGAGTGTATTGGTCAGAGATTCGTGGATTTTTAGAAATTTATGAATTGATAAAGATATTCAGAGAATCAAGGGACGAGGTTAGTGCATGAACGAAGTGATGTTGAGTTGTGTTGTGGTGCCTGGAATTGAGCTTCATTTTCCAATAGCGAGAAAATGTATTTTATAGATTTAGAAATTTAAAACCATACTTAGAAAGCCAAAGATCCCATTTCTTTAAACTATTTGTTCACTTGTCCCAATGCTTCAAAAGATTTTATGCACAATTTAAATAGATTCTATCACTGCTGATAGAGTTAGTTTCAGTTCAGTTTATTGTCACGTGTACCGAGGTACAGTGAAAAGCTTTTGTTGCGTGCTAACCATTCAGCGGAAAGACAATACATGATTATAATCGAGCCATTCAGTGTACAGATACATGATAAGGGAATAACATTTAGTGCAAGATAAAGCCAGTAAAGTCCGATCAAAGGTAGTCCAAGGGTCTCCAATGAGGTAGTTAGTAGTTCAGAACTGCTCTCTAGTTGTGGTAGGATCTTTCAATTGCCTGATAACAGCTGGGAAGAAACTGTCCCTGAATCTGGAGGTGTGCAATTTCACAACGTGCTATGTGAGATATGTGCTGTAGTACAAAAACAATGTGTAAACTTTATATAAGCAGCCTTCTAGATCTAGAGCTTTGGAAAGGTTTTTAACCGTTTAATTTCAACTCAAGCCAAAATTAGAATAACTAGACAGCAAATGAATAAAGCATCTTAGAAAATAATTTGATACATTTTATGTACATGAAAAGGGATGGAAGGTCCCCTTACCAAATGGAGGTAGTCCGTAAGGCTGACTTGGTTGAGGATATGCAGTGTAAGATGCTGACTGCTGCATTGCTGAGTATCGTGCCTCTCCTATGTAAGAAGCTTGCACTATTGGTGGAGAGAAAAGGTGCGGATATGGCCTAAAAAGATTAAAGATTGACGAGTTCTGAAGTGCCTTTAAATCATTGCTTACAAGTCTGAAGTAAATTTTAAAGAGTTAAAAACTGTTCTTACTTAAAATTCTCAAATGTGTCAGTACCTTGACAAGTCAATAATCAACAATGATTGCAGGATAAATAGTACAAAGTACTAGATCATCATTAATTCTCTTCTTTTAAAAAAAAAACGAGAAATTGAACTAAGAATTTATTTCTTGTCAATGATGAAAAAGTATACTTTGTGGTGCAGAAATGGAATGTTAACACATCATACATGTCTGGCAAAATACTAAATGCTATTGCAAAAGAAATGTCCACAAATATTTAGTACTAAAGTCCTCCCTTTAGTGTGCAACCTCAAAAAAACTCCAAAGGTGTAAAATGACAACACACTATCTACACAATCCCATTTAGATGGAATTTGAAAAAAAATGTATTCGTTTTTCAGAATGCAGACTTCGCTGGTAAGGCGAGCTTTTATTGGTAAGGCGAGCCACCATTTTGAACCATTGGAGAACTTTGAAGAAGATGATTCTCGCATGAATGTTGGACAGGAAGTTCCTGGTCATTGACCATACAAGGAACAGCAATATATTTACAAGTCAGGATGGTTTACTACTGCAGTAAGTTGTGTTCCCATGTCATGTATATATTGGTGGTAAAGTCCACACAGTCAGCAAGATGCTGTAGCAGTAACATCTGCAGGCGACTAGGTGCATTTCGTAGATCAACCACACAATTCACAAACTTTCAGAAACATTATGATCTAGTTGTTAGGACAGCTCATACAGAAAATACAAGAGGATAAAGCAAAGGGAGTAGTATATAGGAGGTAAAACCAAACAAAAAAACAATTAACATAATTATTTTAGAAATCTATTATAAATATAATTGTTATAATGACAGCACGAGGAATTTTCAACTTTTAACAATTTTTTTTGCTCACTCATCCACCAGGGTTAGAAAGAATGAAAAGTAAAGAGCAATAATCGCATGGCATGCATTACCACAGAACAATTTAAGATTTAAGAGACAACTAGAGGTGAGAAATTGAGGGATACGGAAGAGAGAGAGGATGGTTTGATCTTTTAAGTCAGTTGGGTCTTTCATTTTTTCTAGAAAATATTACATATGTTTATGTGGTCATGGTTTAAAATTATTGAATAATCAAAACTGAGAAAACCGTAGCAATTTCAGGCCAACATTGCATACTTAAACTGAAACTTACTTTGTAGGAAATAATAGGGCATTGTCTTGATTTGGCACTCGTGGATTATAACCCGTGCAGGTTATAACTGCAAAAAGAAGATATTTATTTCAATTATGTGGAGTAGATGCTAAAGATATGGAACCTCATTACTATATTGCTATGTCAAAGGTAGATGTATAAAATCTGTGTTTTTGCAAATCAAAACCACCAGGACTGAGTAAATGTTTTGTGATCGAGTCATTCATGGTTCCAGCCCACTTCTTGCCTGCACAAACCTGTGAAAGGCCAATTCACACCTGGAAGGTGCCCAGCAAAATGCAAAGAGGCTTCAGTCAACTCATTAGCAAAATCCCACAGCCAGAACCACGTGACAGCTTTTAGCACGAAGCAAAGCAAGGAGGAAACCTTTGCCACCTGTCAATAGTGTAGTGGCACAGCTGGTACAACTGCTGCCTCACAGCACAAGAGACCCAAGTTCAACACTGACCTCGGATGCTGTCTGTGTGGAGTTTGCAGGTTCTCCCGCAAAATAGAAACATCTGAAGATTGCTTACTGACAATAGAAAATCAATTACCCCCTTAATTTCCGCAGTTCTGTGGCAAAAGTTCCAATTTTTAAGCTCCCCGCCACCCCAACCACAGTAAAACCCCATTAACTGTTTAGAAATCCTTCTAGTCCAGCATCTGCATCACTCAATGTCCAGAATGAGCCTGGGAGCGGGTGTCCAGAGTGCAAACACAATGTGTGACTACAGCCAGGGTGGGGATCTAGAACACGAGAGGTCAAGAAACACGAGTAGGTTTGTGGTTGGAGCCAGGGGTCGGGTTGCTTATGTCCTGGAGTAATACAGCATGGAAAAGGGCCATTCCACTCACTATTTTTACTGATCGATTTATGCACATTTAATTCACCAGATATCATTGTGCTACTATGTAACAAATTAAAAATAGATAACGTGTCTGAGGATATTATTAGGAGCAACATGGAAGAGGGTGATTAACCTCTTCTTCGGCACTACCAAAGTTCTAGATTATCAGCATTTTCCTCTTCTGCAGGTATCAATCAAGGGAATCACACTACCATTCCGACAAATGGAGAGTTAAGAGATGCAATGCCTTGTAGAAATTTAACTTTGTCCCTCACATTTTCCATTTGAAAATGTGTTATTTTTAAGCTGAAATATCCATGCCTCTGCTTCAATAGTTCTTAGTGTTTCTTCCCCCCCCCCCCCAGCCCAATCTAAAACACACCTTTCAGATACAGATCCCTCATCTTTTACTCACTCGTGTCTTATTCTCCCAAAACATAGCCCTGCAAATTTCTGTGCACTGACCATGAAGTGACCCTTATCCACCCAACATATCCATTCTGCAGGACACGCTATCTTTAGGGATAGGACCCCCAGGAAGAATAAGAGAAAACACACTCATAAAAGAAAGGACTTTGGAAGCATTTAGCCTATTCATCGCGACACACTTGACTGAAAGCATTTAGAGTCAAAGAGATATTTAGCACGGCCCGACTCATCCAGGTCAATCAAGTTGCCTAACAGCTATTCCCACTCGCTTGCACATGGCCCATACCCCCTCTGAACCATTCCTATCCATGCGCCTGTCCAAGCATCTTTTAAATGTTGTTATTGTACCCACCTCCTCTGGCAACTCATTCCACATCTGCAACATCCTCTGTGTGGAAAGAGCTGCCTCTCAGGACCCTTTGTAATCTTTCCCCTCTCACCTTAAACCTATGCCCTCTAGTTTCAGACTCCCCAACCCAAGTGATGGGTCTAACCTATGCCCCTCATTTCTCTCATCTTCAACCAACCTACAACCGGAGTCTTAACGTGTAAACAGCACATCTTTGCACAATAAAACTATGACAATATGACAATAAAGGATCTATCTTTCTATCAAAGGTCTTACCCGAGCCAGGAAATGTATCAATGGATCTGTTCCCTGTCGCAGTCTCAGATTCACTGCTCTGAGTCGCTTCACTTTTAACTACATAAAGAACAAATATTATTACAACCAATTTGGGTTCAAAGGAATTCTTTTTTTTTCATTTTGACAGTCACAATTCTCAAGAAATACTTCATATTAGGTGGCAAAACAGCAAAGGATTATTCCTCTGAAGTAGACAAAGGGAAACTTAAATGCAAGAAGTTTAAATCTATTAGGCAGGAAGAGATAGATAAGAAATAGCTTGGGGGGGGGGGGTAATAATGCTATACAGAAAATTTATTGAAGAGAACTAGGAGATTAAGGGAAAAGTGGATCCACAAGTCAATAGAAGATGAAACTAGAGGCAGGCACAAAATGGTGGAGTAACTCAGCGGGACAGGCAACATCTCTGGAGAGAAGGAATGGGTGACGTTTCGGGTCGAGACCCTCTTCAGACTGATGTCAGGGGAGTGGGCGGGATAGAGATAGAATGTAGTCGGAGACAGTAAGACTGGTGGGAGAACTGGGAAGGGGGAGGGAGGGAAAGCAAGGACTATTTGAAGTAAGAGGTCAATGTTCATACCGCTGGGGTGTAAGCTACCCAAGCGAAATATGAGGTGCTGTTCCTACAATTTGCACTGGGCCTCACTCTGACAATGGAAGAGGCCCAGGACAGAAAGGTCAGGATGGGAATGGGAGGAGGAGTTAAAGTGTTGAGCAACCAGAGTACTATTCATTGTTTGAGCCATAGTGGTGACTGAACTATTTGCATTTGGAAAGTCAAATAAGGTAGAGAATATTTAATAAATGGTAGGGCACCCCAAGGAATATGGATGAACAGAGAGACCCCTAGGTGCACGGTTTCTTGAAACTGGCAACCCAGGTTGATAGTGGAGTGAAGAAAGCGTATCGCCTCCTTGCCTTTATAGAGTGAGTTTGATATCTGGAATATGCTGCCAGAGGAGGTGGTGGAATCAGATACAATTACTAAGTTTAAGTGGCATTTACTCAGACACTTAGAGGCAAGGATACAGTCCTAATGCAAGCAAACAGAATTAGTGCAACTGACTTACTAAGGGCCCATTTCTGTACTGTACAATTCAGACCACATGTGGTCCTTGTTTAGAAAGATTCCGTCTGAGAGAGAAAATAAGATAACTATCAGAATCTCCATTTCTAGCAACCCTATTTAAACTGTATGAGGAGATACCGGTCTTCAGGAGAACATAATAAATCAAGAGGCCATTCAATACTCAGTGATCATCAATTCAACTGACCTGCTGCTTCATTCAGCACAGTTAAATTAACAGCTTGACTACTATCCTCAAACTTTTGCTCATCATTTCTGTCAGGTTCACTCTGCAGTCTGATAAAGTTCTGTAGTTCCCTGGATCTGAAGAAAAGAAAAAAGTTATTCTTGGGAACTTACATTTGTTATTCTTTAAAACTTTGATTTTAAGTAAGGTATAATTGAAGAACCACCTCCACAACAAAAAATAACTGTGATTATTCTAGCTGATCTCCTTCCCCACTATTGAACAATTCAGTAACAATATAATTTAACTGCCAAGTAATCAAAAAGCTAAAAACATTAGATCCTGGAAATCAATAGACAATAGGTGCCAGAGTAGGCCATTCGGCCCTACAAGCCAGCACAGCCATTCAATGTAATCATGGCTGATCATCCACAATCAGTACCCTGGATATATTGCATATATCAGGAGCTTAATGACCTGAAATGCAAACTTACTCTCTTCACAGATGCCGTCTGACCTACTGACAATGACCAGGTTTTCTGATTTTGCCAACAATGGAGTAAGATCGTCCCGGCAACGAAACGATCGAGGCCCCCGACCACGGGAGAACAAAGAAGGGAAGAGATTGAACTTTTTTTCGCCTTCCACCACAGTGAGGAATGTGGAGTGAGTAATCATCAAGTATGCAGATGATACAACGGTGATTGGCCTCATCAGCAACAACGAATGACGGGCTTTAGGGAGGAGGTCCAGCTCCTAGCAGCATGGTGCGCTGACAACAACCTGGCCCTTAACTCCAAGAAGACCAAGGAGCTCATTGTAGACTTCAGGAAGTCTAGGGGCAGCACGACACCCCCATCCACATCAACGGGACGGAGGTGGAACGTGTTTCCAGCTTCAGGTTCCTGGGGGTCAACATCTCCGATGACCTCTCTTGGACCCACAATACCTCAACTCTGGTCAAGAAGGCTCACCAGCGTCTCTTCTTCCTGAGGAGACTGAAGAAGGTCCATCTGTCTCCTCAGATCTTGGTGAACTTCTACCGCTGCACCATCGAGAGCATCCTTACCAACTGTATCACAGTATGGTATGGCAACTGCTCTGTCTCCGACCGGAAAGCACTGCAGAGGGTGGTGAAAATTGCCCAACGCATCACCGGTTCCTCGCTCCCCTCCATTGAGTCTGTCCAAAGCAAGCGTTGTCTGCGGAGGACGCTCAGCATCGCCAAGGGCTGCTCTCACCCCAACCATGGACTGTTTACCCTCCTACCATCCGGGAGGCGCTACAGGTCTCTCCGTTGCCGGACCAGCAGGTCCAGGAACAGCTTCTTCCCTGCGGCTCTCACACTACTCAACAATGTACCTCGGTGACTGCCAATCACCCCCCCCCCCCACCGGACACTACTCCCACAGGAAAAAAACTATGTCTGTATACATGTAAATAGATTTATTTATTGAAATCATATTCTATGTCGCTCTTCCAGGGAGATGTTTACTGCATTTCGTTGTCTCTGTACTGTACACTGACAATGACAATTAAAGTTGAATCTGAATCTGAATCTGAATCTGAGTAGTCACTGTGGTGGATGTTCATGTTAAAATGTATTTTGTGTGTTTTGTTGCTTTTTAATGATATGACCGAATGGCAAATCAAATTCCTTGTTTGTTGCAAAACATACCTGGCTAATAAAGTATGATTATGATTTTTTTTTTCAATTATTGTGCAAAATGCTTACATTAACATTAAAAAAATTATTTGGAAATTTGTGCCAATTGCAGCCAATGCAACATATCAGTGCACAGAACCTCAATGTAATTTCAGAAGCCCAATAAGCTCTTAGCAGACTTACTCAAAAAAGGTAGGCAAGAGACGGTGAAGCAATGCATTTTTGATAGTGGGGGGGGGGGGGGGGGTTTCAAGGAGGTGCAGTGGATGAATCTGATATGGGGAGGGCATCTACTATAAATGGTGGGGTCCGAGGCAGTATTGAGCAATGAAAGAGATCTTGGTGTACAAGTCTAAAGATTCCCGAAGGTGGCAGTACAATGAACAGGGTGAAGAACACATAAATGATGCTTGCCCTCATTAGGCAGAACATTAAATATAATGCAAGGACTTGATACAACTTTACTAAAAAATTAGTTAGGACCTAGGTGAAATTGTATGCGCACTATAGGAATAATGTGGGGAGGGTGCAGGGAAGAGTCACCATAATGTTGCCAAGGATGAATCGTTCAGTTATGAGGAGAGGCAGAGAGGCTGGGGTTTTTCTTTGGATTGGAGCAGAGAAGATTGAGGGGTTCCTGAGAGGCACATAAGATTATGAGCAGCATAGATAGGGTTTACTATTTCCTATGGCAACCTACCTAAGACCAGAGGGTATACGTTTAAGATGACAAGCAGGATATTCAGAGAGGATCCAAGGAAGATATTTTTTCATGATCAGGTTGGCAGCAATCTGCAAACATTGCTCACGCAACACTGAAGAAGCATTTGGACAAAGATCTGAATTGCACGATAGGGCTGGCAACAGAAATTAAATAAATCTCGATGGGTAACTGATGATCCGCATTGACATGGTAATCAGAAAGGCTTCATCCCATCTTATCTACAAGATGTTTTGCTCTATCATGTTTCAATAACACAATTTGGATGAAACACAAGCGAGGAATTAAGGAACACTATTTGCATTACATGGGCCAAATTGGTTCATTGGGAATGAGAGAGCCACTTTGATGTTATTTTTTGAAATTGTCACGCAGACAAACAGTAAGAGGAACAAAATAAAAACCTGTTCCCAATAACATCTCCACCTTAACAGATACCATTGTCTCTTAAGAGCACAGTTGTTACTTTAACCACCCCATGTCATTGAAATTGCAAACAATTGCTTCTAATGACATTTATGCAATAATACTCAATTAAATAATGTAATATATAGTCTTTGGAATTTTTAGCTTGCACTAATATAACACTAATATTATTTGCTCACTGAGACTATCTGGAGAGGAACCCGAGACTAGAGCCATTTGAGGCGTTCTGAGAGAATACAAGCATCAAACTGGGTTACTTTAAACCAGGCACTTCCACATAGAAAAAAAAAACCCGACCTTGACGATTCACAAAATATTTGCAAAATATTGGCAGAGTGTTCAAAGACTAATTAAATAAATGGGCGAAGGCAAGCTTGCCAGCTAGATCACATGCCCTGCAGTACTGCAAAAAAAAAAACACCACATGTATGAACTAATTTACACACCTTAAACTTTGCTCATCTGAGTTATCCACATCATGGCGAATTTTTTTCACCTGCAAAAATAAAGTTTATCATACAATGACAGGGTTTAACATTTTTTTAAATAGGGGTATTTAAGATATACATGCATTGTAAGGCACGGGTTATGTTCCCCCATCACATTAAACAAAAGTTATTGAAAGTACAGAAAGCATACACAAAGCTGTCATTGTGTGATCTGGGAAATATATTAGAATTAAAAAGGACAAGTATTACAGAAGGTTCAGCCGGTGCTACACCAGTGCATCCTCTCTTGCGTCTTTACTGACACCACCGTCAACATGATTACTATTTTCTGCCTTGTGCTTCTCCTTAAATGTATCCACAACCATTCCCTATGGTACAGAGATACACTTTCTCATCACTCTGGTTAAAAACTTTCTTGTAAATCCCTTGTTGAATTAGAGTCATAGGTAACAGGCACTTCAATCAAACTTGTCCACACCGACCAAGATGCTCCATCTAAGCTAGTCCCATTTGCCTGCGTTTGGCCTCTATATTCCTCCAAATCCTTTCTGTCCCTGTCCCTGTCCAAGCGTCTTTTAAATGCCATAATAATACCTGTCTCAACTAGCTCCTTTGGCAACTTGTTCCATATACCTACTACACCTTGAGGGAAAACGTTATCCCTCAGGTTCCATTTGATCTTGCTTCTCTCACCTTAAACTGGTGTCCACTGGTTCTTGAGTTCACTGTCTTGGGTAAACGACACTGTGCATTCACCCTATCTATTCCCCCCAGACTCCTGCGCTCTAAGGAACATGCCCTTCAGCCCACCGTGTCCGTGCCGACCAGCGATCTCCGCACACTACCACTATCCTACACACACACTAGGGACAACTTAGAATTATACCAGGCTAATTAATCTACAAACCTATACTTTTTTGGAGTGTGGGAGGAAATCGGAGAAAACCCACGCAAGTCACGGGGAGAACGTACAAACTCCATACAGACTACTCCGTAGTCAAAATCGAACCCTGGTCTCTGGCGTTGTAAGGCAGCAAATCCACCGCTGCGCCACTGTGCGCAACCTCTCCCTATAACTCAGGCCTTTGAGTGCTGGCAACTTCCTTGTATATCTTTGCTGCACTCTTTCCTTGCTAAAACAGGTTTATCAAATTTCTTAGATCGGGCACACAAGACAAACGGTAATAAAAATAAAAGTCAAGTAGATAAAAGGGAGAGATGGAGGAGATAAGACTGTGAGCATGTTAGCTTAATTTATAGACATCAAAAACAGACTTTAAAATTCTGAACACTAGTACCCAATGAATAATATGTAACTTGTCTCACTCACCACCCCCCATTGAACAAAGCACACATTAAAACATCTCAAAAATAATTGGTTATATTGACACTTACAGGTCGTTCCTGTGAGTCCTGAGGACCTTCCATTAAAGTGGAGGACTGGTGCTTTCTCCCCTTCACAGATCAAGACAATGTCACTGGTTTGTCTTGAAAGGCAAGGTCTGTCAGAAAATTAGGAGTCTTATATAGTGTCATAGCAGTTATCTGTTACAGAATACACAAGCTGCAGATTTATTTCAATGTCAAATTGCATGTGATGCCGAACCAGCAGAGTAAAACGGTATTAACTGCCTGGAATGAAATTATTAAGTGTGCTTTATGGTTAAGCCTTGAAAGATCCATTAACTAATTGCAGAGCATTATATGTTCCATGACCATGTGCACCAAGTGAAATATCAAGGTCAACTACAATGTGCAAGTCCAATTCTAGACAAACAATCCCCCAGACTTGAGATCAATTTACATGACTTGACTCATGCTTAATAGATAATCTAGTATCAAGTTAGCCACAGAACCATAAAATCCAATTTTCTAAGTACACGTGAGTTGTGACCCCCACAAATTCAGGTGATCTATATTAAGAGGGAATATTTTGTGAAGCAAGACATAAAGCAGTAACATACAAGCTGGTTAACTTCAAATTTCTGTGGGATTCCCACCAAATACTGACATGCATGCACATAAACTTTCCTCCAGCACTGTTAAAGAAGTCTGCTGAGAAGTGGGGGTTAAAGAGGCACACCCTGTAATCTTCTAAACTAGCCTGGATATGGCAATGGTGCCAGCGAATGGCAAACATTATGCAGAAGTTCAAAAAAGTAATGCAAGATCACGATCAAGAGAGTTTATTGTCATGCAAGGATAAATCCATCAACTAGTGGCCTGTGATTTTTTAATAAATGTTAATAGGGGGGAAAATCTGTTAGTGTGAGAAATTATAATTAAAGGAAAGATGGTATAGATCAGCTGAAAGCAAATTAAATTTCGCTAACTTGAATGCTTGTGATATGTAACTGCGAAGGTAGAGAAGCGGGTGATATTTATTTTTATTGTTAGAAGCCCCCTAACAAGTCTTATTAGAAAACGTGACAAAATTGAGCGCATGAAGGAAAAGTATGCTCCCACACAACTCCTTAGCACAAGTCAGCGAAATGGCCTTCAAAATGCAAAAAAAATGAATACAGGTGGCAAGAAGCAACAAGTGATTTGAAATGGTCAGCCAGAATGGGCAAGATTCAGCCATGTACAGGTTTAGCGGGACATCGAGAATGCAGGAACAAAGAGGTGTTGGTGCTACTTTGAAGATGCCTGGGAAGGTTAGACTTTAAAGATACAGCGTGGAAACAGGCCCTTCGGCCCACCGAGTCTGTGCCAACCAGCGATCATGCAATACACTAGCACTACCCTGCAAACTAGGGACAATATACAATTTATAGAAGCCGACTAACCTCAAACCAGTATGTTTTTGGAGTCCTGCTTGTAGAATTCGGGAAAGAGATGTAAGCGGGCGGTGCGGAGCTGGGGAACTATATGGTTGAAGGCTATGGAGGGGAGATTGCCAGAGATGATGAGATCAGTAATGGTCTAGGGGTTGATGGCCTGGTGTGCATGTGTAGAGCCATGGTCAAGGGGTTCATGCTCTCCTTAACCACTCTTCCCGCACCTCAAACCTTTAACTTTCTTGCTAAATCTGCTGCTCTGTCCTTTTCCTTCTCCGACTTTTTCTTTGTTTTACAGCTCTTCATTGCTCTTTCATACACGTGTACACTTGCTGAGCTCCGCCACCCTTGCTTCCCATTTAATATGAAAGTTGAAACCTTAAGTGGAAGCAGTTAAGGTGTGTAATTAAATGGGCTCAGTTGTCAAGGGAACAGAATCTGCCTTCAAAAAGCAAGATATTTGAGCATTCCTCTCTGCCCATTAGCTAATTTCGACTTGTTTACTGATTTAACAATATAGATCTGCAGATAATGTTGAGATTTTGCCTTTTATGTTCATGTTGTACATGGCAATTGTGAACACAGAAACAAACACTTCTAATATACACAGCATAACATCGACATACAACCTAATGGTATGAACATGAATTCTCCAATTTTAAGTAACTAACCTACAACACTCCCTCCCCTCTCTTCCCTGTGCCCTACCTGTGCTCACACCCATTTCTTCCCTTCCATTGGCTTCACAATTCACACCACTTTTCACCTTTGTCTCACATGTTTTGCCTTTTCACCTCTGACCTTTGTCCAACCATTTGCTTATCAAAACTCATCTCTCGTCTGCATCCATTAATCATTCACCAGGTATTGTTTGTAAAATTGATGCTTTGTACTCTTTCCATGGAATACAAAAGATGTACTTTGTAAGGAACTGGAAAGAGATTGATCATACCAAAAAACAGATGGATATTCCTAAAAATTTGCACAATTTTCTTTGACTGCCTAGATTTTGCCAGTTGCAATAAAGCACAAAATGCTGGAGTAACTCCAGGCCAGGTTGCATCTCTAGAGAACATGGATAGGTGATGTTTCTGGTCGAGACCCTTCTTTAGATTTTCCGTCCAGAACTAGGCCTGGACTCAAGGGTGAGTTCATAAGTTATAGAAGGAGAATTAGGCCAGTTAGCGCGTTGAGTCTACTCCGCCATTCAATCTTGCCTGATCTATCTTTCCCTCTCAACCCAATTCTCCTGCCTTCTCCCCATAACCCCTGCCACCCGTACTAACCAAGAATCTATCAATCTCCACCTTAAAAATATCCATTAGACTTCTGTGCCAATGAGTTTCACAGATTCACCACCCTCTCTGACTAAAGAAATTCCTCCTCATCTCCTTTCTCAAAGTACGTCCTTTTATTCTGAGGCAGTGGCCTCTGGTCCTAGACTCTCCCACTAGTAGAAACAACCTCTCCACATCCATGGAAGTGGTTGACTGCCCCGACCTTCTGGCGGCTGGGGGAGAGGCGAGGATCAGTGGAGTCAATGGTCGTGGCCCTCGGGCAGCTGGAGTGCAGGGAAGGGGCATGGCCTGGAAGCGGCTGCAGAGGCAAAAGGTCCATCCTGGAAGCAGTGTGAGCCAGGGGGGCAGCCAGGGCTACATGTGGCAGGGGCCGTGGTTGGGTGGGGACTGCTGGGGAGGTGGTGCTAGCCGGGGATGGCATCGGCAGCCATCAGTAGGTTCATCCACTATAACTGAAACTCATTATAAAGAGGTCCGTTAAAACAAGGGTTTACTGTACATATATTCACTCCTACAACCAACAGAACTAGTTTCCTCTTTCTCTCTCCATATTTAAAAAATGTTCTTTCGCTTTTGTGCTTTAGATACGATTCATTATAATACTGTGAAGCTATGGTCACCGTGATTTGTGTACTTTCTGACGCAGGGACCGAATCTATTTATGGTAAAAACAGAGCTCATTCATTACCAGAAGATGGCCAGTATTTAAATTTCAGAATACAAGAGAACTCACACAGCCTCAGCTGAGAGCTACCAAAAACAACTGTCCCCACCCTCATCTGAAGTTCTAAATAGTGAGTACAAACAGAACGTATCCACTTGTTGATATTCCAGTATCACAGTAAAAAAATATGTTCATTTTCAAGCTAATGAGGTACAAAGAGGATGCTCTATTTTCCTAAACAGACCACTATCTAAATCGTTGCTAATTCACGGTTTTTGATGAAAAGGATCAGCATTTTGTTTATTCTGTAAGAAACTAGTGAATGCACGATGGATCAGTTCTTCACCTTCAATTGTTTATGATTAACATTAACGACCTAGAGTAGAGAACAAAATGACTGGGTTCCGAACTTGGAGATGATACAAAAAAAGATGGATGGACATATTATATGAGGACATTATAATTTTTCTTGATTCTTATATTGTTTACAGTGTACTATATTTACATATTCTGTTGTGCTGCTGCAAGAATTTCATTGTTCTCTTGAAATAAATTGAATAACTGTGGAAAAGGCTGATCTCTGTTCTGCAACACCGTGGGTATTGTATAATTCTTGACCTGGTTTGGCCTGAAGAAATGCAATAACCACTCCAATGTGAATGTAACTCCATCTGCCTTTCCTCGGTCCATTGTGATCATAGGTAACCTTCTTCCCTGTCGATCATACCACCAATTTTAGTGTCATATATGCAAACTTGTTAATCATGCCTTGTACATTCACATCCAAATTGTTCATATAGATAACGAACAACAGTAGACCCAGCATTGATCCCTGAGGTACACCACTCTTAACAGACCTCTGGACAATTGCCCTTCTACCACCTTCCTACCTTCAAGCCAATTCTTTATCCACTTGGCTCACTCACTCTGGATCCTATTTGAAGCAACCTACCAGACCAGCCTACCAGCTTGTCAAAGGCCTTGCTTAAGACCAGACAAAGTCTACCATACTGCTCTCATCAATCTTCTTGCTCACCTCTTCATAAAACAAATTGGCAAAACATGAATACCTATGCACAAAGCCATGCTGAGTATCCCCATTGAGTCCTTGCATTTCCAAATGCATACAATCACTCCCACCACTGATACAAGAGGGTGAGGCAGCGTCTATGGAGCGAAGGAATAGGTGACTTTTATCTGAAGCAGGGTCTCGACCCGAAACGTCACCTATTCCTTCGCTCCATAGATGCTGCCTCACCCACTGAGTTTCTCCAGCATTTTTATCTACCTTCGATTTTTCCAGCATCTGCAGTTCCTTCTTAAACACTGATACAAGAGTACTTCTTGTTCCCAGGCTTTACCTTACAGCCTTTCTTAAATACAGGCACAACTTTAGCCACATTCCAGTCTTCCGGCACCTCACCCATGACTATCAGTGATATAAATATCCCTGCTAGTGGTCCTGCAATTTCTTAATTTGCTTCAGGGATTTATCTACCTCCAGCACTTCCTCTACTGAATTGTGGACTCCCTTTAAGAGATGACTATTAATTTCCCCGTTCCCGAGCGTCAAAGTTAAACCATGGAAGGACATATACAGTAAATGGCAGGGTTCATGGAGTGTTGTTCAACATATGTATGTAGCTCCCTGAAAGTGGCAACATTGAGTGGTGAAGGTGCATGGCATGCTTGCCTTAATCAATCAAGCCTTTCACCCCATCAGCTGTCGCACATAATCCTCCGAAATTTCCGCCACCTCCAACAGGATTCCACCTCTAGCCATATTTTCCCATCTCCACCCCTTGCCGCCTTCCGCAGAGACCGTTCCCTCTGCAACTCCCTGATTAACTCATCCCTTCTCACCCAAATCACCAGGTACCTTCCCCTGTAACCGCAGAAGATGCAACACCTGTCGCTATACCTCCTCCCTTGACTGTCCAGGGACCCCGACAGTCCTTTCAGGTTCACTTGCACCTTCTCCAACCTCATCTACTGTATCCGTTGATCAAGATGTACACTCTTATACATCGGTGTGACCAAGTGCAGACTGGGCGATCGTCCCACGGAATACCTTCACTCAGCCTGTGTGAACCAACCTGATCTCCCGGTTGCTGGACACTTTAATTCTCCTTCACATTCCTATACAGACCTTTCTATCCTCGGTCTCCTCCATTGTCAGAGTGAGGTTAAACGCAAATTGGAGGAACAACATCTCATATTTTGCTTGGGCAGTTTACAGCCCAGTGGTATGAATATTGATTTCTCTCACTTCAGGTAGCCCCGCAATTCCTTCTCCATCCCTCCCCCACCCAAATCGCACTAGCTTCTCATTTTCACCCTACAAACAGCTTTCCTTTATAATCGTTACTTTTTTGCATATCTTTCATTCATTGTTCTTTATCTCTCCACATCACCGTCTATACCTCCCGTTCCCCTTATCCCTAACCAGTCTGAAGAAGGGTCTCGATCTGAAACGTCACCCATTCCTTCTCTCCAGAGATTTGTGCCTGTCTTCGGTTTAAACCAGCATCTGTAGTTTAAACCAGCATCTGCAGTTCCTTCTAACACAAAGCATTAAATATAATAGTTGGGGCATCAAATTACAGTTGTACAATAAGTTGATTAGGTCACCCTTAGAATATTGTATGTAATTCTGGTTGCCAGACTACAGAAAGATGTGATTAAGTGAGAGAGGGCACAGAAAAGATTTACAAGGATGTTGCCTGAATTGCAGGGCTTAAGTTACTGGGACTGTTTCACTGGACAAATGGCCTGTTTCTAGTTTAGTAGCAGTAGATTTTTTCACAAGATTAATGTGGCATTGCACACTTCTGAAAGGACAACAGGTTTGATTTCCAACATTGCTAAATGGTTGACAACTTCAGTATGGGTAATCCAATTGAACTGCATGATTCGTTTAGACTGAGCAAGACGATAGGGGATAGTGGAGTGATTGCAGAGAGAGATAGCTCCCAAAACTTAAGATCATTGCAGTTGAAGAAAATGTGGGTATTTCCACTTAAATATCTTCAATTAATTCTACTTTCTACTTCTATACAAAGAATGGCAACAGCAGTTTAAATAAAAACTGAAATACTGAATATTCCTTGTATGTGAATACTTGGCCAATAAACGTATTCATTCATTCAACTTTCCCATGGTTGGTGTACTTGTTCTTGCTTTCTGTTGAAAGAGCTTTGAGATGAGCTGAAGGGAAACAAAATGCTTATTTTCTTTGCAGTTAATTTTCAAGACCTGAACATAATGGCAGATTTATAATCCACAAAGCGAGCTTTTACAAGAACTCCCAAATCCACCAATTCAACCCCCACGAACGACAAACAAAGCTGGTGCACAAGACCACTACCTGTAAAATAACGCCTCCAAATCTCCCACCATTCTAACTCAAAAATATAACTACAACTCCCTATTGCTGGGTTAATCTTGGAAATCCCCAACACAATTGCAGAAGTAATTTGTCCACAAAGTCACCAATGGTTGAAGACAATTCTTCAAGGACAACTGGGTGGAAATTTGAAGCAAGACCACACAGGCAATGCTCATTTTTGTCGTAAAGGAAAGAATTATAATTTCATCGTAACTAAAATTCTGTCAGAGATAATCAGATCCAAATGCTTTATCAGCACGTACATTATGTGGCACCCATTCCCTTTCTTCTATAATTCCTCAAATTTCCGTAATATGCAGTGAAACACATACCTGCACAAAAAAAGGTGTTCTGGAGAAATTAGTACATGAAGTATCAAGTATGCTGCAGGAAAGGGCTGCTGATCTACATTCATTATTGTAAATAAAACAGATAAGCCAGGTTTGCATATTTGATTTGCTAAAACCAGCAGAAGATCTAAAGCACTTGGTTACATCTATCGCAGTCGCTGCCTCAAAAAGGCTGCCAACATCATCAAGGACCCACACCATCCTGGCCACATACTCATCTCCCCGCTGCCATCGGGTAGAAGGTACAGAAGCCTGAAAAATCTGGTACATCCAGGTTCAGGAACAGCTTCTTCCCCACAGCATCAAGCTATTAAACACAACATCAAACAAACTCTGAACTATAACAGCCTATTGCACTTTATCTGTTTATTTATGTGTATATATATGGTCTATGGTATATAGACACACTGAACTGTTCTGTACTTATGCCTACAATATTCTGTTGGGCTGCAGCAAGCAAGGATTTCATTGTCCTATCTGGGACACATGACAATAAACTCTCTTGACGCTTGACTTGATTTGTCTTAAAATGTTATAAACAGAGAAAAAGAACCATGATTTTTTATCTGGGGAAGATGCTGTTTTAGCCATGTACAAAATGTACATGGCTAAAACAGCTTTTTACTCCCTGGACGATCCCGCCCCCTTCTCTACGCCTTATACACTCATGACGGTGCAGCCACGTATCAAAAATGTATTAATTTGCAGACAAATGCTTTACTTGGTCGGATATCATATAATAACGAGACAAGAGTTCAAGAATGAGACTGAGAGCCTCGTAACCTGGTGCCAAGACAACAACCTCTCCCTCAATGTCAGCAAGACAAAGGAGACTGTGATTGATTTCAGGGAGCAGAGCGGTATACACACACACCGGAATACATTGATGGCGCCAAAGTAGTGATTGTTGAAAGCTTCAAGTTCTTAGATATAAATATCACCAGAAATTTGTCCTGGACCAGGCACATTGAAGCAAATGGGCAAGAAAGCACACCAATTCCTTTACTTCCTTTGAAGGCTTAGGGAGTTCAACATGTCCCCAACAACCCTCACCAACTTCTACAGATGTGCTGTAGAAAGTATTTTATTGGGGTTCATTACAGCCTGGATTGAGAGCAGCTCCATCCAAGACCACAAGAAAGTTGTGGTCACTGCCCAGAGCATCAACCTAACCTCCCTTTGACTCCATCTAGATTTCATGTTGGCTAGAGAACCCGATGGAAATCCACACACTCCCAGAAAGAACATGAAATTACCACACAGGAAGCAATGGAGTTGAGAATCAATCACAGGTTGCTGGAATTGTGAGACAGCTGAACTACCCAAATCACATTACTGCCTAAATCCTTCGCATTCACACTATCACCATTTATAAACATTTGAAAAACATATTTAATACTCCCTTCATCACTTCATTTCCTATAGAATTGCATTTTTCAATTATAAATTGACAGAAATCTTTTAACTTTTTTTCCTAATAGAAAAACAAGAGCAGTTAAACTATAAACCTTTAAACTTAGCATTATACTGTGGCGAAATAGCATCAGCGTGTGTAGAAACAAGGAACTGCAGATACAGGTTTACCAAGGAAAGTCAAAATGGTCCAGTAACTCAGCAGGCGAGGCAGCAGCTTTGAAGAACAGGAATGTTCTCCGGGAATACTGTCTGACCCACTGAGTTACACCAGCATTTCGTGTTTATCCTAGACAGTCAGTCTTTTTCCCAGGTTGGAAATGTCAAGCACTAGATGGCATAGATTTAAGGTGAGAGAAGGAAAGTTTAAAGGTTTATGAGATATTTATTTCACACAGGTGCGTTCTGCCAGCGGAATATTAAGAGGCATTAGACGCATGAGCAGACAGGGAATCGACAGATCCCGACCATGTGCAGGCAGATGGGGATTGGCTGGAATAGCATCATGGTGGGCACTGACATCGTGGGCCAGAGTTTATGTTCCTGTGCTGTTTGTGTGTTCATATGATCTAGAAAAGCTTCATACTACAGTCTATTCAGGATGATTTTTGAGGAACTTACAGAAATGTCTGTATACGTTGAAAATATTTCCATTTAATTTACTAACACAAAGAACAATATTAGCCCATTACCAAAATACTTTGAACAAATTTCAGCCAAAAGTTTCAGCTGAAAAACACTGATTTATTTACAGCCAATGCTTTCGAAAGACGTGCTTTAAGAAATTCCTGGAGAACAACTCTGGAGAACATGGAGAGATGACATTTCAGGTCAGGACTCTTCTTCAGTTGTCATAATTTTCTTAACTATTCAAACAGCTTTTATAGCTTTTGATAACACTACATCTTAAATACGCAAAGGCTGAAGTTAGATTTACATGACTACTGTGTAAAAGCTACCCATAAGTTGCAATGTTCGTAGCATGGTGGATTTTTAAAGACACAGGTTACAAACAACCTTATGAATATATGTGTGAATATGTCCCTCATCTCCTGTTGGCCCAAGTTAACAATGCCTCCTTCACTCCAACCCCACACCAGCATTCCACTCTGACCTTTCCATTGTTCGTGTTCAACATTCTTTCAAATAAACAAAAATGTTTCAGGAACAGCGTGCCAGCCCTCCTCTAGGCTATGCATATCTTTCTCAAATATTGATGTGCTTCAGTTAAAAATCAAGCCATACCAAATAAGGCATTGTTAACATGGTTATTAACTAGTTATTAAATGGAGAGATATGGATACGGACTACATGTCAGGACATATGTGTAGGAAAGAACTGCAGATGCTGGTTTAAACCGAAGAAAGACACAAAAAGTTGGAGTAACTCAATGGGACAGGCAGCATCTTTGGAGAGAAGGAATGGATGACTTTTCGGGTCGAGACCCTTCTTCAGACTGGTTAGGGATAAGGGAAACGAGAGATATAGACGATGATGTAGAGATAAAGAACAATGAGTGAAAGATATGCAAAAAAGTAACGATAATAGCAGGAGGAATCACAGAGGGGGGGGCAGCAAGAGAAGATGTTGCAGAACTCTTGTCAGGTAGAGGAGAACTTCCTCAAAGTAGATATACCTTGAGGAGATTTCGCAGTGGAGCAGATGAAATGTGTAGGAAGAAACTGCAGATGTTGGTTTAAACCGAAGATAGACTCAAAAAGCTGGAGTAACTCAGCGGGACAGGCAGCATCTCTGGAGAGAAGGGATGGGTGACGTTCTGTGTCAGACCCTTCTTCTTTACAAGTGCTACAATTAGTCTTAGGTTTAGGTTTACGTTAATTATTGTCACGTGTAACAAGGTACAGGTTGAAGCTTTCTTTTGCATGCTATCCAATCGGATCAGATAATAGTTTCGTTTAGTTCAGACTGAAGGAGGGTCTCGACCCGAAACATCATCCATTCCCTTTCGCCAGAGATACATAGAAAATAGGTGGAGGAGGCCATTCGGCCCTTCGAGCCAGCACCGCCATTCATTGTGATCATGGCTGATCGTGCCCTATCAATAACCTGTGCCTGCCTTCTTCCCATATCCCTTGACTCCACTAGCCCCTAGAGCTCTATCTAACTCTCTCTTAAATCCATCCAGTGACTTGGCCTCCACTACCCTCTGTGGCAGGGAATTCCATAAATTCACAACTCTCTGGATGAAAACGTTTTTTTCTCACCTCAGTCTTAAATGACCTCCCCTTTATTCTAAGATGCAGCGTAACAAAAAATTAAAACGCGAGGATAAAGCATGGATGTTCCTTTCCTCCCTGTACAATCGCAAACACTCTGTCTGAATCATCCTGCCACAACCAGAGAGCAGTCCAGAACTACTATTTAGAAGTCTGAAGAAGGGTTTCGGCCCGAAACGTTACCTATTTCCTTCGCTCCATAGATGCTGCTGCACCCGCTGAGTTTCTCCAGCATTTTTGTCTACCTTCGATTTTCCAGCATCTGCAGTTCCTTCTTGAACACTACTATTTACCTCACTGGTGACCCTCAGACGATCTTCGATCGGACTTTACCTTCAGGAGGTAAGTTCATTGGCAGTCTTTCGTTTGAACTTCATATGAGGTTCAAATGACAAATAAACGGTATTGTATTGTATTGTCAGTGTGGATGGAGCAGTATTTAGCAGGAAGCGGCGCCCCCTACATAGGCGGCGGTGGGTACTCACTATTTGGCAGGGCGCACTCGGGCCCTGCGTCCTCGCTGCCCCATCGAGCCCGCTGGCCCCGCGCTGAAACTCCGTCCGTCCGTCCGCTCCTATCGCTTCAGTGCCGCATCGAAGGGAAGCGGACAGCGTGCTCAGCAGCGCCGGCGGTCAGAATCGGAGAGGACGAGCGCAAATAAAGACACATCAAGCGGCCCCGCGATCGCAGCCTCGTCCATCACGCCGTTGGCGGCGGGGCCCGACCGTCGCTGGCCGCCATTGCAGCGCCGCACTGCCCGCCGGGACTTCCGCTCCCCCCCCTCCTCGCCGGCCGTGAATGGGAACCACGTGGTTCCAGCGCCGCTTCCCGCCAAGAAAGGCAACAGCATGGGGCTGGAAGTTGCATTGCTGTTACACCCAAAGATTATAGAGCGGAGTATCCTCTAGTATCCAAAATTGCTGGGGAAACTCAGCGGGTGCAGCAGCATCTATGGAGCGAAGGAAATAGGCGACGTTTCCTCTAGTATCTTTGGTTACATAGAAAATAGGTGCAGGAGTAGGCCATTCGGCCCTTCGAGCCTGCACCGCCATTCCAATATGATCATGGCTGATCATCTAACTCAGTATCCTGTACCTGCCTTGAATTGAATTGAATTGCTTTATTGACATTCAGACCTTATGGTCTGAACGAAATTTTGTGCCTGCAGTCATACATACAATCATACAATAATAAACAACACTAAACACAAATTAACATCCACCACAGTGTATCCTCCAAGCACCTCCTCACTGTGGTGGAGGCAAAAATCTTAGGGCTGCAGTCTCTTCCCTCCTCTTCTCCCTCTACGCTTCTCTCCATACCCCCTGATCCCTTTAGCCACAAGGGCCACATCTAACTCCCTCTTAAATATAGCCAATGAACTGGCCTCAACTACCTTCTGTGGCAGAGAATTCCACAGATTCACCACTCTGTAAAAAAATGTTTTCCTCATCTCCGTCCTAAAAGATTTCCCCCTTATCCTTAAACTGTGACCCCTTGTTCTGGACTTCCCCAACATCAGGAACAATCTTCCTGCATCTAGCCTGTCCAACCCCTTAGTTAAGCCAGCTACTTTTGCACCCCCCCCCCTCCCCTGAACTAGTTTTGTTTGTAACGTAGTCACCGATGCAAAGTTGATAAACGTCATCAACAATTTGCACATGATTCAAGAGTGCTTAATTGTCATATTTACCCACAAGTTCTTATTTGTTCTTTATTATTACAGATAATTAGTTGTAGAAGCATAACTGGACTCTAAAGAAATACACATAGGCAATATATAACAGACAAGAAAAATCAATGATCAAATTATTAAAAAATGATGTTTTTAAGAAGGAACTGCAGATGTTGGAAAATCGAAGGTACACAAAAACGCTGGAGAAACTCAGCGGGTGCAGCAGCATCTATGGAGCGAAGGAAAAAGGCAACGTTTTGGGCCGAAACCCTTCTTCAGACATGGCCCCATACAAATATAGCAGTGCAGTATTAGAGTTCCTGCCTTACAGCGTCAAGGATCTGGGTTCAATCCCGACTAAGAGTTTGTACATTCTCCCTTTGACCGTGTGTTTGGTTTCCTCCGGGTGCTCCAGTTTCCTGCCACATTTGAAAGACATGCAGGTTTATTGGCTTCTGTAATTTGCCCCTAGTGTGTTGAGTGCCAAACCCTAGAAAGGTTTCGGCCAGAAACGTTGCCTATTTCCTTCGCTCCATAGATGCTGCTGCACCCGCTGAGTTTCTCCAGCACTTTTGTCTACCTTCGATTTTCCAGCATCTGCAGTTCCTTCTTAAACACTTGATGTCAGGAGAAGTGATCTGGTGTTCCATTGCCGAGATAGGATCAGGATTATGCAAGTTGGTTCAGGAATCTTCTGGTTGTAGGAAAGGTGATATTGCTGAACTTGGTGGTTTGGGAACATTGAGGAAACACCAGAGAACTCAATACCATCCTGAAAGCTCTTTCTCCACTGTTCCTGAACCCAGCGGTTTGAGACTTCAAGCAAGAATTCAAGGAGGTGCTCACGGCAAGCTTGAAGGAACACAATATGGCCACAGTCACAGAGGAATCGTTGGCCTTTGACTGGTCAAAATGCAGAGAGGAGCTTTCAGGATGGTATTGAGAACTATAATGTCCATTAATGGGATCACACGGAAGCCTGTTGCACGCAACAGAGGCTTAGCTGTTGAGGTGATGCCTCACTGTGCCAGAGATCCGGGTTTGATCCTGACTATGGGTGCCATCTGTACAGAGTTTGTACATGTTTCATATGACTGCGTCAGTTTCCTCCCACATTCACAAAACATGAAGTTTTGTAGATTGATTGGCTTCTGCAAATTGTTCCCACTGTGCAGGATATAACTAGTGTATGGGTGATCATTGGTTAGCACAGATGAGGTTGACCAAATGATCAGTTTTGACAATATCTCTAAAATAAAAAGACAGCAGTCATGGATTGTCACACACAACCCACTGCCAGCTCCATCAGACACAAACTGCAGCAGAAGAGTCTACTGGCCCTCATTGAACTTGGAACCAGAGTGGAAGCAGGTTATCCTTGATCCCAAGGGCCGTCTGAGGAAGGAGGAGGATGCGATTTCAAGTCTAATTGGTTTGATGCTTTTCACATGAAATGAATCCATCGAACCACATAAAATTCTGGAATACATTACCCGACGCCCTGACTAACCAAAATTATTTGACTAGTTACTTTAATTTATTGCTCATATTTATGTCGCTCTTCTAGGGAGATGCTAACTGCATTGTGTTGTCTCTGTACTGTACACTGCACAATGACAATAAAGTTGAATCTGAATCTGAATGGTGAATGATTATTGACATTGATTTTATGAAGCAATTTCTTTCTATCCCTTTGTTTCTGGGCCCCTCACCTCTGAAGAAAACTAATCCCAGCCCATCCATTCTCTCTACTAGACAGAATATTGTTTGCCACCTCTATCCACTCCACCTTTCCCTATGTTCACAATGCTTTGATACTGGCCATTAGCATGTTCTAAATAGATCAAAATCTGCACCTCAAGTAACTTTCCCCATTTTTGGAACAGGTTCAGACAGACTGTTTTGAAATTTTAAAAAAAACACAGCTCATGGTTATTGAAATAGATTGTTTATTGTCAAGTCAAAATTTTATATTAAATTTAGAAATAGGTTTCAGTTATCAGTAAACTCTATAATAAATAGTCCAATCTTGCACTGTGAATATTAGTCGGTCAACTTGAACAAGGCTTCACAAACTTGTGTAAAACAACCTAAATGGGCTTCAAAAACGTAATTTCTAATTTAGAACAAGGAAGAGCTATGCCGTGCAAAGCCTTTGAACAAATTTACAATGAATTTTATCAATACAAGCAGATAGCTCTGCCTAATTGGCCAATACTTCCATACCAGGCCATGGACTTAAATTGGTAAATCCTACACTCTGAAGATAGACACAAAATGCTGGAGTAACTCAGCAGGTCAGGCAGCATCTCTGGAGAAAAGGAATAGGTGATGTTTCGGGACAAGACACTTCATCTAATTGAGAGCTACTCCAGCATTTTATGTCTATCTTCGATATAAACCAACATCTGCAGTTCCTTATTACACAAATCCTATACAATGTTGGGTTAGGGACAAATGAGAGGATGGCTCAATCCTCTGAATTCATTACCTCCAACAGAAATACTTAAGCCCAATGTTAAGTGATGAGGATCCACACTCCAAAAGGCTTCATCGATATTCTTTAATAAATCATGCATATTACTGCATGAACAAAATTCTAGCTATAACTGAAACCATTCTTAAACTTTCCACTTTGTAACACATTGACAATGCAACTGAAGCAGCATGTGACATTTACTGTACATTCCTGTCAAATTCAGTACATCCGAGATTACAAAATAGTTTAAAAAAAACTAAAGATCTGCACTGTGCCCTTTAAACATCCATCTAAAATGTGTAAATAGAAATACAATCTTCCAAATATGAAAGAAATATCAATTCAGTTATCTAACATTGTGCACTGAATTTTCTAGCCGAGCAGCATTGGCTGATATGCCTGGGATAATATCACTTCTATCTCACACAGGAGTGTATCAACTGGTACCAAATACACATTTCATTTTATCACATTTAGTGGCTTCTGATGGAACAAGACTTCAATTTCACTGTCTATCAGATGCTGCCTAACCTGATTAATTCTGAGCAGTTTTTAATAAAAAACTCAATTTCCAGCATCTTCAATTCCTCTGCCCTTCATTATGCAAAGAACTATCCAACCCCAAAATGCTCAATTGCTCCAGTTCAAAGTTCCAAGTGAAGAAAGTGCAATAACCATCCAAGTCTTTTCCCAGAAACATAACCAGCCATTCCGATCAATCAAACCTTTGTCAGTCATGCAGTTAATGCCTCTACATCATACTTGGCCTTCAAATTTTAATTTAAAATTAATTGATGACAATTCATTCACAATATCTCATCTGAAGAACAGGTACGTTCAACTTTGATGCAGAAACTAATTGGTCTGGGACTAAGAACTCACATTGAAAGCTGGGTTGGAAATCCATTTATTTGCTCAGTTAAAATGAAGACAAACATCTTCAGTTAATACTATGCCACAATAGGAAAATATATTCAGAAACTAACTCTGCTGGAAAAAAGATTCATGTCCCTAATGGTCCCAACTGTATGACCCTTAATCACTGGAGACCTTGACAGTTCAGACTTTGCATGGAATGTAGTACTTTGGCAATTTCAGATATTTGAAGATTTGATCTGTATCGGGCAGATGTCCGAATCACCTCCAAGTTCTTGATAAATAGCAGCATAGTTTACTCTCCATGCCAGAAATCACTTCACAGGAGCAACATCTCAACTATTGATGTACATGTTTGTTTTCATAGAAATTTGTTCTTAAAACCACAGTTGTTAAAACTGAGAAGAGTTGCTGTAGATTGTTTAATAGTCAGGATTGGCTCTGAAGAATGAGGTCGAGGTTTAGTTGGTTAACATTAGATTTGAGTCTGCCACAAGACCTTACTGAAAAGTATGGAAAAGCCGACAAACAAAAATCAACATTTTAGAGTCGACCTGGGTCTTTAGATGTTCTCGCAACTTCCAGGGGAATGTGCCTTCCTCATAAGAAGATCTCATCATGGATGGAGCAACTTGTGCATGAAGAATAAGGTGCACCAATGTGCAGGCTGGAACCTCAGCTGTCCATTGTTGTTTGAATAGAGTACAAAATTGTATGGCATTATATACAAGTATCAGGGGGTGCATATGAGAAGCCAAGGAAAGCTTCAGCAGCCTCTTGTATACTGGCTGTAATTGGAAAATCTTCAGGGGAGTTTGCAACAGAGTTTGGAACTGGTTGCTGAGTAAACTCAGTGTCGAAGTGTCGCAGGTCAGTGGGTCCAGTCTGAAAGAAATGTAGATCAGAAACCAGTCAATTTTGTAACACTCGTGGGTATTAATATACAGCATACATTCATACAGAGTTCTTTAAAGAATTCAAGTGCAGAGTAGTCCAACAGTATTAAACCTGCTCCATCTTTCCACAAGATCTTGCAGTATTCAAGCATCAACTACAGAGCAGTCCTGACCAACCATCTACCTTATTGGAGACCCTCGGACTATCGTTAATCAGAATTTACCTTAAACCAAATGTTATTCCCTTTACCCTGTATATGTATACTGGACAGCTCAATTGTAATCATGTATAGTCTTTCTGCTGACTGGATAGCACGCAACAAATGCTTTTCACTATAACTTGGCTCAAACCAAACTTTGGCTCATCTCATTTTCATATCTTGCCCACAGCCCTCAGTCCCCCATTTGATTCACCTCTACCCCATTGTAGACATTGGACTTCATCTATGGAACTGATGTGTTAGTGCTGTGAACTATATTCTGTACTATCTTCCCCTTTGGAAGATAGTTATCTATACTCCCAAGCCTTTCCTGACATCCACTGAGCGAGGGCTACATGTATATATGTATCGATTGTACTAGAGTTCAACTTGATTTATATGTATAGCACTTGCTGATTAATGAGACATTATGCAAAACAAAGCTTTTCACTGTACAAGTAACAATAAATCTAAACCAAAATATCAACCGGGAATATATTCTGCACCTACAGCTCTGGAATACAATGTTAACACAATTCATCCATTAATAGGCCATATTTTCTTGGGAAAATCCACATTCAACTTTTGTCCATCTCCTTCAGAATCAGTCAATATTTTCTTTAAAAAAAGCAGAGTGTGGAGTAACTCAGTGGGTCGCGCAAAATCTCTGGAAAAGATGGTCAGGTGACACTGCCTATACATGTTTTCCAGAGATGCTACCTGATCCCATTGAGTTATTCCAGCGCTGCCCTTTTTGCAGTTCCTTGTTCTCACTATTCACTTTACTGAATACAGGCAAGTGCTCAGTTCCTTTCTGCCAAGAATGAGCTAGTGAACACTTCCTGTACTGTTTTCAATGCAAGTATATTTCTCCATAATTATGATGACTGAAACTTTGTCCACCACTCTGGGTGCACTAACTTAAGTTCTACATTTGATGCAAAGTTCAACATTTTTGGCTTCATAATCCCTGTACTGCCATACCAAATCTTCGTTTCATGTACAAGAAGCAAGATGTTTATCCCACATTACTCTCCTTAAATGATAGCGACCATTGAAAAAGCAAATTGTAATATTGAATGTTAATTTTGTTAAAACACTTGGGGTTAAAACTGAACTATCAAATAGTCAAACCACATGATTGGTGATTTCTGACTGGAATCCTCAGCAGTTTCTGCTATTCAGGCACTTTCAACATGAATGTTTATTATATAAATGGGGATAATGGTCACCATTTTACAGTCACTTTAAATGCCACAATTTTAACTGAGTGAAGGTCACAGTTCCTAGAACAAACAGGACTATTCTCACTAAGGGCATGGCAAGAGCTTACTTATCAGGGATTTGCAGACAATTCACGTTCCCTGGAGACTGACGAGTGACAAGCTGAAAGCCCCAAGATTGTTCTAAGAAAGTACGTCAACTGGCCAATTTTCACTATCAGAATCCTATCGTCATTTCTCAGCAGCGGGCTGCTGATTTTTAAATGCTCATTCAAAGTTCATTTTTTTGGATGACTGGGATGGACAGGTCATTTGTATTCTGTGCCTCTTAAAATGCAAAAGTTTTACACAAGTGTAACATACCATTAATGTCATAACTCATAACACAAAGTGTTGGAGGAACTCAATCAGTAGATGTGAAGGGACCCGATCCAAAACGTTGCCAGTCCATCCCCTCCTGAGGCCGCCTGATCTGCCTAATTCCTCCAGCCCTTTGAATTTTCTTGTCTATAGCGCAAAGGTCCTGGTTTCTCTTGCACTTCACAACTACACAATTAGAAGTGGCGTCTCCATTCCACTGCAACATCTCCTCCAAGTAGGTCTACCTCTTTCCAACAGGACCTCTCTCAGACCCCCTCTCATTTCTGCCATCTAACCTGCTGAGTTATTCCAGCACTTTGTCTTACACAATTAGAATAAAGTATCTTCTAAGGAAATAGCAATCACCGAATTGTTTACATTAGAGCAAAAAGAGTAGCCTTTGAAAGGTTCCAATTGAACATTTTGTCAAAGTTTATAATACTCACCACTGTTGGTACAAATGGAGGAGAGATCTTCCTTGCCATGAGATCGTCCCAGTTAATTGTTGAAAAGAACGAATGGAACTTCAACTCCAGCTGTGGAGGCAAAGATTGAAAAAGTTAAAATCCAGTTGGAACTTGATAGGATTACCCAACCATTGACCAGTTAGCTGGCTGACCCCAGGATAGGAAACAAGTGTGGAATTCCCCTCCACCATTCAGCAATCAATCTGTAATGCACCACTAAGTGTAGGTAGTAAAAAGGAAATATAGATGCTGATTTATACCAAAGATAGGCAAAGCGCTGATATAACTCAGTGAGTCAGGCAGCATATCTGGAGAAAAAAAGATTGGTGATGTTTCAGGTTGGGACCATTCTTCAGACTCGATCTGAATCGGCAGATTCAGTCTAACGAAGGCCCCCCCAACCCAAATTGTCACTTATCAATTTTCTCTAGAGATACTGCCCGACCTGCTGAGTTACTCCACCAGTCTTTACACAACTGGCCCTCCTTCACAATAATACTTGAGCATGATCCCCATAGACCGTGAAAACAGACGGTGAAATTGTCAGATTCAAAAGTGGCTCTGAAGGCTGAGAATACATTAATGGAAACTGGAGATGATAAACTTGAAAGTAATTGGAGATAAACTGGATGATGCCACAATGCAAATTTAATATAGTGCAGGCACATGGGATAATTGAATGGCTCAGTTACTGAACTAATATCTAAACTAGGATCCATCGGGTAAGGAGAACCCAATAGTAGGCACCACTGTCCTGGGCCCAGCACATAGATGCAAGTAGGCAGCATGATAGCACCTCTAGAAAGAAGAAAGTGCAGATGTTGGCTTGCAAAAAAGTGCTGGAGTAATTCAGCAGGTCAGACAGCATCTCTGGATAACATGGATATGTGATTTTTGAGGTTGGGAGCCCAAGGAAAGATAACACATCCTCCACTGGTCAGACCCGCATGACCCTCACCTGCCTCCAGTTTGCTTGGGGAAATTCAGAATCAATAAACAGCTGTCTTGCCAAAATATGGTGTACCAATGAATGGTGGCTGCTATGACAAATATATTGAAAGGTTTGGCATTCAAGTTGAGCAAGTGGCAACCTCCTTTAAAGAAGCACTTACAAAGTCGTCCTTGGCCCCCAGTCGTTGTAGCCGGTCCTTTTGCAGCAGACCCTGCAGGAGATCTTGGGCAGAGTTCGACACGTTGGGTTTCAGGACCAGCGGCTTGTGCAGGATGTTGTTATACATTTCAGCCATGTTCCGACTGTAAAATGGAGGCTGAGAGAGAGAAAGGACCCGATTACAAACACACCAAAACCGTAACCAACTCGATTTGGAACACAAACAAAGCACGTTGCAGTATAACAACGCAAGGAGGAATATTTCCAAAATGCCGTAAGAATAAGAATAAGGGGTAAGCCATTTAGAACGGAGACGAGGAAACAGTTTTTCTCACAGAGTGTTGTGAATCTGCGGAATTGTGGAATCGGTGGAGGCCGGTTCTCTGGATACTTTCAAGAGAGAGCTAGATAGGGCTCTTAAAGATAGCGGAGTCGGGGGATATGGGGGGAAGGCAGGAACGGGTTACTGATTGGGGATGATCAGCCATGATCACATTAAATGGCGGTGCTAGCTCGTAGGGCCTACTGCTGCACCTATTGTCTATTGCCACATTACATGCAAAGCTGGGCTTTCAACACACCCCATGGTATGATTTAAGAAAGATACCTACCAGTCCATTCAACATTTCATAGAGCACAGATCCCAGGCACCACCAATCAACTGCCCGATCATATGCTTGCTTCAGTAATACTTCAGGAGCCAAATACTAAAAAAAAAAGCATTTATTAAATATATTTGAAAGCAACCTGACCATGTACATAGTGATTTTAAAGTGAACAGATTTTTTAACTTAATTACCACTTTCATGGTTTATAATGTTCTAATACATTTCTATAAGCATCACATCCAATGCTATATTTGAGAAACTATTTCACACCAAGATCGTTCCCTCCCCTCGTCCTTTTGTACTCGTGTTTGTATTGATTGCACTTATGTTTCGTATCCTCCAGTTTGATTGGGTAACACAAAAGCTTAGCACTATCGCAGTAGATGTGACAATAATAACGCTGCCCAGCGGCTGTCTGTGAGGAGTTTGCATGTTCTCCTTGTGACTGCTTGGGTTTCCTCTGGGTGCCCCCGGTAAATTGCCCCGTGTGTAGGGGAGTGGGTGAGAAAGTGGGATAGGAGAATCAGTCTGAACGGGTGAGCGATGGTTGGCGTGGACTCTGTGGGCCAAAAGAGTCGTTCCATGTTGGATCGCTCGTTCAAGTAGAAAAGCTCATGTGATAGGAGCAGAATTAGGCCAATCGGCCCATCAAGTCTACTACGCCATTCAATCATGGCTGATCTATCTTTCCCTCTTAACCTCCTTCTCCTGCCTTCGCCTCATAACCCCCGACACCCGTACTAATCAACGGAATAAGGGGAAGACAGTCCAAGAGGAAACAATTGCATCCTGTTCTCCCCCCGACATTAATTTTTATAACTGGTGCAAGGGAACTAATCTTGGTCCAATATTTCCAAAGCTGGCCAGATGCGAGGCCGTTCCCTAGTCGAAGGTCACAACTCAACATCCATCTTCTCGCTTACCTCCGGCGTGCCACAAAAGGTGGAGGTGGTCCCGTCTGGTTTCACCCCTTCTTTGCAGAGCCCGAAGTCTGTTAGCACAATGTGGCCTTGAGAATCCAGCAGAATGTTCTCAGGTTTCAAGTCTCTGTAGCAAGGACATAAATATGAGATACAATTAATGCAAGATGGACTATCTATACAACTTGAGGGAAAAAAACAATCATCTTGAGCAGTAGAAACAAAGAACTTCAGATGCTGATTTATACCAATGAACCTTCTGAATTTTGTAATCAGCAGGGCAGTACTTCACATATCGCCAACTTGGACAATTTTACATTTTATCAAGCCAATTAAAACCTGCACGTCTTTGGTGTGGGAGGAAACCGAAGATCTCGGAGAAAACCCACGCAGATCACGGGGAGAACGTACAAACTCCATACAGGCAGCACCCGTAGTCGGGATCGAACCCGGGTCTCTGGCGCTGCATTTTTCTGTTATGCCCCTGTCCCACTTAGGAAACCTGAACGGAAACCTCTGGAGACTTTGCGCCCCACCCAAGGTTTCCGTGTGGTTCCCGGAGGTTTTTGTCAGTCTCCCTACCTGCAACCTCCGGCAACCACCTGCAACCTCCGGGAACCGCACGGAAACCATGGGTGGGGCGCAAAGTCTCCAGAGGTTTTCTTTCAGGTTTCCCAAGTGGGACAGGGGCAGGCAGCAACTCTACCGCTGTGCCACTGTGACAATGATATGGGTGATGTTTTGGGTCGGAACCCTTCTTCAAATTGAAAGTAGGGGACGTGGGGTTGAAGACTAGAAGCAAAAGACCAGGACTAATCTTATCTTTTCTCATTTCCAAGTCTTCACCCCCCCCCCCCCCCCCCCCAAAGCCTAGGCCAGGCTACATCTGTGGGTACATCCAGTAATGTTTTAGATTGGGATCTCTTCATCAGAACCTTGCAATCTGAATCATTAACTGTTCCAACCCACAGAAGAGGCGTGGACAGTGTTGCAAGCTAGCATTACTGGTTGCACACTCACCTGTAAACAATGTGCAAGGCATGCAGATAACCCAGGGCACTGGCAATCTCAGCAGCATAGAACCTAGCTCGAGGCTCCAGGAACACACGCTCCCGCTGAAGGTGATAGAACAACTGAGGGAGAAAAAACAAGAACAGATTTCTTTTAACTGGTTGCTTCAGTTATTGGTACTACAAAGACCACACCAAGAGCCCATTCCACCAATGCTGGTCAGCAAATTTGCAGGTTGGTGTTAAACAGGAACTGGCGGCATGTTTGTGGAATGCCAGAGATTGGGAAACAATGGCAGAAGTTCCAACCAACTGGAAAATCCAACAGTTAGTTTGCACAATGTATTCCCTTCAACTGAAAGTGACAAAAGTATCAGAAACCTCATTTGCCCAGGAGAATTTGCAATGAATTGACACCAATTTGGAAGTGATGTCCACATCCAGATCCTATGCTGATTGATACAGCAAGGATACAGGCCCTTCAGCCCACATCAAGTGGTGATCACCCATTCACACTAGTTCCATGTTATCTCACTTTCTCATCCATTTCCCACATATTAGGAGCAGTTTACAGAAGGCCATTAACCTGCAACCCCACACATTTTGGGGGGATGTGATGGGAAACTAGAGCATCCAGGGGAAATACATGCAGTCTCTGGGAGAACATGCACACTCCACACTACCAGCACTAGAGGTCAGGATCAAACCAGTGTCTCAGGTGTTGTGAGTTTAACTTCTAAATATATCCCCTTGCAGCTCAGTTCAAATGAGTTTTATTCAATCAATTCAACAGAGAATCATGGCTTCTTCAAAGCAAGAGGGGCAAGATTTAACAGGAGTCAGAGGGTGCTGGGTACATAGAATGAGCTGCCAGAGGAGATGGTCGAATTGGAGACTAAAACAGCATTTGAGCAGTTACATTTTGTAGGAAAGGTTTAGAGGAATATGGGCCAAATGCTGGCAACCAGAACTAGCTTAGATTGGGCATCTTGGTCGGCGTGAACAAGTTGGGCCGAATAGCCCGTTTCAGAGCTGTACGACCGACTTGCCAGAAGTGCTCTGTGTACTAACAACAGTAACGAAGGGAGTTGAAATCACGATCAGCCCCAACGCTGCACACAGAGCCCAGCGAATGGACCACTAATAATTAATCAATTTTTAAATTTCAGTTAATGTTGCAATGAAATGTTACTTACTTCCCCGCCGTTCACATAGTCCAGGACAAAGAAGAGCTTGTCTGTGGTCTGGAAGGAGTAGTGAAGCCCCACCAGGAAAGGGTGCTTGATGTTTTTCAAGAGTACACTGCGCTCTGCCATGATATGCTTTTGCTGAAAAAGAAGACAAACACTTAGCCCAGCACTAGACCAGTGCAAGGGCAGCCTTGCCCATGGTGCCCACATCCTGTGAGGCAACAAAACATTTCCACGTGGGCCCAGCGGGGGTGGCGTGGGCCCAGCGGGGGTGGCGTGGGCCCAGCGGGGGTGGCGTGGGCCCAGCGGGGGTGGCGTGGGCCCAGCGGGGGTGGCGTGGGTGTTGGGCGGGAGATGGCTTGGGCCCCGGGGGGAGGCGAGGGGAACGGGTCCCGCTGCAGCGGCGTCTGATGTTGGGGTTAGCCGCTGGGTTCAGATTCAGCCATTCCCACCCGGCGACGGGAGAATGGAGAACTGGCCGTTACCAAAGTGGAAACGCTGATTTTTTTTTTCTTACTCTGGGAGTAAAACTTGATAGTATTGACTTGATAGTATTCATGTACAGTATGTGATCCGTTTAGACATCATGCAAAACAAAGCTTTTCACTGTACCTCAGTACACATGACAATAAATCTAAACCCAACTGAAATGAGACACCAAGAAGATTGTACGGCTTTAACTGAGACCCAGCGACCGAGACTTTTCTAAACTTCTTATACACAGGGGAACAAAGTTCATTGCTCGCTTAAATTTCCCTTCAACGTGCAACACTTTTTCTGCATTCCAATAGAAATTCAGCTTACCTCTTTTTTCATCAGGATCATCTTCTTCTGCAGAACTTTTACAGCAAAATAGTTTTCTGTTTCTTTATGCTTGGCAAGAAGGACCTGAAATAAATAATGGCCATACTCAAAACCCACAGTACAATGACACTTCCCCATCACTACGACAGATTCAATGATGGAAGCTGAGTGAAGGAATGCTGGTGGTAGTCACTAGGGAGGGAGGCAGAACATAAAATTAACCAATATCATTAAATTCCATGATTGGAATGAATCAAAAGGCTGCACTAACCTTTCCAAAACTTCCTTTCCCAATTATTTGAAGGTAGTCAAAGTCTGATGGTTTCGCACTGTTTGTACAAAATTAAAAAAAGTTATTTTACATTGGGAAGAGAATAAAGGAAAAAAAAATAAAAAAAATAAAATGCTGGAGTAACTCAGCAGGTCAGGCAGAATCTCCAGAGGATATGGATAGGTTATGACCCAAAATGCCACCTGGCCATGTCCTCCAGAGATGCTGCCTAGCCCGCTGAGTTACGACATGAATGTTTCCTTTATAAACCAGCAGCTGCTGTTCCTCGATTCCCCAAGAATGGAGCAAAGTATTACTGACCCCCACCATCATAATTCAAGTTTAATCGCTACTTGACAAGCAGAAACTCAGTGCATACTCCATGAAGCTTCACTTGAAATTATCCCACTAGTGCTTGCTTGATGCAGAATAAGGATCTCCCACAGAAATAACTCCATGACATCTTTCCTTGTTATCAATAATATAGATCAGTGCTTCTTAAACTATTTCAGTGTCATTCACCCTTGAGTCTTTATCACAAAATTTCATTCACCCTCGACTAAATTTTCTGATGTTTTTTTGTAATTCATCTTATTCTCCATTGTGTATCATTTTATATATAATTTATTTTGTCACATGAGCGATAACACATAAATTAACTCATTTACTCCAAAATCATTTCATTCACCCTTGGGTGAACCATTCACCAGTTTATGAAGCACTGGTCTAGATTACAAGCTCAAACCCTGAGCCGGACCCAAGCCTAAATAATCTGATCTACATACAGTAGACCAGCAAAGTAGATGGAGTCAAGCTGGCCCTGCCTGGCTAAGTGACAATCATTCTGGAGTCGTACAAATATTGCTCTTACCTATTTGATGTTGGAAGGTCAAATTCTGCTGAATCAATATTTGACTGGAAAGGAGAGAGAAGACAATACTGTTAGAATTTGTAATTAGTCACCATGAACTGTGCACCTCTGGAAATGTCAATAATGTACTCACATCTGAATAGGTTTCAGTTTCCAGTGGTTGGTTTTGGTCAATTTGCAAGAAAACACAGACATCTGGGCTGAAAAACAAAACATTTATTTTAATTTAATAACAGCCGTGTGATGGAACTGATATTATGATCATTTTAGTATTTAGAATGAAAAAAAATGAGCTATTAAGGTTCATTTATTGTCACATACAGCCAATTGGTGTAGTGAAATTCACTGGCCAGGTCAGTCATACAATACTATTACTTCATAAACCAAAAATTGGAGACATAACTTTTTTAACACTTTCCACACGCTTATTTTCAGAAACCAAACACTAAAAAAGTGCACTTTTAAGAATGAACATCTCCTGACTGGAAGTGAACACGCACACACACGGTGGGGGAAAAATTTAAAGCTGCCACCAGATGGCACCCTTACGCCATCTTGTACCAGAATCATTCAACCACAGAGCAAACTGGTATTGTATATTATTGTCAGGTGTACGGAGAAGATATAACACGTGTTGTCCAGGCAGATTGTTCCATACATGAATGCAATCAAACCATTCAGTTCAAAAAAGTGGAAACTGAGCGCAGGACATCGTGTCACAGCTACGGGGAAATTTCAAAATTACCACCAGATGACATCCTAGTGTCATCACCTCATTGTATTTTGGGTTAGTCAAGCTTAACTTCATTAATAATGCATCATTTAGAAAGAATGACTAAAGGAACTTCTGGAGTAACTCAGCAGGCCAGGCAGCATCTCTGGAGAACATGGATATGTGGCGTTTTGGTCTGGACCCTACTCCCCACCCCCCCCTAATTCTGCCCCAGGGGAGGGGGTGGACAATCTTGGATTGTTTTCTCCAAAGTACTAGAAGCAGGGCGAGGACAACAGACTTTTATAAAGTTAAAAGAAGTCTAGATGGGAAAATGCCGACAGAGATGGTGGTGGAGACAGAATCTAGTTGTGTTTAAGCTTTTAGGTATTCATACAAATATGCAGGGTAGTGGGATATGGAGAAAATGCACACAGGGGGGGGGGGGGACTAGGTTTTATTCAGCATCATGTTCAGCTCAGACAAAATGGGACATACCGGTCTTGTGTTCTATTTGTACTCCATACCAAATATGCAGAGGTAACTTATCTCAATCCACAACTGTTAATAAAATCAACCAAATGTACTTCATTCTCAACTGTAAATTATAATAAAATGTACTTACTGCTGGCAGATCTGAGGGTTGGACACCAACTTCTGAATGAAGTCATTCAAGCCCATTTTCCGTTGTTTTATGAAAGCTAAAAGTAAACAGAACACCCTTTAAATTACGATTCAAACTTGCACTGTTGTGGGGGGTCCTTTTAAGTAGCACTCTACTACAGATGGAATATTTGTCTTCATCTCCCAGTCTCTACACAAAAGAATCTTGTGCACAGAGGGAAGTTTACAATGCAGTATTACATTACACCACAACATTGTCTAGTCATGCGTCACATAATTTACCAGGTAACTTATGCAAACCTGCATGCTAATGGTACAACCAGTTTTATATTCAGGGTGATTAAGAAATAACTGCATTCCCAAACTAAGCAACTGTTAGTCATTCCCTTCTTTCCAGAGAAGCTGCCCGACTCGCTGAGTTACTCCAGCACTTGGTGTTTATCTTCAATGTAAACCAGCACCTGCAGTTCCTTCATACACATTAAAATCTACAAACCAGGAAATGTCAAATTTTAACCTTTTCATAACATTATGGCTGATGCGTACACCAACTTCAGAAGAATCTCAAGAGGTTGAGTATGTTGGGCCAAAGGGCCTGTTTCCACATAGTGTGACTACATCCAAGTCGAGTTTAGTGTCATATGCAGAAGTAGGGAGGGGTACAGGTACAATGAAAATCCTGCTTGCAGCAGCATCAGACACATTGACATCAACATTCACACTTGCATTAAAACAAACACCTCAAATATCAACCGCAGAGAATGGTTGACATTTCTAGACTCATTCAAAGGTTGCTAATCATTTAAATAACGACACTCATTTAAAACACAAGAACGGATGCGTTAGTGACATTGTCCGTTGAACCGTAGGGGACGAGTCGCCCCATTGACCACAAGGGTGGTACTCCACTGATTAAGATGATTATGGTATATTGAAAAGCTTGTGACTGCGTTCAAATTTAATCAGATAAATACAATATGCTAACATTAATACACTCAAACCAAAAAAGTACAAAAGAGCAAAGAGAAAGATATTGCAGTGCAGAGATAGATATCAGAGGGCAGGACATAGTTTCTGCCAAATATAGTAACGCACAATATTAGTTGCGCCTCAACGCTAAGAAACGCTAAAAGATTCTGCAATGCAACACGGCGTATTTGACACGAGCGTTGTGTAAGGGCACAAACGCTGGAGTAACTCAGCGGGACAGGCAGCATCCCTGGAGAGAATGACCGTTGTGCTGTTACCGGGAAGGGGGGCTGCAAACTGAGGACCCATGTGCTCCCTCGGCTGAAGACTTCTTTAGGAGAGTAATGAATATCTATCTGCCTGGAGTCCCAGCCAACATCACCACCACTCATCACGCAAGGTTTCACACAGAGAGTGGTGAATCTCTGGAACTCCCTGCCACAGAGGGTAGTCGAGGCCAGTTCATTGGCTATATTTAAGAGGGAGTTAGATGTGGCCCTTGTGGCTAAGGGGATCAGAGGGTATGGAGAGAAGGCAGGTACGGGATACTGAGTTGGATGATCAGCCATGATCATATTGAATGGCGGTGCAGGCTCGAAGGGCCGAATGGCCTACTCCTGCACCTAATTTCTATGTTTCGGTACCAGTGCCTGACAACTTTGCCTTACCCACCCTGACAAGAATTTCTCAACACACTAAAGGCAGTGTTAGTGGGACGCCGAGAAGGGGCTGTAGGGGAAACGCGAGCCCAGATGCAGTGGAACATACCAGACAGGAAGACCACGATGCCTCTCATCTTGGAGTAAGTGAAGTCGCTTGGGGTTTCAGTCATGGCCATGGTGGTATCAATCCACGGGAGCAACAGGGCGGGAGGGTCAAGGGATGGTGCGGAATTAATTACTGGTGTTAATAATGAGCTTTTAACCCTCTCCGGCCGCGCTGTTGTTGTTGTTCTTGCTGCTGATGCTGGACCCGGGAGCGGCGGACTGAACACCCGGCGTTTCTCCGGCTGCCGCTTATATACCCCGGCCGCGGCCCGCCCCATGTCCCGCCCCCTCAGTGCGTCACAATCGTCGCCCGGGCAACCGCACTCTATGACGCGGAGGCCGGAGGGAGTCCCCGAGCTTGATTGGTTCCAGACCCTGTCACTCAAGGCAAAGATGTAGCAGAGCAGTGTAGCAATATCCGTCACCCATTCCTTCCCTCCACAGATGCTGCCCGACCTGCTGAGTTACTCCAGCCTTTTGTGCCTTCTATTAGCAATTACCGAGCCTGCCCGCGCCCCGGGGGACGGGAGCCTGGAGCCTGGACTCGTGGTTGCATTTCTACGTATTTGCTTAAAAAACACTCTAGGCTGTGATATAGAACAACTGGTCGAAGAAAAACATTTGTTAACCCCTGCACAGGTTATAACATCAGCATTCTTGAATGTGTAGGAAGGATCTCTGTGTCTCCCTCTCCCCTGAAGACGCTCAGTCTGAAGAAGGGTCTCGGCACAAAACGTCACCCATTCCTTCTATCCAGAGATGCTGCCTAACCTGCTGAGTGACTCCAGCATTTTGTGTCTATCTTAGCGGAAGGAGAGATGTGAACACCAAGCCACTGAAAGTAATGGCCAAGCAACCAGAATCATGAGGGGCAGAGATAAGGTTGATGGTCGAGAGATGCTTGCAGTCCCGCTGAGTTACTCCTGCATTTTGTGTCCATGAAAGATTTGCAAATGCTGGTTTACACCAAAGATAGACACAAAATGCTGGAGTAACTCAACAGGTAAACAGCATCTCTGAATAGAAGGAATGGGTGACGTTTCAGGTCGGGTGAAAAAAAAGATAACAATAGTTCATAGTGATAGCAGCAGAATTAGGCCATTTGGCCCATCAAGTCTACTCTGTCTTTCAACCATGGCTGATCTATCTTCCCGCTTAACCCCATTCTCCTGCTTTCTCGCCATTAACCCCATCACCAGTACTAATCGATAGGTCACATTCATATATTAAAAATAATTGAGACAGGCACACTTTATAATCTTGTTAATGCAGTTCTTGAAAACACCACAGCCACACTGGCACAAACATAACGAGTGCAAAAATGGGTGACGTTTCGGGTCGAGACCCTTCTTCAGACTGAGAGTCAGGGGAAAAGGAAATGAGATACAGAGAGATATAGAACAAATGAATGAAATATGCAAAAAAAAGTTATGATGGTAAAGGAAACAGTGCACAATTCTCATCGGAGAGAGGTCTCTTTCTTCTATGCTGTACAGTTTTCTGGAAGACAATATGCAGAAGGGCCCATTGCCACATGCACAGTTTTGAGGAATTATAAGAAGAACAGATGTTGCAATTCCTAACATCAAAACCTGTGAGCAAAGTTCACATAAACTCTGGCAGTGGCTTCTATTAAGGGAAATGTGTTCAAGGTCTGTGGAATGGAAATTTACTGGAGTACTGAGTAATCCAAAAAGAGGCAAAATAAAAGCCTTTGAGAAGGTCAATTCTCGATCAGCCAGACGAATTATGCAATACTGCCAAAGGAGCCAGCGTTTGCTTCTAATTTTACTTCTTCATTGATACTTTTCCTGAATCAATGTATTGTCCCCTGTCTATTTTTGTTGAAAGCAGCTCGCATTTAAATCAAATATCCCATTAGGATAACTTAAGTAATCCTGTAGAAACCAGCAGCATAGTCTCTGCCTAGTATATCTCAACACTCTACTGTATTCTAACTCATAAATAAAACAATTTCCAACTACTTTGACTACTGTGAATGTGTAATACTGCGTTGAGTGTAATCAGCCCACGTCGAAACAAAACATCAGGAACCTGAGTTTGTCTTTCACGTTTGACAAATTCTTCTTCTTGCGATCACAAAGAGCACCAAATAATTCACAGACACAAAACAGAGTAAGACCGCCTTTAAAAGTAACACAAAGTACTGGAGTAACTCAATGGGTCAGGCAGCATCTCTGTGGTGTTCCATGGATGCTGTCTGACCCGCTATGTTACTCCAGTATCTTTTTTTGTGTGAACTGGCATCTGCAGTTCCTTGTTTCTGGCCTTTAAAAGTGATTGCTCATTTTCTTTTATTATGTTCTTTAAATATATCTGTGCAAAAGCCAAGGTGTCAGAAATATGTAAATCCCAATGCAAAATAACCGAAGGATGATTTTATACAAACTGGTTTCATGATACTTTCCAACTGCTCTGTCTGGGTTATTTCCTGCGTTTTAACCAGTTGTACGGAGCAAATTGTTCCGTTTCATGTTCTGCCGGCCTTTCCCTGTTATTAGCATGGACTGACTAAGTAGCTCTTTAGAAAGGACCTGTTGCAACGTGGTTGTTAAATACAAAATAGGAATTAGCAGAAAAATCCATGCTGATTCATATGCCAAATCTATCTATTTTTAATATGGAACTGGGTGGACATTTGAAAACGAATGAGAAAGTAGGTTAACAGACAACAAGTGTGAACATCCGGATGATCGATGGTTGGCATGGACTTGTTGAGCCGAAGGGCCTATTTCCGTGCTGTATCTCTTAATAAAAAGTAAAATAAGCAACATTTTGAAAAGAACAGGAGTGAGGAAAATAATTGCAAAGACAGAAAGACTTGTGTTTGCAAAGCGTTTCACAATCCCTCAGATGTTCCACATGACTTTATGGTCAATTAGGTATGTTTTGAAGTGTAGTCATTGCTGTAGTGTAGGGAATATGGCAGAAAATTTATTGTTGTCATCTCTTATAAACAGCAGTGTGAATGCAGTAAGATGACCTTTAGTTTGTGAAAAATGGACACAAAGTGCTGGAGTAATTCAACGGGTGAGACAGCATCTCTGGAGAACATGATGAAACATCATCTATCCATGTTATTCAGGGATGCTGCTTGACATGTCGAGCACTTTGTCTTTCAGTTCCTTGTGTAGATCGTTATCGAACACTGGGTATAAGAGTTTGGCCAGGATAAATCCCCTGCTCTTGGTCATAGAGTCATACAGCATGGAAACAGGTCACTCGGCACTACTCGCCTAGACCGACCAACATGCCCCATCTACACTAATCCCTGCTTTTGGCCCATATCCCTCTAAACCTACCCTATCCATGTACCTGTCTAAATGTTTCTAAAACGTTGTGATAGGGTGGCATGGTGGTGCAGCGGTAGAGTTGCTGCCTTACAGTGCTTGCAGCACCAGAGACCCGGGTTCACTCCCAACTACGGGTGCTGTCCGTACGGAGTTTGCACGTTCTCTCCATAACCATGTGGGTTTTCTCTGAGATCATCATTTTCTTCCCACACTCCAAAGACGTACATGTTTGTAGGTTAATTGGCTTAGTATAAGTGTAAATTGCCCCTAGCGTGTGTGTAGGGGGGTAGTGCTAATGTGCGGGGATCGCTGGTCGGTGCAGACTCGGTGGGCCGAAGGGCCCGGTTCCGTACTGCATCTCTAAACTAAACTAAAAACCAAAGTACCTGCCTCAACTACATCCTCTGGTAGCTTGTTCCATAGAGCCACCACCCTTTGTGTAAAAATGTTACCCCGCAGTTTTCCATGCTCCTCTTCATAGTGCCGTGCGACCATCACCTAATGAGGCTGATAGATGGGCTGAGTGGCCTCCTTTGTGTGGTATGCTTTTGCCTGTCAGCCCTTGACGGATCAGCCCTGGCAACTGAATGTAAAATCAAAATACCGCAGATGCTGAAAATCTGAAATAAAAACCAACTCCAGGTTTTACTCAGCAAGCCGTGCCAGCATCCGTGAAGGGGTGAGCCAGAGATGGCATTTCAGTTTGATGAACAGTTGGAAAATAAATAATTTTTATGTGGCAAAGAAATAGGGAGCAGGGCTGCCGAGAGAGACTGTGAAGGGGATCGCTGATGACTGCAGAAAGGTTTTGACTAAATCACTTCCCACTTACATCCGATTTCGTGCAGCTTAAAGTCTATGCTGAGGGGCAACAGGAAAAATTGCAGGCGGGCCATGGAGTGCTGAGGTCCCTGTCACACGCTGGGACCGAGATAATGAAATGATAAGAACAGGTTGGAGAGGCCAGGAGTGGATTCTCCTGAGCCCAGGATATTAAAGGTAGAACTAATCGAAGCACTTAAGATGATTAAGGGATTTCGTAGGATGGATAAAGCAGGACCATTTCCTCTGATGTAGGAGAATAAAACAGACAGCCATTAGAGAATTAGTGTTCAGGGGTTTGTCAGTAAGTACGTCTTCACACACAGGAGAGTGGATGTTGAGAACTCTGAGCCCTGAATAAGATCGGGCAAGAATTTTTAATTTCAATATTGAGTTTGTTAGATTTTTGCTGGGCTATGCACTTCAAGTCAAGTGTTTTATTGTCAGTAGACAAAAGTGCTGGAGAAACTCAGCGGGTGCAGCAGCATCTATGGAGCGAAGGAAATAGGCAACGTTTTGGGCCAAAACCCTTCTTCAGACTGATGTAGGGTGGGGGGAGGGGTGGAGGGGGGGGGGGGGGGGGGAGAAGAAAGGAGAAAGGAAGAGGAGGAGCCAGCGGGCGGAGGGAGAGCTGAGAAGGGGAGGAGACAGCAAGGGCTGCCAGAAATTGGAGAAGTCAATGTTTATGCCGCTAGGGTGCAGACTGCCCAAGCGGAATATGAGGTGCTGCTCCTCCAATTTCCGGTGGTGCTCGCTCTGGCCATGGAGGAGGCCCAGGACAGAAAAGTCGGATTGGGAATGGAAGGGGGAGTTGAAGTGCTGAGCCACAGGGAGATCAGGTTGGTTAATGCGGACCGAGCGGAGGTGTTCGGCGAAACGATCGCCAAGCCTACGCTTGGTCTCACCGATGTTGATCAGCTGACATCTAGAGCAGCGGATGCAATAGATGAGGTTGGAGGAAATGCAGGTGAACCTCTGTCGCACCTGGAACGACTAGAAATGACTTTATTGTCATATGATAACAGACTCCATAAGCTAAGATACTGTCTGATTCACCTCCACCTCATTGCGGACATTGGACTTTGTCGATGGAACTGGTGCGTTGCAATGCTGAGAACTGTATTCTGCACTCTGTATCTAACCCCTTTGCTCTACCTATTGTTAGAGTTAGAGGAACATGGAACCAAAGGAGTTGAAAGCAAAGAAGAACTTGTGGGAGAGTCCAGATCCATCGAGCATGGTCTCAGAGTATTGGGGTGATGGTGCCCATGTAAGACTGAGATGAGGGAAACTGCTTCTCTCAGAGAGCTCTGAGTCTTTACAAAGTCTTGCCCTAGAGAGCAGAGAGCAGAGTCCTTGGGTATATTTAAGGCTGATATCAGTATCTGGGGGGAAATCATAGGTTGGAGGGGAAGGGTAGGAGAGAGGACTTGAGGAATGTTGGATGAACCCTGACCTTCGGGATGATGGAGGAGAGATGAGAGACTCAATGTCCTACTCCTGTTTCTATCTCTTATTGGTCTATGGTCTTGTGACTTTAGATCATGTTTCCTGCTCTCCTGAGAAGCGTGCAAGATCAGTTACTGACAGAGTTGGCAACAACATCAGAGGCCCCTCACCCATGCTCGCATTGGCAGCAATTCCATCCATGGCTTCATTTGGTCCGAGAGCGTTGCAAGTGGGAAATATTTTGGAATTTAAGTTTTGCTAGTGTTTTGCCAACTGCGTGGAACTCAGATCTGCCATTACCCCATCAGATGGCACTGCCACCACATGGTGCCTGTTGGGTGGTTACAAAGGCGAGGGTCTTGGCCAGCACAGTGTGGAGCTAGTGCTGCTGCCTCACACTTCCAGGGACATGGGTTCGATCCTGACCTCCGCTTGTGCTTGTACCCCTATTTACATGTTTTCTCTCTGGCCCTTGTTGACTTCCTCTGGGTGCTCCAGTTTCCCCCAACATCCCAAGGCAGCACAGCTGCATTAATTTGTGGTCTTGGTGCAGGCTTTTTGTGAGAAGAATGAAAGGAGAGTTGAGGGTGGCATGGTGGTGCAACAGTAGGTTGCTGCCTTACAGCGCCAGAGAGCCAGGTTCAATCCTGACAACGGGCGCTGTCTGTATGGAGTTTGTACATTCTCCCCGTGACCTACATGGGTTTCCCCTGGGAACTCCGGTTTTCTCCCACACTCCAAATACATACAGGTTTGTAGTTTAATTGGCTTCTATAAAAATTGTAAAGTGTCCCCAGTGTGTAGGATAGTGCTGGTGTAGAGGAATCACTGGTCGGCGCAGACTCGGTGGGCCGAAGGGCCTGTTCCCATGCAGTATCTCTAAATTAAATTAAACTAGACTAAACTGATGGGTACATGGGGGAAAGATTAAATTACATTGTACCGGAATATCAGGCGGGGGAAATGGGATTCAGGGGATTGCTTCCTTGGTTGCTAGTATGGAAATGTTGGGCTGAAGGGCCTTCTCCTGTTGCTATGTGCAATCTAGTGAGGCCAGCCAGATACTAACCTTTCAAATGTAACTTTATAAGGAGGCCGATGTAAATATCAGAGATCATGTTCATTTCTGGCTGTCCATCTGAATATGGAAACACTTGACAGGGCAGATCCCCCTCTGTAGTTTCCTCTTCTTTACCTATGTTTTGGTTTATATTTAGTTATAGTTTAGTAATCTCACAGCAAGCTACAGTGAAAAGCTTTGTTATCCAATTAAATCAGATAATATTACACACAGATGCAACTAAGTACAATCGAGTAAAGGGAAATATACAAAGTGCAGAATATACTTGTAGCATCTCAGTTCTATGCCAGAGTCCAAGGTATGCAGTGGGTAGAGATGAATCAGACAGTACGCTATCTAATGGAAGGAAGGTTCAGAAGCCAGATAACAGAGGGGAAGAAGCTGTTCCTGAGTCTGATGGTACGCACTTTCAAGCAAAGATCCTATAGCGAGCAAGATGGTCCACTCGACGAAAAAGACATAGTACGGTCATGGGCAGATTCATGGGTAATTTTCGTAACCGGCTTCCGTCTCCGCACCAAAGATCCCATAGGATACTAGTGCGGTGACGGAAGTCGGTTACGGAAACATCCTCGTAAAAATAAAAGTTACTTGGGAAAGATCGTCTCCTCATTTTTAGAATTATAATTTATTAACACAAACTGTTCCCCCGCAACGTTGATTACACTGCTGATTACGCTGATTACACGTATACTTAGGTTGTTTAAAAATTTTAGCCTTTTCTTAAGAAATGTTAATGCTGTTCAGTGTTTTTTTTTCTTTACATTTTAAACAGATGTCTCCGAAGAAGAAATGCAAAATTGTCAATTCAAATGCCCAGCAAAAGAGACTGATTTAGACAGCATTTGCAGAAATTATCCGAATTTGAACTACTCCAAATGTGATGATCTACAGGACATTCTTAATGGGAAAGTAGTGGGCAGAAAGGCATGTCATGCATGATTTGAAGAGCAAAAACTTGTAGTTTACAATGCCAAAATTGAAAAGTTGAACAGAGTTGCTTATTGGTTACACTCTGAGGAGTATGATGATTGCAACTGATTATGATATGCCAATGTACCAGCTAGCAACTGATCTTCTCCATAAAGACTTGGTCTTTTGCTAGAAATTGTAATTTCTTTACCTGTCTGTTACAGACTTACAACATATAATACAATAATATTAAAGTTCTGATCTTGAGAATATCACATTTTTGAATTTTCAAGGCAGTCTGGGTGTTTATGACTATTTCCGTCACAACGGTCAATTTTGTAATTAGCTACAATTAGGTAATTAACTAATTATATGCTTTAATTTCAGGTCGTCCAAGTAAGATGTTTCATATTTGTTTCAGAATGCTTCAATCTATAACAAATTTCATTCAATTCTCTTAATTTTTAAGAAAGTTATGGGCTTTCGACTGTCCTCGATCACAGCTTTTGTGTTAAGTCAATGGAAAAGCGATAGGGAACAAGATGCTAATTTCCAAGTATGAAAATTACCATAACTTTTTTAATATTGAAGATATGAAAGTGAATTAGGTATCAAATTAAAGTTCTTTTTATGCTTTATCTGATGGGATAAATTACAGGCTTGATTTTTTAAATCTCAAAACTCTGTAACATTCCGACTTAAAGTGAATGTTTTGTGGTTAGGTTTAGTTTTCACTTGTCTTCCTTCTAACTTGCTGCCTGTTGATGTTTTCAAACTTTTCTTCCCACAGCTGCCTTCCTGTTCCTTCTTGACTGTCTTATGAGTCAACCCATTGTGTCACCTGCGGCTGCTGAGGTGGCCAAGAGGCACGGGATGGTTGTTTGTCTTCGTAAATGGATAATGGATGTTACACATAAAAAAGGAGTTGGCTCAGGGTGCATGACTGAGTATTATCTGTGTTGTTGAGGTCAAGCATGTTTACAGCTGACCCGGGTGGAAGGAATGTGGTTGATTCATGTGTCCTATTTTGGTGGTTAATGTCCGATACTCCTTGCTCCATGGAACTGCAGGATGTTTTCAAACCCATCTTGGTGAAGCTACCCACTGTAGATTATACTATATTCATGTATTGAGAGTCAACCTTCAGATGTCACGTTGGAACATAGAACAACTTTCTGTCATGGGGTAGACTGACTCCCCTTTCCCCTCCCCCCTATCCCCAATCTTTGCACATTCCCAATCCTGGTCATTCCACTCGTCATTTTAATATTATGTTTCATGTATCTTGTGTTTTATGACTGTTGGCAGACCAATTTCCCTCCTGGGATTAATAAAGTCTATCGTATTGTATTGTATCATATCGTATCGTAAAACACCGCACAGGAACAGGCCCTTCGGCCCACAATGTTCGTGCCTATCTAAAACCATGCCCCATCCATGCAACCTTGCCTCTCTCACCTTAACTTTGCAATAAAAACCCTTTTCCCTGGGTGGAAATGTCAAAGTCTGGAGAGCATAGCCTTAACGGTATGATACGATAGAACTCTATTTATCCAAGATCAATTTCCCTCCTGGTTTAAGAAAGAACTGCAGATGCTGGAAAAATCGAAGGTAGACAAAAATGCTGGAGGAGCTCAGCGGGTGAGGCAGCATCTATGTAGAGAAACTCCTCCTCCCATTCCAAATCTGACTTTTCTGTCCTTGGCCTCATCCATTGCCAGAGTGAGGCCCAGCACAAATTGGAGGAGCAGCACCTCACATTTCGCTTAGGTAGTTTACACCCCAGCGATATGAACATTGACTTCTCTAATTTCAGATAGTCCTTGCTTTCTCCCTCCTTCCCATCTCCCCTCCCCCTTCCCACCTCTCCCACAAGCCTACTGTCTCCGCCTCTCCCTTTCTTCCCCCCACTGACATCAGTCTGAAGAAGGGTCTCGACCCGAAACATAGGTACAAAATGCTGGAGCAACTCAGCGGGTCAGGCAGCATCTCTGGAATATGAGGAATGGGTGATGTTTCGGGTTTCAGACCGCCTTTCAGACTGAGCTATGAAGTCTGAAGAAGGGTCTCCACCAGAAATGTCGCCTATTCCTTCTCTCCATAGATGCTGCCTCACCCGCTGAGTTCCCCCAGTATTTTTGTCTCCCTCCTGGTATAAACAAAGTGCTGTTGTATCGTATCATTAAGTCTCTGCTCTCTAGACTTTGACATTTCCACCCAGGGAAAAAATGAGTTTCTCAATTTGGAACAATATTGCACAGGAACAGGCCCTTCGGCCCACAACGTTCGTGCCTATGTAAAATTATACTATCGAATCTGCCTCCACTACCACCCTTGGCAGCGCTTTCTTTCCATTTGGCATATAAATTCATGACAAGGTTAGGTTTAAAAATCATGCTATATTGTGAATTCTTGTGTGAATGGGATCAGTTTGTTATTTGTTACTTGGATACTTAGGCTGGTTAAAAAAATTAGCCTTTTCTTAAGAAATGGATGAATGTTTAGATCTAGTAATTGGATTTAGATGAATTTAATTGATTAGATGAATTTAATTGATTTGATGAAACTGATGAATATGAATTTTTTGCTGTGTAAAAAAAAACCATGCCCCCCCACATGCAGTTTTGCTCCTCTCACCTTCAGGCTTTGCACTCTGGTATTTCTACCCTGGGAGAAAAGGGTGTTATTGCACTTTGAGTTTCCCAACACTAATACCTGAAGGGTGCGTCTAATGTTCACCCCAATGAACAGTGGGCGAGCTATTATGTAACTCTCAGCTCGGAGCTAAGAACATTCCACAGATTATTTAATCTGGTGATCACATGAATAGCAAAAGAATGGAAATAATCGCCAGTTACACTCGATTACACTGGCGATTATTCCCATTCTTTTGCTACTCATGTGATCACCAGATTAAATAATCTGTGGAATGTTCTTTAATCCAATATCTTCCAAATATGTCAACAGTGACACACTGCAAAGTAAGAACATTATTTCTGCTGCGGTAATAATTCTTTTAATTAAAGGAAATGATAGATGAAGAAAACTCATCCACTCACTATCCCATTCAATGACCTTTGTGTCTAGTTTTGTTTTCATGCATTCATGAATAAATATTTCTCCTCTCTTTGGCACAATTTGCCCTTTAGTTCTGCTTTTTTTTAAAAAACCATCTTTTATTTCCATACAGCAGAGAAAATTGCCGTGGGGGCCAAGTCAGTGGATATTTTTTAGGCAGAGATAGACAAATTCTTGATTAGTGCGGGTGTCAGAGGTTATGGGGAGAAGGCAGGAGGATGGGGTTAGAAGGGGGAGATAGATCAGCCATGATCTATGTCCGCATCGCCCAGCGATCACCCGTTGACAGTGGTTCTATCCTGCACACTTCACAGACCTTTCAGCAACTAAGTTACAGGGAAAGGTTGAACAAGTTAGGGCTTTATTCTTTGGAGCGCAGAAGGTTAAGGGGGGACTTGATAGAGTTCTTTAAAATGATGAGAGGGATAGACAGAGTTGACGTGGATAAGCTTTTCCCACTGAGAGTAGGGAAGATTCAAACAAGGGGACATGACTTGAGAATTAAGGGACAGAAGTTTAGGGGTAACATGAGGGGGAACTTCTTTACTCAGAGTGGTGGCTGTGTGGAATGAGCTTCCAGTGAAGGTGGTGGAGGCAGGTTCGTTTTTATCATTTAAAAATAAATTGGATAGTTATATGGACGGGAAAGGAATGGAGGGTTATGGTCTGTGCGCAGGTATATGGGACTAGGGGAGAATACGTGTTCGGCACGGACTAGAAGGGTCGAGATGGCCTGTTTCCGTGCTGTAATTGTTATATGGTTATATGGTTATATGGTTACAGACAATTTACAGAAGCCAATTAACCTTGATGGGCCGAATGGCCTAATTCTACTCCTATTCCGTACGATCTGATGACCTGATGAAAATTGACAACCAACCACAAATATTCTTTTAGCAGTTCCTTGAGATCCAGGGTGGAACATAAAACACAACCATGCAAGCCCGTTGGCCCATCATGTGCTAAATTAAAGTAATCTCCTCTGCCTGCATATGAACCATATCACTCCATTCCATGCACAATCATGCGCTCTTAAACGATCACTTTCATATCTGCCTCCGTGACTTGCTTCCTCTGAGAGTTAGGATATCTAAGGGTTACCTGGGGCAGGGTAGGTATTTGTAACACAGACAGTATTTGCTACCTAGAATGTCCTGCCAGAGGAGGTGGTGGAATTGAATACAATTTCTACATCTAAGGGGCATTTAGACAGAGACTGAAATTGACAAGGTGTGGAAGGGCTAGAAAATAGGTGCAGTAGGAGGCCATTCGGCCCATCGAGCCAGCACCGCCATTCATTGTGATCATGGCTGATCGTCCCCAATCAATAGCCCGTGCCTGCCTTCTCCCCATATCCCTTGATTCCACTAGCCTCTAGAGCTCTATCTAACTCTCTCTTAAATCCATCCAGTGATTTGCCCTCCACTGCCCTCTGTGGCAGGGAATTCCACAAATTCACAACTCTCTGGGTGAAATTTTTTTTCTCTCACCTCAGTCTTAAATGGCCTCCCCTTTATTCTAAGACTGTGGCCCCTGGTTCTGGACTCGCCCAACATTGGGAACATTTTTCCTGCATCTAGCTTGCCCAGTCCTTTTATAATTTTACATGTTTCTATAAGATATACCCCCTCATCCTTCTAAACTCCAGTGAATGCAGAATTAGAATGGAAAAGAAAACACTGGCGTGGACACAAGGGGCCGAATGGCCAGTTTCTGTGCTGTGTTGTGCCTCTATATTCACATGACATCAAGTACTGGGAGATCAACAAACGGCTTGGAGATTAAGGACAGATAAACTGATGAATAAGAGGGCAGAGGGCAGGGATAATTGGACACCAATACAATCTAATAATAGACCACACAGGCACGAGAGGCTAATTAACAGCCAGCATTGCTGAAATGTTTTGCAGATCCTTGTCCATTAACTGATGGGCTTCCTGTTATTGCAGAATGAGGCTCATCTAAGGTAATGATTTTTATAAATAATCAACCCAGTCATCTTATGGGAGATAGACACCAAATGCTGGAGTATCTCAGCGGGACAGGCAGCGTCTCTGGAGAGAAGGAATGGGTGACGTTTGGGTCAAGCCACTTTTTCAAAAGAAGGGTCTTGACCCATTCCTTCTCTCCAGAGATGTTGCTTGTCCCGCTGAGTTACTTCAGCATTTTGTGCATATCTTCGAAGTGAACCAGCATCTGCAGTTCCTTCCCACACATATGATGGGGGGAACTGAGAGAAAAGATAGTAACTATATGGCTGCCGACTGCAAATAAAAAAATCTGACTGTGGGTGCTGGCCGTACGGTGTTTGCACGTTCTCCCTGTGACCGCGTGGGTTTTCTCTGGGTGCTCCGGTTTCCTCCCACATTCCAAACACACGTAGGTTAATTGGCTTCTGTAAATGGTCCCTTTTATGCCCCTGTCTGTCCCACTTAGGAAACCTGAACAAGAAACCTCTGGAGACTTTGCGCTCCACCCAAGGTTTCCGTGCGGTTCCCGGAGGTTGCAGGTGGTTGCCGGAGGTTGCAGGTAGTGGAAGCAGGGAGGGAGACTGACAAAAACCTCCGGGAACCGCACGGAAACCTTGGGTGGGGCGCAAAGTCTCCAGAGGTTTCCGTTCAGGTTTCCTAAGTGGGACAGGGGCATAAGTGTGTAGGATAGAACTACTGTGAACGGGTGATTGCTGGGCGGCGCGGACTCGGTGGGCCGTGGGACCTGTTTCCACACTGTATCTCTAATCTAAACTAAACTAAACTAAACTAAAATGTGTCAGTCTGGTGGTGAAATCTCGCAGAAGGTGAGAACAGTTGGAAAGGATGGTGGCGAGGAACAGGAAATGGTGAGTTAAGAGCAGACGAAATGTGCAGGAAGGAACTGCAGATGCTGCTTTACACCGGAGATAGATACAAAATGCTGGAGTAACTCAGCGGGACAGGCAGCATCTCTGGAGAGAAGGAATAGGTGGGAAATTTAGGGTGTGGTAGAGGGCCCTGTCGATTATTGTAAGTGGGAAGCCACTGTCAAGAAGAAAGGGAGCCATTTCAATAGGCACCTGTAAGAGGCGTCTTGTCCTTTGAACAATAATAACGGGGACAAAGGAACTGAGTGAATCCATGGGAACCTTACATGATGCAGGCTGGGTGGGGTAGAGTCAAGAGAGTTATGAGATCCTGTGGCCTCGTGAAGGAGTGCCCACCTTTTGAATATTGGACTTTGGAACTAGCTGTGTGGACACGTTCATGTTGGGCTCGGCCATGTACACCCCTGGGAGCATGTCGTCGGTAAGATATATTTTTGACACACCTCTCTCTCGTTGAAACATGTCTGTTCTTGCAGTTCTGGCTCGTGTATTACGTAGGTTCTGCCCCAAGGGTTCCTCAAGAACAATTAATGCCAATTTTCCCAGAATTAATTCTTCATCGCAGTGATGAGTCAGAAGAGTTTGGCAGCGTCATTTTCTAAACGGAAAGGAGTTCTTTGCTGAGGCTGAGAGATGCATTGTCGCATTTATTGGAAGTGTTCCAGTTTCAAATGGCCACGTGTTCTAATTAAGATAAGTAAGGGAAAGGAAACAGGTGAGATGACTGCACCCCACGCGACTCCTGTGTTTTCCAAGTAGCCACCTGTGTAACCACTTCAGCAGTTGTATCAATTCAGAGTGAAATACCTTTCAGTGAACTAAAGTAGAACTTGCTTCATGGATGGTACTTTGCAAGGTCATTGTCATTGAGGGAGAGTGAAAGATAAAGAGAGGGAAAAGAAGAGAGGACACCTCAAAGAATGTCTCTAATTGTTTTGTGAAACTTGATATAAAAACTGTTTCCCGGACAATTCCACCACCACCCCACTCTGCACCCCTTCATGCGTGTCCTATTTGCTCTTACCCGAAACGTCACCCATTCCTTCTCTCCAGTGATGCTGCCTGTCCCGCTGAGTTACTCCAGCTTTTTGTGTCTATCTTTGGTTTAAACCAGCATCTGCAGTTCCTTCCCAAAGAGAGTAAGCTTAAGAAGGAACTGTAGATGCTGGAAAATCGAAGGTATACAAAATTGCTGGAGAAGCATCTATGGAGCGAAGGATGTCTCCGGAGGGAGGAGGAGAACTTCTTCAAAGTAGAGGAGATTTCACAGTGGAGTCTGAAGAAGGGTTTCGGCCCGAAACGTTGCCTATTTCCTTCGCTCCATAGATGCTGCTGCACCCGCTGAGTTTCTCCAGCATTTTTGTGTACCAGAGAGTAAACTTGGTTACTGAGCTGGGTCAACTAAGCCTCAGGCAACAAGGAATAGATGGATGTTGACATCTTATGACGCAGTGTGGGTGAAGGTGAGGTTGGTTACGTTGCAGTTACCACACGGTGCAGAGCAAGGAAGCATGAACACTGTTTGACCAAAGTCTATGATAAGGGCCCAGCTGACTTGACAATCTTGTGCAGCTGCAAAAAGAACCCAATGACATTCTATTGGAACAGGAAATTTAAAAAACTTCCTATCATACAAAACAATTGCCACTTGTATTAGATCTGGAGAAAGAAGAGTTTGAAATTATAAGGCACCCTTTATACAGACAACTGGCCGGTAGTCTGCATCCCGATGGCCTGAACATTGACTTCTACAATTTCCGGTAGCCCTTGCTGTCTCCTCCCCTTCTCAGCTCTCCCTCAGCCCTCCTCTTCCTTTCTTCTCTCCCCCCCCCCTTAGAATAAAGGGGAGGCCGTTTAAGACTGAGGTGAGAAAAAAAATTTTCACCCAGTGAGTTGTGAATTTGTGGAATTCTCTGCCACAGAGGGCAGTGGAGGCCAAATCACTGGATGGATTTAAGAGAGAGTTAGATAGAGCTCTAGGGGCTAGTGGAGTCAAGGGATATGGGGAGAAGGCAGGCACGGGGTGTTGATAGGGAACGATCAGCCATGATCACAATGAATGGCAGTGCCGGGTCGAAGGGCCGAATGGCCTCCTCCTGCACCTATTTTCTATGTTTCTATGTTTCTATGACGTTTCGGCTTTGGACTCTTCTTCAGACTGCAGTTTGAAGTTGTCCTGATGTCTAGCTGGGCTAATGGTGGAGGAGGTGGAGGAGGAGTTCAAGGGAAGGAACCTCAGGCAATCCAGAGGTCGGTTGAAGGAGGATCAGGGCCTCCATAATGGAAATAAGCTATTAATGGATGCTGACTCTTCAGAACAAAATCTCTGTCTGGCGAATGATCAGCTGTGACACACCAAGGGCTGAGCTGTCCAGTCTCTCTTCCGCTTATTAGGTTCTTACTGAAAGTCCCCAATCAGAGCTCTTATTTATAATATTTGTGACCTCTTTCATCATGCTCCCGATGAACAGTAAAAGTGAGTTTAAAGTCGAGGTGGGAGTGGAGAGAGAAGACTGTTTTCCGCAAGCTAAATTGCAGCCATACCTGCTGAAACGTGAGCTGCCAGCCAGGTGGCATTTCGACTGGCTGAGCTGCAACTTGCCCCCTTCCACACACCGTTCAAACTGCCTACAAGGAAATTATCCCAATTATCCCAAGGTAGTGATGGGCTACTGGAGTAACAAGGAACTGCAGATGCTGATTTATACTGGACAAGGACACAAAATGCCAAGCCTCATTTCCATCCACTCCCCCAACTGAACCCCACTCCAACATCATCCACAGTTTCTGCAAGGGTTCACTGGCACATTATTGTCACATCCTCCACACACTACAACCTCCAAATAGGCTCCAAACTATGTCGGCTGGGGGGGCTTAGTTTATGACTTTGCATTATTATTGCTTGTTTATATATTTATCGCCCTCTCGCCTGACTCTCAGTTTGAAGAAGGGTCTTGATCAAAAAGGTCACCCATTGCTGCCCAGAGATGCTGCCTGACCCACTGAGTTACTCCAGTATTTTGTGTTTATTTTTATATATATGTGTGTGTGTGTGTGTGTGCGCGTGTGTGTGCGTGTATGTGCTTGTATGTGTGCGTGTATGTGTTTGTGCGTGTGTGCGTGTGCGTGTATGTGTGTGTGTGTGTGTATGTGTGTGTGCACGTGTGTGTGTTTGTATATATAGCGATATATGTGTATATATATATAAACATATATATATAAACATATATATATAAACAACAAAAGTTCAGTATATATATATATACTGAACTTCTCCCACTACTACTCCTGCACCTATTGTCTATTGTCTATTGTCCATTGTCCATGCAGGCCATTTGGGGATTTAAAACAAAATTTTGGGACTAATCAATATTTAGTTGTAAATTAGTGCGTCCTGGATCTACTGACCTGGTGTCAGGGGTTATGGGGAGAAGGCAGGAGTTCAGCCATGATTGAATGCTAGACCTGTTGGGCCGAATGGCCTAATTCTGCTCCTATCACTTATGACCTTTATGACCTTTTCAAATGGATGGATGAAGGTTTGCACATTTCTGAAAACATGACTATATATTCTGTCCAACTGTCTGACATAATGTAAAAGAATTTGCTTCAGTGAATAATTCAGCTGTTTCCCAGATGTTTTATCATTGTAATATATAAAGGATTTTATGAATTGCCAATTTTTATTTAGCACTGTTACTGCCAGATTTATGGGCCCAAAGCACAAGTGAATTGTGATAATTGGTAGTAGTGCACCTTGATTTATTTCCTCTGCTTGTGACTAGTCTCACAAATCTGCATTCATGTCACTTCTACCATGTCTATCCTCTCAGATATCAAGACTGAGGCTCGAGGATCCTGAATGTCAGTCATCAAGCGTGCTTATATTTCAGTGCCTGGCTAGTTTCTTAAATTTGTCAGTACAACAGGTCAAAGCTTTAAATTAAAGCTCCATCTACACTTCACACTGCCTCAGTGGCCTTGATCAAGGACGAGTCTCACCCTGGACACTCCCTCTTCTCCCACCTGGCAAGAGGTACTGAAGTGTGAAAACTCACACCTCCATATGAGTTTAGTTTAGTTTAGTTTAGAAATACAGCACAGAAGCAGGGCCTTCGAACCACTGAATCCGCACTGAATCCCCGAACACTAGCACTATCCCCACACAGTTCAGGAACTGTTTCTTCCCAGCTGTTATCAGGCAACTGAACCATCCCATTGCCAGCTCGAGACCGGTCTTGACCTATCATCTACCTCAGGAGGCCGATGTACTATCTTTGGTTGGACTTTAATGGACTTTATCTTGCACTAAATGTTATCTCCTTTGTCCTGTATCTGTACACTGTGGACAGCTTGATGGCAATCATGTATGGTCAGTCTTTCCTTGGACTGTTTAGCATGCAACAAAAAGATTTTTCACTGTGTCTGTGACTTCTTCTTCTTGCGCATGGCGTGCACAGCCTAAAGGTGTGGGTCAACTTGTTCTATTTGATCTTTTGTTTGTGCACGTCGGGTTGATTGCATTAGTCGAAACAGGGTGAAGGTTGCAATCTCCCACCCCACTGTATCTGTGTGAAGTGCAGTTAGATGGTAAATATCCAGGTCCAAGTTCTAGTTTGTACACGTGACAATAAAACTAAACTAAACTAAAATCAGACTCTCTGACGTGCGCTTCAATGGATTCCCTGCTTAGAAACAAGAGACTGAGATATGTCTTCATAATGTGAGGACAAACTCCCTAAAACTCACCAGCAATGCTGTAAATGTCAGTTCAGTTTTGTTTATTGTCACGTGTACCGAGGTACGGTGAAAAGCATTTGTTGCGTGCTGACCAGTCAGCAATCGAGCCGTTTATAGTGTACAGATACATGATAAAGGGAATAACGTTTAGTGCAAGGTAAAGCCAGCAAAGTCCGATCAAGGATAGTCCAAGTGTCACCAATGAGGTAGATAGTAGTTCAGTACTGCTCTCTGGTTGTGGTGGGATGATTCAGTTGCCCGATAACAGCTGGGAAGAAACTGTCCCTGAATCGGGGGGGAGGGGGGGTGCGTTTTCCCACTTCTGTGCCCTTTGTCTGATGGGAGAGAAGGGAGTGGTCATGGGCTTGTTGTCTACTAGAAACCGTCCCTGAATCTGGTGGTGTGCGTTTACCGACAGATCAGAATGTCTCAGATGGGTGCTGACCCGCGGCTGTGAAAACCTGTTACTGTTCAAAACCCCAGGATTTCGGCCCGAAACGTTGCCTGAAATGGCCTTGTAGAGCATAGAACATTCAACAGCACAGTACAGCCTGGGAACAGACCCTTCGGCCCACAATGTCCATGCCGAACATGACGCTAAGTTAAAGTAATCTCTACTGCTTGCTTAAGAAGGAACTGCAGATGCTGGAAAATCGAAGGGAGACAAAAGTGCTGGAGAAACTCAGCGGGTGCAGCAGCATCTATGGAGCGAAGGAAATAGGCAACGTTTCGGGCCGAAACCCTTCCGGGTTTCGACCCGAAACCCTTCCGGGTTTCGACCCGAAACGTTACCTATTTCCTTCCTGAAGGGTTTCGGCCCGAAACGTTGCCTATTTCCTTCGCTCCATAGATGCTGCTGCACCCGCTGAGTTTCTCCAGCACTTTTGTCTACCTGGCATTTGCTCATCGTATGCATGAGAAAGCATCCTCCAACTATTTAAGGGCATCTACTGTAAGGTTAAAGCAACTTTATCACTACAAAGCTAGAACTATAACCTGGATATTTGCCTTCATTAAAAGTCTAACTGCACTTCACCGAGGTCTCTGATGAGAAAGGATGTCAAACCTTGTCAGCAGGTAGAAACAAAGAACTGCAGATGCTGGCCACTGCACAAAAGGACACAAAGTGCTGGAGTAACTCAGCGGGTCAGGCAGCATCTCTGGAGAACATGGATAGATGACTTTTCGGGTCAAGATCCTTCAGATTTCAGACTTCAGAGCCTGAAGAAGGGTCTCGACCTGAAACATCACCTTGTCAACAAGTACTGGGCCACTATTAACACTTTCATGTGCCTCCATCCACGTTTGGAGAAATGAGCGGCACAGTGGCAGAGTTGCTGCCGCACAGCGCCAGAGACCCAGGGTCGATCCTGACTGCGGGCGCTGTTTGTACGGAGTTAGTAAGTTTTCCCTGTGATCGGGTGAGTTTTCCCCGGGTGCTCCGGTTTCCTCCCACATCCCAAAGACGAGCAGGTTTGTAGCTTAATTGGCTTAATTGTGCAAAATATCCCTAGTGTGTAGGATAGAACGAGTGTACTGGTCGGTGTGGACTTGATGGGCTGAAGGGCCTTTAGACTTTAGAGATACAGAGTGGAAACTACGCCATTGTAACCCCCCGGGCCTGTTTCCATGCTGTATCTCTAAACAAAACTACACTAATTAAAAAGGATTTTGTTATTGATAATGTATACTTTGCTGGGCCTAGGCTTGGTTGAATGAACCCATGTGTTGAAACAAAAGCTGTGGCAGTGGCGATAATGCAGAGCCAAGCATCACTCAGCGGTGTGTGAAGCGTAACCTCTTGATTTCTCATCTACTTGGATCAATTAGTGAGCGTTCAACATCGAGAGCTTAGTTCCCCCTCTGACATCTGCAGCAAGGACATGGGGCAAATGGTGTTCCTGCCACTTATTTTGCTCTTCACTGATCAGTCCAGATCGCATATCGCCTGTTGGGTGAAGATAGGATTAAGCTGGGCTGGCACGGTGCGCTGAGATGTAATTCCACCCTCCTCACATCACTTCTGCCATTTAACCTCTCATGGCAAGCAGCGCCTACTTAAATAAATACTAGCATGACGTTTATAATGAGGGGATGAAGAAGTGTGCAGAAAGGACGTAGCTTAGAGTTAGAGCCCAGCTCATAGAAACATAGAAAATAGGTGCAGGAGTAGAGGCCATTCGGCCCTTCGAGCCTGCACCGCCATTCAATATGATCATGGCTGATCATTCAACTCAGTATCCCATCCCTGCCTTCTCTCCATACCACCTGATCCCTTTCGCCACAAGGGCCACATCTAACTCCCTCTTAAATATAGCCAATGAACTGGCCTCAACTACCTTCTGTGGCAGAGAATTCCAGATTCACCACTCTCTGTGTAAAAAATGATTTTCTTATCTTGGTCCTAAAAGACTTCCCTCTTATCCTTAAACTGTGACCCCTAGTTCTGGACTTCCCCAACATCGGGAACAATCTTCCTGCGTCTAGCCTGTCTAACCCCTTAAGAATTTTGTAAGTTTCTATAAGATCCCCTCAAACTTCTAAATTCTAGCGTGTACAAGCTGAGTCTATCCAGTCTTTCTTCATATGAAAGTCCTGCCATCCCAGGAATCAGTCTGGTGAACCTTCTCTGTACTCCCTCTATGGCAAGAATGTCTTTCCTCAGAATAGGAGAGCACAACTGTACGCAATACTCCAGGTGTGGTCTCACCAAGACCCTGTACAACTGCATGAGAACCTCCCTGCTCTTATACTCAAATCCTTTTGCTATGAATGTCGGGCACTTGAAGTGCAAAAGGTCCACTGATAACCCAATCCAATCCAATGAAGTTCGAACGATGTTTGGTTTCTGCAGTCATACAACAAGAAAATAAACAAGACACACAATTTACACAAACATCCATACATATTTAACACAAACATTATACCATCATCTGATTGTTTTAGTAATTGTAGGTAGAAGCAGCAAAGAGAGAAGAGGGAGAGAGAGAAGAGGGAGAGAGGCTGTAATGGTTTTCAATGTGATTGTTGAGAATGGCAAGAATAAATCTTCGACTTCTCCAAAATGATACCATAGAATCTTTTATGTTGACGTAAAAGGAATAGAGAAAGCTTGAAAGCGAGATCCCTGCAGATGCAGGAACAGCTTCTTCTCCTTTGTTAGTCAGAGGGTCTTACAATACGGAAACGGACCCTTCGGCCCAACTTGCCCATGCCGTCCAAGAAGCCCCATCTACACTAGTCCCATCTGCTTACATTTGGCCCATATTCCCTTAAACCTTTGCTATCCATGTACCTGACCAAATATATTTTAAAAGTTATCAAGCTTCTGAATAGCCCTTCCATAAGCTAGGGATTTTCCTCGACCTCATTGCGGACATTGGACTTTGTCTCCGGAACTGGTGCACGTTATTGCTGAGAACTATGTTGTGCACACTGTATCTTTCCATTCACTTTACCTCTTGTACTTGAGAGTTTGGTTTGATTGTAGATATGATATTCTATGATATGACTGGATAGAACCAAGCTTTTCACTGTAGATTGTTACACATGACAATAATAAACTTAACTTGAGACAGGATCTCAGGTTGGGCGGTCAAAGTGGCGCAGCGGTAGAGTTGCTGCCTTACAGCGCTTGCAACGCCGGAGACCCAGGTTCGATCCCGACTACGGGTGCTGTCTGTACGGAGTTTGCACGTTCTCCCCGTGACCGCGTGGGTTTTCTCAGAGATCTTCGGTTTCCTCCCACACTCCAAAGACGTACAGGTAGGTGGGTAAATCGGCTTGGTGTAAATGTGTAAATTGTCCCTAGTGCGTGCAGGATAGTGTTAATGTGGGGGGATAGCTGGTCTCGGGGGGCAGACTCGGGGGGGCAGAAAGGCCTGTTTCCCAGCTGTATCTCTAAAACAAAACAAAAAGATCTCAGTTTAATCTTAACCAAAGGACAGAACGTCTGTTGGTGCAGAACTCCCTCAGAGTTACTGGTCGACTTCGATTTTTATGTTCGTTACTGGAATCAGGCTCTGCTTCTAACTCAGAGACACTGAGACTGAAGAAAGGTCCCAACCCGAAACGTCACCCATCCTTTCTCTCCAGGGATGCTGCCTGACCCGCTAAGTCACTCCAGCACTTTGTGTCTGTCTTTGGTACAAACCGGCATCTGCAGTGTTTTGTTTCTACATTCTCAGAGACATTGACTCAGCTACACGATTAAATCAAACGCTCGGGGACTAATGGGAACAAACAGCATCGATTCAGCTGATTACTGAACTTTATGGCCGTCATAGCTTAATTAGTAAAGGAAATGAGAGGGAGAAAACTCAGATAGAAATAGTGCAATGTTTCAAGAGCAATACAGTATTACCAAATTTTTTTTTTTAACGACGAATAGCTAGTTACATTACAACAGGGAAATGTGTGGTGTTGCCAGCTAATGTCAATGACCTGTGGTCAGGGGTTTGGAGACTAAAAAATGCTGAAAATGACAACAGAGTTCAAGAAATTAATGAAGGAGCACTTCCGACTGATATTTCCCCCCACATACAAGTCAAGTCAAGTCAAGTTTATTCGTCACATACACATACGAGATGTGCAGTGAAATGAAAAGTGGCAATGCTCGCGGACTTTGTGCAAAAAGCAAACAAACAAACTACAGACAGAATGGAACAGAATCACATATTACATATTATGAGAGGAAAGAAAAAGGAAAAAAGCAGCAATTTAAAAAAAAACAGTTAGATGGTTCAGTAAAGTTAGTCCCTGGTGAGATAGGAGTTTACAGACCGAATGGCCTCTCGGAAGAAACTCCTTCTCAACCTCTCCGTTCTCACAGCATGGCAACGGAGGCGTTTGCCTTCAATACTATCGTGACTGAAGAAGCTGAATCACTTCTCAGGACCATACGCCGATGACTAAAATGTATTCAAGAGAGAGTTAGATTTAGCTCTTAGGGCTAATGGTATGAAGGGATCTGGGGAAAGAGCAGGAACAGGGTACTGCATTCGGATGATCAGCCATGACCATATCGAATGGCGGTGCTGGCACCTACTTTCTATGTTTCCATGAGACATAGGAGCAGAATTAGGCCATTCAGCCCATCGCGTCTGCTCTACTATTCGATCATTCGTTTTAGTTTTAATTTAGTTTTTAGAGATACAGCGTGGAAACAGGCCCTTCGGCCCACCGAGTCCGTGCTGATCAACGATCACCTGTACACTAGTTCCACCCTACACAGTAGGGCCATTTTGCACACAAGCCAATGAACCTACAAACCAGCACGTCCTTGGAATGTGGGAGGAAACCAGAGCACCCGGAGAGAGCCCACACGGTCACAGGGAGAACGTGCGAACTCCGTACAGGCAGCACCCGTAGTCAGGATCGAACGTGGGTCTCTGGCGCTGTGAGGATGCAGCTCTACCGCTGCGTCACTGTTTCACCTCATGGCTGATCTACTTTTCCCTCTCACCCCCATTCTCCTGCCTCGGGTAAGTCGGGCCGAAGGGCCTGTTCCCACGATGTGTGACTCCATAACTATAATCGGGATGATTCTGTAAACCAGCAGAGACTTGATGGCTTGAAATGACCTCCTAGAGCATAGAACATTCAACAGCACAGTACAGCCTGGGAACAGACCCTTCGGCCCACAATGTCCGTGCCGAACATGATGCTAAGTTAAAGTAATCTCTACTGCTTGCTTAAGAAGGAACTGCAGATGCTGGAAAATCGAAGGTAGACAAAAGTGCTGGAGAAACTCAGCGGGTGCAGCAGCATCTATGGAGCGAAGGAAATAGGCAACGTTTCGGGCCGAAACCATTCCGGGTTTCGGCCCGAAACGTTACCTATTTCCTTCCTGAAGGGTTTCGGCCCGAAACGTTGCCTATTTCCTTCGCTCCATAGATGCTGCTGCACCCGCTGAGTTTCTCCAGCACTTTTGTGTACCTTCTAATGCGTGCTTGTTTAACTTGGCATCATGTTTTGACACGGACATTATAAACCGAATGGCCTGGTATTTTCCACTCTACTGGACTAATCAACGTTTAAAAAAAAAACCCTCATGGTTGCTTACCAAGCCAATGTAGAATTATTTTTGGGCAATTCTTAAAGTATTTTTGCAATGGCCCACCTTGATATTAATGCCAAGCACAGTGCCCAGTCAATGCACCACAAATGATGAATACCAATGTCTTGCCAGTCATAAGATCCTGTGACAGGAGCAGAATTAGGCCACTCGGCCCATCAGGTCTACTCCGCCATTCAATCATGGCTGATCTATCCCTCCCTCCTAACCCCATTTTCCTGCCTTCTCCACAATATGTCGTCCAAAAGGGTGAACAAAGCCTCACATTGGACACACTGGAGGGACGATGCTTCGGTCTCTTCTATGTTCTACACATTTTGTGATTCACTACAATCAAATTGAAGATAGAGAGAAGAATAACATGGGTAGTTCGATTCTGACCTTGGGTGCTGCCTGTCTGGAGTTTGCACGTTCTCTCTGCGACCTCTTGGGTCCCCTCCAGGCGCTCTACTTTCCCCTCACATCCCAAAGACTTGCTGGGGTGTGGGATCATTGGTTTCTATAAAATTGGGCTGAAATTAATCTTTCGATTAATTCAATCAATCAATTATCTAAGAGGTTTCAACATTCATGGGAAATGCAGCTTGGAAAATTACAGCTCACAAGTTGCAATTTTCCATCCATTTAAAACAATGGATAGAAATTTTCAGGATAGAGCTTTATTTCATAGAAACATAGAAACATAGAAATTAGGTGCAGGAGTAGGCCATTCGGCCCTTCGAGCCTGCACCGCCATTCAATATGATCATGGCTGATCATCCAACTCAGTATCCCGTACCTGCCTTCTCTCCATACCCTCTGATCCCCTTAGCCACAAGGGCCACATCTAACTCCCTCTTAAATATAGCCAATGAACTGGCCTCGACTACCCTCTGTGGCAGGGAGTTCCAGAGATTCACCACTCTCTGTGTGAAAAAAGATCTTCTCATCTCGGTTTTAAAGGATTTCCCCCTTATCCTTAAGCTGTGACCCCTTGTCCTGGTCTTCCCCAACATCGGGAGCAATCTTCCTGCATCTAGCCTGTCCAACCCCTTAAGAATTTTGTAAGTTTTGTAATTTTGTAAATTTCATGGTGCTCTTCAACTTGAAATCACGGAGATTTGTCCCAATTATCAGCATGAAGATAGTTTCAAAGCCTCTTTCTTTCTCAGTTTGTGTTTAGTAGCAGTCAGGCAACAGAGGGTTAGTGTGAGGGAGAATGTTTGTCTAGGTCTGGCTCTGTGTGTTTTGCTGATCAATGGCTGAGGTTAAACAGACCGTAAGAGGCCAATCTAAACTCCAATTGCAGTAAGTTAAGATACAAACAGAAACAATGCACCATGGATCACTCCCACTGCATTCGGGAAGCTTCAGGTTTGATTTGCAATGAAGCCAATGGAAGAGAATGTTTCAAGTTTGGTGACTTTCGCAGTTGCCGTCAGCTGGTCTAAAAGTTAAGGACAGTAAAGCGGCCTTGAATTTAGGAAGATTAGTTAATATTGGCCGCACACATCACTGCCCAATGGCTTCTGTTGCGACATGCGTGCCCACCTCTGGAGTCGCAAATTGGCTCCCTTCAACCAACAACCACACAAAGTATTAAGGGCCTGTCCCACTGTACGAGGTAATTCAACAGTTCTCCCGAGTTTCCCCTGATTCGAACTCGGAGAATTACGGCAATAGCCGCTTGTGGGTACACGGGGCTCTCGTGGATATTTTTCAACATGTTGAAAAAACTTCACGAGCTTACCGCGTTTCCCGATTAACGTTGGCGTTACGATCCGCTAAGAGACGTCCCGAGCTCCGACGTACCCGCTACGTACATTCTACCTACTTACCAGGAGTTCGATTTTTTTTTAAACTCGGGAGAACTCTTGGGTAAACTCGTGTAGTGGGACAGGCCCTTAAGAGTGTCAAAGTTGGCGTGGACTTGGTGGGCCCATGCTGTATCTCCAAACAAAACACAGCTAAACTGAGCTACACTAAAATAAACTAAAATAGTAGGGCACAATTCAGGAGCTTGAGTGGTTACAATGGATGTGAACTTCAGTGAAGAATAGAAATTGAATGAATGATATTTATCCAGGTAAATTCAAGCAGCATTAATCCACTATTATCAGGAGGAGGATAGAAACATAGAAACATAAAAAATAGGTGCAGGAGGAGGCCATTTGGCCCTTCGAGCCAGCACCGCCATTCATTGTGATCATGGCTGATCGTCCCTTATCAATAACCCGTGCCTGCCTTCTCCCCATGTCCCTTGGTATGGGGAGAATGAGGGGTGTTCTTATACAGGTGTATACGATCATGAGAGAAATAAGTAGGCACCCGAGAAGTGGAATCAAGAACCAGAGGACGTAGGTTTTAAGGTGAGGAGGGGGGGGGGGAAGATTTAATAGGTACCTGAGGGGAAACTTTATCATACTTAAGGTGATAGTTATATGGGGGAGGAGGTGGTCGAAGCAGATACTATCACGACGTTTAAACTACATTTTGATAAGTACAGTAAGAAGATAGGTTGAGAGGGATATGGGCCAAACTCGGGACTAGTGTAGATGGGGCACGTTTGGTCGGAATGGGCAAGTTGAGCCGAAGGGCCTGTCTGTTTCCATGCTGTATGTCTCTCTATGACTACACGATACTCCACAATATAAAGTTTGATGACCCTGGCTGGGTCGTTGTCATCGGCAACGGTTTCACACCAGCTTTTGCCCGGAGTGTTTGAGGTGGAGGTGGAGGTGGGTCGATGTGAAGTAGAGACTTGGCCTCTCATCATAGCAGTGGTTGTCCATGTGTCACACACCAGCACGCATTCAGAATGCCTCACCTGAAACCTTTGGGTCACATATTATCATTCAAGCTATCCAGAACATTTATTGTGACTCCATAAATCATTGCAATTATAGCGTTAATTAACACCCCTGCAGAATATTTGAAATTGAGTTTAATTTAAGAAATTACCATCCATTACTTAATTACCATACAATTATGTTTATAGTCTAACCTTGTAAACAAAGATGTTAGTTTTTAAGTGGGAACTGCAGATGCTGGAAAATCGAAGGTACACAAAAAAGCTGGAGAAACTCAGCGGGTGCAGCAGCATCTATGGAGCGCAGGAAATAGGCAACGTTTCGGGCCGAAACCCTTCCGGGTTTCGGCCCGAAACGTTACCTATTTCCTTCCTGAAGGGTTTCGGCCCGAAACGTTGCCTATTTCCTTCGCTCCATAGATGCTGCTGCACCCGCTGAGCTTCTCCAGCTTTTTTGTGTGCCTAGAAATTAGATTCTGCTAGTTTCTGTGTAATACTAACATAGAAACATAGAAATTAGGTGCAGGAGTAGGCCATTCGGCCCTTCCAGCCTGCACCGCCATTCAATATGATCATGGCTGATCATCCAACTCAGTATCCCGTACCTGCCTTCTCTCCATACCCTCTGATCCCCTTAGCCACAAGGGCCACATCTAACTCCCTCTTAAATATAGCCACTGGACATGTTCTGTGTTTAATGCTAATATCTACTTACCCATCCCACTCGCTACGAACATCATACAGTGAACATATGGTGTGAGTAGTTTGAATTGATTGATACAGCACAGAAACTGACCCACCGAGTCCACACCAACTATCAATCACCCATTTACAGTAGTCTCGTGTTATTCCACATTCGCATCCATTCCCTCTGCATCAGGGGACAATTTTGCAGAGGTCAATCAACCCACAGACTCGCACGTCTTCAGCTGTGTTGCTGCACCACTGTACCGCCCAAAATCTATACTGGGGAAGAAAAAAAATCACTTTTCTGCCAAAGTTGTGTCGGGAAAAAAGACCTCTAATAGACCTCTCGGCTCAGTTCTCTCCAATACCGATGATGCAGTCAGTATTGATTCTGTAAATAATAACTTGGCGAGGGAAATGGCCTACCCCTTTTCTCAGCAAATGAATGGCAAGGGATTTTTACCTCCTGGTATCTCCTCAGTGCCTTTCATACCCGGTACTAGGAACCACCATTGCAGAGCTAAGATGAGGGAAGAACTGACAACTGTGGTTCCTACCCCCTGTGGCTACAAAGCAAAGTCCACAGCCAGCAATAGCTTTGCTGAATGCTGAATATTATTTGAAGGGGAAGTTTGATTGTCCAACAATGTGGCGTTGAGGGGCCCAAGAGAGGATTTTGGATGTTTAATTTGGCCAAAGAACAGGTCAATAACAAAATAATCATGCTTTCCTGGCTCTCCGTGTTTTCACCTTTGAATGGAACTTCAGTGGGAACCTGGTACATTTTGAGAGGAACTTGTTCTTTCATTGTGCTTAATAGAAGCATAGAAAATAGGTGCAGGAGTAGGCCATTCGGCCCTTCGAGCCTGCACCGCCATTCAATATGATCATGGCTGATCATCCAACTCAGTATCCCGTCCCTGCCTTCTCTCCATACCCCCTGATCCCTTTAGCCACAAGGGCCACATCTAACTCCCTCTTAAATGTAGCCAATGAACTGGCCTCAACTACCTTCTGTGGCAGAGAATTCCAGAGATTCACCACTCTCTGTGTGAAAAATGTTTTCCTCATCTCGGTCCTAAAATATTCCCCCCTTATCCTTAAATTAAGCTTCCATTGTTATTAGGTGCTGTGGATGAGAGGGGGGGGGGGGGGGGGGGGGGACAAGGGGAATGTGAAGAGTTTAAGCAGCTAATTAATAATAATAATAATAATAATTTGTTTATAGGGACAGTGCATATTAATGAACATTTGCATGTAAATATGCGAGATTGTAGCCAATCAGTAGCTAATTTCCGTCTCTAGTCCCAGGCAAAGGTAGGTGCAGTGTCTTATGAATTATGAACCAACCCCAACCTAACTGCAGTTGCTATTTAAAGATAAAGACACAAAGCGCTGGAGTAACTCAGCTGATCTGACAGCATCCCTGGAGAACATGGATAGGTGACTTTTCGGGTCTGGACCCTTCTTCAGTCAACAATGCTGCCTGACCCGGAGTTACTTCGGCATTTTGTGTCTTTCCTCGGTAAACCACCATCTGCAGTTTCTTGTTTCTACATTCTGACTGTCCTGCTGCAAAATCTACTCGTGGTCTACTTTGAAGAAGTTCCCCTGCAATCTGAAGAAGGAACGACACCTATCAATGTTCTCCGTGGATGCTGACTGAGTTACTCCAGCATTTTGTGTCTTTCCTTGGTAAACCGGCATCTGCAGTTCCTTGATCCTACCCTATAGTTGTTAGATTATTACCTGTGTTCCACTTCCTCTTCTTGCGTATGGCGTGCACAGCCTAAAGTTGTAAGACAACTTGTTCCGTTTGATGTTTAAGAAGGAACTGCAGATGCTGGAAAATCGAAGGTACACAAAAAAAAAGCTGGAGAAACTCAGCGGGTGAGGCAGCATCTATGGAGCGAAGGAAATAGGCAACGTTTCGGGCCGAAACCCTTCAGGAAGGAAATAGGCAACGTTTCGGGCCGAAACTTTTCAGGAAGGAAATAAGTAACGTTTCGGGCCGAAACCCTTCAGGGAGGAAATAGGTAACGTTTCGGGCCGAAACCCTTCAGGAAGGAAATAGGTAACGTTTCGGGCCGAAACCCAAGGGGTTTCGTCCCGAAACGTTGCCTATTTCCTTCGCTCCATAGATGCTGCTGCACCCGCTGAGTTTCTCCAGCTTTTTTTTGTGTACCTTTGTTCTGCTTGATCTTCCGTTTGTGCACGCCAGGTTGATTGCATTCGTCGAGACAGGGTGGACCACGTGAAGGTTGCAATCTCCCACCCCATTACCTCTGTTAATAAACTTCCTCTCCGCAGAGAAGTGCTGTATCTTAGGAATACCTTCATGGAGAATTTGCCCCTGAAAAACTGGTCAGAATGTCACCCAAAAAAGGTTACTGAACTAAGATGCTGCAAAGTGACGCGAGCCACATTAAGACTAAGCTAGTCTTCTTTAATCAACTCACCGGAACATAGATGACTAGAATGAAGTCGTGGCATTTGAGTCATAATCTGACAAGGCTGATGGCAGGTCACACAAAAGCTTAAAGATAAAAATACAGGGTGAATGTACCCAATCCTGCATGCTGACTTTTGTTAATTAATTTGGACAGCTTTGCATCCTCAAGGACTTCATTGATTAACAAACCAGATCAGCAACAAAAAAACAAAAGCTGATTTTAAGAGCATTAAACTATTTATTTCTGGAGAATATCTCGCTGACTGGTGAAATGGCTGTACAAGGTCAACTTTTTTAAAATGTATATCTGGCCACTTGACCTTGTTATGGAAGAGGCAATGCCATTCGTTTAGACGAGACACTTTTGACAGTGGAGAGACTTTCTGAGGACGTTGATGAAGTGAGGAATTTATTCCCTGTTCATGCTGCATCTTTCCCCCTGTTTCCTGATATCATCCGGCCCAAAAGGTCTGATACCTTGTGGGATTTGGTTACTTGAGGTCTATTTTCCTTGCCCAAGCGCCTATACAGCCCAACGCCAAAATCTCCGCAAAGCATGGCTCAGTTACTCCAGCACTTTGTGTTTTACTCGAGGTTCCTGCATCTGCAGTTCCATTCTGCCGGCTCTTGATTGAATTGATTGAAGCACACGGCATGGACACAGGCCCTTCGGCCCACCAAGTCCATGCCAACCATTGATCATCCGTCCACACTAGTTCCATTTCACATCCACTTTCAACACACTAGTGGCAATTTACAGAGGCCAGTTATCCCACAGACACGCACGTCTTTGGGACGTGGGAGGAAACCGGAGCACCCGGAGGAAACCCACACGGTCACAGGGAGAACGTGCAAACTCCACACATTTGTCGGGGCCTTATATGTGGTGACTCTTTGTGGGCCTTGTGCATGCAAAACAAAGTATCTCACCGTGACATGTGGCATGTGATAAATAATTCATTCATTCATTAGATGGCACCCGAGGTCAGGATCGAACCCAGGTTTAGTTTAGTTTGGGACAGCACCTCATATTCCGCTTGTGTCTGCATCCTGAGTCTGCATCCTGGGGGCATGAACATTGAATTCTCCCAATTTTGTTAGCCCTTGCTGTCTCCTCCCATCCCTCAGCCCTCGGGCTCCTCCTCCTCCTTTTTCCTTTCTTCTCCCCCCCCCCCCCTGTCTGAAGAAGGGTTTCGGCCCGAAACGTTGCCTATTTCCTTCGCTCCATAGATGCTGCTGCACCCGCTGAGTTTCTCCAGAATTTTTGTGTACCTTAGTTTAGTTTAGTTGAGTTCAGAGATACAGCGCAGAAACAGGCCCTTCAGCCCACCGAGTCCGGACCGACCAGTGATCCCCGCACATTAACACTACCCTACACACACCAGGGACAATTTTACATTGATAACCAAGCCAATTAACCTACAAACCTGCACGTCTTTGGAGTGTGGGATGAAACCAAAGATCTCGGAGCAAACCGACGCAGGTCACGGGGAGAACGTACAAGCTCCATACAGAGAGAACCAGTAGTCGGGATCGAACCCGGGTCTCTACTGTTGTAAGGCAGCAACTCTACCGCTGCGCCACCGTGCCACGAGGTCTCATAGAAACGTAGAAAATAGGTGCAGGAGTAGGCCATTCGGCCCTTCAAGCCTGCACCGCCATTCAATATGATCATGGCTGATCATCCAACTCAGTATCCTGTACCTGCCTTCTCTCCATACCCCCTGATCCCTTTAGCCACAAGGGCCACATCTAACTCCCTCTTAAATATAGCCAATTAACTGGCCTCAACTACCTTCTGTGGCAGAGAGTTCCAGAGATTTACCACTCTCTGTGTGAAAAATGTTTTTCTCATCTCGGTCCTAAAGGATTTCCCCTTTATCCTTAAACTGTGACCCCTTGTTCTGGACTTCCCCAACATTGGGAGCAATCTTCCTGCATCTAGCCTGTCCAACCCCTTAAGAATTTTGTAAGTTTCCATAAGGTCCCCCCTCAATCTTCTAAATTCTAGCGAGTACAAGCGAGTACTAAGTCTCTTGTGCTGTGAGGCAGTAGCTCTACCAGCTCCACCACTGTGGCCAAAAGTCAGAAGACTGTCTAATCGGGGTGGCTGGTTTCCATCTCAGTCAAACCTTGCACACAAGTGCTGAGAAACAATCACGCTTTTATTTCAAGCACATTAAAAAAAAAATTAAAAAGCAAAAAACTGTAAGCAGTTCTCTCATGGCAAAGAATGAATGATGATCATGAGATGGACCGTGGCAGGAAATGAATAAACAAACTATTATTATTATTATTATGGGTGCAATTTAAACTAATAATACATGTGACCAGAGCTGTAATTACTGGCTAGTATCCGACGAGAAGTGAGCTGAAGAAATCCACTTGGAGGACTAAAGAGTAAAATCTTTGCTTGCCTGCCTGGTCCAAAAAAAATTGATCGATCGTACAGCTGCAGACACCATTTAATCCAAGTCATTTTAGGAATATCTGTATCTTGTTGCACGACAGGAGGAGATAAGGGTTTTTTCATGGGGTGACCTCGTCTAATGTTAATTATATAGAGACATAGAACAGTGTAGCACAGAAACAGGCCCTTCATTTCAACATCGTTTCAGCGGTTTCGTCCGTTGACTTGTCTAAACCTGTTCTGAACAGATGATTTCCAAATTGTTTACACTTAAGTACATGAAGCCATTCCTTAAAAGGTCTCATTGGAAAATTAAGACTGTTACCCTTGTTCCTCAACCTGCTCAATTAACAGAAGTAGTTTCTCTCTATGTTTAAGAAGGAACTGCAGATGCTGGAAAATCGAAGGTACACAAAAATGCTGGAGAAACTCAGCGGGTGCAGCAGCATCTATGGAGCGAAGGAAATAGGCAACGTTTCGGGACGAAACCCTGAAGGGTTTCGGGCCGAAACGTTACCTATTTCCTTCCTGAAGGGTTTTGGCCCGAAACGTTACCTATTTCCTTCGCTCCATAGATGCTGCTGCACCCGCTGAGTTTCTCCAGCATTTTTATGTACCTTCTAGTTTCTCTCTATCTGTTCCAATAGTTCTGTTAAATACCATAAAAATGTTTTACTTCTCTGGAACTTCTCTGGAATTCTCTGCCACAGAATGTAGTCGAGGCCACAGTTCATTGGCTATATTTAAGAGGGGTTTAGATGTGGCCCTTGTGGCTAAAGTGGGACGACAGATGGCACAATGAGCTAAGTGTTCGGCTGGCAACCGGAAGGTAGCCGGTTCGAATCCCGCTTGGAGTGCATACTGTCGTTGTGTCCTTGGGCAAGACACTTCACCCACCTTTGCCTGTGTGTGAATGTGTGTGAATGTGTGTGAGTGATTGGTGGTGGTCGGAGGGGCCGTAGGCGCAGATTGGCAGCCACGCTTCCGTCAGTCTGCCCCAGGGCAGCTGTGGCTACAGAAGTAGCTTACCACCACCGAGTGTGACTGAGGAGTGAATGAATAATGCGATGTAAAGCGCCTTGAGTATTAGAAAGGCGCTATATAAATCCCATCCATTATTATTATTATTAAAGGGATCAGGGGGTATGGAGAGAAGGCAGGTACAGGATACTGAGTTGGATGATCAGCCATGATCATATTGAATGGCGGTGCAGGCTCGAAGGGCCGAATGGCCTACTCCTGCACCTAGTTTCTATGTTTCTATTTTCCTACATTTCCATTTCCCCTGTTCTATAATGAACTATATAATGTTTACAGGAAAGGATGCCATTAGGGGAAAGACTGATTTCAACATTGATAATGGCTGAATACTCTGCCTCCTCTGACCATGGTAACTGTGTACATAATCCATTCTTCTAAATCCAGAGGCACAAAAGATCATAACATCATAAGAGATAGGAGCAGAATTAGGTCATTCAGCTCATCGAGTCTACTCCGCCATTTGATCATGGCTGATCTATCTCTCCCTCCTAATCCCACTGCAGATTGCTGATGCTGGAATCTTGAGCAAAGCACAAAGTGCTGGAGTAACTCAGTGATTCAGGTAGCATCCACAGAGGAAATGGATCCGTAGAGAAGATGGGACTCATCTTCACATGGGACCCTTCTTGAGTCCAACGAAGGATCCTGACCCGAATCATCGCCTATCCATTTCCTCTACGGATGCTGCCTGGCCCGCTGAGTTACCTCAGCATTTTGTGTTTTGCTTTTAAATCCAAAGTTTGTTCAAATTAAATTTTCCAAGTTACTGTGGAGAAAAACAATAGCATAGTTCGGAGCTGAGAATCAAAAGGTGATTTATTATTTCCTGGTGCTTAAGGATGCATATTAGTGCTTAGAATAAGAGCTGGAATGTCTGGAGAAGAGATTTAGTATTAGAGCTTAAGACTGCCAGGGGGATTAAGGATCTACAGTATGAATGGAAATGAAATAAAGCATAAAGCCTTCAGCCAGCGCTTATTAAGCATTTATATCAACTGTTGTCTTCAGGTTGAAGCAGTAAAACGAACGACATGGTGGCGCAGGGATAGAGTTGCTGCCTTACAGAGATCTGGGTTCGATCCTAACTACGGGTGCTGTCTGTGTGGAGTTTGCACATTTCTCCCCGTGACCTGGGTGGGTTTTCTCCTGGTGCTCCAGTTTCCTCCCATATTCCAAAGACTCTGCAACATACTCCAGCACTTTGTGTGGGGTTTTTTTTCCCCGTAAACAAGCATCTGCAGTTCCCTAAGTCTCAAGATCAGATGGAAAGTTAGGCAGAGTGCTTGCAGATGGGATTCAATCAGGACAGATGCGAGATGATGCACTTTGGCAAGTCAGGTAGGGGTAGAACATACACAATAAGTGGAAAGATGCTGAAGAATGTTGATAACCAGATGGGCCTTGGCTTCAAGTTCATAGTTCCCTGAAAGTTGCCACAGACAGATTGGTGAAGGAGGCCTTCATAAGATGAAGCATAGAACATAAAATCTGGTATGAAGATAGACATAAAATGCTGGAGTAACTCAGCGGGACAGGCAGCATCTCTGGGGAACAGGAGTGTGTCATGTTTTGGGTCGAGATGCTTCTTCAGAATACAGACATGTCTGAACAAGGGTCGCAACCTGAAACACCACCTACTCATTTTCTCCAGAGAAGCTGCTTAACACGCTGAGTCACTCCAGTATTTTGTGTCTATCTTCAGTGTAAACCAGCATCTGCAGTTCCTTCCGACATGTAAAAGTTGGGATACTACGTTGCAGTTTTACAAAACATCGGTTGGACTGCTCTTGAAGCTCTGTGTGAAGCTCTGATTGCCGTGTTGTGTTATCTCACCTGCATCCACTCCTCACACGCTATGGGCATTATACAGAGGGCCAATGAACCCGCACGCCTGCGGGATGTGAGAGGAAACTGGAACACCCGGAGGAAACCCACGCGGTCACAGGGAGAACGTGCAAACTGCACACAGACAGCACCCGAGGTCAGGATCGAACCCGTGTCTCTGGCGCTGTGAGGCAGCAACTCTACCCGCTGCTCTACGGTGCCACCTGTGGGAAGGATGTGGTTACGCTGGAGGGAGTGCTTGCTTTTCCCGGGAACAAAGGAGGCGGAGGAGAATCGTGACAGAGGTATCATCTTGTTCCTGTGGCAGTGGTGCAAAAAACTAAAGGGTTTAAGGTGAGAGGAAGATGTTTCGAGGGAGTTCTGAGGAGAAAGATTTGTTTTTTTCACAGAGATTGGTTGATATCTGGAACTCACTGCCAGAGAAGGTGGTGAAATCAAATACAATTATTGATAATTTAAGAGACATTTCGTCAAGGCTTAATAAAATATGGATTAATGTAGATGGGTAAAATGGTCAGCATGGACCTGGTGGGCCGAAGGGCCCGTTTCTGAGCTGTAGTGTTCTACGACTCAATGAAATGGAAAAGCTGAAGGTATAGAGTTTAGAATTTAGAGATACAGTGTAGAAGCAGGCACTTCAGCACCGCCCATGTCCACCAGCGACCATCCGGCTGTCCACTAGTTCTATACTATCCCATCCTACACACTAGGGGCAATTTACAGAAGCCATTTAACCTACAAACCTGCATGTGGAATGTGGGAGGAAACTGGAGCACCCAGAGGAAACCCACGAGGTCAGAGAGAGAACGTACAAACCCTGCACAGTCTGCACCCATGGTCGGAATCGAACTCTCGTCTGTGGCGCTGAAAGGCAGCAACTCTACCGCTGCGCCACCGTGCCATTATGTTATATTTATATTATATTGCAAGAGTTCAGGAAGATGCAGGAAGTTTGTTCCCGATGTTGGGGAAGTCCAGAACAAGGGGTCACAGTTTAAGGATAAGGGGGGAATCTTTTAGGACCGAGATGAGATAAAACATTTTTCACACAGAGAGTGGTGAATCTCTGGAACTCTCTGCCACAGAAGGTAGTTGAGGCCAGTTCATTGGCTATATTTAAGAGGGAGTTAGATGTGGCCCTTGTGGCTAAAGGGATCAGGGGGTATGGAGAGAAGGCAGGTGCAGGATACTGAGTTGGATGATCAGCCATGATCATATTGAATGGCGGTGCAGGCTCGAAGGGCCGAATGGCCTCTACTCCTGCACCTATTTTCTATGTTTCTATGTTTCAGTGAATGCAGCAGAAAATGGGAGAGAGGCTGTGATTGCCAAATGAATGATAGGAGATACCACAATCTACCTCTTTGGTGACCCTCGGACTATCTTTGATCGGACGTTGCTGGCTTTACCTTGCACGAAACGTTATTCCCCTATCATGTATCTGTGCACTGTAAATGGATCGATTGTAATCATGTATTGTCTTTCTGCTGACTGGTTGGCAAGCAACAACAGCTTTTCTTTGTACCTCGGTACACGTGACAATAAACTAAACTGAAACTGAATCCATTAATGAGGACCAACCATACTGCCTCAAAAAATGAAAGCACTTCCATTTCTGAGGCACCTTCCACATCCCCAAGCCCATTGATTGTGCTTTACAGGAAGAAAGCACTTGTGATGGTCAGTCACGGTTGTACACTTGGCAACACAGGACACGATCCCACAGTCAGGTCTGTTAAAGGATTAGACAATCTGATGTGTAGCAGCATCTATGGAGCGAAGGAAAAAGGCAACGTTTCGGGCCGAAACCCTTCAGGTAGGAAATAGGTAACGTTTCGGGCCGAAACCATTCAGGAAGGAAATAGGTAACGTTTCGGGCCGAAACCCTTCAGGGTTTCGGCCCGAAACGTTGCCTATTTCCTTCGCTCCATAGATGCTGAGTTTCTCCAGCATTTTTGTCTACCTTCGATTTTCCAGCATCTGCAGTTCCTTCTTAAACAGACAATCTGATGTAGTGCGTTCTGATGAGTTTGCTGAGGAATAACTATCGGACAGGGACCAGGAAATAGTCACCACTCCTTGACAGACTAGTACTATGGGCATCCTTCATATCTACTTGGGGTTAGAGAGGGCCTGAGTTTAACATGAAATGCTGGATACTCTGTTCAAAGGGAAGCACAGAGTTAACAGTTCAGGTTGAAGATTCTTCATCGGAATTAAGTTTAGTGTCTCATTCAAGAGACAACAGCACTCAAGTCGTGAAGTTAAATCCCACAAGCTTCTGACTCAGAGCTGAGAGTGCAGCCTTAATGAGCCAAAATAATCTGCTGATTCATGCACCAACCTTGGCAACATTTATAATATGTTTTTGTTCGTTTCGTTTAGTTTAGAGATACAGCGTGGAAACACTGAGCAGCGATCCCCGCACATTAACACTGCCCCACACACACTAGCGACAATTTTACATTTACACCAAGTCAATTAACCTACAAAACCTGTACGTCTTCAGTGTGGGAGGAAATCGAAAAAACCCCACTCAGGTCTCGGGGAGAACGTACAAACTCCGTGTAGACAGCACCCGTAGTCGGGATCGAACCCTGGTCTCCGGCGCTGTAAGGCAGCAACTCTACCCGCTGCGCCACCGTGCCGCCCTTCTTGTTGTGAGTGCGGTGCAGGAAAGACGTTCTGTCTTGTGGGTCTTGCCTCTTCCCAGCACCCCACTCAATGAACCATGTCAATCCGAAACGCCGTCCCAAACCGAAACATCGTCTATCCATTCCTTCCACAGATGCAGCCTGACGCGTTGAGATTCTCCACAAAGTGAGCTGAAGTTGAGCTGCAGCGATACATTCCACTGAAAACAGGGAACTCAGCACTAACCAGATTCAATACAGAATGTGTACATATAAGTATCTATTCTTGCCATAGAGGGAGCACAGAGAAGGATCACCAGACTGATTCCTGGGATGGCAGGACTTTCATATGAAGAAAGACTGGATAGACTCGGCTTGTACTTACTAGAATTTAGAAGATTGAGGGGGGATCTTATAGAAACTTACAAAATTCTTAAGGGGTTGGACGGGCTAGATGCAGGAAGATTATTCCCGATGTTGGGGAAGTCCAGAACAAGGGGTCACAGTTTAAGGATAAGGGGGAAGTCTTTTAGGACCGAGATGAGAAAATCATTTTTTACACAGAGAGTGGTGAATCTGTGGAATTCTCTGCCACAGAAGGTAGTTGAGGCCACAGTTCATTGGCTATATTTAAGAGGGAGTTAGATGTGGCCCTTGTGGCTAAGGGGATCAGGGGGTATGGAGAGAAGGCAGGTATGGGATACTGAGTTGGATGATCAGCCATGATCATATTGAATGGCGGTGCAGGCTCGAAGGGCCGAATGGCCTACTCCTGCACCTATTTTCTATGTTTCTATGTTTCTATGTTTCTAATATTCATACATAAACATAGGAGGCCTATGCTACTTTCTCAGAGGATATACATTGTGAGGATTGGTAGGCAATGTTGAGTTAGGTCCGAGTAGTAAGATTCAGACGGAAAAATTAATTTGCTATTTTTGCTGAAGAAACTACGTAACTGAATCAACCTAATTCAATTTTAACTTCATGAATGATCTCAGAATTTGACATCTGTTTTATAATCTGTGATCTCATCTGTTTTTTTCTGTGGATGGAACAGATCAGAACATTGTTTGGCACTTTGAATCATTGCGGCTTCAAGATCAAAAACAGGCCCCGGCCCATCGAGTCCTCAACCTGCTAACTCTCCGTAGACAGGTTTCGAGGCTGCAATGGTCTCAACAAGAACCGCAGGCTTGGAAATACTGAATTTTCCCAGTGTATTTAATGATGGTCGGATTGAATGGATTTGAATAACTTTGCTCTTTGTCCTCTTTCTCACAAATTTGCTCATTTTGTTATTACAGTAAAGGAGCTCATAAATAGGATGATCTATACATCCTCTCTAGCTGCTTCTGCCGATCAGTGAGGTTATGGTTGAGCAGTGACCAGGCATTTCCCAAGTCCTTCAATAAGTTTACCGATCAAAAATATAACTATCTCAGCTCCCGCCAACTAGAGAGCGGTTCTGACCTCCCATCTACCACTTTGGAGACTTCGAACTATCTTAAATCAGACTTTATCTTCATTTCAGTTCAGTTTAGTTTATTGTCACGTGTATCAAGGCTACTGTGTAAAGCTTTTGTGGTTAACCAGTCAGCGGAAAGACAATACATAATCGAGCCATTCGCAGTGTACAGATCCATGCAAAGGGAATAATGTGGATGACGTTCCGTGCAAGATGAAGTCCAGTAAACTCTGATCAAGGATAGGGTCACAGTTTAAGGATAAGAGGGAAGTCTTTTAGGACCGAGATGAGAAAATCATTTTTTTACACAGAGAGTGGTGAATCTGTGGAATTCTCTGCCACGGAAGGTAGTTGAGGCCAGTTCATTGGCTATATTTAAGAGGGAGTTAGATGTGGCCCTCGTGGCTAAAGGGATCAGGGGGTATGGAGAGAAGGCAGGTACGGAATATTGATTTGGATGATCAGCCATGATCATATTGAATGGCGGTGCAAGCTCGAAGGGCCGAATGGCCTACTCCTGCAGTTATTTTCTATGTTTCTATGTTTCTATGTTAGTCCAAGTATCCCCAACGAGGTAGATAAGAATTGGTGTTGGCATCATGTTCGGCATGGACATTGTGGGCCGAAGGGCCTGTTACTGTGCTGTACTGTTCGACGTTCTATGTCCCTCCAGCACTTTGTTTTTAATTCCTACAGACCTGGCTCCAAGATGTTACACCTTGACTCTTGGTCCTCGATTCCCCAAACAGAGAACATTTCTTTCTATTGAACCTCCCAGCTCTGCTCAATGTCTAAAGGACGTCCAACAAATGACCCTTTGACCTTTCAAATTCCAGGAGCACACCGCCGCCATTTTGGTAATCTCTCCCGGCAACACATGTTTGCAACCTTCCATCCACAATCATCAGGTGATATCCTTCCTTTTCTGCAATCGACTAAACAAGGCAAAACTACTTACATGTTGCAAACACATTCGCTGCAGGCAAAAGTGTCACAAGGTTTGTGTAACCAAATAACCTCATTCATATGTTACTGCGAATATTCCAAACACACAGAAACATTACTTTGAGGTCAATCGCTCAAAAGGCAAAAAAGCGCAGATGCTGGAAATCTGAAATAAAATGGTGGAGAACCTCAGCAGGTAGGGCAGCATATGTGGAGAGAGTGGTAGAGTCCCAGCCCAAAACGACGTCTATCCATGTGTGCTCCAGAGATGCTGCTTGACTCACTGAGTCGCTCCCATCACTTTGTGTTCTATGCAAGATTCTGCATCTGCAGTTTCTTGTGTCTCCACCTAATATTTCTGTTTGAATATCTTTTGTCAGGGCTGGAGAAGTGAGGAGACAAGTATGGAAAGCTGCTGCAGAGAAGGGAAGGGGTGGGGAGATCAAAGGGAATGCCTGAAATGGGTTGGAAATCAAAATGCTTCACAGAACTGTGGGTGAATGCGTGTCGGTCGCAGTTGATGGGCCTGAGGGAGGTGTACAGAGGAGTTGAACGAGGCCAGTCAGAGAGGGGAAAAAAACAAGTAGGATTGTGTGATGCAGAGAATAGGAATTCTCCTGAGATCTAAAGTAAGAGAATGTGGGAGAAAGCGGCTGATTAGACATCTGCGGAGTGGGAAAAGCTGAGTCATGTCAACAGGCGATGATTGCATAAGACCAATCACTCGACTGGCAGTGAGTGTTCCCTTGACAATGGAATGGTGGAGCAGCGGTTAGAGCTGCTGCCTCGCAACTCCAGGGACCCGGGTTCAATCCTGACCTCGGGTGCTCTCTGTGTCGAGTTTGCCGTAGTCAGGATCGAACTTGGGTCTCTGGCGCTGTGAGGCAGCAACTCTACCGCTGCGCCGCCGTGCCAGTGGCCTTTGGAGAAATAAGGTAATGTCAACCATGCATGGCTGTGTGGGGTGGAGGGGCATGTGCCAATAGGCAATAGACAATAGGTGCAGGAGTAGGCCATTCGGCCCTTCGAGCCAGCACCGCCATTCAATGTGATCATGGCTGATCATCCACAATCAGTACCCCGTTCCTGCCTTCTCCCCATATCCCCTAGATGACCTGTGCACAGGCAGGGAGGAGAGGTCAGAGAATATTGGGAAAACTCCCAGATTAGATGTATCAGGTCGGTATCAACATTAACTGTTAGTCCTTGGGTAGGGCTGGGTTGGATTTGATTTTAAAATGTCTGAAGGGTTTTTGCATGGTATTCCGTTTTATATATTTTTACAATTCTTCTGAATAAAGTGTATTTTTAGAAAAAACGAATGGGTAAATCAGTTGCCCCCCCCCCCCCCCCCCCCCCCCCCCCCCCCCCCCTTTGCTCCTGAACCCTATACGTCAGGCCTGTGTGCAGAACAATCTGTTCTAACCTGATTATCCACAGGGTAACAGCCTGCTTTGTGAAGGACAGTCTGCTGCTGGATTAGAGTCAGAGCTGATGAATTATCAGCCAACCGGTCAGGGGGAGATGGGGGGGAGTGAGATGGCTTCAATCATATCAGGGGATTGACGTGGACTGGTCGGGGATTACTGAAGCTACATTCACAGCCCACTGGCTGTGCGTTATATCTCACTTCCCTACATAGATGCAAGTTAAAGGAGCAATGTGCACACTTTCTGGCATTAATTAACTCGACTTTAGTAACAGTAAATTGTGCTCAGATCATTCTCGGTAACCTGTCTGATTGAATTAAACCATACAAGGAACGGGGTGCTTGGGTTTCCACACATATCCCAAAGACGTGCAGGTTAGTAGGTTAATTGGCCTCTGTAAATTATCCCTCGTGTGTAGGATAGAACGAGCGTATGGGTGATTGAGGTCGGCGTGGACTCGGTGGGGCGAAGGGCCTGTTTCCACGTTGTATCTCTAAATTAAACTAAACTAAACTAAAGGCGGCCAATATCGTCAGAGACCCACACCACCCTGGCCGTCATCTGATTTCACTCTAATAGCCCTGTCCCACGGTACGAGTTCATTCCAAGAGCTCTCCCGAGTTTAAAAAAAATCAAACTCGTGGTAAGCACGGAGAATGAACGTAGCGGGTACATCGGAGCTCGGGGACATCTCTTAGCGGCTCGTAACGCTAACGGCAGGTACTCGGGAAGACTCGCTAATGGCAGGTAAGCGCGGGAAGACTCGTGAAGATTTTTCAACGTGTTGAAAAATGTCCACGAGAGCCCCAAGTACCGACGAGCGGCCATTACCGTAAATCTCCGAATTCGAATCAGGGCAAACTCGGGAGAGCTCTTGGAATGAACTCGTACCGTGGGACAGGGGTTTAACCATCAGGAGTCTGAAAACCATGACCACCAGGTTCAAGAATTGGTTCTTCCACACACAACCAACAGGTACTTGAACACTTCACAACAATAACCTCAACAATGAACTTCTAAGGACTGCCTTTGGTGGCACGAAGGACTTTAGGCTTTTCTGCACAGGTGCACAGGACAAGAGTCAAGAGTGTTTCATTGTCATATGTATCAACAAAGAAACAATGACATTACTACATGCAGGAGCATAAAAGGCCGGTGAACACAATACTCAGAGATAATATGTAATAAAGAAAAAAAAACAATAAATTAATAACCAATACAAGTGCAAAACCTTAACTCTAAAGTCCAAATATTTCCCCTTACCAATTTCATATAAGCTATTCAGAAGATAAAGTTACTCAGTGGGCCAGGCAGCATCTCTGGATAGAAGGAATGGGTGACATTTCGGATCGAGACCCTTCTTCAGACTGAGAGTCAGGGTAGAGAGAGACAAAGAGATAAGGTGTGAAAACTGAGACATCAAAAGAGATGGTGATCAAGGTAAATGTGGGGTGGAAGATTGCAACCTTCACGTGGTCCGCCCTGTTTCGACTAATGCAATCAACTCGACGTGCACAAACGGAAGATCAAATAGAACAAGTTGTCCTACAACTTTAGGCTGTGCACGCCACACGAAAGAAGAAGGTAAATGTAGAATGTTAGCTTGGGGAAGGTGACAACAAAGCAAACAGAGATAAAATGTAATCGAGGACAGTCAGACTGGTGGGAGAACTGGGAAGGGGGAAGGGATGGAGAGAGAGGGGAAAGCAAGGGTTACTTGAAGTTAGAGAAGTCAATGTTCATATCGCTGGGGTGCAAGCTGCTCAAGCAAAATACGAGTTGCTGTTCCTCCAATAAGTTATTTCCTAACAATTATATTACAAGGAAGCTTTAGCTTATGAAACCATATTTCTCTTTGATTTCTGCTCGGTGCTGCCACAGATATTATTGTGCTTTCTTCTGACGTAAGTTGTGACCCTCTACACTTAAGTCACAAGAGCTTCCAGTTTAATCAAAAAATATTTAGCTTAAAAAATAGATTTAATTTCAAACAGGAACAATAATCTGTTGTAACAGCAATGACAGATATGTGAAGTATAAATAAACAAATAACACACGGTCATGGCAAGGATATTAAGGTCTGAATCCAGCTCTTTTCCCCTTATCTTTAGTTTGGTTTAGTTTAGAGACACAGTGCGGAAACAGGCCCTCCTGCCACCGAGTCCGTGCCGACCAGCAACACACTGACTAGTGCTATCCTACACACAAAGGACAATTTACAATCTTTACCAAAGCCAATTAACTTACAAACCTGTACTTTTTTTGGAGTGTGAGAGTGGAGTGGAGTGGAGCACCCGGAGAAAACCCACGTGGTCACAGGGAGAACGTACAAGCTCCATACAGACAGCACACAAGTATATTGGGGGATCCATGGTGAGGACTGGGAGGTGGAGGGGAGGCAGGGAACTGAAGGACCATGCAGACAGCTTGAGTGACCACTCAGTTGGAGGGATTTGAATGAATGAATGAATGAATGAATGAATGAATGAATGAATGAATGAATTATATTTTACTCAGTTGGAGGGATTTGAATGAATGAATGAATGAATGAATGAATGAATGAATGAATGAATGACTGACTGAATGAATGAATGAATGAATGAATGAATGAATGAATGAATGAATGATATTTTACTCAGTTGGAGGGATTTGAATGAATGAATGAATGATATTTTACTCGGAGGGATTTGAATGAATGAATAGAAACATAGAAACATAGAAAGTAGGTGCGAGAGTAGACCACCAGGTCCATCGAGCCCGCACCGCCATTCGCTCATGGCTGAACACTAAACAGACACACTTACCCACAAACAGTAGACACAAGACACAGAACACAAGACACTACCCTCCCCTTTATACCGCTATCACCCCTCTCCACCCCAAGAACCTCGTGATCTCCTGGGGGAGGCAAAAAAACGGATAAAAACCCAGGTCCAATTCGGGAAAAAAATCCGGGAAATTCCTCTCCGACCCCAATCCAGGCGATCGACACTTGTCCAGGAGATCACTCAGGTCTTACTATACTAACCATACCTAGGTCCATATCCCTGCCCTCTCCCCGTAGCCCCTTATCCCCTTGGCAGCTAAAAAACCATCTATTTTAGTCTTAAATATATTTAAAGTTTCTGCTTCCACTGCTCCCTGGGGCAGTGAATTCCATAAATTAACCACCCTCTGGGTGAAGAAGTTCTTCCTCATCTCAGTTTTAAAAGAGCCCCCCCTTATTCTGCAACTATGTCCCCTAGTTCTAGTTTCCCCGATCATTGGGAACATCCTCGGTGCATCCACCCGATCAAGGCCCCTCACGATCTTATATGTTTCAATGAGATCGCCTCTCATTCTTCTAAACTCCAAAGAGTAGAGTTCCAGCCTACTTAACCTTTCCTCATATGTCAATCCCCTCATTGCAGGAATTAATCTTGTAAACCTTCGCTGCACTGCCTCCAGGGCTAGTACATCCTTTCTTAAGTATGGACCCCAGAACTGTACACAGTATTCCAAATGTGGTCTCACTAATACTGTGAATGAATGAATGAATGAATGAATGAATGAATGAATGAATGAATGATATTTTACTCAGTTGGAGGGATTTGAATGAATGATATTTTACTCAGTTGGAGGGATTTGTTAACATTATAGTTTAAACATGTGAATTAAATAAAATACCAGAGCAAAAGGAGGCTACAAACGTTTGGTTATTGAGTAGAGTTACTGCTCATGGAAAAAAGCTGTTTTACTTCACTTTTACTACACTGATACAAATAAATTGTTTTATACAAATGATAATTGGCCATAGATGTTTATGGGGAAAATTCTATCCCATTCTGAAATGTCATTGACATCACAATTCAAACAAAAGACAAAATGTTCTTCTAGTTTCAAGATAAGTACTGCTGTGTCAAATAAATTACTCCACCAGATAGCTAATCAATTGCGAACAATGCATAAGTGAATTAGAGATGAACAGGGTCACCGTACTACATATGCTTTATGCTGGATGATAGAAACTGCAGCTGAATGAGTGGCCATGGGCAGTGCTGTAGGAAGCAGCATAACCTAAGATAGACAGAAAATGCTGGGGTAACTCAGCGGGACAAGCAGCATCTCTGGAGAGAAGGAATGGGTGACGTTTCAGGCCACTTGGTCCAGTAACTTTTAAGAGCCAATTGAACTGTCCGTCTGTGGAATTCTCTGCCTCAGAGGGCAGTGGAGGCAGGTTCTCTGGATGCTTTCAAGAGTAAGCTAGATAGGGCTCTTAAAAATAGCGGAGTCAGGGGATATGGGGAAAAGGCAGGAACGGGGTACTGATTGGGGATGATCAGCCATGATCACATTGAGTGGTGGTGCTGGCTCAAAGGGCCGATTGGCCTACTCCTGCACCTATTGTCTATTGTCTATTGTCTATTGAACAGGTACTTGGATTGGAGAGCTTTAGAGGGATATGGGCCAAGCACGGGCAGGTGTAGATGGGGCATGTTGGTTAGCATGAGCAAGTTGGGCTGAAGGGCCTGTTTCCACGCTGTATGACTCAATGACACCATAAATAGTCACTGTAAATTGCCTCCAGGTTGTGTAGAGGTGTGATAGAATCTGGGGGTAATTAAAAAAAAAATTAGATTAGTGTAAAAAAGTGGGCTCAGTGATCAGTGTGGGCATGGTGGGCAGAGAGTTCATTTTCCTCGCAGCACTCTATGACTGTTACTTTTAGTTTTAGTTTCGGGATACGTCTCGTAAACCGGCCCTTCGGCCCACTGGGTCCGCGCCGACCAGCGATCCCCGCATATTAACACTCTCCTACACACACCAGGGACAATTTTCACAATTACACCAAGTCAATTTACCTACAAACCTGTACGTCTTTGGAGTGTGGGAGGAGACCGAATATCTCGGAGAAAACCCCACGCAGGTCACGGGGAGAACGTACAAACTCCGTACAGACAGCACCCGTAGTCGGGATCGAACCCGGATCTCCGGCCCTGCAAGCGCTGTAAGGCAGCAACTCTACCGCTGCGCCTCCGTGCCGCCTTACTTGTGGGGAGGAGGGGAGATTGGGGAGGGGAGGGGGACAATGAGGGTGCGTCCGAATGGCAGGGGTAGAGATGGGAGGGTGAGGGGGGGTGGTAGTGGCAGGGGAGCAGATTCGAGTACGAGGGCCAAGACTGATAGAAGGGCTACCGGAAAATATTCGTCACAAATGGCTTTATGTCCAACACAAACGATGAAAAGCCTATCCGATTAAAACAAGAAAAGCAAATCGCTTAACACTTCCAGCGTTAGCAAATTGCAACCTGCACATTTTTCCAAGGATATGTCAACGGCGTAAAAGTAAATAGGTTTACACGGACAACGTGTGTTAAAGGAATTCTGCCCCGTGGAGTGAAATGTGTCGGTCAATGAATGATGCATTTACGTAAATAAAATAGAAAATGGTGGAAAGAAACAATGGTCAGTAAGTCTTTGTGGAGAGACAAACTGCGCTAACATTTCATGGTGATAATCTATGGTGAGATCTGGTAAAATAGGATCTGTAACGTTGACTCAGACCCGGCACATTCAACACTCCATTATATTTTGTTTTACAACAGCTGCAACTCTTTCTGATTCATTCAGCTACTGTGAAATGCTAAGTTAAAATGACATGCAGATAAGATTTCCAGTGGATAAAACATAGATAAAATGTGCTTTCAATATTTCAAGCAGGCTGGGAAAGCAGGTCAAGTGAAGATAATTATGCAGTATTAACTAGATGCACCATCTAGTTGAGCGCATGGCACAAATCTCCTTGCCAGGACTGTGGGAGCACAGGGTGGAACCTTGCACTGAAGTGCTCTCCACTGTATTGGGTGGCATGACCAATATGCTTGAGGGAATTGATTCAGATCGGGTTTACAGCTCAGAATTGGGCATCCATGAAGAGCTGCGGGCTATTTCAACAGAATTATTCACGGCATGCAGTTATAAATCAGGCATTCGCCCAACCCTTCCATTTTACCCGAAGATCCAAAATAGATCATAGCGCTTCTGGATATAGGAGAGAAAACCGGACCAAATAATGTTCACATCCCGATGTGGAGGATAGATCTGCAGATGTTGGTTTAAATCAAAGATAGACACAAAATGCTGGAGTAACTCAGCGGGGCAGGCAGCATCTCTGGAGAGAAGGAATGGGTGACGTTTTGCGTCGAGACCCTTTTAGTTTAGTTTAGAGATACAGCACGGAAACAGGCCCTTCGGCCCACCGGGTCCGCGCCGACCAGGGATCCCCACACATTAACACCATCCTACACCCATTAGGGACAATTCGTACATTTACCAAATGTAATTTGGTAAGGCTGCATTTGGAATATTGTGAGCAGTTTTGGGCCCCGTATCTGAGGAAGGATGTGCTGGCTCTGGAGGGGGTCCAGAGGAGGTTTACAAGAATGATCCCAGGAATTAGTGGGTTAACCATTTGCTGAGCGTTTGTCGGCACTGGGCCTGTACTCGCTGGAATTTTTGAAGAATGAGGGGGGGGCCTCATTGAAATGCACAGAATAGTGAAAGACTTGGATAGAGTGGGAGAGGATGTTTCCACTAGTGGGAGAGTCCAGGACTGGAGGTCTCATCCTCAAAATTAAAGGATGTTCTTTTAGGAAGGAAATGAGGAGGAATTTCTTTAGTCAGAGGGTGGTGAATCTGTGGAATTCTTTGCCACAGAAGGCTGTGGAGGCCAAGTCGGTGGATATACTTAAGGCAGAGATAGATTTTTGATTAATGCGGGTGTCAGAGGAAATGGGGAGAAGGCAGGCGAATGGGGTTAGGAGGGAGAGATAGATCAGCCGTGATTGAATGGCGGAGTAGACTTGATGGGCCGAATGGCCTAATTGTGCTCCTAGCGCGTATGATTTTAAGCTCTTAAACTCTATTCACCATTACTCAGCCCACCTGCACAATGCACAATAAGTGTAACTCCATTGGAACTGCTGAGTCAGATGGACTGTTGAAATAGCTGGGTGCTCTCCAGGTGTTCTGGGCTGTATCATTGCTTCTCCATTTACCAAAGGGAAGGGTTTCAGGAAAATCTTTTGTGAAGCAATATTTCATAAATCAGAAAGGCCGGGCAAGGAAAGGACATTGAGGGTGATTTGTATCGTATCAGGGGTAAAAAGTGACATATTATCTGACATAGTGAAAAATAGATTCATATATTCCAAAGCCGCATATTCCAAACATGATTTTATGGAGTAAATGGAGGAATATTGGCTTTTATCCACCAGGCAACATCCAAACCAGATAGAACACAGAGTGCCGGAGTAACCGGTGGTAGAGCTGCTGCCTCACAGCGCCAGAGACCCAGGTTCTATCCTGACTACAGGTGCGTGTCTGGGCGGACTTTGTACGTTCTCCCCGTGACCTGCGTGGGTTTTCACCAAGGTCTTCGGTTTCCTCCCACACTCCAAAGATGTACATGTTCGTAGGTTAATTGGCTTGGTGTAAATGTAAAACTAGTCCCCAGTGTGTGCAGGGGGGTGTTAACATGCGGGGATCGCTGGTCGGTGTGGATTTAGTGGGCCTGTTTCCGCGCTGTATCTCTAAACTAAACTAAACCCAGTGGGTCAGGCAGCATCTCTGGAGGACATGGACAGGTAATGTTTCCAGTCGGGACCCTTCTTCTGTTCTCCCTAATAATAATAATGGATGGGATTTATATAGCGCCTTTCTAATACTCAAGGCGCTTTACATCGCATTATTCATTCACTCCTCAGTCACACTCGGTGGTGGTAAGCTACTTCTGTAGCCACAGCTGCCCTGGGGCAGACTGACGGAAGCGTGGCTGCCAATCTGCGCCTACAGCCCCTCCGACCACCACCAATCACTCACACACATTCACACACAGGCAAAGGTGGGTGCAGTGTCTTGCCCAAGGACACAACGACAGTATGCACTCCAAGCGGGATTCGAACCGGCTACCTTCCGGTTGCCAGCCGAACACTTAGCCCATTGTGCCATCTGTCGTCCCTAGCCTACCCCCTTCCCCCATTTTCCCTGCAACATATATTCTGCTTCATTTTTTACTCTTGCCAGCTCGGACAAAAGAAATGTTAACGCTGCTTCTATCTCCTCAGCTATTGTCTGACCATTTGCTGTGTTTATTCCAGGTGGCCACGTTGTCAGTTTTGGATGCCATCTTAGGGTCCCGATCCGAAATGTCACCTGTCCATGCCCTCCTGAGATTTTGTGTAAACCAGCATCTGCAGTTCCTTATTTCTAGATCTAGAAGTGGCTTGACGGGTCAAATGTCCCAAACCTTGCACTTGGTTTGTATGTTGGTATGAAATTTCTGTTCTCATAGAAACATAGAAAATAGGTGCAGGAGTAGGCCATTCGGCCCTTCGAGCCTGCACTGCCATTCAATATGATCATGGCTGATCATCCAACTCAGTATCCTGTACCTGCCTTCTCTCCATACCCCCTGATCCCTTTAGCCACAAGGGCCACATCTAACTCCCTTAAATATAGCCAATGAACTGGCCTCAACTACCTTCTGTGGCAGAGAATTCCACAGATTCACCACTCTGTGTGTGAAAATCACCATTCACCATTACCTGACCTGGCGAGCTGCCAAGATGATTTTCCATTCTCACGTCATATTATCACCCATTCACATTCACTCTGGCCAAAGCTGTGCTATTTATAAATGTAAATTAGCTACTTATCCGTGACGATCATGTGCGAGTCAAGAGATTAGCTGTTTCAAAAATAAAACTGATTGAGACAGTTAGAGGGGAAGAGGAGGTGTGTGAGGGGGGGGGGAGCGGGGGAGAGGGAGAGAGAGAGAGAGAGAGAGAGAGAGAGAGAGAGAGAGAGAAAGAGGGGACAATGGGACGAGAGAGCAAGATGGATCGAGAGTGATAGAAAGAGAGAGCAAGGGAGATATAGAGAGAGGGAGCAATAGAAAGAGGAAGAGAGAGGGAGAAGGAGGGAGAGGGGGAGAGAGGGAGAGGGAGAGGGAGAGGGAGAGGGAGAGGGAGAGGGAGAGGGAGAGGGAGAGGGAGAGGGAGAGGGAGAGGGAGAGGGAGAGGGAGAGGGAGAGGGAGAGGGAGAGGGAGAGGGAGAGGGAGAGGGAGAGGGAGAGAGAGAGGGAGAGGGAGAGGGAGAGGGAGAGGGAGAGGGAGAGGAGAGGGAGAGGGAGAGGGAGAGAGAGAGAGAGGGGGGGAGAGGATGAGAAGAAGGGAGAAGGAGAGGGAGTGAGAGGGAGAGAGAAAAAAAAAATCAAAAGAGGGAGAGAGAGAAAGATGCCTCGGCAGCCAAGGTAAATGCCAAGCAAGTTGTTTTAATCTTCAGTTAAGACTTGCTCTTATGTGTTTTCAAAGTCTTCATATGTGGGACACAACTTTTGAAGAACAATCATTGTCTGGCTGTTGATGTTTCTGCGTTGGTCAGTGACAGGACCATTGGCTGAGTAACTAAATGGCCCTGTCCCACTTAGGGCGCTTTTTTCAGCGACTGCCAGCACCTGTCACAGTCGTAGCAGGTCGCCGAAAAACCGGCGGCTGGACCCCCCCCCCCCCTCCCCACGACAATGTCTACAAAAACCTACCGCCTAGTCTACGTCCAGCTACGGCAAGCTACCGACAACCGGCCACCCATTAGGACGTCCACCTACGACCACACCTACGACAACCTACATCCCCCACGACAAGCTACGACAAGCTACAACCCTGTTGGTGACAACTGAAGACAATTCAGTCGCCGGTACCTGTCGCCAGTTGACGTTGGTTGACCTAGGTAGTCGCCAATGGAATTCACCGGTCAGCACCGGCCACAACCTACGTTATCCTGGCGACAACCTAAGACAAGCCATCAGTCACCGACTGTCGCTGAAAAGTTTTGAACATTTCAAAATCCAGCGGCGACCAGAAAAACGCCACGAATCTTTGGGCGACTGAGGAGACGACTCACGACCACACAGGCGACACCCCGGTAACCGTGTGGCGACAGCCTAGTCTCCGGCAGTCGCCTAAAAAATCACCTAAGTGCGACAGGGGCATAAGTAGATCCATTTTTGACTGGCATGGACATGTGGGCCAAATGGCCTTTCCTCTGCAGCAGACAAACCCATGATTATATGTTACAGTCTGACTTCAGTAATGGGTGCAGGGATGCTGCCAAAATGGCCAGGTGAGATTTACCTGGAGAGGTTTATCAGAAATCCAGCTGCCTGGATTCGAGAATATTAGTTGTATGGAGAGATTGAACAAATTGGATTGTTTGCTCTGGAGGCTGAGGGGAGACATAGATAGGGTAGACAGTCAGAATGTTTCCAGGTGGATATATCATAGAGCGTTTAGCTTTAAGATGAGAGGGGGGAAAACCATAACAAGGGAGCAATCCTGAACTACTATCTACCTCATTGGTGACCCTCTGACTATCCTTGTTGGCTTTATCTTGCACTAGATGTTATCCCCCTCTCATGTATCTGTACACTGTAAACGGCTCGATTGTAATCATGTATTGTCTTTCCGCTGACTGGTTAGCACGAAACAAAAGCTTTTCACTGTACCTCGATACACGTGACAATAAACTAAACTGAAACTGTACTGAAACTGAAACTTAAAGGCGATAAAATTAGAACGAAATCCTCACCAATCGCTTAAGGGAATGGAGCGTTATGTGGAATGGGGAGAAAAGAGCAATATTGGATCAACCATCATCCAAATAAATGGAGCCCATGTCGATGGGCTGAATGGCCTACATCTGTTCCTACTTTTTATGGTCTTATGATCTGAATAATTCTTGAAGTAATATCTAAAGGTTGATAGACAAAAAAATGTCAAGACCCGAAATATCACCCATTCCTTTTCTGCAGAGATGCTGCCTGACCCGCTGAGTTACTCCAGCATTTTGCGTCTATCTTCGGTTTAAACCAGCATCTGCAGTTCCTTCCTGCACGTTACGGTTAAAGGTTGTTTTCTGTAGTCCAACTGTTGCCTGAGCTCTAGTTCTTCGATGGCTTTCTTGCCAAACAATACTTACTGAAATTGTGCTCTGATAAAATTATACAGCACACAAAGAGGCACTTCAGCCTGGCTCACCCATGCCGACAGTTGCCCAACCCTCTTGCAATATCTCCATCGGTGGTGCTGGCATGAAGGACCCATTCTTATCTCATGTATATACGTCAGACAAAGATAGCATGGTGCCATTCGTGGGGCATTGCACTTTCATATAAGATCAATCACACAATTTGAAAGGCTGACATATGAGAGCAGTACTTTACATTTCAATGCTTGTCACGTAATCGCAGCGAAGGAGCTAAGGATACCTACTGAAATAATAATGAGGGTTCCTGTAACACTTCTTTCTGGAGAATGAATGAGTCTTGCATAATAGAATTGCATATTGGTTACAGCACAGAAATAGGCCATTTGATTTACTGGAAGCTGGAAGTCAAACAGGGCAGGATCTGCACAGCAGGGCCCTGGGGAGTGTTGTGGAGCAGAACAAGTATGTTTCAGAAAGAACTGCAGATGCTGGAAAAATCGAAGGTAGGCAAAAATGCTGGAGAAACTCAGCGGGTGAGGCAGCATCTATAGAGCGAAGGAATAGGTGATGTTTCGGGTCGAGGCCCTTCTTCAGTCTGAAGAAGGGTCTCGACCCAAAACGTCACCTATTCCATCGCTCCATAGATGCTGCCTCACCCGCTGAGTTTTTCTCCAGCATTTTTGTCGACCTGGGAGTACAAGTACATCGTCCTCTGAAAGTGGCATCACAGGTAGATAGGATGGGTCCCTTCATCAGTCAGGGTATTGAGTACAGACGTTGGGACGCGACATTGCAGTTATACAGGATGTCAGGTTAAGAGTCAAGAGTGTTTTATTGTCATATGTCGCAGATAGAAGAATTAAATTCTTACTTGCTGCAGCACAACGGAATATGTAAACATCGTACACTGTAAGCAGTATGATGGAGAGAGAAAAAGAAGTTCAGTATGTATTTACAGTATACACATACTCACAAGTACACATGTACATTTAAAAATATATATATATATACACAAACACACATACTTAAAAAACAACAATAATAATAATAATAATAATAATAATAATAATAATAATAATAATAATAATAATAATAATAATAATAATAATAATAATAATAATAATAATAATAATAATATTGTAGTTCAGAGCTTATTTGAGGTTGTAGTGTTTAATAGCCCGATGGCTGTAGGGAAGAAGCTGTACCTTCTTCCTGATGGCAGGGGTGAAATGAGTGTGTGGCCAGGATGGTGCGGGTCTCTGATGATGCTGGCTGCCTTTTACATAGAAAATAGGTGCAGGAGTAGGCCATTCGGCCCTTCGAGCCAGCACCGCCATTCAATATGATCATAGCTTAGGCAGCAACTGTGATAAATCCCTTCGATGGTGGGGAGGTCAGAGCCGGTGATGGACTGGGCAGTGTTCACAATATTTTGCAGTCTTTTCCACTGCACTTGGAGTATTGTGTTCAATTTTTGTCACCCAGCCATAGGAAATATGCTATTAAACTGGAAGGAGTGCAGAGAAGATTTACAAGGATGTTGCCAGGACCTGAGGGCCTGAACTAAAGGGAGAGGTTGGGCAGGTTAGGACTTTATTCCATGGAGCACAGGGGTGATCTGATAGAGGTGTATGAAATGATGAGGGGGATTGTTAGGGTGAATGCAGAGTCTTTTACCCAGAGCAGGGGAATCCAGAACTAGAGGGCATGGGTTTAAGGCGGGTGGTGAAAGATTTAGTACAAGCTGTGGGGTCACTTTTTTGCACGGAGGCTGATGGGTATATGGAACGAGCTGCCATGGAAGAGATGGGTGGAATAACAACATTTAAAATAAAATTTTAACATTACATAGGAGAAGTTTAGATGGCTATGGGCCAAAAGTGAGCAAATGGAACTAGTCTGGATGGGGTATCTTGATGAGCATGGATGAGTTAGGTCAAAGGGATTGTTTCCATGCTGAATAACTCTGGAATGAGGGAATTTCGCCTGCACTGGGGTTGGTAGGGTTATTCCTCTTGGAGTAAAGAAGGTTGTGAGGAAATGTGATGACGTGCAAGATCGCGACGAGGTAAAAGGGAGAAGCTATTTCCGTTCATGAATAGTACACTGACTGAGGTGAGATGATTTAATGTTTTGGGGCAAAAGATACACCAAGCATGTGAGCCAAAAATAATTCACACTGAACGGTTCTGATCTTGAAGCCACTTCAGATAGGGATAGTGGAAATCCTTAAAGATTTTCAAAAGAGAAATATAAATAGGAGGCACTTGAGGAAAAATAGCTGGTGGGGTTATGGATAAGACTGATTGAATTGCTTCATAAAGAGATGGCATTAACTCAATGGGCCAAATGGCCTCCTCTGGCTTTGATCCTATGATTATATGACTTGATCCAATCAATTTTGTCCAAGCCTCCTTCTGCCCATTTCACCTCAATCTATCTATTCCCCTCATCTTTGTACACTTATATTAAAGATTACCCTTCTATGGCATGGTCTTGACATCCTCACTGCTTGCTGAGGATAGTTTTCACACAAGGAACTGCAGATGTTGGTTTACAAAAAAAAAAGACACAAGTGCTGGAGTAACTCAACGGGTCAGGCAGGATCTCTAGAGGACATGGATAGGCCTCGTTTCGAGTCGGGACCCTCCAGAAATATCCATTGAATTCTGCACTGAATTTATCTGTGACTCTCCTTGCATTTATGTCCTACTTATGATCGCTACCACAGAAGAAAAAAACCTGGCTTCATCCACTCTATTAAACCTCGTCATGGCTTTAAAGATTTTTCAGTAAGTCATCTTTCAGATTAACCTTTGCCAGAACAAGAAGCCCCACCTCTCAATCCCGCCAACATTGTTGACAGGATTGGTTTATCGTTTCCAGAACTGGTTGTAACCATTTTACAGTACTGTAGCTCCATTATTTTAGATTACAATTTCTTCCAGGTATGTGGTCAATTGAGAGCATATTACTGCTCAGCCTTAGAGTATATTCCTCCTGCTACGCTGGGATTAAAGTATTAGCATTAAAATATAGGTTCACATCATGTTTGTTCACTGTTTCATTTGTTACATTAACGGGACGGAGGTGGAACATGTTTCTAGCTTCAGGTTCCTGGGTGTTAACATCTCCGATGACCTCTCTTGGACCCACAATACCTCAACTCTGATCAAGAAGGCTCACCAGCGTCTCTTCTTCCTGAGGAGACTGAAGAAGGTCCATCTGTCTCCTCAGATCCTGGTGAACTTCTACTGCTGCACCATCGAGAGCATCCTTACCAACTGTATCACAGTATGGTATGGCAACTGCTCTGTCTCTGACCAGAAGGCATTGCAGAGGGTGGTGAAAATTGCCCAACGCATCACCGGTTCCTCGCTCCCCTCCATTGAGTCTGTCCAAAGCATGCGTTGTCTGCGGAGGGCGCTCAGCATCGCCAAGGACTGCTCTCACCCCAACCATGGACTGTTTACCCTCCTACCATCCGGGAGGCGCTACAGGTCTCTCCGTTGCCGGACCAGCAGGTCCAGGAACAGCTTCTTCCCTGCGGCTGTCACTCTACTCAACAACGTACCTCGGTGACTGTCAATCACCCCCCCCCCCCCCCCCCCCGGACACTCCTCCCACAGGAAAAACACTATGTCTGTATATATGCTAATGTAAATATTTATTCAAATCATATGCTATGTCGCTCTTCCAGGGAGATGCTAAATGCATTTCGTTGTCTCTGTACTGTACACTGACAATGACAATTAAAGTTGAATCTGAATCTGTTCCTGTTGATTTTTGCCCTCATTTTCAATAAGTGTTTCTAGACAAAAGTGCTGGAGAAACTCAGCGGGTGCAGCAGCATCGATGGAACGAAGGAAATAGGCAGCGTTTCGGGCCGAAACCTTTTCTTCTGAAGCTTCATGTGTTCTTGGAAATGTTCGACTATCTGTCTTTCTGACCACTTGCTGTTTGATTCTGACTAGCTTGGTGTTCATAAATTCTAGGAGCGGAATGAGACCATTCGGCCCATCACGTCTACACCACCGTTCAATCATGGTTGATCTATCTCTCCCTCTCAGCCCCATTCTCCTGCCTTCTCCCCATAAACCCCCCCGACACGCATACTAATCAATCTCTGCCTTAAAAATATCCCATGTCTTGGCCTCTGCGGCAATGAATTCCACAGATTCGCCACCCTCTGAATAATGAAATTCCTCCTCATCTCCTTTTATTCTGAGGCTATGGCCTCGGGTCCAAGACTCTCCCACTAGTGGAAACATCCTCTCCACATCCACTCTATCCAAGCCCTTCACCATTCGGTACGTTTCAACTTTCAGCATTCTCCTCCCACACAGCACTGGGACTGTACATCCTAAACCCATGCTCAGCTTCGATGATACTAAACTCCAGAACACCATCCACCAACCCCCTCACTTTTCCACATCTCTCCCATCTTTAAGGACACTAACTTTCTCTTGGACCACACTGCTAATCATTCCTCCCTACCTCAGTTTCTGGCAGTCTGGGTCTTCGTCAGGAGACATTCATGAGAAGACCTCGATGATTTTTCACTGCATTGGAGTTGCGCTGTTAAGCAGGCCATTCATCAGTACCAGCTCCCAGGAGATCAATACCATCAGCTCCCTTCACCTGCTCATTTCCCTGGGCCCCCACCATTAATTTCCCTTCGCACATGCCCATTAAGCCCATTTTGCCTAAGGTGTCATTTACATTTGCCAATTCTTCTAATAGTACATCTTTGGGATATATGAGGAAATAGACAGAGCAGCTTTCTTATATGGCCCAGAGAGTTCTGTCAGTATAACAGTGAGGCCAGTGGAACTCACTCTAATTTGAAAATGAATTACATTGTTGTTTCTGGCGAGGGAATGATGCAGGTTTACAATCTACAGCCATACTACTAATACAATACAATACACAATACAATTCAATTTATTTGTCATTTGGACCCCTTGAGGTCCAAACGCAATGTCGTTTCTGCAGCCATACATTACAAACAAATAGACCCAAGACACAACACAGTTTACACAAACATCCATCACATCGTTGTGATGGAAGGCAAAAAAAACTTATCTCTCCACTGCACTCTCCCCCCCGATGTCAGAGTCAGAGTCAAAGTCAAAGCCCCCGGCTGGCGATGGCGATTGTCCCGCGGCCATTAAAGCCACGCCGGGTGATGCAAGGTCGCGCACCGGGTCTAGTTGTTAGAGCCCCTGGCGTGCGCTCGCAAAGTCCCGCGGCCATTCCAAGCCGCGCGGGGCGGTGCTGTAAGGCCCCGCTCCAGGTGCTCTTCATCCCCGCAACTCGGGCGGGAGAAGTCGCCGTTGCGGAAGCCCCGAAAAGCGGTCTCCCAGCAGGGACCCGCGGGCTCCCGGTGTCACTGTCCGCCAAACCCGCAGTTGCAGCCTCCGAGTCTCCGGAGGTCGGGTGGCAGCAGCGTCCACCACAGCTCCACCCGCTCCGGACTCGGTCAGCCCCGTGACGGTGAGGTGAGTAGTCGGCAGCTCCGCAGCTGGAGCCCCAGGTCGTTCCTGTTGGAGGCCGCTCCACGTTGCAGCCCCAACGACAACGGAGACCCGACAAAGAAAAGGTCGGGTCTCCCGTGCAGGGGAAAGATTTTAAAGTTACACCCTCCCCCCCACCCCACCCCCACCCCCCCACACACATACCCCAACAAAAAACAAAACAAAAACTACATAAAAACGAGACAAAAAATAATAAAACACAGACGGACTGCAGAGGCCGCTGCTGACGAGAGTCGCACCGCCCACCGGGTGGGGGGACCCGACGTGGGGGCACCATCGAGACCTAAAGGGGACCCAGCCCGAGGGGGGGGACATTGAGAACTAAGGGGGGGGGGGGTCCATCGGGACAAAAAAAGGGAGAAGCTATTTCCGTTCATGAATAGTACACTGACTGAGGTGAGATGATTTAATGTTTTGGGGCAAAAGGTACACCAAGCATGTGAGCCAAAAATAATTCACGCTGAACGGTTCTGATCTTGAAGCCACTTCAGATAGGGATAGTGGAAATCCTTAAAGATTTTCAAAAGAGAAATATAAATAGGAGGCACTTGAGGAAAAATAGCTGGTGGGGTTATGGATAAGACTGATTGAATTGCTCCATAAAGAGATGGCATTAACTCAATGGGCCAAATGGACTTTGTAGGAAGGAATTGCAGATGCTGCTTTAAACTGAAGATAGACACAAAGAGCTGGAGTAACTCAGCGGGACAGGCAACATCTTTGGAGAGAAGCAATGGGTTACGTTTCAGGTCGAGACCCTTCTTCAGACGTTGCCCTAATTGGCCTGAAGAAGGGCCTTGACTCAAAACGTCACCCATTGCTTCTCTCCAGAGATGCTGCCTGTCCCGCTGATTTTGTGCCTACTTTGTAACTTTGTCAGCTTTGGCCTCTATGTGGTGACTCTTTCTATGCCTAGGTACGCATAAAACATCTCACTACTGTGACTTGTCACATGTGACAATAAAGGTATCTCAAATCCTAAAGCTGCTTCCAGCATCACAGAGCTTACCACTAGCTGTATAACAATTCCCTCTTGCTATGCACCCCAGCATTGTAATGCATTGACCGGCGTGCGATTGCTGAATTTGTCTGGTAAATAATGTCCCCCCAATTCATTCTCCAAGAAGCTGGAAATGATCCGCAACTTAAACTAGCAACAAAGGTACTTTATGCATACATGGAATCAGCCAGCTTCCTTTCTTCACAACCAGACTTGTGTGGAAACTTTCGTCACCAAAGACTGTTGCGACATCAGCATTCTCATGAAACAATCCTTAAAGAGATGACAACATTTAGGAAGCAAATCTTTCCCACAGAATAATGTTACACTAAAGGCACACTTGTTGCAGATAGGAAATTTGCCGTAGGGAATTAATGTTAGTTTAGAAATACAGCGCGGAACATGTTGCCCTTCGGCCCAGCATGTCCACAACAACCAGCGATCCCCGCACATTAACACTATCCTACAACACACTAGGGACAATTTACACTTATACCAACCCAATTAACCTGCAAACCTGTACGTCTTTGGAGTGTGGGAGGAAACCGAAGATCTCGTTGAAAACCCACGCAGGTCACGGTGGGGAAACTTACAAACTCCGTACAGACAGCCCCATTAGGCAGGTTCGAACCCGGGTCTCCGGCGCTGCAAGCGCAGTAAGGCAGCAACTCTACCGCTGCGCCACCGTGCCGCCTTGGAAATCAAGAAGACAATCTGCCGATGCTGGATATCTGAAACAAAACCAAGGCATGTGCAATTAAATGCTGGCACAGCCTGCAAAGTCTACATCCCTTGAATGGATTTATAAAAGAAAACTTAAGTTACTGAAACACAAATATCGCAGGTTGTGAGGAGAGAGCACTTAACCCAAAATGTTTTTTGTTTCTTCCACAGATGCTGCTTGACTGGCTGAGTTCTTCCATCATTTCTATTTTTTGTTCACCATTACATGTGCGGTAACTCATCCCAGTGTCATTAATTATTGGCACCTTTCGGTCTCTTGATTAATCTTCCTTTACCGTTCATCTATTCAACTTTCATCTATTTCTTTCCGCCATCCTCCTGTCTGTGTTACATGATTAAAAGAGAATTGGTTAAGGAAAAATAATTGTACAGAGAGATCTTGGGGTGCAAGTTCATAGCTCTTATTGGACATTGATTGGGCCGAACATGGAGTGTTTTGTGCAGTTCTGGTCACCCCTTCGCAGGAACGATGAGGAGGCTTTGGAGAGGGGGTGCGGAAAAGGTTTACTAGAATGCTGCCCGAATTGGAGGGATTATACAAACTTGGATTGTTTTCTGTGGAGCGTCGGAAGCTGAGGGCAGTCACGGTGGCGCAGCGGTAGAGTTGCTGCCTTACAGCGAATGCAGCGCCGGAGACCCGGGTTCGATCCCGACTACGGGCGCTGTCTGTACGGAGTTTGTACGTTCTCCCCGTTACCTGCGTGGGGTTTTCTCCGAGATCTTCGGTTTCCTCCCACACTCCAAAGGCGTACAGGTTTGTAGGTTGATTGGTAAATGTAAACATTGTCCCTAGTGTGTGTAGGGTAGTGTTAATGTGCGGGGGACGCTGGTCGGCGCGGACCCGATGGGCCGAAGGGCCTGTTTCCACGCTGTATCTCTAAACTAAACTAAACTAAACCTTGAGAGAAGGATATGAAATGATGAGAGGCAGAGATAGGGTAGACACATAACCTTATTCCCAGGGTGGAAATGTCAAAGACTAGAGGGCAAAGCTTTAAGTTGAGAGGGTCAATATTTAAAGATGTGTGGGGCAAGATTTTTTTACATTGACTGGTGGGTGCCTGGAACATGCTGCCAGAGGAGGTGGTGGAGGCAGATATGACAGTGGCATTTAAGAGGCTATAAATAGGCATTTGGATATGCGGAGATTGGAGAGATATGCAACACATATAGGCAGAGGAGATTAGTTTAATGTAACATTGTATTCAGCACGAACATTGAGGGCCGAAGGGCCTGTTCCCCTGCTGAACTATTTTAAGTCCCGTTGGCCTCACTGTATCACACATAAATAATTGCTATTTCAAATGATATAAAATGTTAATAAGGGCAAATCTGATCAATGGCCAATGTAACAAAACCCAGGTCAATGTACTGAGCTAGCTAAGCTCCATTTCATTGTTATTTGTGAGCTGCAAGCAGATTTGGCCAGCATATTGTTGCTGCCCAAGGAATTTATTTCTGAGCGTGATTAAGTCTTAGTGAATACCCTCTGTTAGATGGTTCATAAAAAAAAAGGGTGCACCGATTGTATGAGGAAATTATATCTTCATTTCACTTCCTCCACACCTTCTACAGACAAGACTTTCATTGTCACATGGCCAACACTGTTATCGGAAACTTCCCAATGTCTTTGTTATTCTTCACTGAATGCTCGAGGTGGGAAATCCCCAAGTCCCGTCCCTACTCCCCAAAACACCGATGTTGCCGATGTTGGGGAAATCCAGAACAAGGGGTCACAGTTTAAGGATAAGTCTTTTAGGACTGAGATGAGAATTTTTTTTTTCACACAGAGAGTGGTGAATCTGTGGAATTCTCTGCCACAGGAAGTAGTTGAGGCCAGTTCATTGACTATATTTAAGAGGGAGTTAGATGTGGTCCTTGTGGCTAAAGAGATCAGGGGGTATGGAGAGAAGGCAGGTACAGGATACTGAGTTGGATGATCAGCCATGATCATATTGAATGGCGGTGCAGGCTCGAAGGGCCGAATGGCCTACTCCTGCACCTATTTTCTATGTAAAACACCGAATAATTAGATTAAATGTAAGTCTAGATGCTAAAAGTGCTGGAGAAACTCAGCGGCTCAGGCAGCATCCCTGCAGATAAAGGATTGGTGACGTTTCGGGCCGAGACCCAGTGGGTCAGGCAGCATCTCTGGAGAAAAAGGAGGAGCGACGTTTCATTTCAGACTGCTGACGAAGGGTCCCGACCCGAAACGTCACCCATCCTTTTTCTCCAGAGATGCTTCCTAACCCGCTGAGTTACACCAGCACTTTATGCCTCTCTTTGGTATAAACCAGTATCTGCAATTCTTTGAGGAGAAGGGTTTCGGCCCGAGACATTGCCTATTTCCTTCGCTCCATAGATGCTGCCTCACCTGCTGAGTTTCTCCAGCATTTGTGTCTATCTAAAGTTCATGTTCATATGTTCATAAACGATAGGAGCAGAATTAGGCCATTCGGTCCATCAAGTCTACTCCACCATTCAATCATGGCTGATCTATCTCTCCCTCCTAACCCCATTCTCCTGCCTTCCTTTTCCCCATAACCCCGACACCCAGCTTCCTTATCCAGCCTCCCCTCATATCCATCGCTACTCATCGCCTCAACCATTCCTTGAGGCAGAAACTTCTATGTAGAGGTCTCTCCTTGAGTAACAGTTTCTCGTGAGTTCCCCGTTTCATTCACGGAAAGCTCTCTTATAATGATGGGCTCTTGTTGTTCTGAACCTTCTCCGAAAGAGGTAATATCTTCAGTATGTCCAACCTTGTCATTTTGCCATCAGCTAAATGATTGTTTTTTCACATGCAAAACAAAATAGTGATGTCAAGCGGGAAAGTTGCTGACCATCCCAAATCTTGCTGCCGTTACTACTAAGTGCATGGAAGAACCTTGCCCTTTTCTTGCTCCCGAGGCAGTGGATGTAATCCAGGAGGCTTTGAGAGCATTAGTGACTCAGGCACACACTCTCAGTTATGACAGGATGTCATATAGGTGCGCCATCAGATGGGACAAGAACAGTCTTGATGATAATAAAATGGACATGGAAACTGACTTTAAACATATGAATTCAATTTGTAGGAAGGAACTGCAGATGCTGGTTTAAACCGGAGAAAGACACAAAATGCTGGAGTAACTCAGCGGGAGAGGCAGCATCTCTGGAGAGAAAGAATGGGTGACGCTTCGGGTCGAGACCCTTCTTCAGACGGACTAAAATTTGAACTAAAATCCTTACATCTAACAGGCGACAAGGTGGCGCAGCGGTAGAGTTGCTGCCTTACAGCGCCAGAGACCCAGGTTCGATCCTGACCAGGGGTGTAGTCTGTATGGAGCTTGCACGTTCTCCCTGTGACCGCGTGGGTTTTCTCCAGGTGCTCTAGTTTCCTCCCACATTCAAAAGACATGCAGGGGTGTACAGTAGGTTCATTTGCTTCTTTAAATTGTCCCTGGTGTGTAGAATAGAACGAGTGTATGGGATTGCTGGTCGGCACGGATTCGATTGGTTGAAGGGCCTATTTCTAAACTAAACTAAAAACAATGATCAAGTCCATGAAGTTGCGGCATTGGGGTAAAAAATGTCCTAAAATGTCACTAATGTCCTTTTGCTGTTTCCCAAGCTAGGTTTTATGAGATTCCAGGCACAGCAATTTAACTGAGTCCTAACACCACTCTGAAATGGTGTTTAAAGGCATTTAATTGAACGGACAATTAAAGATGGACTATAAATATCAATGATTCTGATCGTGGATATTTGCAAAGCAAACCACTGGTCAGCAGAAGTGATAGGTGAAAGTTGACTGTAGACAAAAAAGCTGGAGAAACTCAGCAGGTGAGGAAGAATCTATGGAGCAAAGGAATAAGTTGACTAATGCCTCACGAACTACGACTTGCAGTGGAAAATGAGTGAGGTGGTGGGTCAATACCTGGATTCCAATGCGGCTTAATACAAACAAACATTTGTTTTCTTAAAGTTGCTGAGTGTTTCTCAGAAGAAGGCAGGATTTCATGGAGCTATTCATCACGCTGTGTAGGATTTCAATGATTCGAGGAACATTCCTGAAGTGTTTACAAATGTACCTTTGTGTCTCGTTTCACCAGAGCTGCTAACGTTTTGGCTTTGAAGACCAGGCACCCAGTTCCACTCACCATGCACTCTGCTAAAAGCCCTGTCCCACTTAATTCAAGAGTTCTCCCGAGTTTGCCCTGATTCGAACTCCGAGATTTACGGTAATGGCCGCTCGTCGGTACTCGGGGCTCTCGTGGACATTTTTCAACATGTTGAAAAATCTTCACGAGTCTTCCCGAGCTTACCGCGTTTCCTGAGTACCTGCCGTTTGCGCTACGAGCCGCAAAGAGACGTCCCCGAGCTCCGACGTACCCGTTACGTACATTCTACGTGCTTCCACGTTAGATTTTTTTTTAAACTCGGGAGAGCTCTTGAATGAACTCGTACAGTGGGACAGGGCCATGTTGATACAATTTCCTCTGAGCAGAATCACATGTCTTTTTAAGGACCCAAAATGCTGGAGTAACTCAGCAGGTCAGGCAGCATCTCTGGATGGAAGGAATAGGTGATATTTTGGGTCGAGACCCTTCCGACTGAGAGTCAGGGGAGAGGGAGACAGAGATATGGAAGGTTAAGGTGTGAAAATGAGACATCAAAGGGGACGATGTTTCAAGGAAGATGTAGAATAGTCATTGTTAGCTGGGGGAAGGTGACAACGAAGCACACAAAGATATGATTTTCACAACGCATCTGCAGTTCCTCCCTACACACTTCTTTTTTGCCAGCTTTGGGAAGAAGTAACAGAGGGCAATGTCCCGAGAGAATAGTTTGTTCAAATCCGTACATATGTCTTGAAATGAAAGTCAACCAAAACAAAACCCACGCTGATTGTTCCCCTGATAAAAAGCAACAATAATTGAAGGTAGAATGCAGAAATAAGGAACTGCAGATGTGGATCAGGCACCATCCCTGGAGAACATGGGTAGGTGATGTTCCAGGGTTCCACGGTGTTGCCTTGGCCAGAACTTATCTTCACTAAACTTAAAAACAACTGATCTTGTCATTACCCCGGCCACTCCCTCTTCTCCCCTCTCTCATCAGCCCAGAGGTACAGAAGTGTGAAAACACACACCTCCAGATTCAGGGACCGTTTCTTCCCAGCTGTTATCAGGCAACTGAACCATCCTACCGCAACCAGAGAGCAGTGTTGAACCACTATCTACCTCATTGGTGACCCTCGGACTATCTTTAACTGGACTTTTCTGGACTTTATCTTGCACTAAAGGTTATTCATGTTATTCTCTTTATCATGTATCTACACACAGTGGGCGGCTCGATTGTAATCATGTATTGTCTTTCCTCTGACTGGTTAAGGGCCTGTCCCACTTTCCCGAGTTATTCCCGAATTCTCCCGAGTTTTCAAACTCGCAGAATGTTCGTAACGAGGCCGTAGGAGTTTGTGGATGTATCGTAGCGGCTCGTTATGCCAGACGTAGGTACTCGGGGCTATTTATTTACTCGTGGACGTTTTTCATCGGGCTGGAAAAAAAACGTCCCGACTTACCTGATGCCCCGAATACCTAAGGCTGGCATAACGAGCCGCTACGATATATCCACAAACTCCTACGGCCTCCTACTGACACGTTACGAACATTCTGCGAGTTTGAAAACTCGGGAGAATTCGTGAATAACTCAGGAGACTTCGTGAATAACTCGGGAAAGTGGGACAGGCCCTTTCGCAGAAAACCTTTTCACTGTATTTCAATACACATAATAATAATAATAATAATAACTTTATTTATAAAGCACTTTAAACAACTGCAGTTGCCACAAAGTGCTGTACATGAGAACTCATGAACAAAAAGCTATTACAAACAATTAAAAACCATTAAAAACCGTAAAACGAAGGACTATAAAAAACACACTAAAAATTAAAAGACATTAAAAGCACTAAAAACAGGAGCAATGCCTCAGCCAGTGTCGAAAGCCAAAGAATAAAAATGTGTTTTTAGGGAGGATTTGAAGATGGACAGTGAGGGGGCCTGTCTGATGTGCAGCGGCAAGGTGTTCCAGAGTGCTGGAGCAGCAACAGAAAAGGCTCTATCCCCTCTGAGCTTCCGCTTAGACCTTGGTACCTCAAGGAGCAGCTGATAAACTAAACTAAACTAAACCAAACCACCATAATGTTTTCTTCATCTTGCAGATAGATTTCTACGCCATTCTTCTCTGAAATATTATTTTATGTCACCAATCTCATCGTGTAAGCCTCATTCCCCCGACACGTTCACTCCCACGCAAGAGTGTGTGTATGATTTCCCGAACTGACTCATCCGTTGCCAGTGGCATTGCCTGGGAAGACCATTGTCGCACAGAAAAATCTCATGGAAGCATGAAAGGCTGCCCTTATGAAATTTATTCACAAAATATCCTATTGTCCTGCTATAAGCTCTGGTAACAGTCTCCCGTGTATCTACATAATAAGAAAGAGGCAAATTTTCAAAGAACAATACAGGCTCGCCCTGATTCTCACCATTGCTCTCAGCAGAAATATTTAGCAGAGGGGTGGGAACATTTTTGTTGCACGTGGTTGCCATTGACTGAATGTGTCTCTCTTAAACGCAGTCTACACCCATGCCTTTAGGACAGGTATTTGTACATGGGTGTTTCCATAAATACAGCACTCAGTAGTGAAACTGAAGGTTTCCAAACTTCCAAGTTATTTTCATGTTTTTAATTTTTTTAATTTTTTTATTAGAAGTACAATAATATGGTGCCATAGATACCTAGTATATATTGACATGTTACAGTTCATGTACAGCTTCCTATTTTTTTATTTTTTTATTTTAACAATAAAAAGGAGACAGAAAAAGAATAGAAAAGAAATAGAGAAGTGTGTGATATCAGAAAGTGAGAAAAGGAAAGTGAGAAAAGAAAGAAAATGAAGAGAAAAGAAGCAGAGGTAGAAAGCAGAAGAATAAAGGAGAGATAGCTATTTGTTATTCTTGACCACCATTCACCCAGTCCTGAAACGGATCATTTCTATGTTTGTGTTGCACCATATCCTTGTACGAAGTCGACAAATGGAGACCAAATCCTTAGGAATTGGTCTACTTTGTCTGTTAGGAGGAATCGCATTTCTTCAAGATGTGAGTTTTCCAATATGTTTGAGATCCACATTTTAAGCGTTGGTATTTATTTTCATGTTTTTTTAATGTAATATTCCCATTGTCTCATATCTTGTATTATGTTTGTGTTCAATTTTTATTGTGTTTTTATGTGTTCTTTATCATTGTACCGCTGCTGGCAAATTCATTTCACTTACACTTTATGTGCAATGTGGCGAATAAAACTGATTGATTGATTGATTGATTGATTGATTGAAGTAGTATAGATCATGATGTACAGGTTCACAATCTCTTATCCGAAAACCTTGGGACCAGACACTTTTCGGATTTCGGAATTTTTCGGATTTCGGAATGGAAGATTTTTAGCGTAGATTTTAACGTTTAACGGGTGGCTCAGTGGTAGAGTGCTCGGCTCGTGGCCGCAAGGTCGCGAGTTTGCGCCTCGATCCCGGCAGTTAAAAATGTTCGGTTTTCGGAGCTTTTCGGTTTTCGGAATTTCGGATAAAAGATTGTGAACCTGTATAGACAAAACAATGAGATGAAGCAAAAATATAATGGTATATGGACACACTGATCTGTTCTGTAGTCAATGCCTACTATGTTCTGTTGTGCTGAAGCAAAGCAAGAATTTCATTTTCCTTATCAGGGACCCATGACAATAAACTCTCTTGAATCTTGAAATAAATAAATCTGTTTTTACCAAGAAAAATATCAGATGTGTCCCTGTATTTTCTTGCCTATTTTTGGTGACATTTTTTAAGCAGGATTTCATCAAATCCTTCGGCTAACTTATACCAGAAAGATTACATTAATTTTGCAATTAAAACAACTCCACACGCCAAATTCTGATTTTGCTTATAATATTTTATCATTTATCACCCGATAAGATGGTTTTCTGATGCCCCAAGTTTTTGCAGCAGAACGCGAGTGGCGGTGTCCATTTGGCCACATGTGTGAAATGTGTGGTGAATGAAAAGCAGAGTAACTGTTTTTATAGCTAGACAAAAGTGCTGGAGAAACTCAGCGGGTGCAGCAGCATCTATGGAGCGAAGGAAATAGGCAACGTTTCGGGCCGAAACCCTGAATGGTTTCTGCCCGAAACGTTGCCTATTTCCTTCCTGAAAGGTTTCAGCCCGAAACGTCACCTATTTCCTTCGCTCCATAGATGCTGCTGCGCCCGCTGAGTTTCTCCAGCACTTTTGTCTACCTTCCATTTTCCAGCATCTGCAGTTCCTTCTAAAACAACATGTTTTTATAGTTGCCGTTTCTTTTTTTTAAATTATTTATATTTTGTGTTTAAACTTTCCATTGACTTAATAATGAATAGAACGAAAGATCATGAAATATAAATCTAGTTTGCTCACATATTTTAGCGATATCTCATTCTGTAGACCCGCCCGTTGTCTAATGTTGTCAGTGCTATCTATAGCTCTATAACATGGGGTTTTTTTTGCATTCGTCGCGATTTTTAAAAAAATTCAAACAACGTGATTATAATTACCTTGGCGTGAACTACGGGCCTCGTGGTGGGTTAAGGGCCTGTTCCACGAGCATGCGACCTGCATGCGGCAAGCGCGACCAAACCGGAAGCGGGGGCCGTGCGGAGGTCGAGTGAGTGACGTGAAGTTCGAGTGAAGTCCGCGGGAAGTTTGCGCGTGACGTACGCCGTCAAGACGCTGCATCCGGCATCGAGACGCTGTGCACGCCCGTCGAGGCGGTGCGTACGCCGTCGAGGCGGCTGCGGACCGGCAGGCCATTGCCGCGCGGAAATTTTGAACACGGTCAGTTTTATCGGAGCCCCGCGCGATGTCGGGACCAGCTCCGCACAACTCCATATGGCTCCGGCGATCGAAGTGGGACTGGCCCCGCGAGGCCGTACGGCTCAAACGACCACGTTAGGTCGCGCTTGCCGCATGGAATCGCATGCTCATGGGACAGGCCCTTTAGGTGCCGACATTTTGTAAGGGAGCTTAGAAATCAGTAAGTATCCCATACGTCTTATAAATATTTTGTTTTTCTAATTTTAAAAGTATTACATTTTTGGTCAATTTTGATCACAAATTAGCTCAAAAGAATTATAGGTAGGCCGATTTCTAATGCCGTGGTATTTCATTATGTTTCCAGTTTGATGACCTCGAAACGATCATCCACAAATTCATCTCCTCCCGCCTAGATTACTGCAATTCCCTCTACACTGGCATCAGCCAATCTTCCCTGTCCCGCCTGCAACTAGTCCAAAACACCACAGCGAGACTCCTGACGGGCACCCGAAAAAGGGACCACATCACCCCGATCCCGACCTCTCTCCACTGGCTCCCTGTGCGGTTCCGAATAAATTTCAAGATCCTCCTTTATGTCTACAAAGCCCTTAACGGGCTTGCCCCCACCTACAACAAAAGTCTGCTTACCCACCACACCACCTCCAGGTCCCTCAGATCGGCCGACTTGGGGTTACTGAACATCTAGGCATAAGCTCAGGGGCGACCGCGCCTTTGCGGTTGCAGCTCCTAGACTGTGGAACAGCATCCCTCTTCCCATCAGAACTGCCCCCTCCATCGACTCCTTTAAGTCGAGACTTAAAACTCATCTCTACTCCCAAGCCTTTCTTGACGTCCTCTGAGCGAGGGCTATATGTATGTATTTATGTATGTAGTTAATCTATGAATCAATGTTGTATAACGTTAGTACCTCCACCAATGTAAAGCACTTTGGCCAACGAGAGTTGTTTTTTAAATGTGCTATAGAAATAAAAGTGACTTGACTTGACTAATAACTTTCAAGTTTGGCCACACATGTCACAGGTTGGTAACCTTATTTACGGAAACACCCACATTTACTAGATTCGAAAGCCACCGCCTTTCCTGATAGAGTCGTCCTATTCCAGCATACCTGCTTGTTTACATTCACTTCATATTTCTTTGCATTTTGTTATTCGTCACTTGCCTGGCAGCTCTTGAGGGAACTTTTGAGTCACTCTCTGCAGGAAATCCTTGAGTTCAGCCAACCTGTGCTCACAAACATACCGTGACAAAACCACAATTATAGAATATTTCTAAGAATATATTTGCATATCATTCTCTGCCAATCTTCAAAGATATTTATGTTGTAGGAGCTGGTTTAAACTGAAGTTAGACACCAAATGCTGGAGTAACTCAGCGGGTCATGCAGCATCTCTGGATAGAAGGAATGTTTGACGTTTTGGGTCGAGACCCTTCTTCAGACAAAGAAGATTGGAGATGCTGCCTGTCCCGCTGAGTTACTCCAGCATTTGGTGTCTAACTTCAGTTTAAACCAGCTCCTGGAGTGTCTATCTTCAGATATTTCTGTTCCTCTAATTCTAACCTCTTGGCATCCTCCACTGGCAGTTGTGTCTTCATATACCAAGCGTCTACAATCTGCATACCTCCAATTTTTTTCCACTGCTCTCTCTACTTTACAAAGATGCAAAGTGCTGGAGTAACTCAACAGGTCAGGCAGCATCCCTGGAGTACATCGATAGGTAACGTTTCGAGTCACAAAACCATTTTCTTTCTCCTTTAAGATACTTCATAAGACCCATATTTTTTAACAAAATGTTTTGTCCTAATCATCATTGTCAATGTTATTCCCAGAAGAACTTTGGAAAGCAAACCAGCAACTGCAGTTCCTACCTACACAATCCAGACAGTTTGCCAGGTTGGCACTACCAAAATTCTGAGTATGCTGGACTATCTGAATTTTCCTTATAATTTGGTACTGGAATTCATTTATTATTCTCACGTGCACCAAGGTACAATGAAACTCATCGCTTTGCATGTTATGAAGGTAAATCATACCATACAAAACTGATAATCAACTGGGCACCCATGATCCCAGCCATCGTACGTGATTCTGAAACTTGGAAGAACTACAGAAAGGCATCTCAACACACTGAAAAAAACACCACCAACACGGTCTCCATAAAATCATCCAAATTCACTGGAAGGCAAAGCGAACTGACATCAGTATCCTCATCCAGGCCAACATCTCCAATATCGAGGCTCCAGTTAGACTCAGGCAGCTACATTGAAGTACTTTGGAGGTTTTCGCCACAGCCTATCTAGATTTGGCAAGTTCCCAGGTACAAGAATTTGACAATCAGTACATTGTTTCAGTGAAGGTACACAAAATTGCTGGAGAAACTCAGCGGGTGCAGCAGCATCTATGGAGCGAAGGAAATAGGCGACGTTTCGGGCCGAAACCCTTCTTCAGACTGATGGGGGGTGGGGGGGAGAAGGAAGGAAAAGGGGAGGAGGAGGAGGAGCCCGAGGGCGGGCGGATGGGAGGGTGGGAGGAGACAGCTAGAGGGTTAAGGAAGGGGAGGAGACAGCATGTGATGTTGCCTGAAGGTTAAACATCGCCCCTTGATATCTTCCCTGCTTGTCTTCAAAATAATTCCATGAGATCTTAGCTAACAGATGAAGTCCTGTGGCATGATGTAGAAGATAACAAGAATTCCGTAATGGGTTCAGAACAGTTATATTAAATACTTAATTTATTAACAGTTCGCAATGTGTATTGTTACTGGTATGCTAATAAGTGCATTAAACAGATTAATTTAATTTGGTTTGCTACAGTGATTTGTCACATGACAGGAAATTGCTTGACCATGTGCATTAAATCATGAGAGGAATAGATCAGGCAGACGGATAGAGTCTCATGCCAAGAGTAGGGGAATCGGGAACCAGAGGGCATAGGTTTGTGAAGGGGGAAAGATTTAAGAGGAATCTGAGGGGTAACTTTTTCACACAAAGGGTGCTGGGTGTATGGAACGAGCTGCCGGGGGAGGTAGTTGAGGCTGGGACTATGACAACGTTTAAGAAACAATTGGACAGGTACATGGATAGGACAGGTTTGGAGGGATATGGGCCAAAGGCAGACAGGTGGGACCAGTGTCGATGGGACATGTTGGCCAGTGTAGGCAAGTCGGGCCGAAGGGCCTGTTTCCACACTCTATGCCTCTATGTGTATAACAGATTTTTCACTGATGCAGCAGACTTCACATTTCAATTGGGATTGTGCGTGGGGCCAGGGCAATAAAGTGAAGATACGATTATATTTGCTGTTGCAAGTGGCAAGGCCAGCAAAAGGGATGTGGGAATATTTTTGCTTGAGAACAGTTGGGTTAATTGAGCAGACTTCCCATTTGAACCATGGTTATAAGTGGTATTAAAGGCTATTGACACTTTGCTCCTTTATGATTCTGAATGGGTTAATAGACAATAGGTGCAGGAGTAGGCCATTCGGCCCTTTGAGTCAGCACCGCCAAGTCTGCCTCTACTATCAAAGATAAACGTCTGAAGGGTCCCGAACTGAAACACCTCCTATCCATTCCCTCCACAGATGCTGCCTGGCTGGCTAAGTTCTCTTGTTTTTAACTCAAGATCCAGCATTAGCAGCATTACCCTTCTGATCTATTACACTATGATTTAAATACAGAAAGACACAAGAAACTGCAAATGCTGGAATCTTGAACAAAACGCTGACAGGACTCAGCCAGTCAGACGGCATCAGTGGAGGAACCGGACAGACGACATTTCAGCTCGAGACCCTTCTTAAGACTGTAGAAGGGTCCCAAACTGAAACGTCAGCTGCCTGTTCCCTCTGCACATGGTGCCTGACCCACTGAGTTATTCTGGCATTTTGTAAATCGCAATAAACCTGTGTTTTGCAACACGTCTTCATTCCGCATATTATAAAACAATGAGGTCGGCTGGATCATCTGACCTGCAGTACAACAGTACCCTCCCTCATTTCCCGCCCAAGTCGCACCAACTTCATGTTTTCATCCAACAGCTAACAATGGCCGGTTTCCTTTATCAACGTTACTTGTTTGCATATCTTTCATTCATTGTTCTTTATCTCTCTACATCATCGTCAATCAAGGTCTCTCGTTTCCCTTTTCCCTGAAGAAGGGTCTCGACCCGAAATGTCACCCAATCCTTCTCTCCAGAGATGCTGCCTGTCCTGCTGAATTACTCCAGCTTTTTATGCCTATCTTCGAGTATTTATTTGATGCAGATAAATGACGCATTGGCACGGGTACGGCTCAATTTTCACCCTGGAGGTGGAGGGAGAGCACGAACACGGAGCATTGACCCATTTTAGAATTAATGGCAAACTATTTATTTGACGTTTGAAAAATATTGTAGCTATTTTATACTCTTTGATGTTGATTTCACATCACACAGCAGGACTCCTCGTAGAAAATCACAACAGCATTGGGGTTTGACCCAAAATAGCCCGTAAAATTATTTCATCCTTTGAAACCAAATTAGTCTTCCACGGTGTGGAAACAAGGAACTGCAGACACCGGTTTACTCAGAAGGGCACAAAGTGCTGGCGTAACTCAGCAGGTCCTGCATCTCTGGAGAACATGGATAGGTGATGATTCAAGGCAGGACCCTTCTTCAGTCTGTAGAGTAGGTTATAGGGTAATATCATTATTATCGTCCATCTATTTAGAGATGCCACATAAAAGACACGTTAATGGGATCAGTATTTATTTCAATCACCCTTTTTTTTAATAGTAAGTTGCACATTCTAAACACATTGGGTAGAGAAACGTGGCAAACATTCAATATTGGGTTTGTAAAGTAATTGATATACTAAATACAAAACTACTTATCATTAATATAATTGACTTGAGGCATCTGGAACGATTAGTTTGAATGGGATTGTTTGATTAATTCCTGCTCCCGATACCCTGACAATCCTGCCACAAAAATAATTTATGAGATTTATTAACGGAAGGTCTACAGTATATCAGTTTAGTTACAATGCAGAATATTTGCAATGAATAATTCCAATTGATTTCAATTTAATTTAGTTTAAACCAAGAGTTTTATTTCAGAATAGAATTGAATTTTAGGCTTCCAGTTTTTATGCACAAATATTTCCCATTAACTAGCCCGAAGCTCTTTTTTAGTTTTATACCTCAAATGAATGCGTTTGGGACATAAGACAACTGGACATTTATTGTGGGTCTGACTGAAGAATGTCTGGATATTGATAGTAATTCTATTATTTAGTATTACTGACAATGTTCCTTTTGTTCAAGTTTGTTGACTAACTCTATCGACTGCATCTACACTTCATTCTGCCCCAGGAAAGTGGCCATTAGAATCAAGGACGATTTTCTGCTTGTTCATCACTTCTGCTCCCATCCCCCATCAGGCAAAAAGATACAAGAGCTTGAAAGTATCTTGTACCAGATTCAGGAATAATTTCTCCTCCACCGCTATCATTCCTGAACAGTCTTCCCTTAAGCTCGGGTGTAGTCTTGATCTTCCAACCTACCTCATTGCGGCCCTTGCACTTTATCTACAACTTAGAAGCTACAAGACTGTAACACTATATTCTGCACACTGGTGTTTTTCTCTTTGCACTTTTTTGTACTATGGGGTAAATTTCACCTACCCAGGGGGTAAATTTGTTGATACTGGATTTGTACATATTTTTTCTCATGTGTTTGGTTTTGATATTTCATCATTAGTTGTTCAAAAATAAGTGAAATAACATTGTTATGTGCTATTAAAGTTGCCAGGGGTAAACGGGACAAAAAAAGGTTGGGAACCCCTGTACTAGTGTATGGTTGGATTGCAGTCTTGTATAATATGATTTGATCGGATAGCATGCAAAATAAAGGTGTTTCACTGCATCTCAGTACACATGACCACAATAAACTAATACCAATGTTATTTTGATAGAATGTCCATCGCTTGTTGGTGCAAGATTGTCAAGTCAGGTTTATTGTCACATGCACAAACACGGTGAGGTTCAGGTACAAAGAAAATCTTGCTTGCAGCAACATCACAAATAAACACCCAGGAACAAATCATACATACATTCACACATTTCTAAAACTGTGCAAAAAGGACATTAGAGCAAAACACAATTAGAAAAAAACCCAAATCCATGGTTGTGCAAGAGTGGGCGGTCGTGTTCTGTTGTCCAAGTAGATACTTCAACAACAGGAAGTAACACCAGAACGCACAATGTTCTATAGAATGAAAAGCAGGGAGGAAAAAAATCCTACAAAAAATTTAAAAGGTAAAACAAAAATGCTTGAACTACTCAGCAGGACTGCCAGCATATGTAAAGGCTGAAACAAACCTCATGCTTTAGGCCAATTTGTCATTTCTAAGACCTTTGTCTTGAAACCTTTTCTCCTCTCAACCTCCTCTTACTAAGGAAGGCAACCACAACTTCTTCAATCTATGCACGTGATTAAGAATCGCCCATCCCCGGATTTGTTTTTGTAAATATCTTCTGGCCGCTAGCAAAATTGGACACCACATCTGAATTCTTTGAACCAATTAGCTAAACAATCAGATTCAAAATTGGCCTGGAGGAAGGAATCAGAGGGGAATTATGGAGGGTTGCATTTCTGATTGGCGGTCTGACTAGTGCACAGTCAAGAGTGGGTGCTGGGTCCACTATTTGTATATATAACTAAATGAAATGGATGACAATGCAGTTAACGTTGTTAGTGAATTTGCAGGTGACATCGTAATAGCTGCGATAGTAGACAGTCAGGACTGTTTACAAGTGTACAACAAGATCCAGATCAGTTGGGAAAGTAATGCCCCTGTCCCACTTAGGAAACCTGAACGGAAACCTCTGGAGACTTTGCGCCCTACCCAAGGTTTCCATGCGGTTCCCGAAGGTTTTTGTCAGTCTCCCTACCTGCAACCTCCGGCAACCACCCGCAACCTCCGGGAACCGCACGGAAACCTCGGGTGGGGCGCAAAGTCTCCAGAGGTTTCCGTTCAGGTTTTCTAAGTGGGACAGGGGCATTAGCCAAAGAAGGGCTAATTGAATTTAACTCTGGCAAGTGCGAGCTGCTGCACTTTGGTACGTCAAACCAGGGCAGGACATGCACAGTAAATGGTGGGGCCCTGGAGAGTGTTGTAGAACTGGGAGACCTGGGAGTACAGGTTCAATTCCCTAAAAGACTCAGGTGGGCGGTGTGGAGGAGGCTTCTGGCATGCTTGCCTTCATTGGGAAGGGTATTGAGTACAAAGGTTGGGATATCATGATGCAGCTGCACAAATCGTGGTGAGACCACACTCAGGGTACTGCGTGCAGTTTTGGTCACCCAGTTACAAGAAGGACGTCATTAAGTCATGTGTAGTATGATTTGACTGGATAGCATGAAAAACAAAATATCTCCCAGCTGCATGCACATCAGAATTGTGGCTGAACCAAAGTCTTGTGGCTTCCTTCCTTTTGAACTCTAACTGTTTTTTTCAATCTGCTTTGCTACTTTCGACAGTACATGCCGTTTACTGACACGTCCGTTTCCAAAGATCATAGGATCTTGCCACATCTCTTCATTTGTCAAATGCAACATTTAACATTTTTCTGCATTCACCTACCTATCAATATCTTTCACATCTTAGAATCTTAGGGGCCACAGTCTTAGAATAAAGGGGAGGCCATTTAAGACTGCGGTGAGAAAAAAGCTTTTTCACCCAGAGAGTTGTGAATTTGTGGAATTCCCTGCCACAGAGGGCAGTGGAGGCCAAATCACTGGATGGATTTAAGAGAGAGTTAAATAGAGATCTAGGGGCTGGTGGAATCAAGGGATATGGGGAGAAGGCAGGCGCGGGTTATTGATTGGGGACGATCAGCCATGCTGGCTCGAAGAGCCGAATGGCCTCCTGCACGTATTTTCTATGTTTCTACACCCATTACTATCCTTTTCATAGTTCATTACCTTCAAATAGTGAAATACCCACGTCAGATTGCAAATGTTTTTTACCCCTGAGAAAACAATTTCAAACACCAAACCATCTGACGTCTCTATATCAGTTTCCACTGGAAATTCCCAAAGAGGAACTAGTATTCTGGTCAGATGACATTCTCTACTATAAAGTTACCATGATGTACAGGAAATAAGACAGCTTATCTCTGTGATTAAAAATGCAGACCTAAATTTAGCACTACGGAGTTTTGAGATTTGTGCAATATTATTCAACAAGAACTCGAATTCACAATCAATGAAATTCATTAAGTGGGTATTTGTTCATTTCAAAACTAGATGATTCATCCTCTGTGTCAGGGTAGAACAAAGATACGGTACAATGAGCTAGTGCATTACAGCTGCAGATTATATTAACCCTGGTTTCACTTAACAGTGCAAAGAAGTTCATTTATAACAATTAGATCAAACCGTGTCGGGCAAATCTATTCACAAATGAGAAGAAAACAAACTGCTGCAGGAACTCAGTGGGTCATGCAGTGTTTGTGGAGGGGAATGGACAGCCAACATCTTGGGTTGATTCCGTTCTTCACATACAACCTGCTTTTACCATCTCCATTCATGATGGTGAATAATCTGCTGGAAATAATTCATCCTCTTGCTAGAAGGAAGCCGACTATCCTCAATGCCTAATTGTATAATGAGTTAAATGCTCTCGTTGGCCATCATTTTAAACCGCTATGTGATAGTGAAAACAGTTGGGATATAACTTTTAATGTTCCAGCTTCGTCATTATGTTTTGTTTAGTTTAGAGATACAGCACGGAAACAGGCCCTTCGGCTCACCGCGTCCGCACCGACCAGCGATCCTCGCACATTCACACTACTCTACACACACGGGACTATGTGTCATCTGTGTACACATAAACGTGTACACAGACATTTATAACATGCCAATTAACCTACAAACCTGTATGCCTTTGGAGCGGGGTGACGCCTGTATGGTCGTGAGTAGTCGCCCAAGGAGTCGTACCTATTTCTGGTCGCCGCTGGGTTTTCAACATTTTGAACATTTTCGGCAACCTGCTGAGACTATGATGGTGTAAGTGGGACAGGCCCTTTACCCTCTGATTATTAACTTTTCTGTTTAAAGCATCAAAACTCTTCATCTCATCAAAAATGATAACTTCTGCAGCAAGTCACATAAAGGCAGCATCCTATAAGGGCGGCACGGTGGCGTAGTAGTAGAGCTACTGCCTTACAACGCCAGAGACAGGGGTTCGATCCTGACTACGGGTGATTGGATTAGATTCGATTAGATTTTATTTGTTGTCATTTGAACCCAGAAGTTCAAACGAAATTTGGTTTCTGCTGTCATACAAACAAGAAGAAGAACCAAGACACAACACAATTTACACAAACATCCATCACAGCGAATCTCCTCCTCACTGTGATGGAAGGCAAAGTATTATTTCTCCCCTGCACTCCCCATTCTCCTCCCGATGTCAAAGTCAAAGCCCATGGCGGGCGACGGTAAATAAGTCCCGCGGCCATTAAAGCCGCGCCGGGTCGATGCAAGGCCGCGCTCCGGGTCTTGATGTTGGAGCCCCCGGCAGGCGCTAGCAAGTCCCGCAGCAATTTGAAGCCGCACCGGGCGATGTAAGGCCCCGCTCCAGGTCATCCTCAACCCCGCAACTCGGGCGGGAGAAGTCGCCGTTGCGGAAGCTCCGAAAAGCGGTCTCCCACCAGGGTGCTTGTCTGTACGGAATTTGTACGTCATACACCATTGTTGATTAACTTAATTCCTGTTTTTATTATTGAATTCCAGTACCCATCTGCCCTGTTAGCATTTCAGCTCAGCTCCAGAACTTTAGTGTGCCTCTCAAAGCCAGTGGTTAACTTACTGGACTCGTCTTGCTGTGTAAATGAATAGGACCAGGATGAGATACTCTCCTTCACGTTCAAATAGCTGCTAACCTACCGTATCAGCTGAAAGGCAAGTAACCACATTGATAACCAGTGGCTATACAAAATGACAATTCTTGCAGTCTGCAGGAGTGTTCCTAAGCTTCTGGCTGTTTGCTATTTTGATTCACCATCCCACTCTGATCTCTCTCTCTCTGCACCGTTACAATGAGGCCCAAATAAGCTCAAAGAATGACACCTCATTTCTCATCAGGACAACCTGCAGAACCCAATACCCTTTGCACCCACCCTCCCTCTCTCCATCTCTCCCCCACCCAAGTCTTAGTAGCTTCAAAGTCTTGTTGAGTCTCATTGTCTGTAACTCGTTTTCACCAAGACCCAAACAAGGGCCTGTTTCCTTTATCATCGTTACTTTTTTGCATATCTTTCATTCATTTGTTCTATATCTCTCTATATCACCGTCTATATCTCTCGTTTTCCTTTCCCCTGCCTGAAGAAGAGCCTCGACCTGAAACGTCACCTGTTCCTTTTCTCTAGAGACGCTGTATTTCGTTGTCTCTGTACTGTACACTAACAATGACAATTAAAGTCGAATCTGAATCTGTCTGACCCGCTGAGTTACTCCAGCTTTTTGTGTCTATCTTCGAACCTAATACTGAGTTCTTCAACTTCAGGTCACTTGGTCTGTTTTTGCCCGTCTCAGGATCGGTTATTTGGACGCGCCATTCCGCAACCCCGCTCCTTGCCGCTAATTTTTCTTTCCTTTTTTTCTATTCTGGCCAACTCAGCACATCCCTGTAGACTTTACATCGCCACCCAGGCTTCACAACATTAGCAACACAATACACTGACAAAAGAGCGCAACTCTCCATTCAATAGCAGCTTTGTGTCTCTCTATTACTGACAATCCATCGACTTGCCCAAGAACAACTTGCTTTCTTCTCTTGTAGAAACCAGGAACTGCAGATACTGGTTTACAACAAAAAAAGACAAAGTGCTGGAGTAGGTCAGGCAACATTCCTGGAGAACATGAATATGTAACATTTCATCCCTTCTTCAGACTGATGATTTATCTCTTTCTCAGCTCAGATGGGCTGGTTTCTTCTTCCACAGAAGGTAGGCAAAAATGCTGGAGAAACTCAGAGTTTGTCTTTTTTTTTTACTACCTTCGATTTTTCCAGCATCTGCAGTTCTTTCTTAAACATCTCCTTCCACAGATGCTGCTTGGGTGACTGAGTCCCTCCAGGTTTTCTGTTTGTGTTTCAAATTCGAGCAACTCCTGTTTTGCTTGTTTTCCATTTCAAAATTCAATAACTGTTTTAATCCATTTTTCCTTGACACAGTTGATTCTGTAAGCTGCCTGCAGGCCTAAATTCACAACTTTAATTAGTAACAGAAGAGGATTACGAATTAAAAATGCATTTTTTTCAAATGTTTCCAAAACAGTTTAAAATCCCGTCAAATGACTAGAAAACATTCATGGTGTAAAATGAATCACCTGCTCAATCATATAATCTTTTTCCATCCATTAGGACAAGTTGTTTATAATTACAAAACTAACTTGTAAACAGTCTTCGCAGTCTGTGAAATCGCTTGATAGTCTGTGAAATCGCTTGATACAAGGCAAAATACTGAATTGGGCCATATGGGCAAAAGACTGCAGAGGTTACGGGTAGAGTTGCTGCCTCACAGCGTCAGAGACCTGGGTTCGATCCTGACTACGGGTGCTGTCTGTACGGAGTTTGTACGTTCTCCCCATGACCTGCGTGGGTTTTCTCCAAGATCTTCGATTTCCTCTCACACTCCGAAGACGTAAAAATTTGTAAGTTAATTGGCTTGGTGTAAACGTAAAATTCTCCCTAGTGTGTGTAGGATAGTGTTAATGTGTGGGAATCACTGGTCGGTGCGGTCTCAGTGGGCCGAAGGGCCTGTTTCCGCGCTCTATCTCGAAATTAAAAAAGTCAACTAAAAGTTATAGCAGGCAGCTCGCCACTCTCTTCATGGGCAATTTGGGAGGGGCATTAATGCTGGTTCTACCTGTTGAAGCCCACATCCCTTAACTGAATAGAAAACTTGGCCTATGGCAACTACTCCACCTGTCTTTTCTCACCTGTGACACAGACTGTTCTCATACCTTGAAGTCAGGAGATACTTAGGGTTGGGAACAAGTGACCAGCTGTACACAGTCACTGTACTAGCGACTTTGATTGCAACTAATGACATCCATGAACTCAACCCGCCAAGGGAAAAATGTAAATATAAGCCTGAAGGGAGCGGTAGGAAACAAAGATAAAAAAGCTGTTGCTGTGACAACCTTTCAATCAACACCTGAAAATGAAAACGTCAGCATTACTGCAGACGAGATTCCTTCAATACCAGCAAGACAAAGGAGATTGTGATCGTCTTCAGGAAATGAAGAGGTACACATACCACGGTCAACATTTGACGGTGCCCAGGTCGAGATGGTTGAAAGCTTCAAGTTTCTAGGAGTAAATATCACCAGCAACTTTTCCCAGAACAGCCATATCGAAGCAATGGCCAAGAAAACACACCAACGCCTTTACTTCATTAGAAGGCTTAGGAAGTTTGGCGTGCCCCCAACAATTCTCACCAACTTCTACAGATGCGACTTCGTAGAAAGCATTTTATCAGGATGCATCAGAGCATGGTTTGGGAACAGCTCCATCCACGACCGCAAATATTACAGAGAATTGTGGACGCAGCCCAGACCATCATGCAAACCAACCTCCCTTCCATTGACTTCCTCTATACTTCATATTGCCTCAGCGAGGCCACCAGCATAATCAAGGCCGAGTCTTACCCCGGTCACTCCTTCTTCTCCCCTCTACGATCAGGCAAGAGATACAGAAGTGTGAAAACACATACCTCTAGATTCAGGGCCAGTTTCTTTTCAGCTGTTATCAGGCAACGGAAACATCCCATCACCACGAGGGAATGGTCCTGCCTACCATCTACCTCATTGGAGACCCTCGGACTATCTTTAATCGGACTTTAGCTTGCACTAAACATTATTCCCTTGGATCATGTATAGTCTTTCCATTGAGTGGATAGCATGCAACACAAAAGCTTTTCACTGAACCTCAGTACATGTGACAATAATCTAAACTAATAATCTCTAATAAAACTAAGAAAGACAAAGGTAGTATTTATGACTCAAGGAAATAATCGCTGGTTGGAGCCCTACTCTGTGCAAGACAAACAGTAGCCCATGATAGAAATGTAGATGAAATGGTGGTGACATTGAATTATAACTCTGCAGGTAACACCCATGCCTCTATATCACAAGGGCCATGGGTGTGAATCGCACTCCAGAAATTCGAGCACAAAGATCTTGGCTGATACTCAGAATAGAACTGAAGGGAGTGCAACACAGGACGTGCCATCATTCAAATGAGACATTAAAGCAAGGGCCTGCCTGTTGCTTCAGGTGAACGTATAGATCCCATTCTGTACTTCTGATATGAAGAAAACTAGCAAAGTTACTTCCTATGTTCTGACAAATATCTATTCCTCAACTCACATTGTCAAAACAGATTATTTGGTCACTATTCCCTTGGTTGTGGGAGTTTGTGCTTAACCAGTCACATAATTTGGCATTGCTGTCCAAGCTGACTTGCTTGCGGATTACGACTACTTGAAGTTGGCAGACATAAAAATAAATAAGCAAAATTATTTAAGTAGAGCAAGGCAGCAAAGGTATGGAAGAGGAAGTCCTAGCACATGCAACAAAAAAAGCGTGCAGATACTGTAAGTAATCATAGACACTAGAACAGTAAGGCAGGGGAACAGGCCCTTTGGCCCACAATGTCAGTGCTAATCGTGATGCCATCCATCTGCACAGGGTCCATATCTCTGCATTCCGTCTGTTTTGTTTTGTCTGTCTAAATGCAGCTGTCGTATCTGCTTCCACCACTTCCCCTGTTAGTGTATTCCAGGAATCAACCACACTAAAAAAAGTATTGCTTCATAAACCTCCTTTAAACTTACTATCTCTCACATTAAAGCTACGCCCCCTGTGGTACTTGACATTTTTCTTGAAAGAAATTCTACCTACGCCATCTACCTGACCAGGACGGCTAATGAAATGATGCCTGTTGCAATAGTCAGTGCAGAGATGGCTCACCGTCTCCTGGGCTTAATTGGACGATGTAGGGAGAGATTGAGTAGGCCAAGCCTTTGCTCACTAGGATTTAAGAGAATGAGAAATGATCTTTTTGAGTAAACACCATGTCTGAAGTTCCCCTGAGAGTTGTTATCTAAAATGAGGGGTTACAGTTTCAGAACAAGTGGTTCTGTTTTATTAATGATGAAAAGGGGGTTCTCGAGGGTTTTAGACCTCTGTACTTCTGTATCCCAGGGTTGTAGGGATGAAACAATTGAAAACATCCAAAGTAAAAATGGACATACACTTAAACTAGAGTGAATCAGCTAGTATGTGGTGAAAGCAAACCAGAGGAATGACAAATTATTTTACATTTCCTTTGTCATTCTTTTAGAAAGATATAAACAGAAAATAGGTGCAGGAGTAGGCCATTCAGCCCTTTGAGCCAGCACCACCATTCAACCATGGCTGATCATCCAAACTCAGTACCCCGTTCATGCTTTTCCCCATATCCCACGATTCCGTTAGCCCCAAGAGCTATATCTAATTTAAAAAAAATATGCAAATAATATTTCAAATGAGACTTCAAAACCTGGCCAGATCTGATGCAGTTTCCTGTTATCACAGATGTGTTGGTGTTGTCAGAGGTTTTCCTGGCATTCTCTTTACTTCAGAATTACTGCAACTGCCATGTTCTGTATCGCTCAGTCTCAGCTGGTTTCTTCCCTGCTCAGTCCCCTCCCTTCCTCTATCTCTGGTGGACAGATTAGCTGTTTTTTCTTTTCTCGTGAAGCCAAACCTTCACCATCCCCTCTCAATCAATAGTGATTTATCGTCCATTTTCGTGATCCCCACCGTATCGCAGACATTCCCTCAATTCAACCAACTTTCCTCAGCTTAAAACATCACCACTTGCTGAACTGCTTCCCAGTTCTAACAAAAAGCAATTGATCCAAAATGTTCACTCGGTCTCTCTGGATACTGCCTGCCCTGCTGAGCATCTGCAGCACTTGTTATTTTCATTTTAGATTAATCCATGGAACAGCGTGGCCCTTCGACCCACAATATTTGTACCGACCCTAATGCCAATTTAAACACCATGTCTACCTGTGAGTGGTCTATCTCCCTAAATTCCCTGCTTGTGCACGTGTCTAAATGCTGCTTTAACATTGCTATCGTACTTGCTTCCACCATTTCCCTCGGCAGTGCGTCTCAGACACCTACCACACACTGTGTTGGAAAAAAACGTACCTCCCATTTCTCCTTTAAGCTTTCCCACTCTCATCACTAAACCAACATTCCGAGGCCGATATAAAGTCTCTGGCTATCTACCCTTTCTATTCCGCTCATTTTGATACACTTCTCAGGTCTTCCCTCAGCCTCCGGCACTCCAGAGAAAACAATCAAAGTTTGTCCAACTACTCCTTACTGCCAATACACTCACCCGTTTGTTGTTTTTGTTGCACCTCAGTGGGAGAATGAAATCTGAAATAAAAACAGAAAATGCTGGAAATGTTCAGCATCGAGCGGGACAGTTAATATTACAGATTGAAGATAATTGTGCTTTGCAGCTTGAAAGATTTTGTTCAAACTATTGTGTAATGCTGCCCTCAGCTGGCTCACAATTTATTACAGATTTTTAATAAAAAATTAAATCACATTTTAGTACTCGTCAGTCCCCACGCAACAAATTACACCTCACTACTTATGATCTGAAGAACCAAATTTTAAATTATGGAAATGAATACCTTGTGAAAACATCTAAACTTAATAATGAATACATTCACATGCAACGCACATCTGCCTTCCCCACGCACCTCATGAGAAGGCAGTTGGAAGAGTAGCTACGAGTCTGTGCTTTGTCTTTCAGAGGTCCCATCCATCATCAAGGAGAACCCACCTTGTATAATTCTGCCCTTCCCCCAACCTGCATTGCCGAGGCCATTTGCAGCTGCCTCAACTTCACCTATACTGAGTAACGTAGTTTTACATTCCTTGTTCACTGGATAAGCTTACGGTGTTGTTCTGCAAACAGACTGAACTTGCAAGCATTCTTATCTTAGATACATTAGATAACAAAGCCCTTCTGCAAACTCAGGCAAAGACTTATGGTTCATATCAAATGATTAGGTGGGTGGAAAAGGAGATGGCATTACTAACCACTCATAATAGTTAGTTCAGAAGTCTCAAAATATGAGATTTTTTATTTTATTGTTATTTTCGGAAATATCAATGTTTAAAAAAAAATGTTTTACACAGGTTGAAAACCATTTCAATAGATTCCCCTCATAAATGTAATCGTTAACCAATCATGCTGATATCTTTATTGCTTTCAACATTGTGTGAAATGAACACTTACAGATAAACATTCAATAATGCAGTTTATCACTTGAATATTAACACAGTTTTGAATAAATACGTCAACTCTCACCCACCAGGTCCAAAGTAGTACATGCAGGATGAGCTTGCAGCTGAATGAGCATCTCCATAGTGCACAACTTAAGTACTTAGGCCCCAAAATGTTCACTCCCCAAACCAAAGCTTTCCTTATTTACCACTTTAATTAGTTTAAGGCAGAGATAGATAGTTTATTGATTAGTACGGGTGTCAGGGGTTATGGGCAGAAGTTAGGAGAATGGGGTTAGGAGGGAGGGATAGATCAGCCACGATTGAATGGCGGGCTGGACTCGATGGGCCGAATGACATAATTCTGCTCCCATCACTTATGACCTAACACAGAAGAAGCAGTCTGAAGAGTTTTTGGCTCCCTGCCAGAAACAGCAATTTAGAAAGCCCACTGAAAATGAAGATGCAGTTACTTGCAAAAAGGTTCTGCAATTACCACAAATCATGTGTGGGGAGTTAGGGTTGGTGGTGGGTGGACGGCAGAGAGAAAATGAAAAAACATGTTAGGAAGTTATTCCAGCTCTGTTGTGTTCCAAAGCTGCAAACACATTACTTGGGTTGATGAGGTTCATGATGAGTAACATTTCCAAAATATTTTAAGAAAGTAATTAAAATACACTGAATAATTAAAACATATTGCATATGTGAATGGAGGTGCAAATTGAACAATGGCAGTGAAATTGATGCAATTGTGTGATATCTACAAAATAGTTGCACAAGAGAAAAACATTCCTTCCAATTTTAACTTAATTTTAGGGCTCAGCAAATATAAGAGGGGCAAAGTGTTGCTGGGAACCAACTTCTCCTCTATAAACAAATACCTGCATTATTAAATATTAATATTAGGGAATATTAAAAGTATACCACAAAACAAATTTAATTCCTTTCTCTCCTCCCCCCCCCAAACGGAGAGATAAGACTTTGTGTGGACAAGGGACAAATAAATGAGGCAATAATACGAGACACCCCATAGCTACTGTCGACGAGGTCCTACAAGAGCTATCTACAAGCAAAGTATTTTCAAAGCTAGACCTAAAGTGGGGTTATCATCAGTTGGTGATTAGATAGAGAGTCAACGAAAATAACTACTTTAGTCAAACATTGCGGACTCTACCGATATAGGAAGTTGTTGTTTGGAGATTTGCCAATAGGAAATTCACAAGGTAGTTCAAGGGATTCCTGGAACTGCAAACATCTCAGAAGAGATCACTATTCATGGTACCACACTTGAGGAACAAGGTGAGACTCAGGCAGACACTAGCTTGATTGAAGGCTGCTGGATTGATAGTGAATGTGGACAAATGTTTGCTTGGTGTTTCAGGAATTGGTGTTTGTGGGCCACAAGGTGACCAGTAATGGCATCAATCCAGCTGAGGACAAGATTGAACCCGAGAAAGAAGTTTGAAAACCAAGAGATACAAGGACTATGAGACGTGTTAACATGTGAAAATGATGCGTTATCGATGTAACGAACGCCATATCCCAAATAGGTGTTAGAATGTTCAGTTTACAATATGATGCTGCGGAAATCCTTTTTGTTTGACAAGGGAGGGATGTCATGGTAACTGATGTCGCTTTTAAATGTGTTACTATGAGTCAGAAAGGGCACATGGTGCCAGGATGTAAGGAATGGAGGGGAATTAAACAGCATGTTCCGTGTTCAGTGTCCAAGGAGTGTGTTTATTATATTCGGATCAAGGCGAGGATCTGACAAGAGCCAACAGAGCTATGAGACTTTCTACTCAATGCATCAATCATCATTTCTACACACAAAATCATTAGTATAGTAGTGAATGACAAGCATGAAAATAAATGCTTTCAGTAATTTCTACCACACCTAGGTTTTAATTCGTTTCACAATTAGATTACTGAATACTTGATTATCGTTATTTCTTTAATAGCAAAAATGGATAAACAACTGGAAACATACAAAGCTACTATATTTCTTTGGAAATGAAAATCAATTTTGATTAAACATGTCAAATAAGCCACATGTTTCCTTATGCGCTGCATGCACCTGGTCTCAAATTTAAAAAAAATTAAAATCTACATATGCGCCTCTTTTGTTTTTCAGAACCCTAGAACTATGGTTTGGATTTTGGTTGGGGTGGGTGGGGTGGAATGGGGTAACCAACATCGGAAGGTCTAAAAGCCAAGGTAACCTGCAGCACAATTAAACAGGAAAATCCAGGTTAAATGCCAGGTTAAATCTGACTTTGTAAAGCATGAGCCAGGCTGGTCCATTTTCATTTATCTTGCATTTTCACACAGATACCAATCACTTAATGACAACACTTCCTATTCCGCCTACACTTGGGTAAAGGGAGGTTTGACTGCAGGAGGAACGTGCAATAGTTTAACCACCTCTATTAGGGATGGAGATGGATTCCCTGTCACTTAAACTGTAACTTCCCTACAATGATCCAAAGTTATTAATAAAGCAGTTTTACAGAGGAATGTTTTCTGATAAATCAAATCTAAGTATTTTCAAGACATTGCACAAGAGGTAAAATATGTATTGTTACACCACCAAAAATTAAGAGCTTCATTTGGTTTTAGACCTATTAAACTCCTGTAACGCAAGCCTTGAGCAGAGTGTACAATATAAAGGCCTATTTGCCTAGCCTTACACATCATTCTAGTTCAGAGTAATTGCATTATGTTGCAGATTCCAGCATCTGCAGTCTCATGTCTCTATCTTCTATCATGTCAACAGCCTTACGGTGTCACTGTCAAAAGGAACTCATCTTTTCAATAATTGCACCCACAGTTCATGCATTGACTGCTACAACTGGTTGTTGCAATACTTTCACCTTCACTGTAACACACAAACTACAGAGTTGCTGAGAACACATGTCAAGTAAGTGACAATCTATAACCTCTACCAAAACAGTAACTTACTATTATGCTTTGCAACTATCGATGCATCTAACCCTAAGTTAGGTATCCATTTTACAATCCAATACCATGCAACAAATAAAATTTAAATTTCACACACGGTCGCCATGGTTCTAAACCAACAATAATAAAAATATTCTAAAAATGAAACAGCACAAATTCAAAAAAATCGACATGAAGTTAAAGATCAAAACTGGAAATATGACATTAGCATCAAACTATCAGATTTCTCCTCTTGCTGCTTAATGGTTGTGTGTGCGCATCCCTTAAACAATGATAAATCGGACTGCTGTACACATACTGGAACTGCATTGTGCTTTCAAGGATTTGATCTTTGGGGGCGGTAGGAGAGAGGTGGTGGAAGGAAGCTGAGCATGAAGAAAATATACTTCAACTACAGCTTTTTGAATGAAAAAGTAATATCATCCCTAACACTTCCCTAAACATTTGCAACTCAGCAGCTAAATTCTGCACTGTTGCTTACAATCACAAATTATGAATGAAATAATTTATCCGACTTCAGTGGTGGGGGGGGGGGGGGGGGAAACAGACACCAACGAGGTCACAAGAGCTTGTTTGCACATTTGGATGCAAAAATCGGGGGTCTCAGAGGAACTACTGTTTAAACATTACATTAAGGAAACTGCAGAGCCCTTAACTCATGAAATTTGTCTGGACATTCCAGTGTTGAGGCGCACTGTGCAAGTGGAGAGAAAGTAAACTAGACTAGGGAAAATAAATAAAATAATTATCCATTAATTCAAATACAAACCAACAATTTATGCATTTAACCAGCCCCATCCCTACCACTGTCTCAGCCCACTATCCCCCCCACCCCCCAAAAAAAAAAAAGAGGTAAGGAAGTTATTCCTCCATATGAAATTTTGCAACAGTCAAGGCACAGATACAAGTTTGCTCCATTTATAACCTTGTTTCCACAACCTGTAATATTGCAGTGCAAAATGAACAGGAGTTGTCCTGATCAACTTAGCATTTTGCTCCGAGTTCATTATATATTAGAAGTAGCAGGGTCCACAGGGCATACTGAACTGCCCAAGAGTACAGCAGTTCCTTCCAAAATAACTGCAGTTTTCCATCAACAGTTTGTGTTTTAAACCTAATGGGGAGAGAAAAAAAAAAGACAAACCCATGAAATGCAGTTTAATTCTAATGTTTAACTAACTGGAGAGATATGTGCTTATTGGGCAGATATTTCTTCCAGTGTCACAAAAGCTAGAGACTCCACCAGAATTACCCCCCCCCCCCCCTTCTATGCACTCTCTCAATGACGCCCCATCACCAAAGTGAAACGAAGATCATTAGACATCCCCCCCCCCATCAATTGCAGCTCATGGAAGTTCCCAACGTGACACAATTTTAAACAATGTTTAATAAATCTTTCCTCTTCCCATCCCACTGCGCCCCACTCCACCCCCCTGTGACACTGCTCATCTTCATCAATTTGCAAGTGATTAATTTTTTCTTCAAACAACTGGCTAATCAGAAAGCATTACTACTTCCACAGCAGATGCCCTTTTCAGTCATCAGCAATATTGTAGCCCCTTGCAGAATTTTCACTTGTCAAACTGACCATGAACAGGTGAACACTTCCGAAATACACCAGCCAGATTTAATGAGGAAAAGTTTAAATTTTACTGGCTGAGGAAATAGGAAGCGAAAAGATGAGATGAGAATCAAGGTTTATAGTCTTTTTCTTGCAGGGAATCATGTAGTCTTATTGCAAGAATTTCATTGTCCTATCTGAGACAATAACAATAAACTCACTTGAATCTTGAATCTAGCAACATCATTAGTAAAATTACAATGGACCAAATATTCTCTCGGTATACTTAATTAAGAGACTTACGTTTGTTGGAGTACTATGTCATGTTTGAAGAACTTGCAAAATCAGTCTTCCTTCATAAAAATAGTGTCCGATACAGTAAACTTGCGCTTCAATGCTTCTGATATGAGTACTGATGGGTCATTCTCTCTCAAAAGCTGCGAGCCTCTCCTGGACCTAAACCAATAGTTTCAGTCGTTAAAATGTGCCCTTCCAATTACATTTAAGCATTTGTAAAACAGACTTTGTAAAATAAAAACAGTAAATGCTGGACCACTTAGCAAGTCACAAAGTTTCTTTGAAATCCAAGATGGTGCTTGGCCTGCTGAGTGCCTCCAGCATTTTTTAAAATTCTGCTCAGTTATGATATTAGATCTGTTAAGAAGCAAACACTCAGATCAGGCAGCACCTAAGTGAAGCAGAAATAATGCATCAGATTGTTGACCTTTCCACTTCTGATTAACACTGTCGCTCATAAGTTATAGGAGCAGAATGAGGCCATTCGGCCCATTATGCCTACTCCACCATTCAATCATAGCTGAAAGTGGGCATGCAGGTGCAGCAGGCAGTGAAGAAAGCGAATGGTATGTTAGCTTTCATAGCAAAAGGATTTGAGTATAGGAGCAGGGAGGTTCTACTGCAGTTGTACAGGGTCTTGGTGAGACCACACCTGGAGTATTGCGTACAGTTTTGGTCTCCAAATCTGAGGAAGGACATTATTGCCATAGAGGGAGTGCAGAGAAGGTTCACCAGACTGATTCCTGGGATGTCAGGACTGTCTTATGAAGAAAGACTGGATAGACTTGGTTTATACTCTCTAGAATTTAGGAGATTGAGAGGGGATCTTATAGAAACTTACAAAATTCTTAAGGGGTTGGACAGGTTAGATGCAGGAAGATTGCTCCCGATGTTGGGGAAGTCCAGGACAAGGGGTCACAGCTTAAGGATAAGGGGGAAATCCTTTAAAACCGAGATGAGAAGAACTTTTTTCACACAGAGAGTGGTGAATCTCTGGAACTCCCTGCCACAGAGGGTAGTCGAGGCCAGTTCATTGGCTATATTTAAGAGGGAGTTAGATGTGGCCCTTGTGGCTAAGGGGATCAGGGGGTATAGAGAGAAGGCAGGTACGGGATACTGAGTTGGATGATCAGCCATGATCATATTGAATGGCGGTGCAGGCTCGAAGGGCCGAATGGCCTACTCCTGCACCTAATTTCTATGTTTCTATGTTTCTATCTATCCTTCCCTCTCAACCCCATTCTAGCAAAATGCTAGCTCTTTCCATATACATATTTGACCTGTTGAGCCACAGATAACAACCACAATTTTCCACTTTTATTCCATTTTTTCAGCAACTGGCATTTTTATTTTTATTATATTCCAACTTTTGTGGGGTTATGGTTTTCTTCTGAGCTCTGCCAGTAATGTCAATTAATATAGCAACATTTCTCTTTGGTAACATAGTATTGTTAGCATTGTTAAATTCAGATTCAGGTCATTATCCACTCACGTTACCTTTCCTTCCAACTCACCCTTGTAAGGAGTTCAATTTGACTCTGTTCATGTCTTTCAGGATATCCATCATATCTGCAAAGCTTGTGGACTTTGATAGACAGGAGGTTTCATCATCTTCGTCGATGGTTATATCCTGTCGTTTATTTTCAAAATCTAGGTCAAAGTTTGATGAAGCAGCCATGGAAAATGATGCGATGCTTAAAGAGTCAACTGGATCAGTTTCTGGAACATCATCATTGAGTATAAATGATGCTAAAGGAGGGCATGCTGCTTCAAAATCTGGTAAAGAGCAGGCAACACTTGATGTGTCAGGAGAACCAAGTTCTGGTGTAAAAGGAGCAGATGCTGAAACACAGGAGGAAAATCTTAGACTCTCTTTTAATCCAGCGCAGTTGACTTTTTCATATATACAGACATTCCACAATTTACGCAATAGGTGACTTGTGTCAACTCGCACTTACGTAAACAATTCTGTACTCAGTCCCCAATGCAATCAAGGCAGTTTGTAATTTCCACAACACTGTACAATCACTCAAGCTTACATCGGCAACAAGCCGGCAGTGCTTACCCAGAAGGACGCGCACCTCAGCGAGATGGAACTCAAGCCTGCAATAGCAGCGGGTGTTTACCCTGAAGCCACACGCTGGAGGAAGTGCCCTGAACGCAGCTGAACCAGGTAATACACTCAGTGAGCTATTTTGGGAGGGGTTGATGATGATTCTGATTTATGTAACATCTGACTTAAGTAAGGGTTCACATAATGTAACCCTTACATAAATTGGGGAGTGCCTATAAACACTAATGTAACAAGCATGGAATGTTTAAGACTAGTTAATAACAGAGAGTGTGTAGGAAGGAATTGCAGATGCTGGTTTAAACCGAAGATAGACACAAAATGCTGGAGTAACTCAGTGGGACAGGCAGCATGTCTGGAGAGAAGGAATGGATGATGTATTGGGTCGAGACCCTTTACTTACTGAGACATTAGGCTGTCCTTATTCTATATCCACAAACTAAAAATCCACATATGTATAACAACCAATTCCACATATTAAAAAAAATCATTTACACTCAATCCCCAAATACTTTGGCCCCACAGTTCTGTCAATAATTGCACTCATGTTCAAACACACCAAAAGGCTACCAATTATGCAACCTGCATTAATTAAAGATGCTCCTCACAGGTATTCCAAAAACAAATCACCAATTTCACTATTTGACTTCCCATTCACCATATTTGACTGGCTCCAAGTCTTCATGCCTTCAACAATCTTCACCAACTCTATAGGCTTATGCCTATAAGCGGCCGATTCGGAAACTCCAAGCCGCTGAGTGTGTTCTTCCGTTCCGACGCCGGAGTTCCGATCATCCCGGCGAGAGGGCCTGCGTAGCGGCGACTGCGGAGGGCTCAAAGGCCCCGACCACGGGTGAACAATGAGGAAGATGACTGAACTTTATTGCCTTCCCTCACAGTGGGAACGTTGATTCCGGTGTGTGGGGATGTTTATGTTAAATTCTATCGAGTATTGTGTTCTTTTTTATTCGTATGGCTGTATAGTAACTCAAATCTCACTGTACTAATTGGTGCATGAGACAATGAATGTAACTTGAACTTGAACAATAGCACGATAATCTTCAGTCACCATGACATTTTGAACTGTATCCCCAAACTTTCCAATCTCCACCATATAAACAAACTCAATGTTATTTCTTTTCAATTTTCAACCACACAAATTTACCCCCCAAAACTTGGGTCAGATAGAAACATAGAAAATAGGTGCAGGAGGAGGCCATTTGGCCCTTCGAGCCAGCACCCCAATCATTCAATTGCAATCATAATTTCCAAGTTATTAACCTTTCCTGAATTGTTGTTTTAGGGCTGAGACAATATTTTCACCAACTTACTAATTTCCATTTTACTTTCTGGTTCAGCAACTATTTTAGCAATCTGTCCTCGCAAGCGGCTAAGTTCATCCTGAAGTGCAACCGTATGATTCAGAGCAGTCAGCGCGGGCTTCTTCAGAGTTTCATATTTCTTCCCTTCCCTTCGGAAGTTAGGGACGGATGAATTTCTGTGCATTATCAGCAGAGGAGTAGGATGCCAGTCATCCCGGAAGGGTCTGGCATCAGCTCTGTAATACAAACCAGATAGATTAAAAATATCATTCAGAAGTGATTTTTCACAATAAAGTCTCAAAATACAAACCAAAAATGACCCATAATTCAAGACTCATATGTTAGGTTTATTATTATTGTCACTTCTACCGAGGAACAGTGAAAAAACTGTGTTTTACATGCGATCCAAACAGATTAGATATACCATGAATAAATACAATCAACTCAAAAACAATAGAGTAAAGGGGAAGATACAGCACGCAGACTACAGCTCTCAACATTGTAGCGCATTAATTCCATAGACAAAGTCCAATGTCTTCAATGAGGTAGAGTTGCATTGGACAGTACATTAGCTTATAGAAGGACCATTCAGAACCCTGATAACAGAGGGGAACAGGCTGTTCCTGAGTCTGGTGGGGCGTGCTTTCAAGCTTCTGTATCTTCTGCCAGACGGAAGCAGGGAGTAGAAGAAATTACACTGGGTGGGCTGAGTTTTTGATTTTGTTGGCTATTTTTCCAAGGTTGCGTGAAGTGAAAATAGAGTCAATGGTGGGAAATCTGATCTGTATGATGGATTACATTCACAACTCTCTGCAATTTCTCGTTAAAACTACATTTATGCATGCAGATCAAAACAACTACAGGAATCTTTGCTCCACATATAATAGTTAAACTTTTGATTCCAGTAACCGGAAAAAGGATTATCTTTATTTTATGTTGTAAATAATTAAGATGTTTAATAGTCAAAGAACAGGTTTAGAACAAATTATTAAAAGCATCTTTCGTATGAAAATGTATATCAAAGCAATGGGGGTGGGAAATCCAAGAAATTTTCAATGTCCATCAAGATCACAAATTATTCCATTCACTAGTTAAAATTAGACAAACTGGAAAGTGCACTTTTTCAGGAAAATACAGAATGTATTGTAGTGGAATGCAATTTAGTACTAAACTAGACGATGTTTATATCAGCTAACTTTGTCTGCAATTGCACCGATACAAATGGAGGAGTTAGGTATTGGTTAGTAAAGTGATAAGCTATTGTGATGACAGAAATGTGGAAGATCGAGTTTCACATATAGCCGCAGAATTTAACCTCAAGGCTCCTTTAAATGGAAATCCTGCTCACAACTAGCCTGGTAGACAGAAACCCTTTAGGCAGAAAGCCTATTTCATTGATGCAGCCTCCCTATCCCCATTGACTATGAAGCAAGAGTGGTTGTAGGGCAAATAATTGAAAAGTCATCAGGTGGTGACATTTATCAAATGTCATTTTCCTTTCACAAAACCAATTTATTGGTGTTCTTTGAAGTAACATGGACTAAGTATAAAGTGAATGCACTATACGTAATAAACAAATACTTACTAGAAAATGTGCTGCTACAAAGGTTATTGCAGATAATAAAAACACATGGTTTATAAAGTACCAACGCCCTGGATGGAATATTTCGTAACTAAAAGAGCTTTTTGTTCTGACTGCCAAGTTGTATTATGTGGCGTGATACTGCGATGAGTGCTATTTATAATTATATAAATGACTTGGAGGCAATGTTATTGTTGCCGAATTTGCAGGTGACACAGAAAGGAAGCCAAGCAAGTTGTGGAAAAGAAGAGAAAAATAGATAAAGGGATAAAAATAGGTTGTCAGACCTGACTAATACATATAGTGCGGGAAATGATAAGTCTGCCTAATTGGATTGGAATAATAAAAAAAACATTTTACTTAATTGAGACTAGAGAACTCTGAGATGAAGAGAATTTGGGTGTCCGAGTGCATGCTTCACAAAGCCTTTTTGCAGTTAGTTAGTAATTAGGAAAACAAATTTCTGCTGGGGAAATAATATAAATATAGGGAGTTTATGTCTCAGTTGTACACTTTGGTGCAACACGTCTGTCATTTTGTGTACAGTATTGAGCTTCTTATTTAAGGATGGATGTTAATAGTTAGGAAGCACTTCAGAGAAGATTTAACAGATTAATATGTGTGATGGTCTATCAGGCCTTATGCGGAAAGACTGGACAGGTTCTTGGCTTACATTCACTGGAGAAGAGCAAGAGGCAACCTGATGGAAAGATAAAAGAGCCTAAAAGATCTTGACAAGGAGGAAGTGAACAAGATGTTTACTCTCGTCCAAAAAAACTCAAACTATGAGTCACTGTTTAAAAATAAGGTAGCAGCCCATTTAAGTCCTATGCGGTGATATAATTCCTCGGAAGGTTGCAAGTTTTTGGAACTCTGCTTATTGTGCTCAACAGGCAACAATTGTCCCAGTAGTTCTCAGTAGTTACCGCATGGACAGTCTCAGCAAGTAAGGTTTATTATTAAAATCAACAGTAACATCAACAGAAAACAGTTTGTCAGCAATCACAAAATCTCAGGCCATTGTATCTGATAGGTGACACTGGAATCACCAATGCTATGATTAGTGCAAAGTTCCCAGCATCATTACAAGGATCATATTCAACCTGACACTCAAATGCATTAACCACCCGTGTATGGCAGCTACGTAACATCAGGTCGCATGGAGGGGGGGGGGGGGGGAAATCCTGTGACAATTAACTAGTCACATGCCACCAAGAAAACCTTTCATGACCTGTGCTTGTAAATGGTACTTTCCCAAAATGCCTGATGAAATGCAGTTCCAACAACTATCATGTAGTGTGATATCACCCTGGCAAAACAACCGGGTTAGTTGGCATGTATAAACATTCATTCCTTGTCCTAATGTGGCTGCATGTACCATCTTATATGGCTTTGACAGAGTAGATGTGGGAATGTTACCTCCTCTAGCTGAAGTATTGGAAACTGGGGTCACAGTCACAAAATTAGAAATGGCTATGTGGATAAATGAGAAGATGGCAAATCTTTGGGGTTTCTCTACCAAATAGGATTGTGATGAATTAGAGAAAGGATTTTTAGACACGGGTCAATCGATGCCAAGATAAAATGATGAATAATCTTGGTCTATTTTACTTCTATTTATTTTCTTGTTTGCAAAATGCACTGCAGTTACTCACCTGAGCTACTCTAAACTCATGACCTTGCCACTAATAGAACAAGAGCAGCAGGAGCGTGGGGCCTCCACCATCGGCGGTTTCCCTTTTCAAGTTGCACACATCCTGATTCGGAAATATTTTGGTGTTAATTTATTATCACTTGGTCCAAGTCCTATAACTCCCTACCCAGTTATTGACCAAAAGGACTGCACTGTTTCAAAGAGATAATTTACCACTATCATTTATTACTATTATCATCTTATTATGAATTATGAATAAGCAATAAATTCTAGTCAAGTGATACCACGTCTAGAAAATAAAAATTCAGCTTAAGACTGGTCCAGGTTTTTTTGTGTTTTTTTTAAGATAGCCACCCCATCTCTGTCAAAAGCAGAATTAACTGTGTTCTGTTCCTGTTCCTAATTTCTTGCCAACATTAGAGACAACCCCAATCTGCTGGTCCCATTGGCGAATACCTCATCCTGGTAAAAGCTTCTCCTTCATCTGCAGCTATCCATGCAATGTCCGCCAGAGTTGGCACAGCTGGTTTATCACCATGGACTGAATTTAAAGACTCAGCCGCAGTGAGCCCAGGAACAAGCTGAGGGAAACAAAACAAAGATTACATTAATGAAGTAATCAATTAAATAAGGTAGCAACATATAGAAACATTTGGCTAGACAAAATGAGCCAAAGAAAATATAGCATTTTACTTTCCTTTTTAAAAGTTATATTCAGTATATCATGTATTTAAATTAAAAATCCAGTTAATAATTGCCTGTTAGAGAGTGAAGAAGAGATATGAAGAAGGGTAGAAATGCTTGAATGAATAAAAAGCTGCAAATTTAGAACATAAACATAGAACAGTACAGCACGGGAACAGGCCCTTTGGCCCACAATGTCTGTGCCGAACATGATGCCAAGACTTAGCCTTATCAACCTGAATTTAATCCATACCCTCCATTCTCTGCGTATCCAATTAATTTACAGAGTGTTATTTTTATTCTTTCATTCCATACAACAGTCACCATACTCTTGCATGAGACTTACAGGCACTGTGACATTCAATTATAGTATGTTAATATTTATATTCCTTAAAGAGGAGATGTAGTGATTCAGCAGGTAGTGCTGCTGCCTCAACTTAAGTGACCTGGGTTCTGGGTGAGCTAGCCAATTGGATTCAATATTTGACACAAGAAACGTGCCACAGGGATCTGTGTTGTGTGTTCAAGAAGGAACTGCAGATGCTGGAAGATCGAAGGTACACAAAAATGCTGGAGAAACTCAGCGGGTGCAGCAGCATCTATGGAGCGAAGGAAATAGGCGACGTTTCGGGCCGAAACCCTTCTTCAGACTGATGGGGGATTGGGGGGGAGAAGGAAGGAAAAAGTGAGGAGGAGGAGCCCGAGGGCGGGGGGATGGGAGGAGACAGCTCGAGGGTTAAGGAAGGGGAGGAGACAGCAAGGGCTAGCAAAACTGGGAGAATTCAACGTTCATGCCATCCGGACGCAAGCAACCCAGGCGGAATATGAGGTGCTGTTCCTCCAATTTCCGGTGTTGCTCACTCTGGCAATGGAGGAGACCCAGGACAGAGAGGTCGGATTGGGAATGGGAGGGGGAGTTGAAGTGCTGAGCCACCGGGAGTTCAGGTAGGTTATTGCGGACTGAGCGGAGGTGTTCGGCGAAACGATCGCCCAACCTCCGCTTATTTCCCCCCAATGTAAATCAGCTGACATCTAGAGCAGCGGATGCAGTAGATGAGGTTGGAGGAGATACAGGTGAACCTTTGTCGCACCTGGAACGACTGCTTGGATGTTGATCTGTGTTGTGTGCTCTGTTATTTTACATCTACATAAATGATTTGGACGACAATGTAGTTGATGTTAGTAAATTTGCAGATGGCACCAAAAATGGTGGTATAGTGGACAATGAGGAGGGCTACCTAAGTTTACAAAATGATCTAGATCAGTTAGGAAGGTGGGCTAAGAAATGGCAAGTGAAATTTAACTCCGAAAAGTGTGAGATGTTGTACTTTGGTATGTCACCCAGGGCAGGAGTTACACAGTGAATGGTAGAGTCCTGGAAAGCTTTGTAGAACAGAGGCCCAAGGTTATAGGTATTCCATTCCCTGAAGACACAGGTAAACAGGGTGATAAAGGTGGCTTCTGGCACTCTTGCCTTCATTGGTAAGGGTAAAAAGTATAGGATTTGGGTCATTATGCTACAGCTGCACAAGAGATGAGTGAGACCAGAAATCAAAGTACTGATTTGAGGGCTTGAGTTACAAGGAGTGGATGGGACTTTTTTTGTTTGAAGCATAGGAGGCTGGGTGACGACTGACCTTAAAGGAGTATACAGATTCATTAAAGACAAGGATAAAGTTAAGAGTCACAGCCTTTTTCGGGGTGGAAGATTGCAACCTTCACGTGGTCCGCCCTGTTTCGACGAATGCAATCAACCTGGCGTGCACAAGGAAATAAGATCAAATCGAACAAGTTGTCCTACAACTTTAGGCTGTGCACGCCAAACTCAAGAAGAAGACAGCCTTTTTCCTAGGAAAGAGGAGTCCCAAACCAGAGGGCACACTTTTAAATTAAGAGGGGAGAAATTTAAAAGAGACTAGAGGGTACATTTCTTCACACAGAAGGTAGTGAGTGCATATATGGAACCAGTTGCTAGAGGAACCTATAGAGCAGGGTGCAATGGCAGTTTAAAAACATTGAGCTAGGTATACGTATAGAGGGATACGAGCTAAATGCAGGCAAATGAGAGTAGCTCAGCTCTAAAATGGGTTGGCACGAATGTTGAGTTGCAGGTCTTGTTTCCACACTATATGAATCTATCTTTTATTATCCCACTTACTAAATCTGGCTCATTTCAGAACCGAATGAAATCTTCTCACTTGCTAGTTGTAGGATGCAAAACTATCTTGCACACAAAAAAATATCTACCTTTGAGACATGAGCTTCTTCACAAACCATCTACAGTTGTACACTTTGAATTACTGCTATGAAATAGGATTAAAAATCATTTTTTGTCATACGTGTATGGGAATATTTGATTATGTTTGACTATTTTTCTTAAAACAACCAAATGAGAAAATAAGCAAGATGCATATTTAACACAATCTGATCACTTTCAGTGTGTTAGAAAAACTTTAAAGCACTCAAAGGAATTATTTGAAATCCCCATTCTAACATACAAAAAGTAGTCAGCTATCCAAAGAAAACGTTCAGCATTTTAGAATCCTGTACTTTACATTGCAACACCACATAGAAAAATCTGTATGGATAAACATGGTGTTGTTTTGGTTGTGTTGTGTGTGGTTTCATAGAATTCATAATGGTGTGGTAAATCATGTGCTTTAAACAAGATTGTTTAATAACTATAATTGAGTACCATGGCCACAATTATTTAGTTCACTCAAGGACCAATATGGAAAATAAAACAAGGCCAAATATAAATTTGCATCTTGTCAAATGCAATAGCCACAAAAAAAATTTTTAATGTACAACTACTCCATATAATAGCATTACCTGGAAACAAACTCTAGGACATGGCCTCAGTGGGAGTTTTGACCCAATCATTCGAACAACACTGCGGGACGATCCATAAGGCTTATTCTGCCATATTGGAATCATCTGTAAAATATGAATTGCCACAACATTTGCTTAGAAAGTGGGAAAACATCCACAGTTGCTTGAACAATTATAACACATTGTAATAAGCTTAAACACAAGGCAATTAACTTTAAATATAACATGCATGCGTTTGGAAAAGAGCAGTGTGCAACAAAGGTCACCTGTACGATTGGACGCTAATAGTCAGCAGGAATTAGAGGAGGAAATATACAGTGCCCTCCGTAATGTTTGGGAGAAAGACTCATCATTTATTTATTTGCCTCTACTCCACAATTTGAAATTTGTAATAGAAAAAAAATCATATGTGATTAAAGTGCACATTGTCAGATTTCAATAAAGGGTATTTTTATACATTTTGGTTTCACCATGTAGAAATTACAGCAGTGTTTATACATAATCCCCCCAGTTCAGGGCACCATAATGTTTAGGACACAGCAATGTCATGTAAATGAAAGTAGTCATGTTTAGTATTTTGTTGCATATCCTTTGCATGCAATGACTGCTAGAAATCTGCAATTCATGGACATCACCAGTTGCTGGGTGTCTTCTGCCAGACCTGTATTGCAGCCATCTTTAGCGTATGCTTGTTTTGGGAGCTAGTCCCCTTCAATTTTTTCTTCAGCATATAAAAGGCATGCTCAATTGGGTTCAGATCGGGTGATTGACTTGGCCACTCAAGAATTGACCATTTTTTAGCTTTGTAAAACACGCTTTAGTAGTATGTTTGGGATCATTGTCTTGCTATAGAATTAACCACTGTCCAATGAGTTTTGATGCTTGTGTTTGAACTTGAGCAGATAGGATATGTCTACACTTCAGAATTCATTATGCTACTACTATCAGCAGTTGTATCATCAATGAAGATTAGTGAGCCAGTACCTTCAGCAGCCATACATGCCCAGGCCATAACACCCCCACCACCGTGTTTCACAGATGAGGTGGTATGCTTTGGGTCTTGGGCAGTTTCCTCTCCTCCATACTTTGCTCTTGCCATCACTCTGATATAGGTTCATCTTCTTCTCATCTGTCCACAAGACCTTTTTTTCCAGAACTGTGGTTGTTCTTTTAAGTACTTCGTGACAAACTGTAACCTGGCCATCCTATGTTTGAGGCTAACCAGTAGTTTGCATTTGTATTTCTGTTCATGAAGTCTTCTATGGACAGTGATCATTGACAAATCCACACCTGACTCCTGAAGTGTTGTTTCTGATCTGTCAGACAGATGTTTGGGGATTTTTCTTTATTATGAAGAGAATTCTTCTGTCATCAGCTGTGGAGGTCTTCCTTGGCCTGCCAGACCCTTTGCGATTAGTAGGCTCACCAGTGCTCTCTTTCTTCTTAATAATGTTCCAAACAGTTGATTTTGGTATGCCTAAGGTTTAGCTGAAGTCTCTAACAGTTTTATTCTTGTTTCTCAGTCTCATAATGGTTTCTTTGACTTTCATTGGCACAACTTTGGTCCTCATGTTGATAAACAGTAATAAAAGTTTCCAAAGGTGATGGAAAGACTAGGTGCTGAGAGCTCTCTTATACCTGCATTAAAGAGGCAATTAAATGCACCTGAGCAATTACAAACACATGTGAAGCATGTGTCCCAAACATTATGGTGCCCTGAAATGGGGGAACTATGTCAGTGAGGGAGTACTTTGGACCATTGAGCATAATTCTATTAGGTTTTAAATAGTTATGGAAATGGATGTTTTTGGTCCAAAAGTTGAACTCCTAAATTGGGACAAGGTCAATTTTCATGGTATTAGACAAAAAATATTCAGATGATTATATGGGAGGCTGAAAAAAAAAGGAATGTCTGGTAAGTGGAAGGCCTTTAGATCATAGTTTAAAATGATTTGTACAGTTCTGAAGAATACAAGGCCAAAACACTTTCCCGTTTTCTTTCCTTTTTACCTCCCTTGCGTTATCTTATCACAATTGGCTAACTTCAAGATTAAAGTGCACACAAATTGTGGCTGCGTGAAGGTAAAGTTTTAATTTGGTTCAAAATGAGACAAAGTACATGAACACAAGGAAAATAGCATGCACAAGAATAAGGGGTGGGCCATTTAGGACTGAAATGAGGGAATTGTTCTTCACACAGAGAGTTGTAAATCTGTGGAATTCTCTGCCACAGAAGGCAGTGGAGGTCAATTCACTGGATATTTTCAAGAGAGTTAGATTTAGCTCTTAGGGCTAAAGGAATCAAGGGATATTGGGACAAAGCAAGAATGGGGTACTGATTTTAGATGATCAGCCATGATCATATTGAATGGCGGTGCAGGCACGAAGGGCCGAAAGGCCTACTCCTGCACCTATTTTTCTATCCACCTGGTTCCTCAAGCCTATCAATCTGATCCCAGCTAATCTCATCCAGATCTCAACCCTTCTCTTTTTAATAATCATATAGGCCTCAACCTTTATGTACCTGCAGTTTAAATAAATTATTAATGTAATTCTATCAATGTCATTCTATTTGAAATGAAATTGAAGAAATACTATAGATCACTAGTATAAATACTAGTATAGTAAAATGTAAAATCAAACGTTTTCTGTATTCCAAAATGTTTGAATTCAAGTCAATATTTTTTCAATACATACAAGATGTGTCATTTTTGAACAGTGTAACTTTAACCAAAGATCTTATAGCGGAGCGGGGAGCTCCGCTATAAGATCTTTGACTTTAACCACTGGGTATTTCTATCACCATTTGGATGCAAAAATATTTTTATTTCAGTAAGAAAAACTGGACATCTATGTATGATATTTCAATTAATCATAAACATTTCTTAAATGTCAACTGGGATAGTATGTAAAATGTTACTTGATCTCTAATCTGTGGAGTTGCTAGATAAATAAATTACATTTTGGACATTCAGATATGTACAATATTATAATAGCTTTCTGGCAGTGCTAACAATCTGGCAATCATGTCTCACAAACTAGATGCGGGCCAAGAATTTGCTGGAATTTGGGACAGCCTGTTTTCGGCACTGTTATTTAATACATTACCCAAACAGAACATCAAGGTCAATTAACACCAACAGTTTTCTGACAGCTTGTACAAATGATAATGCACCATTCCTAAAGGCCTACTGAATTTTACTTTATGACAGTAGAGGGTGAATACAATGCCCAGAATATATTCGAATATATATATATTGATATATCTCTCACATATATATATATCTATGTGAGATAGAGAGAAAGAGAAAGAGAAAGAGAGAGAAAGAGAAAGAGAAAGAGAGAGAAAGAGAAAGAGAAAGAGAGAAAAAGAAAGGCCACCTCTAGTTTAAAAAGTTTCTTGTGTACATATTAATTATTAAGCAGCCGTACAATTACCCTTTTTTTAGGGACAACAGCGCAGCTAAATTGAACAATGTTTACATTCCGCTGTGATCTCCGATGTTGAGACAGGCAGGGAATATTAACGTTTTTGTATAAGTACCTTGCCAACTGGTAATTGGCGGTGGGTCGTTCAGGACACGGACACATTCGGGGAGTCGGAGTCCGCCGTCGCCGCCGCAACTCCAGGCTCGTCCAGGCCGCTCGCCGGGGAAGGCCTCATGGTTACCATGGGCGTTTCAACAACCTCGCCTCCTATTGGCCCTCCGTCGGGTTCCCGACCGCTCGCAGCCAATGGGGTAACGGGGATGGGGGGAGGTGACGCACTTGGACCGGGAGGAGGAGGAGGTACCAAGATGGCGGCCACTGGTTTTAATCTCCATTACGTCTTTAAAGGGCTTCCTGGTCTGACTCAGCGGTGTAGAAACTCGCTCGGATGCATGGAACAATCACAGCTAATAACATTCATTCCTGATCTGCCTCAGCGGCGCAAAGCCTAGTTTGAGTGCATGGAATGATCGCAGCAAGAGTCTGAACAGGGTCTCAGACTCTACCCAAAACGTCTCCAGAGATACTGCCTGTCCCGCTGAGTAACTGCAGCATGTTTGCGTCCATCTTCGGTGTAAACCAACATCTGCAGTTCCTTCCTACACTGAACACCGACATTAATTCCTGGTCTGGCTCAGTGGTGCAGAGTTTTGTTAGAGTGCATGGAATGGTCACAGCAAGAGAATGAAGGGTCTCAGACTCTACCCAAAACGTCTCCCATTCCTTTTCTCCAGAGAGATGCTGCCTGTCCTGCTGAGTAACTGCAGCATGTTGCGTCCATCTTCGGTGTAAACCAGCATCTGCAGTTCCTTCCTACACTGAACACCGACATTAATTCCTGGTCTGGCTCAGTGGTGCAGAGTTTTGTTATAGTGTAAAGAATGGTCACAGCAACATTCACCTTTTGTTTATTTAAGAAGGAACTGCAGATGCTGGAAAATCGAAGGTGGACAAAAATGCTGGAGAAACTCAGCGGGTGCAGCAGCATCTATGGGCCGAAGGAAATAGGCAACGTTTCGTCCCGAAACGTTGCCTATTTCCTTCGCCCCATAGATGCTGCTGCACCCGCTGAGTTTCTCCAGCATTTTTGTCAACATTCACCCCTTGCTTGATTCGGCGGTGTGGATCCTCAATAGACTGCTCGGAACGATCACACCAACATTAATTCGCTCCATAGATGCTGCTGCACCCGCTGAGTTTCTCCAGCATTTTTGTGTACCTTCGATTTTCCAGCATCTGCAGTTCCTTCTTGAACACAACATTAATTCCTGGTCTGGCTCAGCGGCGCAGAACCTCGTTAGCGAGTATGGAATGATCACCCCAACATTCATGTGGAGGAAGGAACTGCAGATACTGGTTTAAACCGAAGATAGACGCAAAAAAGCTGGCGCAACTCAATGAGTCAGGCAGCTTCTCTGCAGAGAAGGCATAGGTTCGGGATCTGAAGAAGGGTATCGACCCGAAACGACACCAACATTCATTCTGGTCTGGCTCGGTGGCGAACCAGCTTTCTTTGTGTAAATACAGGTGCGAACACTACTCAGTATAACACCATTGACACTAGGAACGTATGAATAATTTTTTGCATGATATTTGATTGATGGTGTGATTGCATGACATGTGTTTTATATATTTCATATTAAGAATAACGTTTATTTTTAAGAGAATAATATCTCATAAATACCCCCTCGCTGCTTTCTGTCCCATGTTTATACCTCAGTATTCACCTAATGGTGTTTCAATTATCTTTGTGGGTAATTTGCGATTATATTGCCCACTAGCTGTCAATACGTAAAGCGTTGGAGCTGGGCGGTGCATAGAATGACGTTTCATTAAGTGGATGGTTTGTTGTGGTAGGTGATTTGTTAACGCTTAAAACTATTCACATCAGTATTTTCGCTTCCTTTCCGATTTGTGCCATCTAAAATTAGGTGGCGTGTGATAAAATGCAGTAATTCCCGGGATGGTCTGAGAATTCATCTGATTAGACTTGAGAAACCATGTAAATGCTAATCGTTGCATTTGTTGAAGATCGCAATCGCTAAAACGCGGCATGATACAGGTGAGCACAAAAACAGTAATTTTTTTATGTATCTTTGTGGCTTTTATCATGAAGTGTTCTATATGTAGTGGTTTTAAATGCTGTGTATCTCAATGCTTATTTGGAAATGGTATGTGATTGCTGAATCATAGCATCAGATCCATAAATCTGTGCTGCTGATTTTGAAATAGAATCTAATCTTGCATGCAAGTTGTGATTTTATAACAGTAATCATGCTTCTGAGACCATATGCTGTGGGTTCAAATCTCACTTCAGACATGAAAACAAAATTCAAATGCATTACTGAGGATATGGAGGCATCAAAGGAGGTACTGACATATTTGACTCAAAAATGAATGTGCTGCATTGTTGAAAGAAAAACTAGAGGTTTTGCTGCTGTCCTGATAAGTTGTGTATCCCTTGGCAATATCACTGAAGTAGATTCTTTACTTATTATTAAATTAGATCAACGATTGCATGATGAAACATTAATCTTTTCTCCAGGTATTCTATCAAAACTGGTAGAAATATCCCCAACAAAATCTCCAAAAGTATTTTCCTTCATTTCCTATTTTTATTTCAGATTTCCAACACCTGTGTGTTTACACACACACACACACACACACACACACACACACACACAAACACATAACTATATATATCACACACATGCATATATATTATATATATATTTGCTTTTCAATCTGCTCATTATCACTTTGCTTTCTGTAGCTTACCATGTACAAATTATCTATTGCACTTCTACCTTCATAAACATGTATTATCATGGCTGTAAGGTACATTGAACCTTTGGAGTTACTGTTGATATGCTTTTAATACATTTTTCAGCTTAATATTTAACTCGCGTATAAAAATGGTTTGTGGTAGAAATGTCTGCATTTCCACTACTATGTGCAAAGGAATTTGTTTACTGCACGCTACTGTCCTGCTGATCGGGTGAAATAATCTTGTCAAAATATCATAGAATTTCATAATTTTGCAACACTTCATTTTATCAGCTATGTGATACATCTGAACAAAATTGGAATCTTTCATTCTGCTAACATCCATAATATGATGTATCATCTGATTAATAGAGAGCAGATTACAGCTGAGATAGACACAAAATGCTGGAGTAACCCAGGCAGCATCTCTGGAGAGAAGGAATGGGTGATGGTTCGGGTCGAGACCCATCCTCACACAATCTGAAGAAGGGTCGCAACCCGAAATGTCATCCATTCCGTCTCTCCAGAGATGCTGCATGACCCATTGAGTTACAATGGCATTTTGTGTCTATCTTAGGTATAACCAACATCTGCAGTTACTTCCTACACAGATCACATTCTTGGTCTTGGAGATGTCTAGATGTGCAGCATGGAAACAGGTCCTGTGGTCCACATAGCCACACAACCATCAACCACCCAATTTTACACCAATTCTACCCTAAGCTATTTTATTCCACCCATATTCTCATCAAAGACTCCCTGGATTCTACCTCTCTTCCACACAGTGGCCAATTAACTTACCCAACCACTTTCTTGGGAGGTTCGAGCAAACCTATGCAGTCACATGGAAAATGTGTAATCTCATCACACATCGCGGAAGGTCATTAATTATTGCAGATCACACGAGCTCTGAGACAATAACTTTAAGTGTGCTGCCCCTTTGATGGATTTTCTAAAGGTAATTTTGTAAAATTAAGGTGCGGTTGAAAACCATATCTAGGTACCTGTAGTAAGGAGTGAAATCACATTGACATCTTTCTTCTCTGCAAATAGTGACATCAACTTGGACGTATGCTTTATGGTAGTTGAACTCAAATGCTGGGACATTGGGATTTAGTTGGACTTTGTTACAGGTGCCATTAGCACAGATATTCTGCCATTATAGACAGCTCTGACACCAGTATGTCTTTGATCTTTTTGAAGGTTGTTTGCCCATGAGTAATGCTGCTGGTATATTCAAATTTCAGGGTAAATGGGGAAAGGATGACTTGTACATCCAGCATGATGTAGAAGATGGTAATTTGGACCAAAGAGCAATCCTGGAGAAAATTTGAAATGGTAAAGAGGAGGAAGCTATGCAGAAAGTAATAAATAGATTAGCAGTCCCAGATTTTCATGTCTGATAAAAATAAGGTGGTCCAGGGCTGATGTTACACGTGGTAGAATGCAGTTGACAGAATTTTGAAAGCGTTGAAGAGAATATAGTCTCGGGTGACTTTTGATGAGGCATTGAAAATGTCTAATTTCCTCCTTTTATGTTGGAAAACCCAAATTCATATTTCTACAGCTTCAACGCCATGCACCTCGATTCCATAATAAAATACCTGGCTATCACTTGAGTTGAACATGGAACCATGTAACTGTGGGGTGGGGATGGAAGGGAGTGTGAGGAAATGTAACATATACTTGTAGCCTGCTCCCTAGATTCCAGGGATGAAATATGGGGGGAAGGCTAAAGGCCCTGTCCCACTTTCCTGAGTTACTCACGAATTCTCCCGAGTTTTCCCCTTGATTCAAACTGGGAGAATGTCCGTAGCGAGTCCGTAGATATTTCATAGCGGCTCGTAATGCCAGCCGTAGTTACTCGGGGCATCAGGTAAGTCGGGACGTTTTTTCAGCATGTTGTAAAATGTCCACAAGTAAAAACAATAACCCTGATTACCTACGGCTGGCTATTAACGTAATTCTCCGAGTTTGAATCAAGGGGAAAACTCGGAAGAATTTGTGAATAACCCAGGAAAGTGGGACAGGCCCTAAAGGGATAATTTTCTTCAACATTTCAATTTTGATGACTTAAAGGGATAGTCAGATTATTTATGTTACTTGAGGCATTTACGGCTAGAGGATATAACCTCAATCCCAAAGATAAAGAAGACACACAATAAATGTATAGACACAAAAGACACACAATAAATGTATAGATCGACCATAATTTTACTGAATGTTATAACGAGTTTAAGGATCAAATAATAACCTCCTGATAATCCCTAAATTTATATTTGGCCTTTTTCCATTGCCAGCTTTTTAGCTTTGCTTAATCTTTCATTTTTCCACCCAAGGAGCTCCATATCTTATGAGGCCTACTTATTTTGCTTTCAGAGCTGCATAGCTTTTGACTATATAGTTGTTTGTGCAGTCCTTGGGAGAATTTGTAAGTACGGTTTCTCCAGTACGATAAATTAGGTCAACATACCTGGGGATTTTGCAATGTTTCTTGGAATGCAAGATCCAGAAGATTATTTGTTATTCTTGCTGTTATAACTTCATTACTAACCAACAGAACAACAAGAGGTGTGTTGTGGTATGCTAATAACCCTTTTGATAAAATAACATATTTCTTTATGTAGTTGTTTAATTTTAGAAGCATTGTACAAAAATCACAGCTGCATTCACAATGGCAAATGGGTTGGAAATGTTATTGACTAACCCATGAGGCGTAATGTACAACAAGGCCTCTCCAACTATCCTCGTTTTGTGAGAAGCTAGGAAAGAGATTGCTGAGATCCCAGTAGAGATATTTACACCATTAGCTAGGGAAGAGGTAGCAGAAGACTGGATGTTGACTAATATTGTATATGTATTTAAGAAGGAATGCAAGGACAGGTAATAAAACCTGGTCGGCATGGATACGTTTGGCCAAAGAGCATGTTTTGGTGCTGTACGGTTCTGCGACTGTGTGCTACGCAATGGAATTTAATCATAAAACTACTTGCGACATAGGACATAAAACTTACCATGTTGATTGTGAAGTTTGTAGTTTCTTTCTGGGTCCTCTGTCTAATGGGGATTCAAGTTTCATCTACTTAACTAAATTCTAAAAGTCTTTCTTATGAATGAGTAGTCTGATCTTTGAGAAGTGAGAAGATTATTCAACATCTAAACCTCTCCTCTAATTTAAAATTGGTAAAAGGCTCATCTTAACTAAACCCAAACACATCAGCACAGATCATGATATTCTTGTGAACATAAGAGATAGGAGAAAAAATAATCTATTCAGTCCTTCCCAAGAGAACAGAACTGAACTTTTGCATCAACTGTACTTTCTTGCTCCTAATTGCCATAGTTTCAAAACGTTTTATTTTAGTGTTGAGTATTTACGGCTATGTGGGATTCATAATCCTTTGAATGTAGAATCTTTTTTCCATCTCAGTTCTAAATGGTCAATCTTTTATTAAAAATCTTTTATTGAATATCCAGCCGGAAGAAAGAGTCCGTTAGCATTAACCCTGTCAAGCACTTTAAGAATTTTGTTGCGTAGAATGTCCAGTGCACCCTAAGGGGTGTGCACGAGATCAGTGCAGTTATGCTCCCACTGGATCAAAGTGATCAGAAACCAGCAGATCAATTGAGATACAGGGACTGTGAATGGCAATCCAATGGGTCAGAGGGGAATTGGAGATTGTGTGGGTGTGTAAAATTGAATTCCAATGCTTGAGTTGGTGGCAGGGAAGGGAGGGGTTGAAGACCAATAGTCCATTCAGGGTGAAGGGACTGGAGACTGGTGTTGGGTTGGGAGGGATAGGGGACTGATAGTACAGCCAGATTGGGCTCAGTGGTATATTCGGAGAATGACAGTTGAACAAACTAGGGAACCAAGGTGACATTTCCACTGAGGTGGATTACTGAATCTGGGTGGGGGGTCATCGATCAGGAGCAGGTTGAAGATTAGGTGTGAGGGGGGAGATTGGGCGTGGGCAGATGGTGTGAAATAATGATATATTAAAAAATAACTCGAGTGTGTATGCTTCCTTTTAAACCATTATGATTGGACACCGATTTGTAGGAAGGAACTGCAGATGCTGATTTAAACAGAAGATAGACACAAAAAGCTGGAGTAACTCAGCGGGCCAAACAGCATCTCTGGATTAAAGGAATAGGTGACATTTCAGGTCGAGCCCCTTCTTCAGACTGAATTTTGGGGGGAAAGGGAAACGAGAGATATAGATGGTGAAGTAGAGATATGTAGAAAAATGAATGAAAGAATGCAAATAAGTAATGACAAATAAAATGTGTTACTCCTTCCTGCTGCTATTGGCAACCAAATCCTTCTCCCTCTCAGCACTCCAGCTCTCCTCCTTACGAGGAACAGTTAGTGTGGTGATGGGGGTGAGGGGCAGAAAATGGGCCTTTTTATCTCCCTCATCCCTTTCACCGAGCACCAGGTGTTTCATCCTCTTGAGCCTTTTGTTCACTTTAGATAATTCAAAAGAGAGAATGGCTTTCACATCCCTTTCTCAAAGTGAGTTACAGCCATTGAAGTATCCAGATGGCATTGCAATATTTCTTCACTCCAGACATAGCCAGTTTTCACATGCACGGGACTAAAACAAAAGAGTGATACATTTACTGATTTATATTTCTTTACCTTTTTAGTTAATCATAATTTCGTTCTGAATGTTTCCTAACTTGTTGAATTTTATTTCTTTCCTGTGCAGTATTTTTACAAAATGTACACATCGGCACCACGGCACCAAGTCACTTCCTATTAATAATGAAGCTTACACTGAAGACGGAAGTGAAACCGTGTACCCTTTAAAATAACTAACATTTTCACTCTGACGCATTGGTATAACCATGGATAACAATGTCCGAGGAGGGTGAAACGGTAAGATTATTCTTCTAACGTGAGCATTCAACTTTTAGCAATCTTGGAAGTCTGAGAAACTGGTTAGTTTACAAACCTGTTGTGCTGCTGCTAGTAAGAATTTCAGTTTTCAGTTTTGATGGATATGGCAATTAAACACTCTTGACCCTTGGGACGACAACATTTTAGTACATTGGGCAATGAATTATTTCCAGAATCCAGGCTTAAGGGCCTGTCCCACTGACGTGACCTTTCAGCGACTGTCTTCGACCTTCAAGCTCGAGGGCACTCGCCTGAAAAACTTCGAGCTGATCGACCATCAGCGATGAAACCCCGAGCCGGATCGACAGTCTGCGCGCGCGCGCGCGCACACAGACACACACCGACTCACACCGCAAAGGTGGGGGCCGGGGAAAGCGGGGGAGCGCTGTCTGAAATTCACATCCACGATGAACAGAAAGGTAAAAGACGGCTGCACAGTGTATGGTAAGTCCTTTAGAGAGCGCGGGGGGGTGGGGGCGGAGAAGGAGTGGAGACACTTTTAAGAAGCCAGACAATATAATAAAGCATTTTACCTACTGGTCAGTTTTCCTTGGTCTTGAAAACTCCAATGAGCCAATTAAAATGCCCAGTCAGCGAAGGAGATTGCATGCGGCTGCACTCGACTGCCTGTAACTACATAGCGACCCCACTCCACTGCACTACGAGTTCAAAAGAACCATGCCGACCAATTTTTACTTGCGGAAATTTTTTCAACATGCTGAAAATCTTTCCTCGACCAAACTGAGGCCACGAGTATGCGGGAACTTCCCACGAGCATAAAGGAGAGTTCCAATGACCTCATAGGACCTCCTGGGACCACGTGTCGACCATGCTGCGAGTTTGATTCGAGGGCAAACTCTTCTAAACTCGCAAATTAGGTCGCCGCAATGGGATAGCCCCTTTATTGCCTGAAGGAATATTGTTAGTATTGAATTTAGTCCTCGAATCTCAACTAAAAGAAAAATGGATAAAACTGTCTTTTGTGCTAGAGTTGAACATCCTCTTTCCTATCACAATAGAAAAGGAGACAAAAATGCTGGAGAAACTCAGCGGGTGAGGCAGCATCTATGGAGCTAAGGAATAGGTGACGTTTCGGGTCGAGACCCTTCTTCAGCCTGATGTGGAGGTGGGGGGGGGGTGCGGGATGAAGAAAGGAAGGGGCAGAGACAGTAGGCTGTGGGAGAGCTGGGAAGGGGAGGGGAAGAAGGGAGAAAGCAAGGACTACCTGAAATTGGAGAAGTCATTGTTCATACCGCTGGGGTGTAAACTGCCCAAGCAAAATATGAGGTGCTGCTCCTCCAATTTGCGGTGGGACTCACTCTGGCCATGGAGGAGGCCCTGGACAGAAAGGTCGGATTCGGAATGGGAGGGGGAGTTGAAGTGCTGGACCACCGGGAGATCAGGTTGGTTATTGCGAACCGAGCGGAGGTGTTGGGTAGTGTGAACCGAGCGGAGGTGTTGGGCAGGTGTTGTTGTATTCTTAAACAATACAAAAGGGGGGGGGGGGGGGGTGGAGTTTTAGAGTGAATGGTCTCCACTCTAGCCGAATATATGGTATTATCATTGGCCAAGATTGACTGGCAATTAGTTCTAAAAGGGTTGACGGTGGATATGCAATGGAAGGTATTTAAAGACTGCATGGATGAACTACAAAAATTGTTCATCCCAGTTTGGCAAAAGAATAAATCAGGGAAGGTAGTGCATCCGTGGATAACTAGGGAAATCAGGAATGGTATCAAAGCAAAAGATGATGCGTACAAATTAGCCAGAAAAAGCAGCATACCAGAGGACTGGGAGAAATTCAGAGACCAGCAGAGGAGGACAAAGGGCTTAATTAGGAAAGGGAAAATAGATTATGAAAGAAAACTGGCAGGGAACATAAAAACTGACTGCAAATGTTTTTATAGATATGTGAAGAGAAAGAGATTAGTTAAAACAAATGTAGGTCCCTTGCAGTCAGAAACGGGTGAGTTGATCATGGGGAACAAGGATATGGCGGACCAATTGAATAACTACTTTGGTTCCGTCTTCACTAAGGAAGACATAAATAATCTGCCGGAAATAGCAGGGGACCGCGGGTCAAAGGAGATAGAGGAACTGAGTGAAATCCAGGTTAGTCGGGAAGTGGTGTTGGGTAAATTGAATGGATTAAAGGCCGATAAATCACCAGGGCCAGATAGGCTGCATCCCAGAGTACTTAAGGAAGTAGCTCCAGAAATAGTGGATGCATTAATGATAATTTTTCAAAACTCTTTAGATTCTGGAGTAGTTCCTGAGGATTGGAGGGTAGCAAACGTAACCCCACTTTTTAAGAAGGGAGGGAGAGAGAAAACGGGGAATTACAGACCAGTTAGTCTAACATCGGTAGTGGGGAAACTGCTAGAGTCAGTTATTAAAGATGGGATAGCAGCACATTTGGAAAGTGGTGAAATCATTGGACAAAGTCAGCATGGATTTACGAAAGGTAAATCATGTCTGACGAATCTTATAGAATTTTTCGAGGATGTAACTAGTAGAGTGGATAGGGGTGAACCAGTGGATGTGTTGTATCTGGACTTTCAGAAGGCTTTCGACAAGGTCCCACATAAGAGATTAGTATACAAACTTAAAGCACACGGTATTGGGGGTTCAGTATTGATGTGGATAGAGAACTGGCTGGCAAACAGGAAGCAAAGAGTAGGAGTAAACGGGTCCTTTTCACAATGGCAGGCAGTGACTAGTGGGGTACCGTAAGGCTCAGTGCTGGGACCCCAGCTATTTACAATTTATATTAATGATCTGGATGAGGGAATTGAAGGCAACATCTCCAAGTTTGCGGATGACACTAAGCTGGGTGGCAGTGTTAGTTGTGAGGAGGATGCTAGGAGACTGCAAGGTGACTTGGATAGGCTGGGTGAGTGGGCAAATGTTTGGCAGATGCAGTATAATGTGGATAAATGTGAGGTTATCCACTTTGGTGGCAAAAACAGGAAAGCAGACTATTATCTAAATGGTGGCCGATTAGGAAAAGGGGAGATGCAGCGAGACCTGGGTGTCATGGTACACCAGTCATTGAAAGTAGGCATGCAGGTGCAGCAGGCAGTGAAGAAAGCGAATGGTATGTTAGCTTTCATAGCAAAAGGATTTGAGTATAGGAGCAGGGAGGTTCTACTGCAGTTGTACAGGGTCTTGGTGAGACCACACCTGGAGTATTGCGTACAGTTTTGGTCTCCAAATCTGAGGAAGGACATTATAGCCATAGAGGGAGTGCAGAGAAGGTTCACCAGACTGATTCCTGGGATGTCAGGACTTTCATATGAAAAAAGACTGGATAGACTTGGCTTATACTCGCTAGAATTTAGGAGATTGAGAGGGGATCTTATAGAAACGTACAAAATTCTTATGGGGTTGGACAGGCTAGATGCAGGAAGATTGTTCCCGATGTTGGGGAAGTCCAGGACAAGGGGTCACAGCTTAAGGATAAGGGGGAAATCCTTTAGGACCGAGATGAGAAGAAACTTTTTCACACAGAGAGTGGTGAAACTCTGGAACTCTCTGCCACAGAGGGTAGTTGAGGCCAGTTCATTGGCTATATTTAAGAGGGAGTTAGATGTGGCCCTTGTGGCTAAAGGGATCAGGGGGTATGGAGAGAAGGCAGGTACGGGATACTGAGTTGGATGATCAGCCATGATCATATTGAATGGCGGTGCAGGCTCGAAGGGCCGAATGGCCTACTCCTGCACCTATTTTCTATGTATCTATGTATCTATGTAGATGAAACTAACAACTGCAGATGATGGCTAATACACAAAGTGCTGGAGTAACTTAGCAGGTCAGGCAGTATCTCTGAAGAACATCAATAGGTGTTACTCCAGCACCTTGTGTCGAATCACCTTATGGCTCCTTCCCTTTTCACCTGCTGCCACTTCTTCCTGTCGGCCATTTCTATGTCTACTCGGCCTCCCCATGATCCACCGCCGCTTCCTCTTCCTCCCTCGCAGTCACCAACATCTTTGAAGGTGGAGTATATCAGTGACTCCAGGGGAGGAGGTAGTGGAGAGTTGGGGGACCGGCCGAGTGGGCAGAGCAGGAGGAGGCAGCAGTGGAGTGCGGAGCTGACAAAGTGACAGAAAGTGTAGGAGGATAAGTCATTAAATGTATTTAAATGAGAGCTAGATAGTCAGGATCATTTTAAATGGTGGGGCAGGTTTGAAATGAGGAATGGTGTATTCCTGTTTTCTGTGTTTGTTTGTTTTCTATGTTTTGCTGTGAAAAACCATGACTATTGAGGCAAAAATAGTATTTATCCAACATCTTTGAATCTAATTACTTTCATCCTAAAATACTTGTGTGTTCTAATTTCATAGAATGTCCCGTGTCCTTTATTTCAGGTCACAGCCCTCTTCTGGTGAGTCGATCTTTAGTGGTAAGATCTTCATGTCACCACAGGGTGTCCTTGCTGTTCAAAGGTGCAGAGTCAACATTGAAGCTTTCGGAATAAATATGGCCAGTCCTTTTACATTTTCATCGTGGCAGAGTTTTTAAATAGCCGACAAGCAAATATTCTATCTTGCAGACTTACTGACATTTGGAGGGTTCTGTGGTGGAGTTATACAGAGCAGAATTTGCTCGAAGAGTTTTAATGGCACAATTTCTTTCGACAAGATCAAAGAAGAAATTTAAGCAAACTTAAGTCACCACAATAAAGTCTCCAAGGACAGAGCGCAAGAACGAGATGGCCTCCGCAATTAACAAAGCCATTGTGTTAAATGTAGCTTATTCCGCACCATTATTGAATCCATCAGGAAGGCAGAAAACTGATCTTCAGCAATTCTACGCAACAGGTATTTAGATATATATATATTTACACTTGTATGTATTCATGTGTGTGACATATACTATATTTAAAATAATAAAATAGCAGTTAAGGAGACCGGTTTTAAATGTCACCAAGTTTTTGCCATATCATTTTGAAGACATTGATTCCAATATCTCGCTAGCTCCCCTGGCCTACATGGAAATAACTTTTTAATCTTAAACTTACCTTATGTGGTTCCTTTGGCTTCTGTTTCAGCAGAGTTTGGTTGTGTAGCAAAGGCCCTCGCTTGTGCTTTGGTTAAATTAATTTGGTTGTTTAAATAAGACCTCACCAGCTCAGGCAGGTGTCCTTATTGCAGACAGCCATATTAGGAAATAAAATGAATGGATTTGTGTGGTGTTGCATTTTATTTTAACCCCTCCACTCACCCCCTCCTCCCCATCAGCTGGGAGAATTAAATGCACTCCTTCAACTCTATTTCATTTGTAGTTGAGACTTGGACATTGTATTCATATTGTGCTGCTGCAAGTAAGTATTTTGTCGTTCTATCTGGGACATGAAACAATAACACACTCTTGACTCGAGGAAAAATTCCCAGATCACCTCCTCACCTGCCAGTCATCTTACCCAGGGGCAAGAGTAAAGTAATTCAGTTGCATTTACTATCTTTGGAGAGGTCATTAAAGAGGCAAAACTGCCCATACTTCCTGCTCCTAGTCCGACTTTTACCTCTGCAGTGCTTTGATATTGGGTGAGAACAAGATTGGGTCTGTATGCCCTTCATATTAAAAAATTTCCAGGTAACCACTGTCAACTTGCGCAAGGTAATGGAAGTAAATATTGCTGATGAATCCACACTATTGTGAAATTATTTATTTTACAATTTAAAAGAAAATTGAAAATAATGAGAGTATTTTAGAATGTTGGTGCTTGAAGGGGTTTGTTTTGTTCCTGATATGCCAGATTTACAACCTGCAAGAACTGGTGAAATAAGGTGATTCTCTTATTTTATTAATGACTGATGCAATTCCCCATACATCTTCCTCCATCCTCTCGATTACAATTCATTTCGGATCATGAACATGCCTGAAAATAAGACATTTCATAGCCTCAGCCACATGACATATCAATAGTAATAGCTAGGTCCCAAGTATCAATTACTACAGACACAAGCAACTGCAGATGCTAGTTTATAAAATAAAAACCACAGTGCTGGATTAACTCAGCATGTCTGCCAGCATCTCTGGAGAACATGGATAGGTGGTGATTTGGATCTGAAACAGAGATGCTGCCTGACCCGCTGAGTTATTCCTGGACTTTGTGTCATCAATTACAGAAACTACAGTTCCCAATAGTCACAACCTGTCAGTGTGAGAAGGATATATACATTTCCACTCTTTGGTCTGCTCAATAGGTAATTCTGTTTCCATAACAATATATTACTCACAATTCCACATACAAGAGTATCTGGAACTGAGAGAATGCCTCTGAAAATCCAAAACACATTCAGAAGTTCTTCATTATCTATTCAAAGGTTTCAAAGGTCTTTTATTGTCATGTGTATCAATTAAAGTACAGTGATATGCAAATTATCATACAACCATACTAAAAAAGCAGCAAGACACACAACTACATGAAGCTTAACATAAATATCCACCACAGCAGATTCCCCACATTCCTCACTGCGCTTGAAGGCAAATAGGCATTTTTCTCCCACGGTCGGGGCAGTCAAACCATCCGTCAGGGCGATCGAAGCTCCTGCGTCGGAGCGTTCAAAGCTCCGCGTTGGGGCGGTCGAAGCTCCTGTGGCTTGGAGTTCCCGAAGTCGGTCTCTGACCAGAGACCGCGAGCTCCGTGATGTTAAAGTCCACAGGCACCCATGGTATAGCTCGGAGGTCGATCCCCGGTAAAGGGATCGCGGGCTCCCCGATGTTAAAGTCCCGTAGGCTCCCCGTGGTGGAGCTCTCAAAATCAGTCTCCAGCAAAGGCCGGCAATCCTTGATGTTAGGCCGCAGTGCGGATGGAGATACGACATGGAAAAAAATCGCATCTCCGTCGAGGTAAGAGATTAGAAAAAAGTTCCCCCCAAAAGTTCTACTGGTTACATCCTCAAAGAACTCCAGTGGATTAGTCAAACATGATATGCCTTTCGCATTGAATCCATTTTTACCCCCCCACCTCCCCTACTATGTTCTGTTATTAAATCTTTTATTGAGGATTCCAGCATTTCTTGTAATTCTGACATTAGACTAACAGGCTCCCGTTTAAGAAAAAACGAAGTGCTGGAGCAATTCAGTAAGTTGGGTAGGATCTGTGGAAGGGTTGGACAGATGATGTTTTGCATTGGGATCCTTCAGACATTTAAGAAAGGAAGACTCCTCAGTATGAAGACGAGCCCAACCCGAAACGTCACCCATCCTTTTTCTCCAGAGATGCTGCTTGACCCGCTGAGTTACTCCAGCACTTTGTGTCTATCTTCGGTGTATACCAGCATCTGTACATTTAGGAAATGATTGATGGCTTTAAATAATGACCTTGCTCCCCTTCAATATAGCACAGTCTGGCATGCAAATCATTGTATATAATCAGCCAGCTCAACCAGAAACCAAACACCACATTTCACACACATTTCTATTTCAGTGAGTTAATTCATAATGATGAAAAATGGACAAAATAACCTCTAGGTAAAATATTTTGATTGCTTTTGATCCAGAAATATTAAGTGGAAAAATTGCCATGATCTGCACAAGCATGAATGAATTCAATGATTTCAGGGAGCTAATCTTGATTGCTGACTATTCAGATGGAAAACATTGAGTTGACAGTATCAATGTACTGAACACAAAATTATTGTATGTTTCCAAATGAGTTGGCTGTTGCCATCAAACAGGTTACTTCCGACCACTCAGAAATACGAACAAGTAGGATAGTGATCCAAAATAAATACTTGAAAGAAAAGAAAACCAAATGTTTCTGAACTAGAACCATGTGATTACTGTAATATTTTGGCATGTTGATTTTGTTGGTAGTGTGAAGACAGTTCGATTTTTCTTTTTTGCAGTTCACTGTGTATTTGTTCTCGGTTATATTTTTGAAGCATTAGCTCAGTTGGATAAGCGTTGCAGTATTGGCCGTAGCTCCTGGATTCACCCAACCATTCATCTTAGAGTGACAAAGCACATGTCAGGGTGTGGATGGGCAGATGCAGAAAGCAGGCTATGCTGTGGGGATGGGAGCGTGGTTGATGATGGTGAAAAGCAAGTTACGACGACAATCTAACGAAACCAATACTATCTATTGACAGTAGAAACAGAAACCAATGAATGAGATAAAACAAGAGTGAAATCCATCGACAATTCTTTAGAAGTGATAAGATGATAAGAGAAATGAAAAAAGAAATAGCTGACAGGATATTAGATATTTCTTTTAAGTGGGTACACAAAAATGCTGGAGAAACTCAGCGGGTGTAGCAGCATCTATGGAGCGAAGGAGATAGGCATCGTTTCGGGCCAAAACCCTTCTTCAGACTCAGACTTTTAAGTGGGCTGGTTATAATTGTATACACAACAGAACAGTATTATTTGTACTAATTGAATTTTGTACTGCAGTTTGTTCATCCTGTATATGTAATTTATTATTAAATAATTGTTAATTCAAACAGCCTGTTGGTGTGAGATATGAGTACAGTATTTGGAGTGGTTCTGTTTGTCAGAGTTGAAACATTTCAGCCTTGGGATATTACTCCTGGAGTTTTCTGGGCAGAGCCATTGACCATCTTCAGCTCAATCACATTTCTTCCATTATAAAGTCATGCAGCAATACAGCACAGAAACAGGCCATTCAGCCCATCTGGTCCATGCCAACCAAGTTGGTATTTTATGCTAGTCCCATTTGCTTGCATTTGGCCCATATCCCTCTTAAACTGTATATTTATATCTGTCCAAATATTTTTGAGTCGTAATTATATCTGTTTCTCTACCTACCTCTGGCAGCTTATTCCACATATGGACTCCTCTTTGAGTGAAAAAGTTGCCTGGGATGTCTCTCTTAAATCTCTCTCCTCTTGCCTTAAGCCTATGCCCTCTAGTCTTATATTCCTCTACCCTGGGGTAGACTGAACGATCATTTTATCCATGTCCTTCATGATCTGGTACACTGCAAATAAAGTCTCCTGTGCTACAATGGAAAAAATCTTGATGCAATTTCTCCTTAAGGTCAGTTACCATCCTGGTTAATCTCTTTTCCAACATAATGACATCCCACTTTTAGCCCGGCGCCCAGTACTCCAAGTCTGGTCAAAATTAATTATATTCACTGATGTTTGCATAATGGGGTATCAACTCAGATTGTTATCAATTTTTGTACATTTTCTTTCAGAAAATAAAGGAGCAGAGAACAACACTAGAAAACTAATCCAAGGGAAACTGGAAGGCACTATTGAATATATAGTAAGTGCATTCCAAATATATCTAATTATTTACATATCTTAAGTAACATTACAAATCGAGATAAAGTGTGAAATTCTTTTTACAGGCAGGAATAGCGGATACACTCTGCAGCATAGCCCTGAAATTTAACAGTACACCAAATAAACTGGTTCATGTAAACAAACTCTATTCACAAAGTATTATTCCTGGGCAGGTATGTAAAAACCCCCCTGTAATCTTATGTATTCAAAAAAAAAAGAACTGCTGACAGAATATTGCAGGTTTGTTACCATCTAACAATAAAAAAGTTCATATTTCCTCTGAGATATTTTGAGTATTTTGTGTAATAGCACAGAGAGCATACTAGAGCCAACTAGGTTCTGATACCTGTTTTTTCTAATAGTAATTCCAAAATGTAATTTCTAATATATAAGGTTGCAAGATGATTAGAATTTAAATTTAATTGCAGAATAAATTCAATTGCAGAAGTTAAAAAAAATGTTCATGTCAACTAAGTTCTGATACCCATTTTTTCTAATAGTAACTCCAAAATGTAATCTATAATATATAAGGTTGCAAGTTGATTAGAATTTAAATTTAAACAAATTCAATTGGAGAAATTTAAAAAATGGTAGGTAGACACAAAATGCTGGAGTAACTCAGCAGGACAGGCAATATATCTGGAGAGAAGGAATGGGTGAGGTTTCGGGTTGACACCCTTATTCCGACTGACCCGAAACGTCACCCATTCCTTCTCTCCAGAGATGCTGCCTGTCCCGCTGAGTTACTCCAGCATTGTGTGTCTACCTTTGATTTAAACCAGCATATGCAGTTCTTTCCTGCGAAGTTTTAAAAAATGATGAATTATGAGGCTATGTATACACAGATACAATTTTATTAATTTATAATTTATGAAGGGAGTAGTTACAGTAAAAACTACCCTTTCAAGAACATGGGACGTGGGTGGTTGACAAAAAAGTATCTAGAAGTTGAATAGGGGACATAACATTAGCACCAATCCTTACATTGAGGATAAATAGTGAGTTGGCTGGGGTGACCCAATGGAAATTCCAAAATGGAAACAAGTCTGTGCAATTCTAATCTTGGAAGAATCTTCATCCAAAATATACTCAAAAGGCCATAAAATGCTGGAGTGACTTAGCGGGTCAGGCAGTATCTCTAGAGAATATGGATAGGTAACGTTTCGGTTGGATCGGGATCTCTGGATCCTTCTTTAGACTGATTGGGGGGGAAGAGAACTGGGAGAGAGGAGAGGCAGGACAAAGCATTGTAGATAATAGGTGGGCACTGATGAGGGAGGGTTCGATAGGCAGATGGTTGGGACAAAGGCCAGATATTAAAACAGGTGTGAGACAGACTGATTGAAAAGTTGCAAATTGTGAAGCCAGTGGAAGGAATGAAGGAGAGGGGGGTGGGGAGGAAATGGGTGCAAGTCCAGGTGGGGCACGGGGGGAGGGGGGGGGGGGGGATGGGTGCCAGTTGGGGCACGGGGGGTGGGGGAAATGGGCGCAAGCCCAGGTGTGGCACAGGGGGTGGGGTTGGGGGGGGGAGAAATAAAGGGAAAATACACTCTTTGGCTTCTGCCCGAGATTCCCATTATCATGTGTATAACGGCTGAAATCATTTTAATGCAGCAAAGGTTATGAATGGCTGATAGAGTAAATTGAAACAATCTCTGCGGGTACATTTCTCATTTGCCAGGAGTGGAAAATGTGACTAAGATAGTGCAGTTACATGTACATCAGATCAGCAAGAAAGCAATGTTTTGCATAAATGAACAAACTCTGAATTTTTCCCCACAGCGATTGTGCATTCCTTATCCAGCCCGTGCAGAGAGTGAAGACAGTCCTTTATCCTCGAGTCCAAACCAGTCTCCAAGTGTGTCTTCATCAGATGCTGAATATGACAAACTCCTGGTACGTTGTGCCAAGACCAGTATGCCATCGCGACATCCTATTAACTTCCCACATCCTCCATTCCACACCTGGCTTTAACCCAGGCCTCTAAAAATAATCATTTTAGGCTTCTTAGTGATTGCAGTTAAAAAGACGCCTTGTAAACGTTAAACTTGGACAGTGGAAAATAATATTTAGCTATCATAAGCATTGTGTAAGGAGTGGAGAAACAGAAAACATAACAATGCTACTTAAGAAGTACTAAATTAATTTAAAGTAAGAAAATGGATGGACAATTACTAGTCCAAGAATCACACCAAGAAAACTAATGGCATTAATGATATTGTGCCCAAATTATTACAAGGTTAATTAAATAATTAAAGGTTAATTAAAAAGTTGATTATTATTGATTAAAACATGATGTTAATAAACAATAGGTGCAGGAGTAGGCCATTCGGCCCTTCGAACCAATACAGCCATTCAATGTGATCATGGCTGATCATCCACAATCAGTACCCTGTTCATGCCTTCTCCCCATATCCCTTGACTCCGCTATCTTTAAGAGCTCTGGCTAGCTCTCTCTTGAAAGCATCCAGAGAGCCAGCCTCCACTGCCCTCTGAGGCAGAGAATTCCACAGACTCACAACTCTCTGTGTGAAAAAGTATTTCCTCATCTCTGTTCTAAATGGCATTCTAAACTGTGGCCCCTGGTTCTGGAACCCCCAACATTGGGAACATGTTTCCTTCCTCTAGCGTACCCAAACCTTTAATAATCTTATATGTTTCAATAAGATTCCCTCACATTCTTCTAAATTCCAGAGTGTACAAGCCCAGCCACTTCATTCTATCAACATATGGCAGTCCAATAAGATTTGCAGTAGTAAATATATAGTTCCAATAATGCTATCTCCAGAAAAGCTGCAGAATCATAAACATTACAGACAAATCTGTCATGCACAGTGAAACATGCATTATCGTGATATAGACAAAAATGATTTAAAATCATAATTGGAGATTGTTACAGTAGACACCAGAAATTTGTCTCATCAAGTGTGTGCCATCTTTCTTTCCTGTATAGAGGAAATATTCATGGACATGTTTGATAAAGTGAAGCCACAAACAAAATGTGAGAATCCGAGCAAAGAATGGTCAGGAGATTAGCAAACAGGCACGCAAAGCTTTTTTTTTTTTTTTTTACAAACTTTTAGTGACCCGAACTATGAGCTTTGGCCCTTCAACCAGAAATCTTAATTAAAATCCTCCAGCTAAGCCGTCTGCAATTGAAATAAAAAACCTGAACAGCTGTGTGCTACATTTATATTTGCTTGTACTATGCATCCAGGAAAACAATGTATTTTTATGCTACCTTTCATGACAGCTGTTAATAAAGTTCAATGTTTACAGGTTGAATTTAGAAAGCACAGCTGCTCATTTACTACAGTAAGATCCAAAGATCCACAATGTGAAAATTACAAAAGAATCCATTTTTTAAATTGAGGGTTAAATATTGGCCAGGGCATGAAATGAGAGGAAGATGACTAGTATTGACATTATATCACTTCAGAAACAGGATAAAATGTGTATAACGAGCAGCTTTCAGAGCATTTGCTGTTTTCCTTGAAATTTACAGGTAAAACTGTTCATCCAAAACATCATTTATATAAAGACATGATGGTAATATTCTTGTGCAGACAGGTCTAGGTGTTCATAGCATAAATGCATATCTTCTCATTGAAAATAAAACGCAATTCATTATGTTAGCAGTCATGATTACAATGTAATCTTGACAGACTGGCCATTTTAGCATAGAATTCTGCTTCAAGGCAAGATGTAAAGATGAAAAAGGCCCAGGCTATTGACTTTCACAGTGATTTTCATGTAGGAAATTGATATACGTTTGCGTACCACCTTTCGTGACCCACCTCCTGGTTAGTCTGTGCTGAAATGTAGAAAGCATGGGTGCCAATTTTCTCACTTTGAGATCTGAAATAAAATATCTCATGTCTGTCGGCACTATGAGCAAATCTGGGCCCCATAATCTGAGGAAGGATGTGCTGGCTCTGGAGAAGGTCCAGAGGAGGTTTACAAGAATGATTCCAGGAATGAGTGGGTCAGCATATGACTAGCATTTGAAAGCACTGGGCCCCTACTCGCTGGAATTTAGAAGGTTGAGGGGGGACCTCATTCAAACTTACAGAATAATGAAAGGCCACTTCATTATTCTGTAAGTTTCAATGAGGTCCCCCCTCAACCTTCTAAATTCCAGCGAGTAGGGGCCCAGTACTGGTGGGAGAGTCTAGGACCAGAGGGGCCCAGTACTGGTGGGAGAGTCTAGGACCAGAGTTCATAGCCTCAGAATTGAAGGGCGCTCTTTTTGAAAGGTGAGGAGGAACTTCTTTAGTCAGAATATTTTAATCTGTGGAACTCATTGCCACAGAGGGCTGTGGAGGCCAAGTCAGTGGATATTTTTAAGGCAGAGATAGACAAATTCCTGATTAGAACAGGTGTCAAGGGTTATGTGAAGAAGGTAGGAAAATAGGATTAGGAGACTGAGATCAGGCATACTTGAATGGCAGAGTAGACTCGATGGGCCGAATGGCCTAATTCTACTCCTATAACTTGTGAATGTCCTTGCCAATATGTAGTCCTCCATCAACATAAATAAAACCATTATCACCAAAAGATTTTTTTTTAAGTAAGTTGTGCATTCGTTTGGTAGGAATAATTAAATACCAAAGCCATGGTTTTCAAACAGGTGGGAGAACTAATGGATATGTTACTGCTTCACATACTTCCTAAAGATGTAGAAGGAGACATTGAATCAATGCCGGTGTGTTATTGTGTTGGTAACAATCACTCTAATTTGCAGGATGCTGATTCTGCAGAAATATCCAGTGTACAGTGGTGCAGCTCACAAAACATCATCAGCTCCTCATGTCCAAATAGGGATGAAATACCTATTTCTGAAAGATTCTTGAAAATCTGTTGCAAGTATTTCACAGACAGAAAGGTAAAATCCTTTAATTGCAACAACAGAATTAAGGTTACAAACGTTTAATTTAAATTATACATTATAAAAATATTATCTATCTTCTATCTATTCTTCTATATCTATATTACTAAAACTGTCATCTTATTTGTACATATATACATATATTTGTGCTTGAAACTCCACCAAAACGGTACACGATAGTGCTACAATTTTAGGCCCACCTTACTCACCATTGTCCTGTGATGTGCAGTAGCAAGTTTCATTCAGATTGATGTTATATTTTACAAATTATTGACATTTAAAACTTAAATTAACTTAAAACAGCGCCTGCGCAGTTGGGGGAGGGTTTTTTTGTGCATCACAACGGGGATCTCTGCCGTCACAACGGGAACCCTTCAGTCGCGCCTGCAGAGTTGGGGCCTTTCCCGATTTTCAGATGAGCATTTTTTCCCCCTTTCGTCTGTACTAGCAACGGGGACCCATCGGCTCCATGATTAAGTTTTGTTCAATTTTATAAATGCCTCCACGGGTCTTCTCTTCACTTTATTAACTGGAACTTAATTTCTTGTTCAACGGCACAACTTTGAACGGGACAGTCGTGTCTGCACAGTGCGGGTCCGTCAGCCGCACATGCGCAGTTTGGTGAAATATTGCGTTGGGGGAACAGGACCCAACGAGTCCACACTTGGTCTAGTTGTACATTAAAAATAATAGCTCTTACTGACCTAACAGCCAGAAAAGTTTCAGCAAATTTTACACAATTAATTTTGTATGACTATCGCCCGTGGAACATAGCAATGTACGTCACAGGAACAAAATCCCTTGGCCCACAATGTCTGTGCTGAACATGATGGCAAAATAAATTAATTTCCCCCATTCATTAGGGTTGAAGTCATGGTACGAGGGCATATGGGGCATTTTTCAAATGTTATGCTGTATGCACCAGTTTCAGAATGTGTGCCAGCATAAATTAGTTTACATTATCTGCATTGAAATCCCACCCACCCAGCAGTTTTCAACAGCGGAGTACAGAGTTTAACTCCATATGTGCACATACTGTATATTTAGTTGCCTGAAATGCATAAAAAATAGGAAAATTGCCCAATCCATATTTCTCCGCTATGTATACTCAAGACTTATATCATCATGAGATTGCAGTCTGAGCAAAAATAATAAGTGTGGTCCTCATTCAAAAGCTATGTCTGTATCAAATTGATGTTTATGTAAGTGAGTTTAAATATGAATGAACTATTTTAATGGTCAAATTGTGTAATAATGTTATGATTTCACGGTAATTCTCGTATCTAGCTATTGAAAGTAAATTAATTATATTGTAGATTTGTGTTTTAATATTTTACCAAATTACAAGATTGTTTGTCAGTAATCATTTTTCATTTGGTTGTGCTTTTTAATCTGTCTGCAGGGTGTTGTAACGGGAGTCCTATTTGTCACACCAAAAAAGATCTTTTTTGACCCATACAAATCTCATCCTCTTATCATTGAAAATGGCTGTGAAGATTATTTCTTTGCCTGCAGCACACAATCAATCATTTCAGCAGAGTCACACAAAGATATTTCTCAAATGAAGCTTTATACGTCTTCTCCCTTGTGAGTATGTAAGAGCAATCCACTTGAACCAGAATGTTTATGTCAAGATTATCTTCATCCATTCATTCATAAGAGCACTGGCAGGACCAGCATTTGTGGAAAAGATGATACAGATGGTGGTAATGTCATGTACCTGTTGCCCTTGTCCATTTGAGTGGTAGACTCTATAAACTTGTCAAGGAAGATTGGCAAGTTGCAACAGTGCATTTTGTCTATGGCACCCGCTGCTGACATTGGAAATTCGCAATTTGAGTCTATGGTGCAGTTAGAATCATCTATCCCATGCCATATTCTTCCACATTTTAAATAGCACTTCTATTCATAAAATAATATTTGCTTGGACTGCTGGGAACGGCAAACTCTGATGCAGTCCTGTGCAATATTTATTATTCATCGACAATGTTCCACATGGTAGGCTGCTCTGGAACGCATGGAATCCAAGGAGAGATAGGTGAATCCATGGAGATTCAAAGATAAGAGAGATCACATGGGATCCAAAGAGAGATAGCTGAATCGATAGAAAATTGGCTTAATGGATGGAAGCAGAGGGTGGAAGGTGGAAGGTTCTCAGACTGGAGGGTTCGGTGCTGGGCCCGTTACTGTTTGTCATCTATATCAATAGTTTGGATGAGAACATACATGGCAAGATTAGCAAGTTTGCTGATGATACAAAAGTGGGTTGTTTTGCATAGTGATAGAACTATAAACAATTGCTTTTGTTATCTAATTAAAACACACTGCTGGTTTAATTCGAATGTTTCATATCAACACTCGTAGCTTTAATGTCAAATCCATCCTAGGCCATAAAATGAATAAACTGGCTTCAAAGTGATGATCAAGTTATTATTTTTTAACTTTTTAATACTTCTTCCAAATGCTTAATTTACTGAATCCAATTCCTCAGCATTTTCACAATGGAAGAGGCTAGTCAACAGACCTGCATCGAAGAAGTTACTACAATGCTAAGATAATTGAACAGGCAACATGCAAACGCAGGTTCAGTTTACTCTGACCTCTGTGAAGGTTTTCAGTCACCACAATCATGTTTAAATGTTTACACTTGTTCAAAATAAAGTTCAAATTGCAATCAACAATCCATTTATCACATCAAATGCAATAAATAATATAAAAGTCTTCAAATTGTGCTTTGCAATTTCATTAAAAAAATGTTAAACCAACCACTCCCATAACACAAACACCACAGAGTAAAGGGCCTGTCCCACTGTACGAAGTAATTCAAGAGCTCTCCAGAGCTAAAAAAAAAAATCAAACTCGTGGTAAGCACGTAGAATGTACGTGGCGGGTACATCGGAGCTCGGGACGTCTCTTAGCGGCTCGTAACGCTAACGGTAGGTACTCGGGATACGCGGTAAGCTCGTGAAGACTCGTGAAGATTTTTCAACATGTTGAAAATTCAACATTTAAAATCAACATGTTGAAAAATGTCCACGAGAGCCCCGAGTACCTACGAGTGGCTATTACCGTAATTCTCCGAGTTCGAATCAGGGGAAACTCGGGAGAACTCTTGAATTAGCTCGTACAGTGGGACAGGCCCTTAACAGCAGATAAAAACTGGAAGAGTATTGCTGAATTAGAGCGAATGGACCCATCTAATATCCAGTTGTCTTTCCCCAAATGAATACAGAGAAGAAAAATAAACCACAGAAAAAGAAACTGAACCAGAGAGAGAAGGCCTGAAATCTTGGAACAAAGAAAGAGGGAAGGAAGTAGTAACCCAAAATTGAGCGGTCTGGCAAATTGTGGTGGTTAGGCAAACCTGGGTTATGGTTAAACTAAACCAAAAAGAAAATGTAGACCTTTGAGCAAAGGTGGAAGTGGAGTGAGTGGCATAATTAGAAATTAAATCAAAAAAGCAAACCTGTTATAAAGGCAGTCATTATGTTGTTGCCAAAGTCCAACTTCGATAGCCATTACTCCTCGGGGATAGTTTTATAGGGTATATTTTACGCACTCATGACACACTTAAGATAGTAAAAACGGATCTTCCAAACATTGTTTCTTGATTAATTGGTCTTTTATTGAAGAAGTACACAGCAAATAAATAATCCGTCACTTTCCGTTCTTAATCGCTGTTCCATTCATGTCATATAAATCATATGAAAATTTCTTCTTATAAAAGTATGTCGCCTCATTAACTTTGTGTATCGTGATCATGTCATGTGTGTGAATGTGAATGGTAAAAAACTGTATTCTCACCATCCTTCCGAGACCTTATTGACTCCTAATATCTCCCCTAGAAATAGACACACCCCTTCTATGTATCAAATCCCACCTACAAAATACAGACCGATACCCTTAGCCAGGGTAGGGGAATCATAAACAAGAGGACATGTGTTTTCGGGTGAGAGGAGCAAGATTTAATACTAACCTGAGGGGCACCATTTTCACTCAGAGAGTAGTTGGTATATGGAATGAGGTACTTGAGGCAGATACTATAACAGCATTTCAAAAACACTTGGACAGGTACATGGATAGGAAAGGTTTAGAGGGCTAAACAAGGGCAAATTGGACTAGCCTAGGTTAGGTCTCTCGCTCGGATTGGACAAGTTGGGCTGAAGGGCCCTTTTCCATGATACACGACTATGATTAAACTAAGAAAGTTAGGTAGAGTTGGAATAAAAGAGATGAAAAGATAATGATTGAAGACTGTTTTGTCATTAAATTTCCTTCTAATTCTCAATTGTTGCATGTTAAATACCTTAACATTGCTTTTTGCCTGCATAGAATATAAGGATTATTTTTCTCTCTCTCATTTGTAGAAGAAAAGTTCCTATCCAAAGTAAAGTACAAACAGAAAGAGAAACTGTAAACGCCGGCCATAAGAACAGTCGACCAGCTCGGATCAAAGGCAGAGGACTGTGTGCAGAGTTCAAAGAAACCAATTCATATCCTGCTGATCAGGAACCTACAACGTTGACAAAACTTACACCCATTCCGTACTCCTATCTGGATTCTTCATGTCCGGTTAATGTGAAATCATCCAATTATATTATGGAATTACAAGAGAATGTAACGTGTTTGAGCCTGAAAGAAAATTATGAACTTGAGAATGAAGAAACATTTCCCTTCTCAATCAGAGTAAAACACAGAGGGGAAAATGTACTGTCAGAGAACCAAGAGCGTTACTGTTCTGAAAAATGTACAAGAGAAAGAATATTGGAACCAGAGACAAATTATGATGGCAATCAGTACTCTTTATCCCATATATTGACAGAGCATCAGTTGTACAAGAAAAACAAGGTAGAGACACCCTGTGATTCCCGCAACGACACAGATGATAAAACAACATCATTTTGTGAGATAAATCTATCAGATCAAGGATGTAAATATCCGTGGTCTCCGATGGTGGAGAACACAAGAGAGAAAATAATTTCTGCTGAGTTGTCACGTTTGAAGGCTGAAGAAGTTTGCTGTAACATAAACAAAGCCAAAGATGATCAGTGTGGATTATGTAGTAAACAAGATAATAAAGAAAATCATACATTACCCACGTTTATGAAGAAACGTGAATGCGATCAAGGTAGGAGATAATTGCTCCTATATTCAGCAACTGTGCCACCTTCAATTTTTTCTCCCAGATTTGTTTACTTATGAAATCATTACAAACATGTTTCCAATCTGAGAGAAGGCCCTGCACCTAGCTCCCAGAAATTCTCCCATCAATGTTGCCTGTTTTCCTGCTGTATGACTGTGACTGTGATTGAAAGATACAGCATGAAAGGCCCTTCAGTCCACAGAGTCCAAGCTAATCATCGTTCACTCATTCACGCTAGTTCCCACTTTTGCATCAACTCCCTACACATTAGCGACAATTTACAGGGGCTAATTAACCTACAAACCTGCGCATCTTTTGGATGTGGGAGGAAACCCGAGCACTGGCAGGAAACCCACACGATCACAGGGAGGATGTGTAAACTCCACAGAGACAGCACCCAAGGTTAGGATCGAGCCCAGGTCTCTGGTGCAGCGAGGCAGCAGCTCGACAAAATGGTGAATTCTCCCTGAACGCAATGGTCCTGCTTTATCTTATTGATTTTCTAGTTGCAAAATAAAATTCTGTATCGGTTTTAAATAATTCTCCCTTGAAGGTGTTGGGCCAAATCAGGTTTGCTCCGACTAAAAGATACTGCTATCATTGAACTGCCCCACAAACATGAGACGCAGGCACATAAGTCACTCTGCTCCATCCCTCAATTCCCTGCCTTCTGAAATTTCCCTACATTATGCTGAGGAGTCCATCTCTCTGAACCTACAGCAGACATATCCAGCAGTGCACTGGAGACTCTGTTCATTTCATTGAGGTTTACAACCTGGAGATTAGTGGGGAAAGGGCGCATTCACTTTTATTTAAAAAAAATAAAAATATTTGTATTAACTTTGTGTTTAATTTATTGTTAATTTAATTTTTAATTTTAAAGTGTAATTAATTGCTATGTTTTTAATACTTTTTAAACTCTTCAGTCAGTTACTATAGAAACAAGGAACAGCATATGCTGGTTTACCAAAAATAGACAAAGTGTTGGATTAACTCAGCAGGCCAGGTAGCTTCTTTGGTGAACTTGTGGATAGGTGAAGTAGGGCCATCATTGAAGTGATGGACCGAATGGCCGCCACTGGTGTCATGTTTTCTATTAATCTGTTTTATTCTTTGTGGGTTTTTTTGTTTTCATAGTATATTTCATACAGAAAGGAACAATCTCTTGCTAGTTCAGTGACCTAGTTCATATAGCCTCTTTGTTTAAATGTTCATTCGCCATGTGAATCTCCCTTTGCTAAGAAAAGGCATTTCTCCAGCAGGTATGAATGCACAATGACAGAAAGCGAGCAACCCGGCTAAATTTTACCTTTCTTCAGCGAGGGCTGCTGAGAGCAATTGTTAACATGTGACCTTCCGCCTGGCCTGAAGCCAGGCAAGCAATTAGGCGCAGGAGCTTTCACGTCTCTGATATGATGCTAATTGTTTTGACTTCTAAACCAGCTGTGGAAAAGAAACTTTCCCAACGTTACTGTCCTTCCTCCTTCCTACAGATCATAGATTCATAAAGTCATGCAGCATTGAAACAGGTCTTCCAGCCCAACTTAGCATTGTCAACTAATACTCCCCATTAACATTAGTCCCACCTGCCTGCATTTGGCCCATATCCCCCTAACTCTATCCTATTCATGTACTTGTCCAAGTGTCCCTTAAATGTGATGATAGTACATGCCTGAACTACCTCCTCCAGCAGTTCATTCCATATACCCACCACCCTTTATATAAAAAACGGTACCCCTCAGATTCCTATTAAACTTTTCCTCCCCCTCACCTTAAACCTATGTCCTCTGGTTCTTGATTCCCCTACTCAGGATAAATGATTCTGTCTATTCCTCTCATAATCATATACACTGTTGTATTAGTATTTATTTAGTCACAACTATTCTACATCCCTGCTCTTTATTTGTTGAATAATTCATCTTGTCACATCCGGAATATGGCTGTTCCACATCAGCCCCCTTTACGTGCTGTAAGTGAAAATGAGTCATGGTGACTATATAAGTCTCCTACATAATTACATTCATAAAAAAATCCCAGACTTGGTCAATCAGCAAGTCGTTCCCAGCTTGAACATGTTGTGACTGATCATCTACACGTGTATTTCCACTGGGCATAATGGAACAAGAATGTTGCTCACAGGGGCACTGCCTACCTTTGTGACTATCCTCATCTGCAATCATCTGACTCAACGCTGACCAAAGATCAAACCAGGATCTTTCCTGTTCTTTCATCGATGAAACCAGTTTGATCTGACATTGGAAACTTATCACCACCAGGAATGAAATAAACATGATAGCTGGCTTAACAATATTTCAGAACATCAGATAACACAGTTACTACAAGACATTTTAGCTTTCTAGAATTTCTGATCCAATCTCACTGTTTTATAATCAGCTAAAACTCTTAATAAGTAACCATATGCAAAGGGATGTACAAATAAAAGGATTTTATCGCAAAATAATAATTATAAATACAAACAAATATACTCAACTGAATTTCTGGACACAATTTATTCCATTTGCATTAATTACACAAGAACAATTCAACATTAGAACCTGTTTTAACGATATAGTACAGTAAGTGGACAGCTGAATTATAAATGCAGTCAAATGAAATCATTGCAAATTGATCATCCTTCAAAAAGCATGTGGGCAAAATGTCAACTCTGAAAATGGGAAACCAGCTGTGGACTGAAACTGGTGACGACTGAGGTATACTCATTCAGGCTGGATAAAGTAGTTCGGAACATGTTCCAGTTCATTGGCTCAAGGCAGTGCTTCATTCGATCACTGCTCCATTTTGCTCCCCGTTGGTGCCTCTCCGGATAAACAACAATGACGAGACAGAGTTCAGGAAATATATCAGAAACCTGGTGTTACAGTGTCAAAACAGCAACCCAGCCCTTTAGGTATGCAAGATGAACAGGTTGGTTGTTGACCTAAGGGAGATGGTCAATAGCTTCAAGTACCCAGGTATCATGTCACCAGCAACCCAACCTGGTCTCTTAATACTGATGTAGTGATCAAGAAAGAACATCAGTTGTATTTATTTTCTTTGATGTCTGAGAAGATGGGACATGTCCCCAAGGATTCTCTTGAACATCTATAGGTGTGCTATAGAAAGTATTCTGACAGGATGCATCTTGGCCTGTTGTGGCAAGTGCTCTGATCTTGATCACCTGAACCTGCAGCGAGCACAGCCCAGTCCATCACACGTATGTCGTACGTCACTTCCTTCCATCCAGTCCATCTTCATGCGATGCATCGGGAAGGCTGGAAGAATTGCCAAGGATGCCTGCCACCCTGGCCACATTCCCTTTTCTCTATTTGACCTTCAGGCAGATGTTAAACCCCATTAAACCCCAAACATCCAGACTCAAGAACAACTTGATCCCCACTGCTATCAGATTCCTGAACCAACCCCTCTTTCACAACCCATTCGTGAGGTACTGGCTCGTATTCTTACACTTTACCTCATTCACTTATTGCACTTTAGTCTTTTATTTTGCACTACTTCAGCTTTGCAAAAACAAGCAATCCAGGTTGCACTATCTGATCTGATGCACAAATATTTGCATCGGTTTACTGTTTTGCATTTGTCATTGTATTTATTGTATGTTTGGTACTCTATGAGCTTCATGCAAATAATGTCATGACAATAAACTAATCTGAATCTGAATCTTAAACATAGTACTAACTAAATAATTCTCTTTTTTTTTTTAAATTGCAGACCTGTATCGTTCTAAAGATGAAGACAAACTTAGATTGATGTTTTTATGCCTGAAGGTTAAACTTCCTGTGAAAAGGATGCACATGCTTAAGTTAGGAGTCGCTGCATCTCTGGATATGAACAAATCTGAGGAATACTGGTTTGCAATGTCCCAAGAAAAGTAAGTTCATTAACGGGAATCCTTGTCTCTGATCGTTATCTATGGCACCACAGCACTTGAGGGAGTGCAGCGTAGGTTTACAGGGTTAATTCCCGGGATGGAGGGACTGTCATATGCTGAGAGAATGGAGCAGCTGGGCTTTTACACTCTGGAGTTTACAAGGATGAGAGGGAATCTCATTGAAACATAAGATTGTTGAGGGTTTGGACATGCTAGAGGCAGGAAACATGTTCCCGATGTTGGGGGAGTCCAGAACCAGGGGCCACAGTTTAAGTATAAGGAGTAAGCCATTTAGAACGGAGACGAGGAAACACTTTTTCTCACAGAGAGTGGTGAGTCTGTGGAATTCTCTGCCTCAGAGGGCGGTGGAGGCAGGTTCTCTGGATGCTTTCAAGAGAGAGCTAGATAGGGCTCTTAAAAATAGCGGAGTTAGGGGATATGGGGAGAAGGCATATCGAGCCAGCACTGCCATTCAATGTAATCATGGCTGATCATCCCCAATCAGTACCCCGCTCCTGCCTTCTCCCCTGACTCTGCTATCTTTAAAAGCCCTATCCAGCTCTCTCTTGAAAGTATCCTAAGAACCGGCCTCCACCTCTGGGACAGAGAATTCCACAGACTCACAACTCTCTGTGTGGTCTCTTAATCATAACTTGGGAGTGGGAATGGAGGCTGGGGCAAAGGTAAGAAGAACCAGACAATGTTCTTAGTGCAGGAGTTGGTCCGCATTTCATGCAGTACGTGGGGAATGCACTTGAAGCCCTTGAATGAAAATTAGTTCCACTGAATCCACCGTCAAAAAGGGATGGCAGAAAAATGGGCAGAATGAGGAGAGAACATGTAGTTTCCTCAGTTCATCTTTGCAAGGCAAAGCAGGGAAAATAAATATTGCTTTGACAGACGATAAGCAGAGATAATAGGAGCGAGGAAACAGATTACAAGCTGCAACCTGGTAACCAGAAAATGTTCTTCTTATCAATAATATAATAATTCAAGCGGTTAATGAGTGTGATGGTTATGTGTTTGGTCTTCAAGTTTGTTTTGTAAATTGGGACAGAACTACTTTGGACACGCAAGCCACAAAGAATAAATTACTTGACATCAGCAATTAAAACCTAATCATTAACTTAGGTTACATCAGAGATTATAACTGAGCTTTAACTATGTACGTAGACTGGCCTATACTGGCACAATGGTCACTCTAAACCTGTTCTATCCAAGAATACTTTGTTCATTGCCGCAGTTTAAAGATTGACTATTCAAGGTCAACAGAACTTGCTATGATATACAACCCTCAATTTAAAAGGAAAATCCTAAAAAAATATATCATGGGTTGGCAAATGAGGAACAGACCCTCCCAAAAGAAAAAGGGGGGAGCGATAGAACAGAAAATATGAGAAATAAGGAAGGCTTAGGAAAGGAGTCCGAGGAAAGGTCCCGACCCAAAATGTCTCCTATTCCTTTTCTCTAGAGATGCTGCTGAGTTACTCCAGCATTTTGTGTAAACCAGCATCTGCAGTTCCTTCCTGCACATTTAGGAAAGTAAATGTTCACTTGGTGAGCAGCATGATGGCACGGCTGGAAGAGTTGCTGCCTCACAGAAACCTCAGTTCGATCCTGACCTCAGGTGCTGCCTGTGCAGAGTTTGCATGTTCTCCATGCGACTGCAAGGGTTTAATCTGGGTGCAGTTTCCTCCAACATCACAAAGGCATGCAGAAAATAGGTGCAGGAGGAGGCCATTCGGCCCTTCGAACACAGCACCTAGTGTGTCAGGAGTGAGAAATTGGGAATAATATAGAACTAGTGTGAACAGGTGATTGAGGGTCAGCATGGACTTGGGATGGGGGTGGGGGAAGAAGGAATGTTGGAGTTACTTCAAATTAGGGAAATCTATATTCATACGGTATAGATGAGATCAGTTTAGCTTGGCATCCTGTTCGACACAAACATTGTGGGCCGAATGGCCTATTCCTGTGCTTTACTGTTCTATGTTCTTTGTTCTAAAAACGGTGAAAAAAAACTCCATACATTCTCAGTGTCTTTACCTTAAATGGTGTCAATACTCAGTCGTGTTCACATCCATTTTTAAAGAAAGCACTATTGCCACACATGCGGCTGCCTGTGGTGATATTCCTTCCCTTCACTTCCCTTGTTTGAGGGGTGTCCCCAACAGACACTGCCCCTTAACATCCAGCAGAAGAAGGACCATAGACTGGACAACACTCACCGGCACATGGGCAGCTTGTCCTGAAGTAAACCTCCAATTGTTGACTCCAACACAAAGGGTCTATCGCATGAATTGGAATCTGCCTTTCATTCCACATTACTTAATCAAGCTTTGAATGCAAAGAAAATCTCTTACCATAAACATTCAGCATTTTTGTCTTCTTTAAGAATTTAAATCTAACAGCCTTGTTGGTAAAAGTAGAATGATTGTCAAATGAAGGTAATCAGTCTCATTATCATAATTAAATGTCCCACCCATATCATGAGAGTAGATTGGTCAACTGGTCACCCTTGTCAAATCCACAAGTAGGTGGATTTGCATCTTCTTCCAGAGATTTTTTGAATCATTCATTTTTGATGCAGCCTCAACATATCTACATTTAGAATTTAAGTTGGAGCTCTATGTTTTAAAATTTTCAGTGGCTTTTCTAAATATCTCAGCTGCTGATTTATTTAAGCAGTTGGTATGCCATGCTGAGAACTGCGAATGTAAGCTGTATATGATTACCACCATTATCTCTATGTTGACTGGAGCAGGCTCCTGATTAGCCAGTGGAAGATTTATCTTTGTGTGTATAGCCAAATGAGGCAGAGTTTGTTCAGAGGTTGTTTCAGTTGCAAGCCGGGAGCGGTTTGGATTGGAAGAGTCTTGTTTTGTAAGTATAGATCTTTTGAGTGAAGAGACGAATGAGATTTTTAATTCATGTTTCTGGCATATTTCATTTGCGTTAATGTAGACAAAGTGAATCATTGGGAATAATGGAGTTACAATGATTATAAATGATTAATTCATCTACATGGTGATTCTTCACTTCTTAATTAACTTTTAAAATGGTTGTTTTGCTATAGCTTTCAAATACGGTTAAGAATTTTATTTTTTTTGGCATGTGGTCTTAAAAACATTTTATGGAAGAACCAGTCTGTAATTAAAAGGGACACAAAATGCTTGAGTAACTCAGCAGGTTGGGCAGCATTTCTGGTGAACATGGATAGGTGATGTTTCAGGTTGAGACCCTTCTTCAGGCAATTAATTGAGTTGTATCATATAACTTCTATTAAGTGATCATCTTGATATTGTATGTAAACTCTGGGTCTTGAATTCTCATCTGATTTGGTTAAAAAGAACAGAAATCCTGTTGAGTCATCTATATACAAAATTCACAATTTGAACACAAACAGTTGTACAAGTCTAGACACGAGCTGAATTTTACATGATAGTCTCTCACCACAAATGACCTTGTTCAAACACTCCTGGCGTTGCCTGATGTTTAATGAAATGTATACTGTCTGCTTCCTGTGTCGATTGAAGACATTATTAGCTTTCCCTTTTGCAAATTCAGCAAAGGTATGTTCAGTTTTGGACTTGTTTTTAAGAACTATTTGTAAGATGAGAGGAGGGAGGTCAATTATAAAAGTTTTCCAAATCATAATTTAAAATGCCTAGATAATAAACGCGTTTACAAGATGTGAAAATCTTCAAAAGTGTAAAAGGGAAAGTCAACACTTTATCTTCCTATTTCTGAGTATACAAAAAAAATCTATTTGATCTAATTGAATTCTGAGAAGCATAAATGGATTGATTGAGAAAAATGTTTAACACATTCTTTATTTTGTGTTTAGTATTTATGATATTTTCCTTATTTTATAGCAGCGGCCTAAAACATTATATCTTCATGTAGATTTTTTATTAATCAGTTTTTATACAAGTGTTGAAACCTACCAAAATACCTGTTGTTATTTGTATTAAAATTGGATGAATATTTAGAAGGATTGTCAGTGCAAAGCCAAAAAGATTGAGACTTCCAATTATGGACTCTGTAACTTTAAATCTTTCTTCAACAAATACTTGCCTGGCCCCTCGGGTGGACAAATCGATGTTGAATACTGAGGATGTTTTCCAGTACTTTTCCCAATATTAACCCTTTCAATTACCCGATAATTGGTGGGTTATTTTGATTGATTCCCATTTCAAAAGCTCTTCATTTGTTGTGATGCATTTTGATCTGAGGTCATGAAATGAGTGTGTATAAAAGCAAATGTATTGTATATTTCCTGTTCTATCATTGCAGACTGGTTGAATTCCACACGTACCTCAACCATTGGAGACCTGGTATTTATTTATTTGAAGAAATGGGTGACACTCATGTAGATGACTTTGTCCTCTTGGGTGAAAAGTGCCCATTCTCTTTGAACGAGAAGCTTTTCGATAGATTGTTTGATGATTGGGAGGTGAGTTAAATCATTTAAATTAAATAATTGATGTTGATCCACTGATGTTAAAAATGTTTTCACTGATTGCTCAATGCAACAGTAAAATACTGAACTGTACACCAGGTAATGAGTATAAAAGCAAGGAAAATGTGGACACTAATCGCACCTTCAGGTCAATTGGCAAAGGATCAAATTAACTTGTAATCCCATTGTTGAAGCAGTATCTTCTAGCCCATCTTGAAACCCGGAATTAGGTCAAGCTTTTACTTTGATGCACATTAGCTCAAAATGCTCCTGCTGTGCTCCAAATAAATCTGACTGCTTTTTAAGGGTCCAAGTCAATAATGTCCCTCTACCCACGTGACTTTTCTTTGTTCAAGCACTGTATTCCCATGGGTTACAGTTGACATCTTTAGACTTCTTAGTCAATGGGAGTGTTATGGTGCGTTGTCAGTGTTTTTGCTCTCCTGAAGTGCCTTCAGTTTTAAATTGGTAACGAAAGCTTGGCGTGGAAAAGGTCTGTAAGTTGTTTAAATATTTGTTACAGTGGAGGAGAACAACAGTTACTGCTGATGAACTGTGATGTGGGAAGCCTGAGGGAGAATAAACATTGTCCTTCTGAATTTCACATCAACCAGGGACTTAAATATTAAATCTGTGCACAAGTATAATCATAAGGCATAGGAGCAGAATTAGGCCACTCGCATCATTGAGTCTGCTCTGCCATTCGATTGTGGCTGATCTATTTTTCTCCCTCTACCCCATTCTCCTGCCTTCTCCCCCATAACGTATACTAATCTAGAACCTATTAATCGCAACTTTAAAAATATCCAGAGATGGCTTCCACAGCCATCTGTGACAATGAATTCCACGGATTCACCACTCTCTGGCTAAAGAAATTCATCCTCATCATTCATCCTCATCGCCATTCTAAAGGTATGTCCCTTTGATTTGATGGTGTGCCCTCTGGTCCTGGACTTTCCTGCTACTGGAAACTTCCCCTACACTCTATCTAGGCCTACCTGTAAAGTATAGTCTTGCACAGATGGCCTTTTCCAAAAATAAACTTTATTGAGAATATTTTAAAAATGTACAAAACGAGAACAGTGCAAAACTCTCAGCTTTTTCAAACATTGTTGTTATATTTGGTGGTGTTTACAATCTATTCTTATACCAAGCACCCTTGCCACTCATGTTCCCCTCCCCCCATTTTAACTGTATGTTGCCCTGTACCTAGATTTGTGATCTGATAATATCAGAATGCCTTTGACAAAGGAAATTAGTTCACGTGTGAGTCATTGCACAACTCTTATTTAAAATGGAATATAATGGTAGGCTGTGCTATCTGCCTGAATGAACTGTGATCAAATTATAAGCTGGTTTGAAAATGGTAAATTTATTTTGGATTTTCGTCACGTAGCGTACATTAAATTTTCTGTCTGGTTGTAAATTTAGTGGATATCAGGAACTGCAGATACGGGTTTACAAAAATGTTTCAATTTAATATTAAGGATGAGGGGAGACCTCATTGAAACATACTGAATAGTGAAAGCCCTAGATAAAATGAATGTGGAGAGGATGTTTCCACTAGTGGGAGTGTCTAAGACTTAGAGGCCATAGCCTCAGAATAAAAGGACGAACCTTTAGAAAGAAGGAATTTCTTTAGTTAAAGTGTGGTGAATCAGTGGAATTCATGCAACAGACATCTGTGGAGGGCAAGTCAATGGATATTTTTAAGCGGAGATTGACAGATTCTTGATTAGTAAAGATGTCGGGGGTTATGGGACGAAGGCAGGAGAATGGGGTTGAGAGGGAAAGATAGATCAATCATGATTGAATGGCGGAGTAGACTTGATGGGCCGAATTGCCTAATTCTGCTCCTGGATCTTATGAAGTCCAAAGGACTACATGCGCCCATATGAAGATGTGGTGCTGTTCATCAAGCTAACATTGGTCATGTTTGGAGTAGCGTAGCAAGCTGAAGGCGGGTCAAGGTGAAAGTGGGACAATGAGTTAAAATGATGGGTGACTAGAAGCTTAGGGTTGTCAGACTCTGTGTAGTGCTCCACATAGTGGTTGGCTATGTCTGTTTTTTCTAATGTGGAGACCACATTATGAGCAGGAAATGAAATGCACCAAACTGGATGAAGTGCAAGTGAAATGTTGCTTGTTGCGTCCCTGAATGTTGGAAGAAAATGTAAATTAAAAATATTTCGTGTGATTAACGATGTCTGCAGTGTTGAACGTATTATGTATGTAGTATAAGTGCACTCGGAACCTAAATTGTAACTGAAATTGACTCGGTGGGTCAGTCAGCATCACTGGAGAACATGAAATGACACCCCTTGTTCTCTGAGGGTGCTGTCTGACCTGCTGAGTTACTCCAGCACTTTGTTTGTTTTGTAAACCAGCTTCTGCAGTTCCTTGTTTAGTTTTGAGATAAAGCGCGGAAACCGACCCTTCGGCCCACCGAGTCCGCACCAACCAGTGATCCCCGCACATTAACACTATCCTACACACACTAGAGACAATTTACTATTTTACCAAGCCAATTAACCTACAAACCTGCACGTCTTTGGAGTGTGGGAGGAAACTGAAGTTCTCGGACAAAACCTACGCAGGTCATGGGGAGATCGTACAAACTTCGTATAGACAAGCACCCGTAGCCAGGATCGAACCCTGGCCTCTGGCGCTGTAAGGCATCAACTCTACCGCTGAGCCTATCCCCCTAGTATCCCATCTAATTTGTAACTGAGTCTTTCTGGATTAAAAGGCAAATTGCTCCGCTGGTTGGTATTTCCATTCATAGTGCTATAGGTAAGGGTTTGTGGCAATTTTAAGATTGTAAAACTAATTAGCTATTTCCTGCCCTTCACAGATTATAACGGAGGACAATGACCCTTTGAAACATTACAAAGATGCTTTTGATGCAGAATTTGGGAACATTGCACCTGTTCTTCAGGGGAACAGCTGTATCATGGAATCTTTCCACATTGAGAAGGTATGGCTCAGTACGATTATCCATAGGAAACGGGCCCTTCGGCCCACCGAATCTGTGCTGACCAATGATCACCTGTACATTAGTTCAGGTAATAAACACTAGGGAAAATTTACAGAAGTCAATTGGTCTACAAACCTGCAAATCTTTGGAATGTGTGAGGAAACTGGTGCACCTGGAGAAAACCCACGCGATCACAAGGAGAATGTACAAACTCCATACAGACATCACCCATAGTCAGGATCAAACCCGGGTCTCTGGCGCTGTGAAGCAGCAACTCTACTGCTGTACCACCGTGTTGCCCCTTGGTATTTGGCAGCACCTTGGCCATCTCCCTAAGAGTGCATTGTTGAAACAAGGAAACAATTAACAAAACCAAAACAGAAAATGCTGGCAGCATCATTGAGGAGAGAAATGGTTGACATAGAAAAATAGGTGCAGGAGTAGGCCATTCAGCCCTTTGAGCCAATCATGGCCGATCATCTAAAATCAGTACCACATTCCTGCTTTTTCCCCATATCCCTTGATTCCTTTAGCCCTAAGATCTAAATCGAACCCTCTGTTGAAAACATCCAGTGATTTGGCCTCCACTGCCTTCTGTGGTAGAGAATTCCACAGATTGACAACTCTCTGGATGAAGAAGTTTTTCATCATCTCAGTCTTAGTCCTATATGGCATTAAGATTGTCGGAATTTTAAGAAGCAATGAATACATTTTTGAGGGGGAGGAAACTTGCACGTGGGAACCAAACTGTGTTACGTAATTTAGTTAAGAAATATATTACATTGCAGAACCTTAATTCCTTACTCTGCACAGCTTGAGTAGTGCCTAAAATGGGTAGTTTACGTCTATTAGTAAAGGAGTGAGAATGGGTAATTAAATAGTTGATAAAGTTCATGAAAATAAAACTAGATACAGCAAATGTGAAATTAAAATGGCGTTGAAACACTTGGGTTAGGTGGCATCTGTGGGGTAAAAACATAATCAATTGAGCCTTTAACCTGATCTATTAATTCTGTTTCTAATTCTAAAGATCCTGCCAGAGCTGCAAAGTATTGCCAGCATTTATTGTTTCTGACATAAGATGGTAAAGAGAGCACTTTAAATTCTGGGTCAGTGAACACTTTATAGTGAGAGGGGTTGAGGCAGAGAATGAGAAATCTGGCTGAAATGAAGTGTTGGTAAGAATTATAAGTCTCCTTGTTAAAGTGTGAATTAAATTGTTTGTATAATAGGATTATAAACTTGTTGGGGATCTTAACACAACTGTTAAAAGAGCCATGGGGGGGGGGGGGGGGTGCTGAGGCGCGGAGGCTCCCTGTGCTAACTATTGTCGGCACCCTGATATTGTCTTTAACATTGACCGATGGGAGAATAATCCACAGGACTTCCCAAAAAATAATGAATTGGTAGTTTTTTGTCATGATTGTCACTTTATTTTTTTTAAACTTCCTTGGCATTTGGGTTTGGCAAATCTGCTGTTTCCTGGTGCTGGCTCAAAGGGCTGAATGGCCTACTCCTGCACCTATTGTCTATTGTCTGGCTTTCATTAAGACCAAGTCTGCTCTTCCAAAATCAAAACTCTGCTCCAGCTCTTCCCCAGTGGCTTGTACCAGGTCCTGGGAAGATGATGCACAGTAATCTCTGGCCGATTCCACTCGCTCTTGATAATTGTTCAATATCCAAAGGTTAAATTTGCAAGATATTCTGCAGCTTTGAAATCTCAGAATAAATGTAGTGTGTTGGAGATGATAGAAAGCCCTACTAAAATACGTAAATTGTTTTTGATAGTTGAGCATTGAAAACAAATTGTTTCCCACAAAATCTGTTTTAGAATTGTTTCAAATAACCAGATACTACTTTGCTGACATTCTCGCAGAATGCTGGTTAATAGACAAAAGGACACAAAGTGCTGGAGTAACTCTGTGGGCCAGGCAGCATCTCTGGAGAACATGGATAGGTGACATTTTGGATCAAGACCCTTTGAAATGAAGAATGTGTGCGGACTTGAAACGTCACCTGTCCATATACTCCAGAGATGTTGCCTGACCTGTTAAGTTACTCCAGCACTTTGTGTCCTTTTGCTGCCATTCTCCTTGGATAAACTGTGCTTTAATCTATATTCCTCTCTTGCTCTGTAGATTTCAAAATATCTACCACCCAGAACAGTGGGCTATCCCTGGCGATTGGCATTCAGCACCTCCGTGCATGGCTTCAGTCTGAAAACCTTGTACCGCAAAGTAGCCCACGCTGACTCGGCAGTACTGCTGGTCATAAAGGATACGTGTGGTCAGGTGAGAGAGAGGTGAAGATAGTGCAACTTCCTCCTCTGATGTACACGGCCAGCAAATGCTTAACTACCCTGTGTCTATTACAGGTGTTTGGTGCTTTGATTTCACATCCCCCAAAGCCGAGTGCCTATTATTATGGAACGGGAGAAACCTTTCTCTATACTTTTAACCTTGATTTTAAGGTATGTCTATCACAGCCTTGTTCTAAACATTTGTATCTATGGTAATGTCTATATAGATTTTTTTTCTTAATTGATTTTCTCCTTGATGGATACACGTACAACTGTGCAGCACAGGAACAGGAACTTTGGTCCACAATGTGTTTCAAACTGTGTGTGTGTGTGTGTGGCATCTCTTACCTTAAAATATGCCCCCTGCTCTTTGAAATTTTCACCCTGAGAATAAGGTCTGACTGTCCTATCTATTCCTCTTATTGTTTTATGTACTTTCATTGGATCTTCCCTCTGCCTCCAATGTTCCAGAGAACACTATCTGACTTTGTTAAATCTGTCCTTGCTAATCCAGGCAACACATTAGTGAATCAGTTTCATTCAGATCTGTGGCAACTTTTTGCAATTGTGATATACACCCATGTTGGGGTTCCAACCATGGACGTAGTTATATTCGGGCAATTTAATCATGGGGTGGATCGTAACCGAGCTTGTGGTTTTCAGCTATTGGATGAGAACTCTGCCATTGCACTGCTCTCAAATTGCCTTTCTGTGGCTTTCCATGGAGACTAGAGCTCGAACAGACTAGATGCTGGTATCCGAGCTCTGTTACTGAGCATGAAAATAACAATGCATATCCTTTTGTCATGTGAGATTAACTTTATTCAGAACATTTCTAATTGGGTGCAGTCTGATTTTAAATTTTCTTTTATTTTGCACATCAATCATGAGTTTTAGGTGACATCACCTGACCACACGGCGCGGCTTTAAATGGCTGCGGACTTGCTAGCACCCGCTGGAGGCTTTGACTTTGACTTCGGGAGAGGAATGGAGAGCAGGGGAGAGACAAGACTTTGCCTTTCATCACAGTGAGGAGGAGATTCACTGTGATGGATGTTTGTGTAAATTGTGTTGGTGTGTCTCTTGGTTCTTTTCTTGTATGGCTGCAGAAACCAAATTTCGTTTGAACCTCATGTGAGGTTCAAATGACAAATAAACGGTATTGTATTGTATTGTATTTCAGGTCAGGACCCTTTTTTCAGTTTGAAATATGGTCACCTATCCATTTTCTTCAGAGATGCTGCCTGACCCACAGAGATACAGCAGCATTTTGCATCTATCTTTGGTATAAACCAGAATCTGCATTTCTTTGTAATTACATTATGATTTTTAAGTGTCGCTCTTCTGAAGTGAGACTCTAGAAGATAGGGTTATAATTTTCTTGGGTTTTGATTACTTGTTGTGTTGGGAATGAAGTTGTAGCATACATTGGTAACAATATTAATACACTTGGAATAATTATCAATTACACAATACTTTTAGAGGTGCTTTGTGACCTTAATGAGGCAAAAGTTGATGCCAACCAAAAAGAGCAAGCTGCAACGGGCAACAACCGATCCATCTGGAACCTTTCCAGTGTTGGGGATACAGACTTTGAAGGGTGGCCATGTGTGGTAAAAGAACTGCATGAGTACAGGAGAACAGAATTTGTGTTCTGGAGAATGTTACACAGAGATGTGTAGAGTGAGACCGGGTGGAGATATGTATACAAGGGTGAGTATTTTGTGTTCATGAATGGATGCATAAGCATCAAGGTGTGTTCTCCAGTTCACGGTATTGATGGGCGAATTGCATGGTGTTGGGTAGGATACAACCAATAGGCTTTTGGGATGGTCTCAAATGATCCACTTGATCCTATTTGCAGGAATGTTGTTCGACGGCCTGACGTCAGTGTATCAGTTTACACTCGCACTTTATTTACTAAGTGTTATTAGTGTTGTAAAAATGTGAAGGTCTTTAGCTTGTCATAGCAAGAAGATTGGTTGCATCTATCTTTTTTTGTCTCTTTAAATTAAAGATTCAATGGCAGCTAGATTAAAAATCTGTAAAATAAGGGTCCCAATTTGAACAGCTGCTGAATTTGAAGAACCTGGGAGTAAAACTCCACCCCACATTTGCTTGCACACGCACATTTACTGTTTAAATGCTGACCATGTAAGAAGTGTGTTTCAAGAGGTCTCCGTTTGATTGGTACAAGTGGTTTTGGTGATATAGATTGGTTTGAGATGTAGATTGATCAAGAAAGTAGAAGCCGGCGTGGTCCAAAAGTGGCAAACTGGTTTAAGAATTGGCTCAGTTGGGGAAAAAGCAAAAGCTAACAGTTGACCAGAAATTTGGTAAGTGGGACTGATCTAGAATCCTTTGTGATTTTATGCTCATATTTAACTGGGGCATATGGGCCACATTTAATTTGTTGTTGATTTTTATCAAAGTGTAATTGAGAAAGGAAGTTCATGGTTGCAGGAAGCTATCAAAGGGCTAATTTGGTAGGCACAAAAGGGGCAAATGTAGAAGATTAGAGGGCAGACAAAACGAAGTGGTTTGGAGGAACACAAGATCTTGAGTGTATGGCCCTACAATATGAGCACATTTAAAAAAAAAAACCAACACAATTATTGTCACATTTGTCCTGAGTGAAGTTCCTTTCATGAAATAACGGGCTTCATTTCATTATTTTTCTTTTCACAGATCTTCCAATGGACTGGAGAGAATTCTTTCTTTATTAAAGGAAGTTTGGACTCGCTGGCATTGGGAGGTGGAAGGTATCTTGGAAAATAATTTCTGCCTTTTGGGTGGTAGGGAGTTGTCTAATAGTTCAATGTGCCTGCAATTGCAATTAAGTTGGAGGAAGGGTAAGGTAGTATCTCAGAGGCTAAAACTGGGGATGACCAAGGGAGTAAGCTGTAAATAAGATGATCTGCAGATGCTGAAAAATCGATGGTAGACAAATTTGCTGGAGAAACTCAGAGGGTGCGGCAGCATCTATGGAGCGAAGGAAATAGGCAACGATTCGGCCCGAAACGTTGCCTATTTCCTTCGCTCCATAGATACTGCCGCTCCCGCTGAGTTTCTCCAGCAATTTTGTCTACCTAAATAAGATGCTCTGATCAATGAGTGAAATGGGAGCAGTTGGAGAGCAGGAACTGACAGAAACGTTGCAGTTGCAAAATGTAGCGCTTGTATAGCTGCTGCCGCGGCACTAGACACGGGTTCGATCCTGACCTCTGGTGCTGTCTCTATGAAGTTTGCATGATCTCCCTGTGAACGCACGGGTTTCCTCCGGGTGCTCCAGTTTTCTCCCACATCCCAAAGACGTCTGTAGGTTAATTGGACCATGTAGACGACCACTAGTGTGTAGAGTGGTGAGAAAGTGGGATAACATAGAACTAGTGTGAACAGGTTATTGGTCGATGTGGACTGAAAGGCCTAAAGAATAATTAATTCAAAGATGTGCCCGGTAAGTCACACTGGGCATCTCCTGCCCTCCCACAGGAGGGTTGAGGAACAAGCTGAGCCAATATCTTCACATTGTGTTTTTTGATTTTTTTGTCTTTGGAGTGATTTCTGTCTTTAATTTGTGTATGGTGATGTCCTTATTATTTATTTTACTCCGACTATATGTTTTTTCTCTTCTGTTAATTTCTGTAAGGTGTCCTGGAGACTTTGAAAGGCGCCCAAAAATAAAATTTATTATTATTATTATTAAGATTTTATTATTTTTTAAACCCAGCTGATCGGGGAATCTTTAAAGTATGGTGAAAGCTTTGGTGATAAGTTTAATGTTTCTCTTCTGTTAAGTGGACATTTTGGCTTGTGGTTGGATGAAGATCTCAATCATGGAAGAAGCAATCCCTGTACAACATTCAACAACTCCATTCTGTCCAAAACTGAAGATTTCATGGTGCAGGATCTTGAAGTGTGGACATTTCGATAATTTTGTGTTAATGTCCCGTGTTTACCAGCTGAGTATGTGCTTGAGTATTGCTTGCCCGAAGCATCTGGGGAGGGTGGGGGATGCTGCATCAAATGGTCTAAGGTCCATTTCCCCCACTTGTGGACTAATTCAGTTATAAAGGACAGGACCTGCCATTCTGATTTTACACAAGGTACAGTATCTTGTGTGCAGCTGGGCGTATTAATATAGTGAGGAAGGCGAGCCTAGAAAATGGCAAATTAACCAAGTATGTGAGGTGATGAAACCTTGCCACCAGTAGCTGAGGGCTCCCTGATAGTGTTCTGAAAATAATGCTTTGCACTGCCAAAGTTAAGGTGGTTGTAATTTTAAATGCTGAAGCATTAGCTTGCTTCTGGAATACCAATCTGCTCACGTAATATCCCGATGTATTCCAAGCAAAGCATGGGGATAAAACCAAGTTTACCTACTTGCACTTTGCTACTACCTTGTCACTGTGTATCTGCAGTTTGTACAGGAACATTTATTTAATACACCGGAATGAGTCTATGTTTATTGCAGCCTTGATCTGCTGCTGCTGCCTTGAGAACTGTGGATTATCAATTGTGGATGTCTGTGGTGATGTTAATAACTTCATAGTAAATACCTTATTGTAATCACAAGTATAACTGGATTGCATAAGATCTAAAGTGTAGGTGATTTTAATGTTTTGAACTGCAGTCATGACAAAGCTGCAGAAAAATAAAATTCTGGCATTAAGTACTATAACCATACTGTGGATTAATATGCTGCCTTTCTGATGCAAATTGGGCGAATAATCTTGCTGTCACAATTTTTAAATGTTGAGTCCATTGCCAACATCTGGTAGTATCTGGAGTAACTCAGCAAGTCGCACAGTATCTGTGAAAAACTATGGATGGGTAACGTTTTGGGTTGGGGCTCTTCAGTCTGAAGAAGGGTTCCAACCTGAAACATCACCTTATCTATGTTCTCCAGAGATACTGCCTGACACACTGACTGAGCTTTTTGTGTCTATTTTCAGTTTAAACCAGCACCTGCAGTTCCATCCTACACATTCTCCAGAGATGTTGCCTGACTATTAAGTTACTCCGGCATTTTGTAAACCAGCATCTGCAGTTCCTTGTGTCTCCAGCTAGTAAACGTGCTTTACTAAAATAGTAACAATTGCTTGCTTCGTGACACAAACCTAGTTACTATAGTTTTGGATCAATGACTTTGTATTTAAGGTAGGGACCCTCTCAATAGCTGAAATAGTTCCTATTTATATTGAGCTGCAGAGTTACTGCGCTATTGATGTACCAATCTAAGATGGTGCTTAGTCCAGTTCAGAAGCCAGCAATTAATCCTTTTGGTCTACAAGATGCTACATAAGTGATATGGTAGTCTGTAAGACTCTAAGTGTTGATGGTATTATACTGTGTTTTTTTTTAATGGCTTGAGTGAAGGACTGCAGATGTTTCAAAGGTCTGTTTATTGTCATGTGTGTACAAATTAAGGTACAGTGAAACCCGATTGCCATACTAAAAGAAGCAACAAGACACACAACTACATAAAATTTAACATAAACATACACCACAGCGGATTCCCCACATTCCTCACTGGGGTGGAAGGAAAAAGTCTAATCATCTTCCCTCTCTATTCTTACCCCACAACACGCGTTACAATAGAGGTAGCATTATTAGGAGACATCAATCATTCTAAGGTAGATAAAAATGCTGGAGAAACTCAGCGGGTGAGGCACCATCTATGGAGCGAAGAAATCTGTGACGTTTTCGATCAAGTCCTCGTCTCCTCCTCTCTCCTACTTCTTAACTCAATCATTCTAAAGTGAGCTTTCCCAGGCTGGTCTGTCATCCGACTTTATCGTTGAGCCCTATCCCTTTGGCACCTTTGTGCTTTCTTCCAGATGATTCCACACAATGTAAATTAAAGGTACAGTGAAATTCTTTTTTTTTGCATACAGTTCAGTAAAGTATACCCAAGCACAATCTCCCGATCAAAGATCCTATAGCGGAGCAAGATAGACCACTCCTGCTAAATGCAATGGGCTGACGTGTAGTACGCAACGGAGCAGAAGCCTTTTATTCCATCCATTTCAGTGACCCGACCCCACCCGCAGTGTAATCAAGTTTGTGTTAATAAATTAAAATTCTGAAAATGAGAAGATTTTTACCAAATAACTTTTATTTTTACGAGGATGTTTCCGTAACCGGCTTTCGTCTCCGCACTAGTATTCTATGGGGTTTAGGATAGTTCCATACAAATTAAATTACCCATTACCGTACTACGTCTTTTTCGTCGAGTGGACCATCTTGCTTGCTTGCTATAGGATCTTTGCTCCCGATGAAGTAGAACGTGTATAGAAATCAAAGATTATAGAGGAGCTCCTCTATAATCTTTGATAGAAAGAGTCCACTGTGGCGGGGGTTAAGGGGAGCAGGTTTTTGGCGACATTGGTCCACTCAGACTCAGAGCGGCGCCCGATCCAGGCAAGCCCCAGGCTTCCCACCGATGCAACTAGGCCAGCCCAGGGCTTCCCGCTGCCGCTTAACCATGAGACTCAGGGTTAGAAACTCGGGGTTCCAACCCCCGTCCATGAAGCCCTCCTGCAAAGCACGGGAGGACACCGGTCCTTGCTCCTCGCGCCGGTTATCGTCGTCGTCGACCCCCTCCTCTCCGGTGGTCGTGGGGCGAGCAGGGGGCCGGGCTCCGCGGCTTCCAGTTACAGGCGGCGGCCGGAGGCCCTCTGCACTCTTGCCGGCCGGGCCCAGACCCCGGCATTGCGGACGGTAGATGTCGTACTGCCCGGCGGAGTAGCTGTGCGGCATCTCCATGGGTGACTGTGGTTGGCGGACGGTGGGGAACATTCCGAATAGATTTGCAGATTGACTCAGCAGTATGGGCCGCCCCGGCCCCACTGCTGGCCGCCCCGCCATCTGAGAAAGCTCATTGTTCTGGCCTTGTGGAGACGGAGTCCTCCGGTAACGAGGACCGAGGACCATTGCTCCTTGTGGAGTGGGTGGCTCTGGACGCGGAATCTTCAATTCTTCTATCATTGGTGCTGGTGGAGTGGGTGGCTCTGGAGACGGAGTCGTCCAGTAACGAGGACCGAGGATCACTGCTCCTTGTGGAGTGGGTGGCTCTGGACGCGGAGTCTTCAATTGTTCTATCACTGGTGCTGGTGGAGTGGTTGGGAAATGTTCAGATGGTACCACAGCTCTGGATCTGTATTATCCAGACTCTGAAATAGTTTTTCAATGGCGCGAGGTCCCTTTCTAGACACAATATCAATTAGGCATCTTGCCTTGTTTTTGGTTGTTTTATTTACTTGACGAATCTCTTCACATTCAGACTTGTTTATCACGTCTGCGTCCAGCATTCTATCCATTAGATCACCAATGACGCCCTCGCTGAGGCCATTCACCAAACCGTTCCTCAACCTTTCCAGCTTCTTGTCTGCAGCTTCCATCTTCTCTCAGTGGATCACCAAACAAACTCCTCTGTACTGGCACAGGGTAAGTAAAAATCAAAATTGCGCAATTTCCGATTATTGGAAGGGAAACGAGTTCCGGTATCAAGAGTTTAAGAAGGAACTGCACTTGCTGGAAAATCGAAGGTAGACAAAAATGCTGGAGAAACTCAGCGGGTGAGTCAGCATCTATGGGGCGAGGTTTCGACGAAACCCTTTTTCAGTCTGATGTCAGGGTGGGGGCGGGAGTAAGGACCAAGGATCCTATAGGGGGTTGCACGAAAGGTCACTGGGTCAGAGGGCACGACGCACGGAGCCGCTAAATCCAACTGGAAGACATCCGTCACTTCCGGTATATGTTATTAATGCAAGAAACGCGTACTTTCCTACTTGTTAAAAACCGCCAAAATGTTGAATTTTTGCGCTGAAAAAATTTGTGGGAGTCGGGGTAAATGTGAGAGACATGTACCCAACTTTAGAATTCCAAAAGTGAAGCGAAATGAAGGTATAGAGAAGCGAGAGCTGAAGGGACAACAGCAGCTAAAGTGCTTGGTAAACATTGAAAATATCGGGAATTATCGCGTTTGCTCACTGCATTTCATCAAGTAAGGCATTATTTGTGTTTTTTCTTGGTTCCTTTGGTATCTAAAAATTCTCAGAAGTGATAAATCTGGCTGTAAATTTTTCTTCAGATGCGTTTTTATTTTGTATGTAAAAACCCACGAGAACCATGGGCGATTTAAAAAAATTACAGCCAGATTTATCACTTCTGAAACTTTTTAGATGCCAAAGGAAATAAAACCCCCACAAATAATGCCTTAGTTGATGAAAGGCAGTGAGCAAACGGCCAATGTTCGCCAAGCACTGTCTGATGTTGTCCCTTCAGCTCTCGTTTCTATCTACCGTCATTTATCCTCACTTTTGGAATTCTGAAGTAGGCTAAATGTCTCTCACGCTTATCCCGATTTCCATAATTATTAACAGCGCAAAAATTAACAATTTCAGCGGGTTTTAACGGGCCCGCTACGCTGGAAACAATGGTAAGTGCCTACCTGCAGTACATCGCGTGTAATCCATTTGGAGTAGCGTAGCAACAGTACGGGTCATGGGTCGTGACCCGACTGCCGTGAAACCTCCCTATAGCAAGATAGATCACGCGACGAAAAATATGTAGTATGGTCATGGGCAGATTCAAAGACACTAGAGGTAGATTCATGCCCCTTCGGCCCTATTTCTGTAACCGGCTTCTGTCTCGGCACCAATACAGGCACGTGCCGTGAGTAATTACTCGGGGTAGGCAGTCAGTCGGCTTAAAAAAAAACTTAAACCGCGTATGCACAGATTGTTCTCTCAGTAAAAATAAAAATAAAGACAGTAACAATTCAATTTGCCCAAGGCTTCCAAGTCTCCTTTATTCTGAATTACTGAATGGGTGGGGGGTGAAGGGTGATGGCAGGTGGAGAGATGGTGGGAAAAATGGGAGCACACTGGGACAAGTTGAATCAGTTGTCATCTTATTGAATGACTACATTTGTTCAAGGGACCAATTGGGGGGAGAGTTCCTTTCACAGCGTGTGGAGAGTCCGTGCCAGGGGTAAAGTTGCGGGGAGAGCAGGAGTGTTGAAAAGAAGGGGGTCGGGGATAATGCCAGTAACTCACTCACTCCCCGCTGTTGCGGAATTCCAGACGAGGAGCCACCGCATTGTAGCCGGGGATAGAAGCAGCTCGGGTGGCTACAAGCGGCCGCCGGGACCCGACAGCAGAACTGGCCGCCACTTCAGAGCCTTCTGCCGGCCCGCTCACCTCTGGCAGTGCTCTCCATCTGAACACCTCTCGCCTGCCGCTCGCCAACGTCCCTCTTCCCGCAAATCCTTAAATTCCCACAGCCGAGTAACCTCAATCGCGCTGTCGGGATTGAAGGATTTGCGGGAAGCGGTTGACATGAATGAGGCCAGCGAGCGGCAGGAGAGAGGTTTTTAGACGGAGAGCTGCCAGAGGTGAGCGGGGGCCGGCAGAAGGCGCTGAGGTTGCGGCCGGTTCCCCTGTCCGGTCCGGCGGCCGCTCACAGCCACCCGAGCTACTTCTCTACCCTGGCCACAATGCGGTGGCTCCGTGCAAGGAGCGTCGCAAGTGGCATGATCCCGACCCCCTCCTTCACAACGCTCCTGCCCTCCCCGCAACTTTACCCCGGGCCAGACTCCCCAAACGCTGTGAAAGTAACTCCCCCCACCCTGGGAAATACGTTATTTAAAAACATAGAGCACCAAGAAAAGTACTTACCACATATCTGCCCCCCCCCCCCCCCCCCCCCCCATATCTCACTGACCTCTCCCCCTACCAACCCTCACGGTCCCTCAGGTCCACATCAGCCGGTCTCCTCTCCATCCACAAATCCAACCTCCGCAGTTTTGGGGACAGAGCCTTCTCCAGGGCAGCTCCCAGGCTCTGGAACTCCCTCCCCCAACTGATCCGCAATTCCGTGTCCCTCACCATCTTCCAGTCCCGCCTCAAGACCCATCTCTTCACCTCTGCCTATCCTTAGCCCCACGTCCCCCCTCCCTTTTCATCTGTGCTTGAATTGCCTCATATTGTGTTTTGAATTGAATTCTGTCTTTAATTTGTGTACTAGTCATGTCTCTACTATACTATTTATTTTATTCTGCATACATGTTTTTCCCCTACTTGCTAAATTTTTGTAAGGTGTCCTTGAGACTCTTGAAAGGCGCCCATAAATAAAATGTATTATTATTATTATTGGTACACAAACTCCATTCTTCTCTCTTTGTTTCCTAAGATACTCTTCAGATAATGGCAATCCATATTTGAAAAACCCGCCAAGAAACTAGCTCTGCGCATGCACAGTACAACAAAGACAGAATTTCAGCTGCCTTCAGCTCCCCTTGAAATTGACAGCTTGAAGCAGCGCTGACCAAAGATCTCATAGCGGGCTACACAGACCTTTGCGTGTTGCAAGTGCTGCGGTGGAAAGGCACGGAGAATTATGCCTGCCTAACAGATCAATCTCTTAGACAGGCATAATTCTCCCGTGCCTTTACTATTTATATTTAGTAATTATCATTATATAATTTTAGTCAGGGTAGGCAGTGCCTACCTTGCCTACCCTGGCAGCACGTGCCTAGCACCAAAGATCTCATAGGATACTAGTGCGGAGACGGAAGCCGGTTACGGAAACATCCTCGTAAAAATAAAAGTTATTTGGTAAAAATCTTCTCATTTTCAGAATTTTAATTTATTAACACAAACTGTTCCCCCGCAACGTCAAGTCGGGTTACGGAAATAGACGGGGAAAAAGGCCCACGTTCCGCTCCGTTGCGTACTACACGTCAAAGATCTTATAGCGAAGCCCATTGCATTTAGCAGGAGTGTTCTATCTTACTCCACTACAGGATCTTTGGTAAGGACAACCTGAAATTAGAGTCCTTCCTGTCTCCTCCCATTCTTAGCTCTCCCTCAGCCACCTGGCTCCGCCTCTTCTTTTCTTCTTCCCGCCCCCCCACCACCAAAGATTATAGAGCGAAGTCTTTGGCCCCCCACCTCACATCAGTCTGAAGAAGGGTTTCGGTCCGAAACGTTGCCTATTTCCTTCGCTCCATAGATGCTGCCTCACCCGCTGAGTTTCTCCAGCACTTTTGTCTACCTCCGGCATCAAGAGTTCAGGTGCTGCGGGTACTGGTGGAATTGCAGGGACTGGGTTAAGGAACTGCAGGTGCCGGTATAAACCGAAGATAGACACTAAATGCCGGAGTAACTCAGTGGGACAGGCAGCATCTCTGGAGAGAAGGAATGGGTGACGTTTTAGGTCGAGACCCTTCTTCAGAAGCTGGATCTGAAGAAGGGTCTCGACCCGAAACGTCGCCCATTCCTTCTCTCCAGAGATGCTGCCTGTCCCGCTTTTTATGTCCATGTACCTGCATCAAGAGTCTCAGCAGATGGATTTAGCGGCTCCGTGCGTCGAGCCCTATGACCCAGTGACCTTGCGTGCAACCCCCCCTATAGGTGACGCTTCGGGTCGATTCTAAAGTCAATCATCCTAAAGTGAGCTTCCTCAGGCTGGTCTGTCATCCCACTTTATCGTTGAGCCCTACCCCTTTGGCAGCTCCTACCGGATGTTGTGCTTTCTTCCAAATGATTCCACACAATGCAAATTAAAGGTTCTTTATTTTCAAAAGTACGGTGATTTTTTGGATTTTTTTTTGCATACAGTTCAGTAAACTATACCCAAGCACAATCCCTCGATGAAGTAGGACGTGTATAGAAATAGTCCACTGTGGCGGGGTTTACGGGTCGCAGGGTTTTGGCGCCATTTCCAAAGTCGAGTTGGTCCGTTCGCGCGTTCTGACTTCAGTAGCGGCGCCCGATCCACGCGAGCCCCCAGATCAGATCAGATCCACGCGAGCCCCCAGATCAGATCCACGCGAGCCCCCAGGCTTCCAGCCGTCGCCCCCGTCGATGCAGATGCAGCCCACCTCCAAAGCACGGAAGGAAGGCAAGATTCCGGCCCTTGCTCGACTCCCTGCTCCGCGGCTTCTAGTTACAGGCGGCGGCCGGCCGGGCTCCTGCCTTGCGGACGGCAGGGGTCCCTTTCCCTCGAGGCCGACTAGGGTGCTGGTGCGGCGCGGCCCCGCGGCTTCCCCTTGCCCCGCGACCCACCGGCTTTCTTCGGCTTTGGAGCCCCGGCTTTCTTCGGCTTTGGAGCCCCGGCTTTCTTCGGCTTTGGAGCCCCGGCTTTCTTCGGCTTTGGGGCCCCGGCTTTCTTCCGCTTTGGAGCCCCGGCTTCCCCCTGCTTTGGGGCCCCGGCTTTCTTCCGCTTTGGGGCACCGGCTTCCCCCTGCTTTGGGGCCCCGACTTTCTTCGGCTTTGGAGCCCCGACTTTCTTCGGCTTTGGAGCCCCGACTTTCTTCTGCTTTGGGGCTCCGCGGCCCACCGGCTTCCCCTTGCCGGGCTCTTTCTGCTCTGGTGCCCGCCGGGGTGTCTTTCCTCCCCATACAGATGGGCTCATGCTGAAATGCGGCTGAACGGAGACATTTGGCATAACAACCTGCTGGAATATCTGTGTGGCAGCTCCATGGGTGAAGGTGGGTTTGGTGGGGATTGTTCCGTCGTATTCCTGCGGCACGGCCCGCCCCGGTCCCACTGCTGGCCTGCCCGCCATCTGAGAAAGCTCATTATTCTGCCACTGTGTAGACGGTGTCGACCGGTCACCAGGACTGAGGAACACTGGTGCTGGTGGAGTGGGTGGCTCTGGACGCGGAGTCTTACATTCTTCTATCACTGGTGCTAGTGGAGTGGTTGGGACACGTTTGTTTTCCTTCGAGGAAATGTCCAGATGGTGGCACAGCTCTTTATCTGTAGTATTCAGACTCTGAAATAGTTTTTCAATGGCGCGAGATCCCTTTCCCCGCACAATATCAATAAGACATCTTGCCTTGTTTTTGGTTGTTTTATTTACTTGACAAATCTCTTCACATTCAGACTTGTTTATCACGTCTGCGTCCTGCATTTTATCAATTAGATCACCAATGACGCCCTGGCTGAGGCCTTTCACCAAACCGTTCCTCAACCTTTTCAGCTTCTTGTCTGCAGCTTCCATCTTCTCTCAGTGGATCACCAAATAAACTCCGCTGTACTTGTTCAAAAGGGAACTGCAGATGCTGGAATATCGAAGGTACACAAAATTGCTGGGGAAACTCAGCGGGTGCAGCAGCATCTATGGAGCGAAGGAAATAGGCGACGTTTCGGGCCGAAACCCTTCTTCAGACTGGCACAGGGTAAGTACAAATCAAAATTGCGCAATTTCCGATTATTGGAAGGGAAACGAGTTCCGGTATCAAGAGTTTAAGAAGGAACTGTACTTGCTGGAAAATCGAAGGTAGACAGAAATGCTGGAGAAACTCAGCGGGTGAGTCAGCATCTATGGAGCGAGGTTTCGACGAAACCCTTTTTCAGTCTGATGTCAGGGTGGGGGCGGGAGTAAGGACCAAGGATCCTATAGGGGAGGTTGCACGAAAGGTCACTGGGCCATAGGGCTTGACGCACGGAGCCGCTAAATCCATCTGGAGGACATCCGTCACTTCCGGTATATGTTATTAATGCAAGAAACGCGTACTTTCCTACCTGTTAAAAACCGCCAAAATGTTGAGTTTTTGCGCTGAAAAAAATTGTGGGAGTCGGGGTAAATGTGAGAGACATGTACCCAACTTTAGAATTCCAAACGTGAAGTGAAATGAAGGTATAGGGTGATTTCACGAAAGGTCACTGGATCATAGATCCTCGCCAACGTGACCGCAAAATCCAACTGGGGTACAAACGTCACTTCCAGTACATGTTATTGATGCTGAAAACGCGCACTTTCAAACCCGTTAAAAACCGCGAAAACGGTCAGTTTCTGAGCTGTAAATAACTGCCAGTCGGGGTGACCGCGAGGCACAGCTATCCTGCTTTACAGTCCAGAAGATAAAGAAAAACGAAGGTAAAGACAAGAGAGCGCTGAAGGGAAAATAACAGCGGAAGTTGTTGGGCGTGCAGATATAAAGATCGAAAATATCGGGAATTACGCGTTTGCTGACTGCATTTCATCAAAACATCAATAATGCCTTAGTTTTGATGAAATGCAGTGAGCAACCGCGATAATTCCCGATATTTTCGATCTTTATATCGACCCCCCCCCCCTCCCTTTTCATCTGTGCTTGAATTGCCTCATATTGTGTTTTGAATTGAATTCTGTCTTTAATTTGTGTACTAGTCATGTCTCTACTATTTATTTCATTCCGCTTACATGTTTTTCCCCTACTTGCTAAATTTCTGTAAGGTGTCCTTGAGACTCTTGAAAGGCGCCCATAAATAAAATGTATTATTATTATTATTATTATTGGTACACAAACTCCATTCTTCTCTCTTTGTTTCCTAAGATACTCTTCAGATAATGGCAATCCATATTTGAAAAACCCGCCAAGAAACTAGCGCTGCGCATGCACAGTAGGCTGCTGCGCCTGCACAGTACAACAAAGGCAGAATTTCAGCTGCCTTCAGCTCCCCTTGAAATTGACAGCTTGAAGCAGCGCTGACCAAAGATCTTATAGCGGGCTACACAGACCTTCGCGTGTTGCAAGTGCTGCGGTAGAAAGGCACGGAGAATTATGCCTACCTAACAGATCAATCTCTTAGACAGGCATAATTCTCCCGTGCCTTTACTATTTATATTTAGTAATTATCATTTTATAATTTTAGTCAGGGTAGGGCAGTGCCTACCTTGCCTACCCTGGCAGCACGTGCCTGCCTAGCACCAAAGATCTCATAGGATACTAGTGCGGAGACGGAAGCCGGTTACGGAAACATCCTCGTAAAAATAAAAGTTATTTGGTAAAAATCTTCTCATTTTCAGAATTTTAATTTATTAACACAAACTGTTCCCCCGCAACGTCAAGTCGGGTTACGGAAATAGACGGGAAAAAAGGCCCACGTTCCGCTCCGTTGCGTACTACACGTCAGCCCATTGCATTTAGCAGGAGTGTTCTATCTTACTCCACTATAGGATCTTTGGTAAGGACAACCTGAAATTAGAGTCCTTCCTGTCTCCTCCCCTTCTTAGCTCTCCCTCAGCCACCTGGCTCCACCTCTTCCTTTCTTCTCCCCCCCCACCAAAGATTATAGAGCGAAGTCTTTGCCCACATCAGTCTGAAGAAGGGTTTCGGTCCGAAACGTTGCCTATTTCCTTCGCTCCATAGATGCTGCCTCACCCGCTGAGTTTCTCCAGCACTTTTGTCTACCTCCGGCATCAAGAGTTCAGGTGGTGCGGGTACTGGTGGAATTGCAGACACTGGGTTAAGGAACTGCAGGTGCCGGTATAAACCGAAGATAGACACTAAATGCCGGAGTAACTCAGTGGGACAGGCAGCATCTCTGGAGAGAAGGAATGGGTGACGTTTTAGGTCGAGACCCTTCTTCAGAAGCTGGATCTGAAGAAGGGTCTCGACCCGAAACGTCGCCCATTCCTTCTCTCCAGAGATGCTGCCTGTCCCGCTTTTTATGTCCATGTACCTGCATCAAGAGTCTCAGCAGATGGATTTAGCGGCTCCGTGCGTCGAGCCCTATGACCCAGTGACCTTGCGTGCAACCCCCCTATAGGTGACACTTCGGGTCGATTCTAAAGTCAATCATCCTAAAGTGAGCTTCCTCATGCTGGTCTGTCATCCCACTTTATCGTTGAGCCCTATCCCTCTGGCAGCTCCTACCGGATGTTGTGCTTTCTTCCAAATGATTCCACACAATGCAAATTAAAGGTTCTTTATTTTCAAAAGTACGGTGAATTTTTAAAAAAAAATTTGCATACAGTTCAGTAAACTATACCCAAGCACAATCACTCGATGAAGTAGGACGTGTATAGAAATAGTCCACTGTGGCGGGGTTTACGGGTCGCAGGGTTTTGGCGCCATTTTCAAAGTCGAGTTGGTCCGTTCGCGCGTTCTGACTTCAGGAGCGGCGCCAGATCCACGCGAGCCCCCAGATCAGATCAGATCCACGCGAGCCCCCAGATCAGATCCACGCGAGCCCCCAGATCAGATCAGATCCACGCGAGCCCCCAGATCAGATCCACGCGAGCCCCCAGGCTTCCAGCCGTCGCCCCCGTCGATGCAGATGCAGCCCACCTCCAAAGCACGGAAGGAAGGCAAGATTCCGGCCCTTGCTCGACTCCCTGCTCCGCGGCTTCTAGTTACAGGCGGCGGCCGGCCGGGCTCCTGCCTTGCGGACGGCAGGGGTCCCTTTCCCTCGAGGCCGACTAGGGTGCTGGTGCGGCGCGGCCCCGCGGCTTCCCCTTGCCCCGCGACCCACCGGCTTACTTCTGCTTTGGGGCCCCGACTTTCTTCGGCTTTGGAGCCCCGGCTTTCTTCGGCTTTGGAGCCACGGCTTTCTTCGGCTTTGGAGCCACGGCTTCCCCCTGCTTTGGGGCCCCGACTTTCTTCGGCTTTGGAGCCCCGACTTTCTTCGGCTTTGGAGCCACGGCTTTCTTCGGCTTTGGAGCCACGGCTTTCTTCGGCTTTGGAGCCACGGCTTTCTTCGGCTTTGGAGCCACGGCTTTCTTCGGCTTTGGAGCCACGGCTTTCTTCGGCTTTGGAGCCCCGGCTTTCTTCGGCTTTGGGGCCCCGGCTTTCTTCTGCTTTGGGGCTCCGCGGCCCACCGGCTTCCCCTTGCCGGGCTCTTTCTGCTCTGCTGCCCGCCGGGGTGTATTTCCTCCCCATACAGATGGGCTCATGCGGAAATGCGGCTGAACGGAGACATTTGGCATAACAACCTGCTGGAATATCTGTGTGGCAGCTCCATGGGTGAAGGTGGGTTTGGTGGGGATTGTTCCGTCGTATTCCTGCGGCACGGCCCGCCCCGGTCCCACTGCTGGCCTGCCCGCCATCTGAGAAAGCTCATTATTCTGCCACTGTGGAGACGGAGTCGACCGGTCACCAGGACTGAGGAACACTGGTGCTGGTGGAGTGGGTGGGACACGTTTGTTTTCCTTCGAGGAAATGTCCAGATAGCAGCACAGCTCTGGATCTGTAGTATTCAGACTCTGAAATAGTTTTTCAATGGCGCGAGGTCCCTTTCCCCGCACAATATCAATAAGACATCTAGCCTTGTTTATGGTTGTTTTGTTGTCTTGACGAATATCTTCATATTCAGGGTACACAAAATTGCTGGAGGAACTCAGCGGGTGCAGCAGCATCTATGGAGCGAAGGAAATAGGCGACGTTTCGGGCCGAAACCCTTCTTCAGACTGATAGGGGGTGGGGAAAGAAAGAAGGACAAAGGGAGGAGGAGGAGGAGCCCGAGGGCGGGCGGATGGGAGGAGACAGCTAGAGGGTGAAGGAAGGGGAGGGGGGGAGGGGACAGCACGGGCTAGCCAAATTGGGAGAATTCAATGTTGATGCCAAGGGGACGCAAGGACCCCAGACGGAATATGAGGTGCTGTTCCTCCAATTTCCGCTGTTGCTCACTCTGGCAATGGAGGAGACCCAGGACAGAGAGGTCGGATTGGGAATGGGAGGGGGAGTTGAAGTGCTGAGCCACCGGGAGGTCAGGTAGGTTATTGCGGACTGAGCGGAGGTGTTCGGCGAACCGGTCGCCCAACCTACGCTTGGTCTCACCGATGTAAATCAGCTGACATCTAGAGCAGCGGATGCAGTAGATGAGGTTGGAGGAGATACAGGTGAACCTTTGTCGCACCTGGAACGACTGCTTGGGACCTTGAATGGAGTCGAGGGGGGAGGTGAAGGGACAGGTGTTGCATTTCTTGCGGTTGCAACGGAAAGTGCCCGGGGAGGGGGTGGTGCGGGAGGGAAGTGAAGAGTTGACGAGGGAGTTGCGGAGGGAGCGGTCTTTGCGGAAGGCAGACATGGGGGGAGATGGGAAGATGTGGCGAGTGGTGGGGTCACGTTGGAGGTGGCGGAAATGGCGGAGGATTATGTGTTGTATTTGCCGGCTGGTGGGGTGAAAGGTGAGGACCAGAGGGACTCTGCCCTTGTTGCGTGTGCGGGGATGGGGAGAGAGAGCAGTGTTACGGGGTATGGATGAGACCCTGGTGTGAGCCTCATCTATGGTGGCGGAGGGGAATCCCCGTTCCCTGAAGAACGAGGACATTTCCGATGCCCTAGTATGAAATGTCTCATCCTGGGAACAGATGCGGCGTAGGCGGAGGAATTGGGAGTAGGGGATGGAGTCTTTACAGGGGGCAGGGTGGGAAGACGTGTAGTCCAGATAGCCATGTGAGTCAGTGGGTTTATAATGTATGTCGGTCAGGAGTCTGTCCCCTGCGATGGAGATGGTGAGGTCAAGGAATGGTAGGGAAGTGTCTGAAATCGTCCAGGTGTATTGGAGTGCCGGATGGAAGTTGGTGGTGAAGTGGATGAAGTCAGTCAGTTGTGTGTGGGTGCAGGAGGTGGCACCAAAGCAGTCGTCAATGTAGCGGAGGTAGAGGTCGGGGATGGGGCCCTGGTACGTATTGAACAAGGATTGTTCAACGTACCCGACAAAGAGGCAGGCGTAGCTGGGGCCCATGCGTGTGCCCATAGCTACGCCTTGGGTTTGGAGGAAATGGGAGGAGTCAAATGTAAAGTTATTGAGGGTGAGGACCAACTCCGCTAAGCGGAGGAGAGTGTCAGTGGCTGGGTATAGGTTGCTCCTCTGGTCGAGGAAGAACCGGAGGGCTCTGAGGCCATCCTGGTGGGGGATGGAGGTGTAGAGTGACCGGACATCCATGGTGAAGATGAGGGGGTGAGGGCCCAGAGAGTGGAATGCGTGGAGGCGGCGGAGAGTGTCTGAGGTGTCTAGAACATAGGTGGGGAGGGATTTGACCAAGGGGGATAGGATGGAGTCAAGGTATGTGGAGATGAGTTCGGTGGGGCACGAACACGCAGAGACAATGGGTCTGCCGGGAGAGCCGGGTTTGTGGATTTTGGGGAGAAGGTAAAAACGGGCCGTGCGGGGCTGGGGAATGATGAGTTTGGAGGCTTGGTCAGGTAGGGCGTGGGAATTGATGAAGTCGGTGATGGTGCTAGAAATGGTGGCCTGGTGCTCGTCAGTGGGGTCATGGTCCAAGGGTAAGTAGGAGGAGGTGTCCGAGAGTTGGCGCGTGGCCTCAGCTTTGTAGAGATCGACGCGCCAGACTACCACGGCACCTCCCTTGTCGGCTGGTTTGATGACCCAGTCTGGGTTTGTGCGGAGTGATTCGATGGCAGTGCGTTCAGAGGGGGAAAGATTGGAGTGAGAAAGGGGAGTGGAGAAGTTGAGGCGGTTGACGTCGCGGCGGCAGTTCTGAATGAAGAGTTCCAGAGCCGGGACTTTCTGAGGGGGGTTCCACGAGGAGGGGGTGCGTTGGAGACGGGAAAAGGGGTCATCATTAGGGGGCGAGGACTCCTTCCCATGGAAGTGTGCTGTGAGGCGGAGACGACGGTAGAAGCTCTCCAAGTCATGGTGGGCGCGGAACTCATTGAGATGGGGACGGAGGGGGACAAAGGTGAGGCCTCTGCTGAGGACAGACCGTTGGGTGGGGGAGAGGGGGAGGTCGGGGGGGATGGTGAACACCCGGCAAGGGTGGGAGTTGGGGCCAGAGGGAGGCAGGTGGGTAGACTGGGGACGGGGCGATGTGTGGGGGGGGGGTTGTGGGTGTTGGAGGGGTGGTGGGTGGTCAGGGGGTGGGGGGGAGAGAGGGCTGTAAGGTGGGTGGGGAAGAGCGGGTGTGACATGGTTGGGGGGGGATGGGGGAGGGTCAGTGGAGCAGCCACTGAGGTTAGCACGGCTGGGCAGACGGGCGCTAGGACCCGGTGGAATTAAATCGAGGAGAGTGGGAGTAAGCAGCGTGAGGGCTGCAGGCCCAGTGCAGAGTCCAGGCTCCAGGTAAGGCGACGGCTGTGGGTTGCTGGAGGGGGGTGGAGTGGCGCGGGTCAACGGACCCGATGGTCGGAGTCCAGTGGTAGTTGAGTCGGGGTCCGCGGGCGATGCGTGGGTGGTCCCGGTGGGCGGATGGTCGGCGGGTCGGCGGCGAGATGAATCGGGTGCGTAGCGGCGGCCATGTTGAGATAGCCCCGGTCCGGTGGCGTTGTCGGGTAGTTGGGGTCGGGTGGCGATGTCGGAGGAATCAGCGAGGGGGAGCGAGTCCAAGTTACCGTTGAAGCTGCGAGGCTGGGCGTCATCGGTCGGCAGGTGAGGGTCGGCGGCGGCGGCGGCATCGATGTAGAGGTCGGTGAAGGCGGCGTCCCGGTCAGTGTGGAAGTCGCTCCTAGTGGCCAAGATGGCGTCGCGGGACTCGGGCAGGCGATGCGGGCCAGGGTTGGGGCCCGGAGTCTGCGAGCGGTCGAGTCGCGGAGTGTAGGCGTCGGGAGCGGCCTGGAGTCGGGATAGTTTAAGGTCCTTGGTGGAATTAAGGTAGGCCAGGAATTTTTTATTAAAGAGGTGGATCTTCCGGCGGATGAAATACAGCTGGGGTCCGTTGCAGGTATGGGTTAGTGAGGCCTGAAGTCCAGGGAGTGTGGATGTGAGGTCCTGTTGGTGCCGGCGCATCGCAACCAGGGTGGATCTCAGTGCCCGGTTGGAGAATTGCTGGGTATGCCGGTGGATGGCCAGTCGGTACCGATGGTCCGGTTGGGGTCCGAACTGGGAGGTAGGGAACTGGAGCTGGAAGCCGTGGGGTATGAGATGGAGGCGCAGGCAGGCCCCGAGGAAGCAAATGTGGCTGTGGTATCGAGTCTGGGTAAGGGTATGGTCGTACAGTTGGAGGGCAGGGGGGATCACAGAAGGTGTGCAATTAGAGAGGAGGTTGTGAAACTGTCTCCGGAGAGAGGAGGAGAACTTCTTCAAAGTAGGCATACCTTGAAGAGATATCGCAGTGGAGTAGACAAAGTGTTCAAAAGGGAACTGCAGATGCTGGAATATCGAAGGTACACAAAATTGCTGGAGGAACTCAGCGGGTGCAGCAGCATCTATGGAGCGAAGGAAATAGGCGACGTTTCGGGCCGAAACCCTTCTTCAGACTGATAGGGGGTGGGGAAAGAAAGAAGGACAAAGGGAGGAGGAGGAGGAGCCCGAGGGCGGGCGGATGGGAGGAGACAGCTAGAGGGTGAAGGAAGGGGAGGGGGGGAGGGGACAGCACGGGCTAGCCAAATTGGGAGAATTCAATGTTGATGCCAAGGGGACGCAAGGACCCCAGACGGAATATGAGGTGCTGTTCCTCCAATTTCCGCTGTTGCTCACTCTGGCAATGGAGGAGACCCAGGACAGAGAGGTCGGATTGGGAATGGGATGGGGAGTTGAAGTGCTGAGCCACCGGGAGGTCAGGTAGGTTATTGCGGACTGAGCGGAGGTGTTCGGCGAACCGGTCGCCCACCCTACGCTTGGTCTCACCGATGTAAATCAGCTGACATCTAGAGCAGCGGATGCAGTAGATGAGGTTGGAGGAGATACAGGTGAACCTTTGTCGCACCTGGAACGACTGCTTGGGACCTTGAATGGAGTCGAGGGGGGAGGTGAAGGGACAGGTGTTGCATTTCTTGCGGTTGCAACGGAAAGTGCCCGGGGAGGGGGTGGTGCGGGAGGGAAGTGAAGAGTTGACGAGGGAGTTGCGGAGGGAGCGGTCTTTGCGGAAGGCAGACATGGGGGGAGATGGGAAGATGTGGCGAGTGGTGGGGTCACGTTGGAGGTGGCGGAAATGGCGGAGGATTATGTGTTGTATTTGCCGGCTGGTGGGGTGAAAGGTGAGGACCAGAGGGACTCTGCCCTTGTTGCGTGTGCGGGGATGGGGAGAGAGAGCAGTGTTACGGGGTATGGATGAGACCCTGGTGTGAGCCTCATCTATGGTGGCGGAGGGGAATCCCCGTTCCCTGAAGAACGAGGACATTTCCGATGCCCTAGTATGAAATGTCTCATCCTGGGAACAGATGCGGCGTAGGCGGAGGAATTGGGAGTAGGGGATGGAGTCTTTACAGGGGGCAGGGTGGGAAGACGTGTAGTCCAGATAGCCATGTGAGTCAGTGGGTTTATAATGTATGTCGGTCAGGAGTCTGTCCCCTGCGATGGAGATGGTGAGGTCAAGGAATGGTAGGGAAGTGTCTGAAATCGTCCAGGTGTATTGGAGTGCCGGATGGAAGTTGGTGGTGAAGTGGATGAAGTCAGTCAGTTGTGTGTGGGTGCAGGAGGTGGCACCAAAGCAGTCGTCAATGTAGCGGAGGTAGAGGTCGGGGATGGGGCCCTGGTACGTATTGAACAAGGATTGTTCAACGTACCCGACAAAGAGGCAGGCGTAGCTGGGGCCCATGCGTGTGCCCATAGCTACGCCTTGGGTTTGGAGGAAATGGGAGGAGTCAAATGTAAAGTTATTGAGGGTGAGGACCAACTCCGCTAAGCGGAGGAGAGTGTCAGTGGCTGGGTATAGGTTGCTCCTCTGGTCGAGGAAGAACCGGAGGGCTCTGAGGCCATCCTGGTGGGGGATGGAGGTGTAGAGTGACCGGACATCCATGGTGAAGATGAGGGGGTGAGGGCCCAGAGAGTGGAATGCGTGGAGGCGGCGGAGAGTGTCTGAGGTGTCTAGAACATAGGTGGGGAGGGATTTGACCAAGGGGGATAGGATGGAGTCAAGGTATGTGGAGATGAGTTCGGTGGGGCACGAACACGCAGAGACAATGGGTCTGCCGGGAGAGCCGGGTTTGTGGATTTTGGGGAGAAGGTAAAAACGGGCCGTGCGGGGCTGGGGAATGATGAGTTTGGAGGCTTGGTCAGGTAGGGCGTGGGAATTGATGAAGTCGGTGATGGTGCTAGAAATGGTGGCCTGGTGCTCGTCAGTGGGGTCATGGTCCAAGGGTAAGTAGGAGGAGGTGTCCGAGAGTTGGCGCGTGGCCTCAGCTTTGTAGAGATCGACGCGCCAGACTACCACGGCACCTCCCTTGTCGGCTGGTTTGATGACCCAGTCTGGGTTTGTGCGGAGTGATTCGATGGCAGTGCGTTCAGAGGGGGAAAGATTGGAGTGAGAAAGGGGAGTGGAGAAGTTGAGGCGGTTGACGTCGCGGCGGCAGTTCTGAATGAAGAGTTCCAGAGCCGGGACTTTCTGAGGGGGGTTCCACGAGGAGGGGGTGCGTTGGAGACGGGAAAAGGGGTCATCATTAGGGGGCGAGGACTCCTTCCCATGGAAGTGTGCTGTGAGGCGGAGACGACGGTAGAAGCTCTCCAAGTCATGGTGGGCGCGGAACTCATTGAGATGGGGACGGAGGGGGACAAAGGTGAGGCCTCTGCTGAGGACAGACCGTTGGGTGGGGGAGAGGGGGAGGTCGGGGGGGATGGTGAACACCCGGCAAGGGTGGGAGTTGGGGCCAGAGGGAGGCAGGTGGGTAGACTGGGGACGGGGCGATGTGTGGGGGGGGGGTTGTGGGTGTTGGAGGGGTGGTGGGTGGTCAGGGGGTGGGGGGGAGAGAGGGCTGTAAGGTGGGTGGGGAAGAGCGGGTGTGACATGGTTGGGGGGGGATGGGGGAGGGTCAGTGGAGCAGCCACTGAGGTTAGCACGGCTGGGCAGACGGGCGCTAGGACCCGGTGGAATTAAATCGAGGAGAGTGGGAGTAAGCAGCGTGAGGGCTGCAGGCCCAGTGCAGAGTCCAGGCTCCAGGTAAGGCGACGGCTGTGGGTTGCTGGAGGGGGGTGGAGTGGCGCGGGTCAACGGACCCGATGGTCGGAGTCCAGTGGTAGTTGAGTCGGGGTCCGCGGGCGATGCGTGGGTGGTCCCGGTGGGCGGATGGTCGGCGGGTCGGCGGCGAGATGAATCGGGTGCGTAGCGGCGGCCATGTTGAGATAGCCCCGGTCCGGTGGCGTTGTCGGGTAGTTGGGGTCGGGTGGCGATGTCGGAGGAATCAGCGAGGGGGAGCGAGTCCAAGTTACCGTTGAAGCTGCGAGGCTGGGCGTCATCGGTCGGCAGGTGAGGGTCGGCGGCGGCGGCGGCATCGATGTAGAGGTCGGTGAAGGCGGCGTCCCGGTCAGTGTGGAAGTCGCTCCTAGTGGCCAAGATGGCGTCGCGGGACTCGGGCAGGCGATGCGGGCCAGGGTTGGGGCCCGGAGTCTGCGAGCGGTCGAGTCGCGGAGTGTAGGCGTCGGGAGCGGCCTGGAGTCGGGATAGTTTAAGGTCCTTGGTGGAATTAAGGTAGGCCAGGAATTTTTTATTAAAGAGGTGGATCTTCCGGCGGATGAAATACAGCTGGGGTCCGTTGCAGGTATGGGTTAGTGAGGCCTGAAGTCCAGGGAGTGTGGATGTGAGGTCCTGTTGGTGCCGGCGCATCGCAACCAGGGTGGATCTCAGTGCCCGGTTGGAGAATTGCTGGGTATGCCGGTGGATGGCCAGTCGGTACCGATGGTCCGGTTGGGGTCCGAACTGGGAGGTAGGGAACTGGAGCTGGAAGCCGTGGGGTATGAGATGGAGGCGCAGGCAGGCCCCGAGGAAGCAAATGTGGCTGTGGTATCGAGTCTGGGTAAGGGTATGGTCGTACAGTTGGAGGGCAGGGGGGATCACAGAAGGTGTGCAATTAGAGAGGAGGTTGTGAAACTGTCTCCGGAGAGAGGAGGAGAACTTCTTCAAAGTAGGCATACCTTGAAGAGATATCGCAGTGGAGTAGACAAAGTGTTCAAAAGGGAACTGCAGATGCTGGAATATCGAAGGTACACAAAATTGCTGGAGGAACTCAGCGGGTGCAGCAGCATCTATGGAGCGAAGGAAATAGGCGACGTTTCGGGCCGAAACCCTTCTTCAGACTGATAGGGGGTGGGGAAAGAAAGAAGGACAAAGGGAGGAGGAGGAGGAGCCCGAGGGCGGGCGGATGGGAGGAGACAGCTAGAGGGTGAAGGAAGGGGAGGGGGGGAGGGGACAGCACGGGCTAGCCAAATTGGGAGAATTCAATGTTGATGCCAAGGGGACGCAAGGACCCCAGACGGAATATGAGGTGCTGTTCCTCCAATTTCCGCTGTTGCTCACTCTGGCAATGGAGGAGACCCAGGACAGAGAGGTCGGATTGGGAATGGGAGGGGGAGTTGAAGTGCTGAGCCACCGGGAGGTCAGGTAGGTTATTGCGGACTGAGCGGAGGTGTTCGGCGAACCGGTCGCCCAACCTACGCTTGGTCTCACCGATGTAAATCAGCTGACATCTAGAGCAGCGGATGCAGTGGATGAGGTTGGAGGAGATACAGGTGAACCTTTGTCGCACCTGGAACGACTGCTTGGGACCTTGAATGGAGTCGAGGGGGGAGGTGAAGGGACAGGTGTTGCATTTCTTGCGGTTGCAACGGAAAGTGCCCGGGGTGGGGGTGGTGCGGGAGGGAAGTGAAGAGTTGACGAGGGAGTTGCGGAGGGAGCGGTCTTTGCGGAAGGCAGACATGGGGGGAGATGGGAAGATGTGGCGAGTGGTGGGGTCACGTTGGAGGTGGCGGAAATGGCGGAGGATTATGTGTTGTATTTGCCGGCTGGTGGGGTGAAAGGTGAGGACCAGAGGGACTCTGCCCTTGTTGCGTGTGCGGGGATGGGGAGAGAGAGCAGTGTTACGGGGTATGGATGAGACCCTGGTGTGAGCCTCATCTATGGTGGCGGAGGGGAATCCCCGTTCCCTGAAGAACGAGGACATTTCCGATGCCCTAGTATGAAATGTCTCATCCTGGGAACAGATGCGGCGTAGGCGGAGGAATTGGGAGTAGGGGATGGAGTCTTTACAGGGGGCAGGGTGGGAAGACGTGTAGTCCAGATAGCCATGTGAGTCAGTGGGTTTATAATGTATGTCGGTCAGGAGTCTGTCCCCTGCGATGGAGATGGTGAGGTCAAGGAATGGTAGGGAAGTGTCTGAAATCGTCCAGGTGTATTGGAGTGCCGGATGGAAGTTGGTGGTGAAGTGGATGAAGTCAGTCAGTTGTGTGTGGGTGCAGGAGGTGGCACCAAAGCAGTCGTCAATGTAGCGGAGGTAGAGGTCGGGGATGGGGCCCTGGTACGTATTGAACAAGGATTGTTCAACGTACCCGACAAAGAGGCAGGCGTAGCTGGGGCCCATGCGTGTGCCCATAGCTACGCCTTGGGTTTGGAGGAAATGGGAGGAGTCAAATGTAAAGTTATTGAGGGTGAGGACCAACTCCGCTAAGCGGAGGAGAGTGTCAGTGGCTGGGTATAGGTTGCTCCTCTGGTCGAGGAAGAACCGGAGGGCTCTGAGGCCATCCTGGTGGGGGATGGAGGTGTAGAGTGACCGGACATCCATGGTGAAGATGAGGGGGTGAGGGCCCAGAGAGTGGAATGCGTGGAGGCGGCGGAGAGTGTCTGAGGTGTCTAGAACATAGGTGGGGAGGGATTTGACCAAGGGGGATAGGATGGAGTCAAGGTATGTGGAGATGAGTTCGGTGGGGCACGAACACGCAGAGACAATGGGTCTGCCGGGAGAGCCGGGTTTGTGGATTTTGGGGAGAAGGTAAAAACGGGCCGTGCGGGGCTGGGGAATGATGAGTTTGGAGGCTTGGTCAGGTAGGGCGTGGGAATTGATGAAGTCGGTGATGGTGCTAGAAATGGTGGCCTGGTGCTCGTCAGTGGGGTCATGGTCCAAGGGTAAGTAGGAGGAGGTGTCCGAGAGTTGGCGCGTGGCCTCAGCTTTGTAGAGATCGACGCGCCAGACTACCACGGCACCTCCCTTGTCGGCTGGTTTGATGACCCAGTCTGGGTTTGTGCGGAGTGATTCGATGGCAGTGCGTTCAGAGGGGGAAAGATTGGAGTGAGAAAGGGGAGTGGAGAAGTTGAGGCGGTTGACGTCGCGGCGGCAGTTCTGAATGAAGAGTTCCAGAGCCGGGACTTTCTGAGGGGGGTTCCACGAGGAGGGGGTGCGTTGGAGACGGGAAAAGGGGTCATCATTAGGGGGCGAGGACTCCTTCCCATGGAAGTGTGCTGTGAGGCGGAGACGACGGTAGAAGCTCTCCAAGTCATGGTGGGCGCGGAACTCATTGAGATGGGGACGGAGGGGGACAAAGGTGAGGCCTCTGCTGAGGACAGACCGTTGGGTGGGGGAGAGGGGGAGGTCGGGGGGGATGGTGAACACCCGGCAAGGGTGGGAGTTGGGGCCAGAGGGAGGCAGGTGGGTAGACTGGGGACGGGGCGATGTGTGGGGGGGGGGTTGTGGGTGTTGGAGGGGTGGTGGGTGGTCAGGGGGTGGGGGGGAGAGAGGGCTGTAAGGTGGGTGGGGAAGAGCGGGTGTGACATGGTTGGGGGGGGATGGGGGAGGGTCAGTGGAGCAGCCACTGAGGTTAGCACGGCTGGGCAGACGGGCGCTAGGACCCGGTGGAATTAAATCGAGGAGAGTGGGAGTAAGCAGCGTGAGGGCTGCAGGCCCAGTGCAGAGTCCAGGCTCCAGGTAAGGCGACGGCTGTGGGTTGCTGGAGGGGGGTGGAGTGGCGCGGGTCAACGGACCCGATGGTCGGAGTCCAGTGGTAGTTGAGTCGGGGTCCGCGGGCGATGCGTGGGTGGTCCCGGTGGGCGGATGGTCGGCGGGTCGGCGGCGAGATGAATCGGGTGCGTAGCGGCGGCCATGTTGAGATAGCCCCGGTCCGGTGGCGTTGTCGGGTAGTTGGGGTCGGGTGGCGATGTCGGAGGAATCAGCGAGGGGGAGCGAGTCCAAGTTACCGTTGAAGCTGCGAGGCTGGGCGTCATCGGTCGGCAGGTGAGGGTCGGCGGCGGCGGCGGCATCGATGTAGAGGTCGGTGAAGGCGGCGTCCCGGTCAGTGTGGAAGTCGCTCCTAGTGGCCAAGATGGCGTCGCGGGACTCGGGCAGGCGATGCGGGCCAGGGTTGGGGCCCGGAGTCTGCGAGCGGTCGAGTCGCGGAGTGTAGGCGTCGGGAGCGGCCTGGAGTCGGGATAGTTTAAGGTCCTTGGTGGAATTAAGGTAGGCCAGGAATTTTTTATTAAAGAGGTGGATCTTCCGGCGGATGAAATACAGCTGGGGTCCGTTGCAGGTATGGGTTAGTGAGGCCTGAAGTCCAGGGAGTGTGGATGTGAGGTCCTGTTGGTGCCGGCGCATCGCAACCAGGGTGGATCTCAGTGCCCGGTTGGAGAATTGCTGGGTATGCCGGTGGATGGCCAGTCGGTACCGATGGTCCGGTTGGGGTCCGAACTGGGAGGTAGGGAACTCTGACCGACATACATTATAAACCCACTGACTCACATGGCTATCTGGACTACACGTCTTCCCACCCTGCCCCCTGTAAAGACTCCATCCCCTACTCCCAATTCCTCCGCCTACGCCGCATCTGTTCCCAGGATGAGACATTTCATACTAGGGCATCGGAAATGTCCTCGTTCTTCAGGGAACGGGGATTCCCCTCCGCCACCATAGATGAGGCTCACACCAGGGTCTCATCCATACCCCGTAACACTGCTCTCTCTCCCCATCCCCGCACACGCAACAAGGGCAGAGTCCCTCTGGTCCTCACCTTTCACCCCACCAGCCGGCAAATACAACACATAATCCTCCGCCATTTCCGCCACCTCCAACGTGACCCCACCACTCGCCACATCTTCCCATCTCCCCCCATGTCTGCCTTCCGCAAAGACCGCTCCCTCCGCAACTCCCTCGTCAACTCTTCACTTCCCTCCCGCACCACCCCCGCCCCCGGCCCGTTCCGTTGCAACCGCAAGAAATGCAACACCGGTCCCTTCACCTCCCCCCTCGACTCCATTCAAGGTCCCAAGCAGTCGTTCCAGGTGCGACAAAGGTTCACCTGTATCTCCTCCAACCTCATCTACTGCATCCGCTGCTCTAGATGTCAGCTGATTTACATCGGTGAGACCAAGCGTAGGTTGGGCGACCGTTTCGCCGAACACCTCCGCTCAGTCCGCAATAACCTACCTGACCTCCCGGTGGCTCAGCACTTCAACTCCCCCTCCCATTCCCAATCCGACCTCTCTGTCCTGGGTCTCCTCCATTGCCAGAGTGAGCAACAGCGGAAATTGGAGGAACAGCACCTCATATTCCGTCTGGGGTCCTTGCGTCCCCTTGGCATCAACATTGAATTCTCCCAATTTGGCTAGCCCGTGCTGTCCCCTCCCCCCCTCCCCTTCCTTCACCCTCTAGCTGTCTCCTCCCATCCGCCCGCCCTCGGGCTCCTCCTCCTCCTCCCTTTGTCCTTCTTTCTTTCCCCACCCCCTATCAGTCTGAAGAAGGGTTTCGGCCCGAAACGTCGCCTATTTCCTTCGCTCCATAGATGCTGCTGCACCCGCTGAGTTCCTCCAGCAATTTTGTGTACCTTCGATATTCCAGCATCTGCAGTTCCCTTTTGAACATCTTCATATTCAGATTTGTTTATCACTTCTGCCTCCTGCATTCCATCCGCTAGATTACCAATGACGCCCTCGCTGAGCCTATTCACCAAATCGGCCCTCAACGTATTCAGCTTGTCCACAGGGTCCATCTTCTCTCAGTGACTCACAAAACAAAAGCAGTACCTATATAAACCCGCCTTGTGCAAACCAAATTGCGCAATTTCCGATCAACGGAAGGGAAAGCACCTGCAAGCAAAGATCTTGTGCAAGAAGGAACTGCAGATGCTGATTTAAACCAAACATACTAGAGGAGCATCTTTGGTTTAAACCGAAGATCGACACAAAGGGCTGGAGTAACTCAGGGACAGGCAGCATCTCTGGGGAGAATGAATGGGTGGCGTTTGAGCCAATTGTGCAGGGCCGGCCTTAAACCAATTGGGCCCCGCGCAAGAGTAATCTACACGGCTCAGGTAGATCTACCCCGGGTGGAGGGGGGTGAGACGGGTGGAGAGAGTAGAGGCGTGGAGGGGGAAGAAAGGGGTAGACGGTGAGGGGGAAATGGAGAGGGGGAGGTGGGTCGTTTCCTTACGGTCCTGGGGTAGCGCTCCCGTCCCTCCAGTCGCCGTGCTTCACGCACACAGCCCCGGCTCCACCCCTCTCTCCCCGGGGAGACGCGGTTAACAATACAGGAAGGGCCGGGCAGGAGGTTGGAGCAACGTTTACAAACCTCGGCCTCTGCTCACACCCGTCCGCTCACACCCCGGCATCCGCTCCTGCCGCCGGCCCTCTCCTTCCCTCCCTCCCTTCTCTCCCTCTTCTCCTTCCCTCACACACACATCACGCACAGACAACTAACACACACACACACATAACTAAGTTAGGATGGGGTAGAAGCCGAAAATCTAGCCTGGACTGGTTTTTCGCCAATGGTTATTGGTTTTCCAGGATCGAGTTAAATAACTTTTTTTTTCCATTTCAGTCACTAAAACAAGTGGTATTGTAACTATGTACTTTTCATAGGTGATCTACACATTTTGTTTGTTACTTGTAGGCTTACCTATGCGATTTTATATTAAAATGTAGCTTAGATCTGTTGGTCCATTAACTCGCAGGCACTTTTTAAGCGCACATTTTGATTACTTTCCATTCTACCATAGAGATACAAAATCTATAATAGACTTTATTTATATTTCTACGATTCTACAGACATTGGCTGGGAACCTGGGGCTCACCAAAATTGTTCCCAATTGGGCCCGGCACCTCCTAAGGCCGGCCCTGCCGCTGAGTTACTCCAGCTTTTTGTCTCTCATTTCGTGCATCAAGAGTCTCAACAATCAACATCGAACGAAGGAAAGAAGCCACACTGAAAGACCACAAGTTGGATTCATGACTTTGATTTATTCAGCAAGGGTGGCATCAGGAAATTCTTTCTGAAAAGCAGCTCTCTATCATCAGGCTGAACCCCGTCCTCTTCGGGCTTTGGGGCAGAGCCGTCACAAAATGCTGCTTGTGTGAAAAATAACCCACGCCCATCTTGACCTTGCTCCAGATGGCCAGGTCTGGATTGTCTCCACAGCCATTTGTTTGATACATATCATGGTACCACCAGCATAAAAAATAATACTGATAAAAGCTGGGCTGTAAGTGTACAAAATTAAAACAAAGCACAAAAATCTACTTCTGATTATAAATATTTTGTAAACTTGATAAAAATAGTTTTAAATGGAGATGTCATCTTTGCATAGGTACAGTAATGGGATCAGATTGTAGATGCAATGGTTTGAAATGACATGCATGATATTAAATGACATGGCTTGGAGCGCACAGTGGTGCAGCGGTAAAGTTGCTGTCTTTAGCGCCAGAGACCCGAGTTCGATCCTGACTACGGGTGCTGTCTGTACGGAGTTTGCACGTTCTCCCCATGACAGAGTGGGTTTTCCCCGAGTGCTCCGGTTTCTTCCCACACTCCAAGACGTACAAGTTTATACATTAATTAGCTTCTGTAAATTGTCCCTCGTGTGCAGGATAGTGTTAGTGTATGGGGATTGTTGGTCGGTGCAGACTCGGTGGGCCGAAGGGCATGATTCTCTTGAACAAAAGAGGAAACCTGCAGAAAATCTAGAGGCGGTTACATTTACCTCTTTCAACTAGCGCCGTGCTCAGATTGCAAGACAGTCTGACAGCATTTTTAGCTTCATGTCTGCCTAGGTTTTAGTTTAGTTTAAGATTAGAAACAGGCTCTCGGCCCACTGAGTCAGCGCCAACCAGTGATCCCTGCATACTAACACTATCCTACACCCACTAGCGACAATTTACAATTATACCAAGCCAATTAGCCAACAAACCTGCTCGAAATCGGAGATCCCGGAGAAAACATGGTTCCAGAACCAGGGGCCACAGTTTAAGAATAAGGAGCAAGCCATTTAGAACGGAGACAAGGAAACACTTTTTCTCACAAAGTGTGGTGAGTCTGTGGAATTCTCTGCCTCAGAGGGCAGTGGAGGCAGGTTCTCTGGATGCTTTCAAGAGAGAGCTAGATAGGGCTCTTAAAAATAGCGGAGTCAGGGATATGGAGAGAAGGCAGGAACGGGGTACTGATTGGGGATGATCAGCCATGATCACATTGAATGGCGATGCAGGCTCGAAGGGCCAAATGGCCTGCTCCTGCACCTATTGTCTATAAAACCCACGCAGGTCATGGGGAGAACGTACAAACTCCCCACGGACAGCACCCGTAGGCAGGATCGAACCCGGCTCCCTGGTACTGTAATGCAGCAACTCTACCGCTGCGCCACCGTGCCGGTTTTGTATGGGACTAGATGATGCTGACATTACGACACCCCAATTCCTCTTTCCCCAATGATAAGATCACATTGGCATGTGCCAAAGTTCAGGATAGAGGAGTTGTCTGCATGGAAGGTGAAGATCCCTCCAGCATTGTGAGGCAAACACTCTCTTAGCAGAAGAAAGTGGAAACATAGTTTAAAATTCTGCTATGGGCCACAGCAGTCTTCCTTGGGCAGTGGTGGAAGCATTTAATACAGATTTACCAAAATAGAACGCTGACAAGATTTATATCAAAAATAACATTTTGAGACATGGAACATTAGATGATAGGGTTGGATGCAAGCAGACTAAGGAGATACATAGGTTCACTGGTTCCTAAAGCATTCCAACCCTTGGATTCCCCTCTACTATAGGGACCTGGGGTAGAGTACTGGTAGAACCTGACTGGATAACAACACACAACACAAAATATTGGAGTAACTCAGCAGGTCAGGCAGCATCTCTGGAGAACGTGGATTGGTCTCGTTTTGGGTCAGGGCCCTTCAGACCCAATACAGTAACAACATTATTACTGCTGTATAATGGGACAGTGAGCTGGATGGATTTTTGGTTCTGAAGACTGACAAAATAACCAAAGGTTTACCGTTCATTAACAATTTTTAAGGGGTGGTTAATTGTCATTTAGGTTAATTCTGTGCGAGTTAATAAAAGTGGAGGGCCATTCATTCTCTGCACAGCTGCCAGCTCTTTCAACAAGACAATTAATTCTATTTCTAACAAACCTTGTCTTTCAAACATCTATCCCATTCCTTCAGGTATGCTATGCTGCTCTCCCATCCTTTCCCCCATTACATTTGTGTGGTCTTCTAGTTATTCATTCTTCCATCAGTGCAAACAGTTTAGCTTAATTTACTTTTAAAACCCTTCACAATTTTGGCTTATTGTTGATTCAAATTTAGTCGAATCAGGCTTGTAAATTACTGCAAGAGGTTCTAATACCAAAACTGGGTTATTATGCAGGAAATGGGCCATCTTCCCAAAAGCTCAATAATTGCATTGGAAAGTAGTATATTAAGTACACCTTCCAGTTTGCAAAAGTTGTCACAAGTCAGTCTCTCTTTTTCAAGATGTTGTAACAGATAAAGGGTGCTGCTACGAGGCATAGTTGCTGACTTTGAGGGCCTTATAAAGAGTGGTCTTCCTGCTAACTAGAATCAGTCTCATTAAAAAAAAAAATACAAGTATACGCCAACACACGTTTTGTGCCAATTGTTTTGACTGAAACAATTTTGAGGGGCTGGAGACAAACAGATCCTATGCCCCAAACCAGCCTCTTGCATTTTTGCTCCTTATCTGAACCTTAACCTTTACAAAATGAGCTTGTATTGAAAACTTTGGGGGCTAAAATCTAGCATTTGACACCTAGTATTTGGACCTCTCTCCCGTTCTGCCCTCCCCTCTGTTGACCTTGCAGAGCAGGTGAGAATGTACAGCATTAATGAGCCGCACATTTGCGTAATGGAGGAGCAAGATCTCTTCAAAGCAGGCAATTTAAAAAAGTATTGGGACCTGAAGTTGTAACGGGGTTTCAAGCAAATCACTCAAATATCCTGATACGGGAACAAGGATGGAGAGGGCAGGGAGGCAAGGATTCAAGCTCCAATAATCAAAGTCCCTTTCAGTGAGGAACTAATTCAGAAACTGACTCTCACCAGCGCTGCTTACTGAGCGGGAAATATGAAATTCATTGACGTCTTGGAGCCTGCCAGGAATCATTAAAATTTTACCAGAAAAAGAGGTGAGAATGTAAAATAAAGTTCCTGAAATAATACTGATTACAAGTGTTGAAATTGACTTTCTTTCTTTCACTTCCTCTTCTCCGACTATTAACGGGAGAAGGAGAGTTCGTAAAGCGACAATGAAATCTTTCAGTGATAACTCGAGCAGCACTAGTTTCTCACTGTAGCTCTTCATTCCGCCCAGCAAGATTTACGTAGAACGATTGATTCATTATCTTAGGAGGTTGAAGAGCAACATATACCTCATACAGACTTCAGCTACAAAAGTCGTCTGCTTCAGGGTTTCCGATTTGGTTTTCTGAAGTCCGACTTACTGGGTTCCCTGGGCATTTAGTTAGCGAGGTCCATGCACCAAGGCATGCAGAGGAGGAGCAGCAAGATCACTCCCTAGTTTCATTCCGATGTTATGACGGTACAAACTGCTTGGCCAATTCGAGCCCTTCCTTCAAAAACTGGACGTAAGCTGCAGTGGAAGGGTCCTCGAACCGTGAAGAGGTAAAGAGGCCTTTGTCCATCTCGTCTTGCTTCATGGAAGTAACATCCAGGAAATAGTTTGCATTGATGTGGTGAACCTGTTAATACCAATCATGTTGAGTTTAGTTTACTTTAGAGATACAGCTCAAAAACAGGTCCTTTGACCCACCGAGTTTGCACTGACCAATGATACAATAGACAATAGGTGCAGGAGTAGGCCATTCGGCCCTTTGAGCCAGCACCGCCATTCAATGTGATCATGGCTGATCATCCCCAATCAGTACCCCGTTCCTGCCTTCTCCCCATATCCCCTAACTCCGCTATTTTTAAGAGCCCTATCTAGCTCTCTCTTGAAAGCATCCAGAGAACCTGCCTCCACCGCCCTCTGAGGCAGAGAATTCCACAGACTCACCACTCTTTGTGAGCAAAAAGTGTTTCCTCGTCTCCGTTCTAAGTGGCTTACTCCTTATTCTTGAACTGTGGCCCCTGGTTCTGGACTCCCCCAACATCGGGAACATGTTTCCTGCCTCTAGCGTGTCCATCACCCATACATTAGTTCTCGCCTACACACTAGGAACAATTTACAGAAACCAATTATTCTGTAAATCTGCACATCTTTGGAATGTGGGAGGAAGCTGGAGCATCCGGAGAAAGCCTAGACAGTCACAGGTAGAACGCTCAAACTCCTTACAGGCAGCACCCGTAGTTCACGATCGAACCCAGGTCTCTGGTGCTGTAAGGCCATCGCTAGGTCACTATGCCGTCAAACAAACCAAGAAACATAGGGAAGTACGGTGGGAAAGAAGGCTTTTGGTACATTGACGTTCATCAGTTAGGGCCTCGAGTATAGTAGCTGGGATGTTATATTACAATTGCACAAACGTCGGTGAGGCCGCATTTGGAGTATTTCCATTTCCATCCTGCATTGAAATTCACTTGGGCCATCTCCGACATCTCCCTACCGTTTCTGATCTCACCGTCACCATCACAGGAGACAGACTATTGACCGACATCTACTACAAACCTACTGACTCCCATAGCTATATATACGACACTTCTTCCCACCCTGCTTCCTATAAAGATTATATCCCCTACTCCGTCTATACCACAATTCCTCCGTCTATACCACATCTTCGTCGAGGATGAGGTTTTCTGTACTAGATCATCGGAGATGTCCTCATTCTTTAGGAAACGGGGGTTCCCCTCTTCCATTATAGATGAGGCTCTCACTAGGGTCTCCTCGATATCCCCCAGCACACTCTTGCTCCCCCCCCCCCCATTCACAACAAGGACAGAGTCCCCCTTGTCCTCACCTTCCACCCCATCAGCCGTTGCATACAGCATATAATCCTCCAACACTCCCACTACTGGCCACATCTTCCCATCTCCACCCCTTTCTGCTTTCCACAGAGTCCGTTCCCTCTGAAACTCCCTGGTCAACTCATCCCTTCCCACCCAAACCACCCCCTCCCCGGGTACTTTCCCCAGCAACCGCAGGAGATGCAATACCTGTCCCTTTACCTCCCCCCTCGGCTCCATCCAGGAGCCCCGACAGTCTTTTCAGGCGAGGCAGAGGTTCACTTGCACCTCCTCCAACCTCATCTACTGTATCCGCTATCCCAGGTGTCAACTTAAGTACATTGGCAAGACCAAGCGCAGGCTCGGCGATCGTTTCGCTGAACACCTCCGCTCAGTCTGCATTAACCTACCTGATCTCCCGGTTGCTCAGCACTTTAACTCCCCCTCCCATCCCAATCTGACCTTTCTGTCCTGGGCCTCCTCCATAGTCAGAGTGATGCCCAGCGCCCCCCCCCCCCCTCCCCCACATCAGTCTGAAGAAGGGTCTCGACCCGAAATGTCACATATTCCGTCGCTCCATAGATGCTGCCTCACCCGCTGAGTTTCTCCAGCATTTTTGTCTACCTTCAATTTTCCCAGCATCTGCAGCTCTTTCTTAAACAGATAAGATGACCAGCTGGTTTTGACTGACATCAACAGGCAAGTGGACTTACCACATTTCCATTTGGTAAAGCGATCATCATCTCAACAGGAAAGTTATAGTGTTCTAAATGCAGGCTTGCTAAACGGGCATGCTTTTCATTGCCTTGGTTGCTCTAGAGAAAATAAAACACATATCAGCCACATGTTCACATCTACAACTCCACACCTATGCTCTAGTCAAACATCAAAAGGTGTTAGCAGGGAACTTCCTTCTCATTGGAACTTCACAGCATGTTAACACAATCAGTGCAGAATTTCCCATTTAAACAAAACCCCCATTTGCATTTGCTATACTGCACCTTCACACACACCAGACTATTTTCCATCTCATTCACAATCAGTTCCCTAATCACCAACTCCATGGTAACAGACTGAAACTAAATCAGCTTTGATGTTGTTTGCCACAAACAAGTAAGTAAGTAAGTTTATTGGCCAAGTATTCACATACAAGACGAGCTTCCAGCTACACTTGGATTGGCTGGCCTACCTCTTGTCTCTAAAGAAGGGCGCAAAATGCTTGAAAGTACACAAAGTGCTGGAGTAACTCAGCAGGTCAGGCAGCATCTCTGGAGAAAAGGAATAGGTGATATCTGAAGATGGATCTTGACCCGAAACGTCGCCTCCTCCTTTTCTCCAGAGATGCTTGCTGCCTGACCCGCTGTGTTACTCCAGCATTTTGTGTCTATCGTCTATCTTTAATCTGGCAGCTACCGCATATAAGTATGCAATAATATCGCATCCAGGGTATACAAAGTTATGTGAAGGACAGATAGGGTAGACAGTCAGAACCTTTATGCCAGGATGGAAATGTCAAAGACTCAAGGGCAAGGCTTTATGGGGAGACTAAATTTAAAGAAAAATGCAGGGCAAGTTTTTTTAACACAGTGAGTGTATGGAACGCGTTGCCGGGTGTGGTGGTGGAGGCAGATATGACAGTGGCTTTTAAGAGACGTTTGGATAGGCACATGTATATGCAGGGAATGGAGGGATCTGGATTATGTGCAGGCAGGTAAGAATTGTCCTTGGCATCATATCTGGCACAAACAAGGTGGATCGAAGTTCTTGTACAGTATGTTCTATGTTCTATCCTAAATCATTCACTGAATTCACATATTTCCTGTGAATCTCCTAATGAGGTTGAGCCTGTTTAAGCCAACCGCTTCAGGATTCCAACATCGCTCATCATTCCCGCATTTACCTGAAGATCCTCCAGCTCCTTAACCAGGGCCCAGCTGCTGACAAAGCTCTCGTTCAGCAGCGAGAGAACGGGCGAACTCTCGAGAACGGTCTCTCGAAGAGTCCGCCCCGAACCTGCACAAACAAGTAAGTAAGTAAGTAAGTTTATTGGCCAAGTATTCACATACAAGGAATTTGCCTTGGTGCTCCACCCACAAGTAACAACGTGACATACAGTGACAGTTTTGAATGACTCAGAAAACACTAAACATTAATAATAATAAGACATTAATGATAGAACACCATTGATCAAGCATGTGAACCAACAAAATACCAGATCAAAGGGAGGCTACAGATTTTTGGCTGTTGAGTAGAGCAACTACTCGTGGGTTAAAAACTGTTTTTATGTCTGGCTGTGGCAGCTTTGACAGTCCGGAGTCGCCTTCCAGAGGGAGAAGGAGAAGTAAAACGGGGCGTTCAGTTTGTGGAACTGTGTTTGGGGGTTTATTATGTAATCTGAGTACTGTTAGGCTGCTCCAAGTGAGAATCTCATAGTTCCATTTCAGTACCTATGATAATTAAATGCTCTTGACTCTTGTCCAAGTGATGTAGCACTAACCTACCTGATCTCCCGGTGGCTCAGCACTTCTACTTCCCCTCCCATTGCGAATCTGACCTTTCTGTCCTGGGCCTCCTCCATTGCCAGAGTGAGGCCCAGCACAAATTGGAGGAACAGCACCTCATATTTCGCTTGGGTAGTTTACAGTCCAGCGGTATAAACATTGACCTCTAATTTCAGATAGTCCTTGTTTTCTCCCTACTTCCCCATCCCCTTCCCAACTCTCCCACAAGCCTGTCTCTGCCTCTTCCTTTCCTTTTCCCGCCCCCCCACCCCCCGACATCAGTCTGAAGAAAGGTCTCAGCCCGAAACGCCGCCTATTCCTTCTCTCCAAAGATGCTGCCTCACCCGCTAAGTTCCTCACGCATTTTTGCCTACCTTTGAACAAAGGGAAGCTCGCATTACACAAAGCAAAAGAGCCGAATCTCGCTTTCAGTGCAATGAGCCGTGACGTGAACTAATGCAGATCCACGGCCACTGTCCCCTCTCCCCCCCCCCCCCCCCCCCCCCCCCCCCCCCCCCCCCCCCCCCCCCCCCGTCCCCACAGACACTGCTCCAACCCTCACCTGGCACCAGACCCGGTTGGCACTTGGGCAAGGCTGAGGATGGCCGCGTACAACAAAAGCTTTCACCATACCCTGGTACACATGAGAATAAACTAGACTAATCACTGCACAGACTGAAGACTAGAACATACCTCAGCAGGACTGGTCATCAAGTGCCCCCCAAAGTAGTATGGAATGCACAAGCTTGTCTTCTGCCTTGGCCCGGTCGAAGGCTTCGATGAAGGGATGGTAGGAAACCTGGAAAGAAAATGATCCAAAGAGTTAGCTCTTCTCTCTCGACCAGCTGAGTCACCAAAGCTAAGAAACAGAGACCCGACCTGAAACATCACCCATCCACGTCCTCCAAAGACTCAGCCTGACCCACTGAGCTACTCCGGCACTTTGTGTTCGAAGTAAAATTCCACCAAAGTCAAAGTTAATTTTATTCGGCACATGCACCCGAAGGTGCAGTGAACTGAATTTGCCAGCAACGACACACCAAAGGGCCTGTCTCACTGTACAAGCTATTCAAGAGTTCTCCCGAGTTTCCCCTGATTCGAACTCGGAGATTTACGGTAATGGCCGCTCGTCGGTACTCGGGGCTCTCGTGGACATTTTTCAACATGTTGAAAAATCTTCACGAGTCCTCACGAGCTTACCGCGTTTCCCGAGTACCTGCCGTTAGCGTTACGAGCCGCCAAGAGACGTCCCCGATCTCCGACGTACCCGCTACGTACATTCTATGTGCTTACCACGAGTTTGATTTTTTTTTAATATGGGAGAGCTCTTGAATTAGCTCGTACAGTGGGACAGGCCCTTTAAAAATAACACACAATACACAATAAGATTGAACACAAACATCCACCACAGCATTCTTCACTGTGGTGGAAGGCAACAAAGTTCAGCCAGTCCTCCTCCTTTGTTCACTCATGGTCCGTTCACCCATCTGCGGTTCCTCATCTCTGCAAGTTTGGAAGCGCCTAGTTCCAATCCCCATTAGAACTGGAAGTGGCGGAATAACTCAGCAGGACAGGCAGTAAAGGAAGCTGCCGTTCCAGGTTTCCCAAGCCGCTGTGAGGATTCTCCCGACGCCGGAGCACCATCATCCTGCGAGAATGGCCTGGAACATCGGGCCTCCGTAAAGGCGACTGCGGAGGCCTCAGTAGGCCCGACTATGGGTGGACATGGGGATGGGGACTGGACTTTGTGCCTTCCCTCACAGTTATTTTTATGTTTAAATTTCTTTATTGTTGTTAGGTTGTTGTCTTTTTTATGTGCTACAATGGCAATCCACATTTCACTACGCCAATTGGTGTATGTGACTAATAAAGAACCTTTGAACCTTTGAACATGGATAGGAGACGTTTCAGAACGGGCCACATCTTCACACACAAGATTACAAATTTGATGCACGATTCCAGCATCTGCAGTTCCTGTTGCCTCCATTTTCAAATCTCCTCAACTTTTACCCACTTAGAGGTCTCCCCCCAATACTGTGTGTTCATCATAAGATTCCAGCATATGCAGTCCCTGCGGAGATATGAGGGACTGCAGATGCTGGAATCTGTTTAAGAAGGAACTGCAGATGCTGGAAAATCGAAGGTAGACAAAAATGCTGGAGAAACTCAGCGGGTGCGGCAGCATCTATGGAGCGAAGGAAATAGGCAACGTCTCGGGGCGAAACCCTTCTTCAGACTGGGTGGGGGATGCTGGAATCTTATGGATTACCTTTTTGAACGGATAAAAAGTAGTCTCCAGTTTCCCGACGGCCTCTTCGAAGCTGAATTCCTGCTGCCAGATAATCTCCTCGAAAACAAACTGAATGGGCTCCCCTGCGGGGTCTAAGCTGTCGATGACGTTCCCATTCTCGTCCACGATGACGCTCGGAATTGACGGACCAGCAGACTTGAGTTCCATCTGTAGAGGACAGAGGGAAGGGCACTTTGAAGTACACGTCCGCCACCGATTTTCCGGCAACTGATCCGGGCCAGCACCACCTTTAAACTGGACAAGCGCACGCACTTGAAATTCACCCGCGGAAGTCTCCCGGAAAATGGGAGTTTTGTGTGCAGTTTTTGGTCCCCTAATTTGAGGAAGGACATTGTTGCTATTGAGGAGTGCAGCGTAGGTTCACAAGGTTAATTCCCGGGATGGCGGGACTGTCATATGTTGAGAGAATGGAGCGGCTGGGCTTGTACACTCTGGAGTTTAGAAGGATGAGATGGTATCTTATTGAAACATATAAGATTGTTAAGGGTTTGGACACGCAAGAGGCAGGAAACATGTTCCCGATGTTGGGGGAGTCCAGCACCAGGGGCCACAGTTTAAGAAAAAGGGTTAAGGCATTTAGAACGGAGACTTTTTCTCGCAGAGAGTTGTGAGTCTGTGGAATTTTCTGCCTCAGAGGGCAGTGGAGGCCGGTTCTCCGGATGCTTTCAAGAGAGAGCTTGATAGGGCTCTTAAAGATAGCGGAGTCAGAGGATATGGGGAGAAGGCAGGAACGGGGTACTGATTGTGGATGATCAGCCATGATCACATTGAATGGCGGTGCTGGCTCAAAGGGCCGAATGGCCTACTCCTGCACCTATTGTCTATTGGGCGAGGCGATCGATCTCGACCTCATTGGGACTTCCGATCAGCGGGTCGAATCCCCACCGGAGGCCGGGGCGTTGGAACTCCGGCACGGCCAGAGCCGGCGGATCCTTTACCAGAGCCGGCTTCTGAGTCCGACTTTGCGTACCGGTATCTCAGCTCCCCGGCGGCCTAGGCAGACCGCGCAATTCCTCGCGGAGGCCATGACCACTGTTGGTCCAGAAACACGGATAACCAGGCAAGGCTCAGGAACCAAGAGTTCCAGAAAAAAAAATCGATGGTGGTTCTGCACGAAGTTAGGTTTTCCAGGCAAAAATCTAAAACATTTTGCGACCGAGCAAATTAATAATATTAATATAATATCAAGGGGGGTAGTTAGCGTGTGTGTGGGGTGGTAGTTAGTGTGTGTGACACCACATGCCGCCCCCCCCCCCCCCCCCCCCGCACAACCGCACGTTGGGGGAACAGACCCAACGGGTCTGCACTTGGTCTAGTATATTATAACATCGTCCCTCCTCAACCCACCACGAAACAGCGTGAAATTTCGTAGAATTACTGAGTTTCATATCTCTGGAAAAACATATAGTCCTTCATCTTCAGTGTCGACTTTCTGGAAACACGATCAAAGCCCCACTCCTCCTCAGCTTCAGCTCTCCTGCAGTGACAAGCTTCTCTCTGCATGTGTCTTACTGACAAAGCCTCTTCCACCAGTAAACCCATGAGGTGTAATAAAGACTACTCCACTCTCCACTGGCTCTTCTGCAAAGGAACCTCTCCCTGCATTTGCTGATTATTGATCTTCCCATCGGGGATATTGATCTTTATTTACCAATTATTTACAGGAGCAGGGAAGCAGGGAAGCAATGGTGAGAACCAACCTGGGGCAGGTAGCCAATGTCCACTTCCATGTTGCCCCCGTCCCCAGTCCCGTACAGCCACTCCATGTCCACATTCAGAGACCTGGATGGGAAGACAAGCCGGCCTTTACAAAGCTGCGTTAAGCTGGAGTGTTGATGAATGGCAAAACTCCCAACATATCCGGGGGCAGGGAATCATCAAACCACTGTCAAAGGACAAGCACTCAACCCGATAGGGCAAAAAAGGTAGACACAAAATGTTGGAGTAACTCAGCGTGTCAGGCAACATCTTTGGAGAGATCTGTCTGAAGAAGGGTCTCAACCCGAAATGTCGCCCATTCCTTCTCTCCAGAGATGCTGCCTGTCCCGCTGAGTTACTCCAGCATTTTGTGTCTATCTTCGATTTAAACCAGCATCTGCAGTTCTTTCTTACATTCTAAATGCCTTACTCATTATTCTTAAACTGTGGCCCCTGGTTCTGGACTCCCCCAACATCGGGATCATGTTTCCTGCCTCTTGCGTGTCCAAACCCTTAATAATCTTATATGTTTCAATAAGATTCCCTCTCATCCTTCTAAACTCCAGAGTGTACCAGCCCAGCCGCTCCATTCTCTCAGCATATGACAGTCCCGCCATCCCGGGAATTAACCTTGTAAACCTACGCTGCACTCCCTCAATAGCAAGAACGTCCTTCCTCAAATTAGGGGGGACCAAAACTGCACACAATACTCCAGGTGTGGTCTCACTAGGGCTCAGTACAACTGCAGAAGGACCACTTTGCTCCTATACTCAAATCTTCAATGATAATGACACAAAGGCAAGAGAAAGGTTGCACTAACCGGCTATTGGGGACGTACATCCAGAAGTCTCGAACGTGCGATCCGTCTTTAGAGAGGATGACGTGTCCCGTGAACTGTCCTGGCGTGAACCAGAAGGGAAAGTCTGGCGGCTCATTCAACTGAAATTCCCCATGGATCCTGAAACACAAACACCATCAGATTCACGGATTGTCAAACCCATGGCCTGCACTCATTAGACACAGTAACTGGCACAGGCTCATTAATCCTCAACACTGACATCACCAGGGGGATTTCACACACACACGCACGCACACACACACACGCGCGCGCGCGCACACACGCACGCACACACACACGCGCACGCACACACACGCGTGCACATACACACACACGCGTGCGCACACACACACTAATCCAGCCTTCTCCGTCACAATTAATGGAAATCTTCACAATTAGCATGAATTTAAGATGCTTATAAATTGGTTTCCACAGTAAAATACACAGACAATATTCAACAGAATTACTTGAGGTTTAAGGGCGGCAATGTGGCACAATTCACCGCGATCATGGCTGATCATCCACATCCACGTAACGAGGGCGGCACGGTGGCGTGGAGGTAGAGTTGCTGCCTTACAGCGAATGCAGCGCCGGAGACCCGCGATCGATCCCGACTACGGGTGCTGTCTGTACGGAGTTTGCACGTTCTCCTCGTGACCTGCGGGGGTTTTCTCCAGATGTTCCGGTTTCCTCCCACGCTCCAAAGACGTGCAGGTTTGTAGGTTAATTGGCTTAGTGTAAATGTAAAAATTGTCCCTAGTGTGTGTAGGATAGTGTTAGTGTGCGGTATTAGGTTATACCCAGCAAAACAGGCTGTACTCACCGGAACACAATGTCGTAATAGAAGTCGCTGACGGCTCGGACACAGGCCACTGCTCCCTGCGGGGCAAATCTCGTCTTTACAAACGGCCGTGGGTGAAACATGGCGAGAAGTTTATGAATAAGGACCTGTTTCAAGAAAGGAGATACACTCTGGAGATGTACAAAAGCACAGGCCACCCAACATACACACCACAGTTGCCTCCATATGAAGGGACATAATTCCTTCGAGATACGGCAGCGCAAGGATGGCACGGTGGCGCAGCGGTAGAGTTGCTGCCTCACAGCGCCAGAGACCCAGGTTCAATCCTGACTACGGGTGCTGTCTGTACGGAGTTTGTATGTAGACAAGTGCTGGAGAAACTCAGCGGGTGCCGCAGCATCTATGGAGTGAAGGAAATAGGCAACGTTTGTTCTCCCTGTGATGGTGTGGGGTTTCTCCGGGTGCTCTGGTTTCCTTCCAAAGACGTGCACTGTTGCAGGTACATTTTTCTGCTGTAAACTGTCCCTAGTGTGTGGGATAGAACTGGTGTACGGGCGATCGCTAGTTGGCGCAGACACAGTGGGCCGAAGGGCCAGATCCCACGCTGAATCTCTAAATTAAAACCCAACTAAACACAAGGAACTGCAGTTGCCGGTTTAACACAAAGACACAAAGTACTGGAGCAACTCAGCGGGTCAAGCAGCATCTCTGAAGAACATGGCCAGGCAACGTTTTGGGTCTGGGCCCATCTTCAGTTATTTCTTCTCTGGACCTGGACCTGGCGTAACTGCAAGGGGCCCAGCACGTGGCCCAGATGTGACCTCCACCGGCACGGAGCGGTGGAGCAGCAATGGAGAGAAGGACCAATGACCGGGCCGACACTGTGACACCAGGTCAACAGGCCTTCATGGCCAAGTTAAGAAATCTACACCTGCACGGAACTGCAGATGCTGGTTAAAATCAAAGGTAGACACACAATGCTGGAGTAACTCAGCGGGGCAGGCAGCATCTCTGGAGAGAAGGAATGGGTGACGTTTCGGGTCGAGACCCTTCCAGGGTCTCGACCCGAAACGTCGCCCAATCCTTCTATACCTATACAACTGGGACTTGAAAACGGCTCCAAATCTGCCGACTCTGTATACTGTCTCAGTGTACGACTACTGTACACGTATTGTATCTGAGATGCATCTAAGTGCTTATACTGAACTGTATACAGAAACACTTTTGCTCACAGAGAGTGGTGAGTCAGTGGAATTCTCTGCCTCAGAGGGCGGTGGAGGCAGGTTCTCTGGATGCTTTCAAGAGAGAGCTAGATAGGGCTCTTAAAAATAGCGGAGTCAGGGGATATGGGGAGAAGGCAGGAACGGGGTACTGATTGGGGATGATCAGCCATGATCACATTGAATGGCGGTGCTGGCTCGAAGGGCCGAATGGCCTCCTCCTGCACCTACTGTCTATTGTCTATTGTCACTGTACCTCGGTACAGGTGACAAATAAAGTACCACTGTTTAAAAAAGAACTGCAGATGCTGGAAAAATGGAAGGTGGACAAAAATGCTGGAGGAACTCAGCGGGTGAGGCAGCATCTGTGGAGAGAAGGAATAGGCGACGTTTTAGGTCGAGCACCACTGATCGTTCTCCGTCATTTTTACAGGACACATTTACAGTAGTACGGTGGTGTGGGCGAGATGGATCAAACAGCAGAGGGGGAAAGCCATTACATTACCTCTCTCCCTCGTGGTGTCGGCGGGTAAAAGCGATTGTTGGAGAGGTATCCGGTGTAGATGTTTAGCTCGCTGGGGATGATCCACCATGCCTCTCCCAGCTCAAATGTATTCTTCAGAGGGAGGAAGGCCTTAAACAGGCTGGTGCTGAACACAGCAGAGGGCGTTCCCGCAGTTTTCCAGCTCCTCAGACCAGACAGGGTGCCATGGGAGACCTGGAACACAAGAAAACACGCAACATCTCTGAACCATTCAAGTGCTTTTAAACAACTGACCATGACATTGCTCGATATCTGCTCTCAGACTTGGCATCATGAATGAATGAATGAATGTATGAATGAATGGATGAATGAATGGATGAATGAATGGATGAATGAATGAATGCTGTATTGTCACATGTGACAAGTCACAGTGACATTCCCATGGTATACAAATAGTCGCTACGTAAAGGGCGACGACAAAGCTACAATGTATCTGGCGCCCGGTCCCCCTCCCCTCTTCACAACGTCAGTGCTGACCATGATGCCAAGTCTGCACCTGATCCATATCCCTGATAGAGTTAGTTATTAATTGATTGTTGTCATATTTAAGCTTTCCTGTTGTAAAAAGCCAATTGTATTGCTTTGGCCAAAATCATCATGACAAAGGTTTTTCTTTACTTACGTTGAATAATTCACAGCTCTCTTACAAGGTTTTTTATGTAAGTTGAAGAGGTTAATCAGATAAGAAGGGGCCAGAGGATGCCATTGGGATGACTGGCTTTTGGCAAAGAGTGAAAAACAACTCCATATTTGGAGGTGTCTGTAGGTATATTAACCCCGGTTTTCTGGTATTTCTGTGTGCGTGCTGCTGGAGATTCAGACGTAAAACTGTTGCCTCAGGGTCCCTGGGTCCACACCCATCAGATGTCAAATTAAAGCTTTGTATGGTCTTAAGAATTTGTACCTTGTCTATCTTTATTTATTTATTTATTTATTTATTAGAAGTAGACATATTATAAAATGTAGTTACATATTATAGTAAAAAAAAAAAACTTTTCATATACATCAGTCATACATTATTAAAATTTTCCATTATCAATTACTTCTGCTTCTAGTATTTTTATTTTTTATAGAAAGCGAGAAAAAGAGAGGGTAGAAAGTTTCAAATAAAAAAGAAAGCAAAAAAACCCCAAAAAAACAACACAACAGAAAAACAAGGGAGGTGGAATGGGTTACCTGTAATACATCAATGGAGATAGGTTCGTAGGTTATAAAGTATAGTTTTTCATCTGTTCCTGAGTTCAAGTTTCAGCTGGGTCCTCGTGCTGTGCCAATCTATCCCTTCAGATAGTTAATGAATGGAGCCCAAATTTTATGGAAAAGATCTTGTTTGTCCATTAAGACAAGTCTAATTCTTTCTAAGTATAGGGTCTCCGACATTTCCGTAATCCACATTTTAATTGTGGGGGTTGTAGGGCCTTTCCAAAATTTTAATATTAATTTTTTTCCGGTTATTATACTGTAATTGAGGAAGTTTCTTTGGTTTGTTGTGAGTGTTAAGCTTTGTTCTGACCTTGTCTATCTTTTTAAGTGAACTTTTTCATCCCTCCATCCCCTGTGTAATGGCAATTTCTTATCTTTCTAATGTCCCACTTTTGATTGCCATGACTACGCTGGCAGGGAGGAGTGGAATTTACGCAGTCGATGTTAAAAAAAAGGAATCTTCCAGTCGTTATTGATTCTTTGTTGAAGTAGTACAAACAAAGAAGTGAACTCTATATTTGTTATACTAATTGTAGCTTTCCGTTCTTACTATCTGAGCTGTTAAAACAAACTCTGCCTTCTTTCCCGTGCCAGCTCCCGTCTCATCTGACCGCTCCCTGTCATTTGCTTAGTTCAAGGTAAGACGTTTATGTATCAGAATCCCTCCCCCTATCATTCAAAAAAGATACAGCTAGAAATATCTATACAAAATACTATAATATACTAACAGTAACTAATTTAAGCATGAATGGCTCCTCCGCCCCGCATACACACGGGTCTCCCAAAGGGCCTCTTAAATGCCCCGATCATACCTGCCTCCACCACCACCCCTGGCAGCGCATTCTGAGCACCCACCACTCCCTGTGTAAAACAAAAACTTGCCCCACACACCTTTTCTAAACCTTCCCTTTTACATCCTGAAAATAGTGTTGGACATTTCCACCCAAGGTAAAAAGATTCTGACCATCGACCTTCTCACAGTTTCTAACAATTTTCAATACTTCTATCGGGTCTCCCTTCAACTTCTGACGCACCAGAGAAAACAACCCAAGTCTGTCTAACTTCTCTTTACCGCTAATACCCTCCAATTCTTAGGATTCCAAATTCGAGAGAAACTGATGGCAATTTAGCTCCTTGCAGTCGAACCCAAGTATAACTGGTTCATTCCTGCTGTCGTTGCTCCAAGGCCAATCTATCCTTTCCCAAGCATGGTGGCCAGTTTAGCTCTCGATGCCCCACGTTAATCAGCAGAAGGGTCTCGACCCGAAACGCCAACCATTCCTTCTTTCCAGAGATGCTGCCTGTCCTTCCGAGCTACTCCAGCATTTTGTGTCTATCTTCAGTATAAACCAGTCCCTCCTCCACACACCTAATATTCGTCCTCGTGCCCCAGATAGAAACACCATCGTTCCGTTCACCTTCATTAGTTTCTGTGCTTAAAAATGACGTTTTATATCAATTGGACAGCACAATATTCCACACCGTCTCTTTACACAATGAATGGTTCCTGCATTAAGAATATTTTATCCTATTTAGATGTAAAATGGATGGCTGCACAATTGTTACCTGAAACCCCCCTAAAAAAATCCATGCTGTTAGAAATACAAAGACACTCCTACTTGTGTCCCTGGTTGAGAATAACCTGGGCGGCACGGTGGCGCAGCGGTAGAGTTACTGCCTCACAGCGCCAGAGACCCGGGTTCGATCCCGACTACGGGTGCTGTTTGAAAGGAGTTTGCACGTTCTCCCCGTGACCCCGTGGGTTTTCTCCGAGATCTTGGGATTCCTTCCACACTCCAAAGACGTGCAGGTTTGTAAGCTAATTAGCTTGGTATACATGTAAAATTGTCCCCAGTGTGTGCAGGAACGTACAGGGGTTGCTGGTCGGCGTGGACTCGATGGGCCGAAGGGCCTGTTTCAGCGCTGTATCTCTAAACTAAACTGAATTAAACTTCCAGGAGATGCTGCCTGGGTAACGCAAGTGCACAAACCAAACACGTGAACAAAAGGTGGAAGGCAAAGCCCACTCACTCCAAGAAACCCATCTTTGCTCTTGGTCATAGTTTCCAGCATCAGAGGCTGGAACTCAGCTTCGATTGTCAACGTCTCCGCGTTAGGATCCGTCTCTCCGTCACTTTCATAGTCGGGCGCTTGGCTGATTCCTGCAGGCATACAGAACACATTCAGTCACAGAGACACACAGCAGAGAAAGGAGCCCTTCGGCCCACTACGGCCATGCTGACCCTTCTAACCATGCGCCCAACCCAGGCAAGTGATGTTGCCACAGGTAAGATTTTCATTGTACCTCTACCTCACTGTGCTTGTGCATATGACAGTGAACTTTGACGTGACTTTTCAAGTGGTTGCCTAAATGCCTCTTAAAAGTGCTATGTTTGACTTCACCACCTCCTCTGGCAACTAGTTCCTGCCTTCTCACCACATCCCCTGACTCCGCTATCTTTAAGAGCGCCTTCTAACTCTCTCTTGAAAGCATCCAGAGAATCGCCTCCACTGCCTTCTGAGGCGGAGAATTCCACCGATTCCAAATTCTCTGGGTGTAAAAACGTTTTTCCTCATCTCCGTTCTAAATGGTCTACCCCTTTATCCTCAACCAGATTTTATTGTATCAAATAATATGGAAACACAAAAGGTTACATTTACCTGGCCTTCATCATGGGCCGTTAACACCACATAATTAAATGTTGAATAATCCACATTGAACACCAGACCCAATATATCTGGAATAGACCCAAAATGTTGGAGTAACTCAGCGGGTCAGGATCAGGCAGCATCTCTGGAGCAAAGGAAAAGGTGGCGTTTCAGGTCGAGATCCTCACAAAACTATGACGAAGGGTCTCGACCCGAAACATCACCTATTCCTTTTCTCCAGAGATGCTGCCTGACTCGCTGAGTTGCTCCAATATTCTGTGTCTATCTTTGGTGTAAACCAGCATCTGCAGTTCCTTCCCACGGATCAGTATATCTGGGTCTCATTTAGAGAGGGATTATACCGTTTATACCTGTTAATTTTTCAGCTAGGGGTTTAAATTCTTCAGGACTGAGGTGTAAGTCGTTGTTGACATCAAATGAGGAAAACAAGAACAAGCCTTCGTTCCCAAGTGACTTCAGGGCATCCTCCTATAAAAATAAACACTTGTTTAAATACCCAGCCATCAAATAAAAAACTACTCAACACAATAAATAGCATTCAGATTTTATTTTTGGTAGAATTTGTAAAAAACCTCGGTCCCAACCCAAAATGTCCTTCAGTATTTAAGAAGGAACTGCAGATGCTGGAAAATCGAAGGTAGACAAAAATGCTGGAGAAACTCAGCGGGTGCAGCAGCATCTATGGAGCAAAGGAAATAGGCAACGTTTCGGGCCGAAACCCTGAAGGGTTTCGGCCCGAAACGTTACCTATTTCCTTCCTGAAGGGTTTCGGCCCGAAACGTTACCTATTTCCTTCGCTCCATAGATGCTGCTGCACCCGCTGAGTTTCTCCAGTATGTCCTTTGGTTGTGATTGTCGGCAGCCCAACTTCCCTCCTGGGGATGAATAAAGGTTTATCGTATCGTAGGGAGGGTCGAGGTCTGATGGGGCCAAGGACGGAGTCTCGGGGTTCGAGAGCGAGGTTGGGCCGAAGTGGAGCGAACTTCGATCTGGGACATTGCGTGCAAACGTTGATTGTCCAAGGACAACAGTATTATAAAAGACCCCACACATCTCCATCACGGACTGTTCACTCTGCTGCCCCCGGGGCAAAAGGTATTGCAGTATAAGGAGCAGAGCGGCCAGGTTTTGCAACAGCTTCCCCCCGGGCCATCATAGAAACATAGGTGCAGGAGTAGGCCATTCGGTCCTTCGATCCTTGACCGCCATTAAATATGATCATGGCTGATCATCCAACTCAGTATCCTGTACCTGCCTTCTCTCCATAACCCCCTGATCCCTTTAGCCACAAGGGCCACATCTAACTCTTAAATATAGCCAATGAACTGTGGCCTCAACTACCTTCTGTGGCAGAGAATTCCACAGATTCACCACTCTCTGTGTGAAATTTTTTTTTCTCATCTCGGTCCTAAAGGATTTCCCCTCTATCCTTAAGCTGTGTGATCCCTTGTCCTGTACTTCCCCAACATCGGGAACAATCTTCCTGCATCTAGCCTGTCCAACCCCATATAGGCCCTTGAATTCCAGAAAATGTGCCGCCTCTATTATCTATTTTATCTTTTTATCTATTTTGTCCTTTTAAAATAGAAACATAGAAATTAGGTGCAGGAGTAGGCCATTCGGCCCTTCGAGCCTGCACCGCCATTCAATATGATCATGGCTGATCATCCAACGCTTGTTATTTTATGTTGCACGATGAGCCAGATGCAACGAAGTTTCTTTCAGATTTGCATTTGTTGGTGTATTTTTGAATGATAATAAAATCTTTGATTGATTGATTGATTGAGTTGCCGAGAACTAATGGGGGCCCGGTGGGGGAGGGGGGGAGGCAAAGAAGCGATGAGTGCTTTTTGTAACTTTGCGTCCGCGCCTTTGGGCGACTCTTCTGTGTACCTGTATATGCAAAAACAAAGATTTTCACTGCACCTAGCCAGGTACAAGTGACAATAAAGTATCATCATCATCATCATCATCAGTGTAGGTCCATGAATCACCCAAGCAGTTGAATGGAGATACAAGGAAGGTCAGATGCTGGTATCTGCTGCAGAACGCAGAGACACTGAGTTACTCCAGTACTTTGTGACCTGCGGCTCTCGGCTCGCTGAAGACAAAGGACTGGGCCACAGCACGTGTCTCAACCCCAGACCCCTCTGAGATACAATCAAAGATGATAGATCGATCATTGGATACACCAGACTCGCCCCAAGTGGATTTACAAAATGCTCTAGGAAATGGAAGGAATAACGAAAATCTGCAAGGAGAGATTAGTGCAACTTGGCAGCACAGCCACTGTGGGCCGAAGGGCCGGTTCCTGTGCTGTACTGTTATATGAGGAAATGAGGGCAGACAAAATGCTGGAGAAACTCAGCGGGTGATTGCAGCATCTGTGGAGCGAAGGAATCGGTGACTGAGGAAATGAGGAACTGCAGATGCTGGTTTACAAACAAAGACACAAAGTGCTGGAGTAACTGTTCTAGCTAGGTTCCCGATGACATAATTAGAGAAAGACTCGGTGTGATTTCATGGTGAAAACACGCACTGGATTGTTTAGGTTCTCTGCGCAAAAAAAAAAAAATCTGCCCCAAAACACAACCTCTCTGATCGACATGATTTCTCCAAATCCAAATTCTTAATTTCAATACTTAGTGAGATGCATATTCCAGCAGCCGGGTGCATTAGTCTCTCTCTCTCTCACACACACACACTCACTCACTTGCTTGGCCCGTTGGTAATCCAAGGAATATTTCCAGCCCATGGATGCCAGTCCCAGCCCGAGTCCGAACAGGAACAGCAGCAGCAGCAGGGCCGAGCGGCCGCTCCTCGCCGGACCCATGCCCGGCTCCTCTGTCTCAGCGACCGGCGGCGGGGGCTCCTCTTCCCCGATCCGCTGCGCCTTGCGTTGCCTCACGGCGGCGGAGGCCATCGCTCCTGCAATCTTCCTGACTGACTCTGACTCTGACTCTATCTCCAGCTCCGGTCCGCCCGCTCCCCGCTGCATTGAATCAAATGCATTCTCGTTCCCTCTCCGGCCGCCCAGAGCTACGAGCCACCGGGAAACGGAGGCAGCGACGGCAGCAGCAGACTACAACAGCCAGCGGAACTGCTACACTGTAACAGGCCCCTTGCAATTGCCAATCACATCCCTGCAAACACACTTCCCAAATCCTCCATAAACCCCTCCTCCACCGCTAATGTTTCCAAAAACAAAAAAAGTGCCGAGCTCTGGAGATTTCCTGCTCTGCCTGTGGAAAATCCCAATGCAAAACGCCAGCGAGTTTGGAGAACGAGTGTGCGTTGTATCTCAGAGCGAGCGAGCGTGTTGTATCCAAAAAAACTCAGCGGGTGCAGCAGCATCTATGGAGCGAAGGAAATAATAATAATAATAATAATAATAATGGATGGGATTTATATAGCGCCTTTCTAATACTCAAGGTGCTTTACATCGCATTATTCATTCACTCCTCAGTCACACTCGGTGGTGGTAAGCTACTTCTGTAGCCACAGCTGCCCTGGGGCAGACTGACGGAAGCGTGGCTGCCAATCTGCGCCTACGGCCCCTCCGACCACCACCAATCACTCACACACATTCACACACAGGCAAAGGTGGGTGAAGTGTCTTGCCCAAGGACACAACGACAGTATGCACTCCAAGCGGGATTCGGGCCGAAACTTTACCTATTTCCTTCCTGAGGGGTTTCGGCCCGAAACGTTGCCTATTTCCTTCGCTCCATAGATGCTGCTGCACCCGCTGAGTTTATCCAGCACTTTTGTCTACCTTCGATTTTCCAGCATCTGCCGTTCCTTCTTAAACATGATTGATCGATATATCATCTTTGGTTGTATCTCAGATGGGTCTGGGGTTGAGACACGTGCTGTGGCCCAGTCCTTTGTCTTCAGCGAGCCAAGAACCACAGGTCATAATTAAAGTGCTGGAGTAACTCAGTGTCTCTGCGTTCTGCAGCAGATACCAGCATCTGACCTTCCTTGTATCTCCATTCAACTGCTTGAGTGATTCATGGACCTGCACTGATGATGATGATAGAAACATTGAAAATAGGTGCAGGAGTAGGCCATTTGGCCCTTCGAGCCTACACCGCCATTCAATATGATCATGGCTGATCATCCAACTCAGTATCCTGTACCTGCCTTCTCTCCATACCCCCTGATCCCTTTAGCCATAATGGAACACATCTAACTCCCTCTTAAATATAGCCAATGAACTGGCCTCAACTACCTTCTGTGGCAGAGAAATCCACAGATTCACCACTCTCTGTGTGAAAAGAAAATCCTAAAAGACTTCCCCCTTATCATTAAACTGTGACCCCTTGTTCTGGACTTCCCCAACATCGGGAACAATCTTCTTGCATCCAGCCTGTCCAACCCCTTAAGAATTTTGTACGTTTCTATAAGATCCCCCCTCAATCTTCTAGATTCTAGCGAGTACAAGCCGAGTCTATCCAGTCTTTCTTCATATGAAAGTCCTGACATCCCAGGAATCAAGTCTGGTGAACCTCTGTACTCCCTCTATGGCAAGAATGTCTTTCCTCAGATGCTTTATTGCCACTTGTACATGGCTAGGTGCAGTGAAATCTTTTTTTTTTTGCATACAGGTACACAGATGAGTTCCCGAAAGTAGCAGACACAAAGTTACAAAAAGCACTCATCGCTTCTCTGTCCCCCCCCCCCCCCCCCCCCCCCCCCACCCCACCCCACCCCACACCAGGTCCACCTTAGTTCTTGCCGCTTACCCTTCATCATCGGTGGTCACTCGAAACGAGTATGACTGTCCTCTCATGGAGGAAGCCTGTGCGTGACTTTGTTTAACGTGGGGAGACTGGTGCACAGACAGCCACCCCACGGTCCTTGACAGATCTGGGTCAGGATCCAGTGGCATGGAGTCCAAGACAACCGGAGACCCTTTTCTGCCGCAGCCTTCATCCGCCTTCCCAGCCGTTGTGACGCTCCACTAAGGTCAGCCATCGTCCTCCGCCTGTTCCACCGTTGAGGTCTTGATTGGATTGGCTCTTTGTCAGAGACCTCCCCCTCGACCTTATCAATAGACAATAGGTGCAGGAGGAGGCCATTTGGCCCTTCGAGCCAGCACTGCCATTCAATGTGATCATGGCTGATCATCCCCAATCAGTGCCCCGATCCTGCCTTCTCCCCATATCCCCTGACCCCGCTATTTTTAAGAGCCCTATCTAGCTCTCTCTTGAAAGCATCCAGAGAACCCGCTTCCACCGCCCTCTGAGGCAGAGAATTCCACAGACTGCGAGTTTCCGTTGCAAAGGTCTGTTTATTGTCACATGTACCAATTACGGTCTGATTAGAGATAGTCCGAGGGTCTCCAATGAGGTAGATGATAGCTCAGGACCGCTCACTAGTTGTTGTTTGAATGGTTCAGTTGCCTGAGAGCAGCCGGGAAGAAATTGTCCCATGAATCTGGACAGATTCGTATCCCTTCGTTATCACCTCCTCCACAGCCAACGTTGGACCATTGTGGGCTCCTTCACCATCGGTGACGGCTGATTTGTTCTGTATCTTTTCATACCTCTTTTCAGCCAAGAATGGCGGTGCTGGCTCAAAGGGCCGAATGGCCTACTCCTGTGTCTATGTGCCTCCCTTTCCCCTGACTCTCAGTCTGAAGAAGGGTCCCGGCCCGAAACGTCAACTGTTCCTTTTCTCCAGAAATGCTGCCTGACCCACTGAGTTACTCCAGCACTTTTGTCTTTTGTTTTGTAAACTACCATCTCTTGTTTCTACAGGCCAATATAAATGCTGCCTTACAGAGTAATGTGTTTGTGTTAATATGAAGGAATTCCAATTGATGCTGCAAAGGTCTTGTGCCTGGTGATTTTGTAGCCTGCAGCAGGTAATCAAACACGTGAGGCACGAGGATCTCGAAATAAAGTGAAATGTACGAAGAAGATTTGCAGATGGCCTCTGCAGTGTTCTATAAATAAAGTTGCAGCCCAGGAGCTGCTGGGCACATGACACAGTCTAACAGGATTTTTTTTCTTTTCATTTTAATATGTTTTATTTATTTATTATTTATGATACTTGACTGTAAGGAGAATTCATTTCGTTGTCTCTAATATGAGATAATGACAATAAATTGAATGCAACAATGGTTGTTTATAACTGGTGTTATTTATACCACTCTTCTGGGGGGAAAAAAACCTTTCTGATTTTAACCAGAACATTAATTTTTGAATTCCCTGCATCTTCCCGGATGATGCTCCTCGCCTCCAGCTCTTCACCCCCCCCCACTACTTTCTGCCTGAAGAAGGGTCCCAACCCGAAACGTTTTCTCCAGAGATGCTGCCTGACCTGCTGAGTTACTCCAGCGCTTTGTGTCCATCTCTGGAAGAACTCAGCAGGTCAGGAAGCATCTGTGGGGGGAAATGGGCAGATGGTGTTTCGGGTCAAGACGCTTCTTCAGACACTTGTTGAACCATGATTAAAACCAGATTTATATTGGTAATACAGGGCAAGTAACCTACAATCCTGACCTCAGATGCTGTCTGTGTGGAGTCTGCACGTCCTCCCTGTGACCAGATGAGTTTCCTCCGGGTAATCCGGTTTCCTCCCACATCCCAAAGACGTGGGTTTGTAGGTTACTTGCCCTGCGTAAATTGCCCCTAATATGTAGGGAGTGGATGAAAAAGTAGGATGGAACTAGTGTGAACTGGTGATCGATGGTCAGCATAGACTTGGGTTGAAGGGCCCGTTTCCATGCTGTACGTTTCAATCAATCAATTCAAGATGCTGGAAGATAGCCACATTCAGCCAATAAAGCATCACAGTTTGCTTCATGTTACTGGTTTTGGGTGTATTTTTAATATAATTTTAACAGAAAGATGGTCAATAAATCAGCGAGATCAAAGCCAGTTCTTAATTAACAGTTGCAAGAACAAAACGTATCTTGTCCATGAGTTATGATACTGTCATTTCCTCTTCTGTGGCCTGTGTCTTGACCTTGACCTTCTTTGCTGGGATGTAGGAGCCCATCCCGGCTGCTCGCTCTGCCTCCTCCTGCGTGTACGGCTCTTCCCTCAATTTTTTTAGTCTGGAAAGAAAACAAACATACAAAAATCAGGACAAGAGCTTGATACTTTTGATTTTATTCATCAGCAAAGGTTAGCAGATCTCTGTCATGGTTTTGTTCCATTTGAGACACTGATTTAAACATCTTCAACTGAAGACGACTACCTCAAATGGTCAACAAGTTTAATTTGTTAAGTCCCTGATACAGGTGAAGTTGTGTCTCTAATCTGTCAAACATAATGCTGCATTGGACAAACGAGACGCCAGGATCCCCATTATCAAGCACCAAATACACTCTTAGAATTGTACATGCATGAACATCAGAAATGGTGACATCAAATTTAAGTTTGGAGATTTCCTCAGTTCAGAGTAACAAGCCATTATTATGCAGAAGATGTTGTGGAATTGGCTTTCATGATGGCCAGTGGGTGGGGACTGAGACAATGGAGGGAATGTAAACTATTCCAAATTGCTGTCCTGTAATCTCGACGGAAACATGCTCAAATAAAGCTAATGAAAGATTCAGGAGATCTGCAATGCCACATATCATACCCTGGTGTGTACAGTCAAGGTCTACACATGAGTGGCCAAATGGACAAAGTGCCAGGGATTTGTTGGATCAATTGAATGGTATCATCCATTAACACTCGATATTAATCCCATTTATGCTGATATCATATATCATGACTCAATTTCAACGGCATTTCTTGACACATCCCAATTAAAGCATATTTTGTAAGATGCACAGGAAGTGTCAGAATGTGGTTTGCTGAAAGGAGGCAGAGGGTATTGTTGGATGGTGCCTTTTTTAAATGGTCTGTAACAAGTGGTGTCGCACGGTGACCGGTTCTTAGATCGTGGTTGTTTGTAATAATGGTGGTATAATGAGTTACGTTAGCTGGAAAGTTGGCCGGCGCAGTGACAGATGGAATTTAACTCAGACAAGTGTGAAACCAGATCAATTTTTCAAACCAGATCAATTTTTCAAGACATGGACACCCTTTACCGAATTCGTACAAGGATAGTATAGCGCAACACAGCTTTGGATTTAAATCCAACTATGGGTTGGGTGAGGTTCATTTTTTTCCTTTTCCTCTCTTATATCTTTATTCACTCTTTGGCCACACTACTTTGGCCACACTACTTTGCTAGTCTAGGGGTCCTATCTTTTCACTTTGCACTTTTTCCCCTTTCTTGGTCTTTCTTTTTTTCCTTTCCCTTATTTTCAGGTAAAGAAAAAATGTAATAGAGAAAAAAAAGACAAGTGTGAGGTAATGCACTTTGGAGGGTAATAATTCTGGAAGGACACATACGGTAAAAGGCAGGGAACTAAAGAGCGTTGAGGTACAGAGTAGTGGAGTACAGAGGCAAATAAATAAACGATGGGTCTTTGTCCCAAACATTAAGGAGGGCACTGTAGCATGCAGGCGTCAGGGTTGAGGAGGGTTGAAAGGCCTGTTTCCGTGCTGCAGCTTTCTACGAGTTGATGCCTCAGACATTGCTCATCTTCCCGAAACATTAGAGTCTTCGACTGCTTTTCAAGACAATTAAAGTTACCTGCGTTTGTGAACTTTTGTTCTGAAATGTTCTTTGAGACTTCTCTGATCAATAAAGTATCGCCTGCAAATGAAGCAATAATAGGTCACTAACATGATTTGGAAACATTTTAAACCGATGTGACTATCTATTAATTCTTTATATTTTGCTCCCTCACCTTTCAAATCTGTTTCCAATGATCTCCTCATGCACCTTTGGTCACTGCTGCAGTAGACAATAGGTGCAGGAGTAGGCCATTCGGCCCTTCGAGCCAGCACCGCCATTCAATGTGATCATGGCTGATCATCCCCAATCAGTACCCAGTTCCTGCCTTCTCCCCATATCCCCTGACTCCGCTATTTTTAAGAGCCCCATCTAGCTCGAATCAAATTCAAGCATCCAGAGAACCGGCCTCCAACGCCCTCTGAGGCAGAGAATTCCACAGACTCACAACTCTCTGTGAGAAAAAGTGTTTCCTCGTCTCCGTTCTAAATGGCTTACTCCTTATTCTTAAACTGTGGCCCCTGGTTCTGGACTCCCCCAACATCGGGAACATGTTTCCTGCCTCTAGCGTGTCCAAGCCCTCAACAATATTATATGTTTCAATGAGATTCCCTCCCATCCTTCTAAACTCCAGAGTGTACAAGCCCGGCTGCTCCATTCTCTCAGCATATGACAGTCCCGCCATTCTGGGAATTAACATTATAAACCTCTGCTGCACTCCCTCAATAGCAAGAATGTCCTTCCTCAAATTAGGGGACAAAAATGGCACACAGTACTCCGGGTGTGACCTCAATAGGGCTCTGTACAACTGCAGAAGGACCTCTTTGCTCCTATATTCGATTCCTCTTGTTATAAAGGCCAACATGCCATTCGCTTTCTTCACTGACTGCTGTATCTGCTGCTCTCCTCTCCTTTGAATCACCCTTTGGTCAATGGTTCTTTATTATCATATGTACCGAAGTACACTGACATTTTTGTTTTGTACACAGTTTAATAAATTATTACTATACACAAACACAATCTCAGATTAAGTACAGAGTATAGAAATAGCCCGCTGAGACTGTATACAAGTTGCCAGCTTTTGGCACCATTTTCAAAGTCGAGGCAACAAGCTAGCATTACTGTATAAGAAGGAACTGCAGATGCTGGAAAATCGAAGGTAGGCAAAAGTGCTGGAGAAACTCAGCGGGTGCAGCAGCATCTATGGAGCGAAGGAAATAGGCAACGTTTCGGGCCGAAACCCAAAGGGTTTCGGCCCGAAACGTTACCTATTTCCTCCCTGAAGGGTCTCGGGCCGGAAACGTTGCCTATTTCCTTCGCTCCATAGATGCTGCTGCACCCGCTGAGTTTCTCCAGCTTTTTTGTGTACCTCCAGAGATGCTGCCTGACCCACTGAGTTACTCCAGCACTTTGTGTCCTTTTTGTGGGCTCTTAAACTTAATATTCAACTCTTGACATTGAATGTGAAGTTAGCGTTAGTTTAGCTTAGAGATAGATTAGCCTGTTGACCGAGTTTAAAATCCACGTCAAGCTCTGGTGTAAAAATGCCCCTCAGCATTGTCCAAGTGTACACAGAATAGAATGAATGAATAGAATAGAATGCCATTTTATTGTCACTATACACATGTACAATGAGATTAAAAGCAGCTCGTACTCAGTGCAGACATGTAATTAGTTCAAAAAAACAAAAAACTAAACAAAAGGGGGGGGGGGGGGGGATAAGGTGCACAGTTCTGCGGCGCTATATACATATCTATAAAAAGACAATGGGTGAATAGAGTGAATAAATAGGATTCCTATATACAGTATGGGTTATTGCACATATTAAAAATTACAGTTACAGTACAAATTACAGTAGGTGGGTAGATGGAAGTCCGGGGGTTAGGCTGTGACGTCAGTACATGTGTGAGTTCAGAGAGGTTATAGCTTTTGGAAAGCAACTGTTCTTGAGTCTGTTTGTCCTTGTTCTGATGCACCTATAGCGCCTCCCTGAGGGCAGCAGGTCGAACAGGCCAAATGCAGGATGGGAGCTGTCCTTGATGATGTTCTTGGCCCTGCTGAGGCAGCGGGAGGTGTAAATGTCCATCAGGGAGGGGAGAGGGCAGCCAATGATCTTCTGTGCTGCCCTAACTACCCTTTGAAGCCTCTCCCTGTCTGCCATGGTGCAGCTGCCGTACCATGCTGTAATGCAGTTTGTCAGCAGGCTCTCAATGGACGAGCGGTAGAAGGTCAGCAGCAGGTTGGAATCCAGGTTGTGATTCCTGAGGACCCTCAGGAAGTGCAGCCGCTGCTGAGCTTTCTTGATGACCGCTGTGAAGTTGTCTGTCCAGGAGATGTCAGCGGAGATGAGGACGCCGAGAAACCGGAAGGTATAGACCCTCTCCACACACTCGCCGTTGATGTATAGGGGGGCTAAGTCGGTGCTGTGCCTCCTGAAGTCGACAATGAGCTCTTTTGTTTTTTTTTGAACAAGCGAGATTTAGCACCGGAATTTTAAAACTTTATTCTCCTTGTGTGTTTTGCTTGTTAACTGCTTTTCTAAACTGCTGAGATCACAAAGAAACATAGAAAATAGGTGCAGGAGTAGGCCATTCGGCCCTTCGAGCCTGCAACGCCATTCAATATGATCATGGCTGATCATCCAACTCAGTATCCTGTACCTGCCTTCTCTCCATACCCCCTGATCCCTTTAGCCACAAGGGCCACATCTAACTCCCTCTTAAATATAGCCAATGAACTGGCCTCAACTACCTTCAGTGGCAGAGAATTCCAGAGATTCACCACTCTGTGCGAAAAATGTTTTTCTCATCTTAGTCCTAAAAGATTTCCCCCTTATCCTTAAACTGTGACCCCTTGTTCTGGACTTCCCCAAAATCGGGAATAATCTTCCTGCATCTAGCCTGTCCAACCCCTTAAGAATTTTGTAAGTTTCTATAAGATCCTCCCTCAATCTTCTAAATTCTAGCGAGTACAAGCCGAGTCTATCCAGTCTTTCTTCATATGAAAGTCCTGACATCCCAGGAATCAGTCTGTTGAACCTTCTCTGTACTCCCTCTACGGCAAGAATGTCTTTCCTCAGATTAGGAGACCAAAACTGTACGCAATACTCTAGGTGTGGTCTCACCAAGACCCTGTACAACTGCAGTAGCACCTCCTATACTCAAATCCTTTTGCTATGAATGCTAACATACCATTCGCTTTCTTAGTTTCTTAAACAGACAGTTTATGGAAGAATTTGTTTTAAAACTATTTGTTATTTTGAGGTTTAAAAGTATTTTTAAATAACTGGCTGCAACTAAGTTTGACCTATAACAATAGGAAAAGTGAAGACAGTATCACCTCAGTGTCCGATAAACAAGTTAGTGGACGAGTCTTGTCATCTTCATAATCCCCACCCCTCTTACTACCTGCAGCAAAATCAGTTTTATCACGTTCCAAAATTCCAAGCACAGATGGACTGAAGGGGCCTGTCCTTTGGGAATCTCTCTGGTTGCAGATGTGTTCAATACCATTAAATGTAACATTCCCACAGAAGATAAATTGCTAAGGGGAAGTCTTTTAGGACCGGGATGAGAAAAAAAAAATTCACACAGAGTGGTGAATCTGTGGAATTCTCTGCCACAGAGGGTAGTTGAGGCCAGTTAATTGGCTATATTTAAGAGGGAGTTAGATGTGGCCCTTGTGGCTAAAGGGGTCAGGGGGTATGGAGAGAAGGCAGGTACAGGATACTGAGTTGGATGATCAGCCATGATCATATTGAATGGCGGTGCAGGCTCGAAGGACCGAATGGCCTACTCCTGCACCTATTTTCTATGTTTCTAAGGTGTACATTAATGTAAATAACACATTGTTCATACAGGACAGTTACTTACGCGCAGTGCAAGCAGTAGAACTGTGCATTTCCAGTAACGTCGCAGTCTGCAGTCTGGTGCAGTAATTTGCTTGCATTTTCAGGCTTCATGTCTTCATGAACCTGGTCTAAATCTTTAGTTCGCCTTTTGGTCTTCCACAGCTTTGCCATGTTTTTCTTTCTGCCATTGTTGTGATTCCCGATCTTCTTTGACCGAGTCATTTCCACCAACAATCCTGAAAGGAAAAAATAGGTAAAACTACCATTTAACATTTCGTAGGTAGACCAAAAAATGCTGGAGAAACTCAGCGGGTGAGGCAGCAACTATGGAGAGGAATAGGCAATGTTTGGGTCGAGACCCTTCTTCAGACTCATCAGTCTGAAGAAGGGTCTCGATCCGAAACGTCGCCTCTTCCTTCTCTCCATAGATGCTGCCTCACCCGCTGAGTTTCTCCAGCATTTTTTGTCAACCTTCGTTTTTTCCAGCATCTGCAGTTCTTTCTTAAACATTTAACATCTCGTAGTCATCCATCCCTTCTCTCCGGAGATGCTGCCTGCCCCGCTGAGTTACTCCAGCATTTTGTGTCTATCCTCAGTGTAAGCCAGCATCTGCAGTTCCCTATAAAAATGTAAACTACTGCTTCTGAAAAGAAAAACAAAAATATTTTTCTCTCCATATATATTCTCTCCATAGATGCTGCAGCACCCATTGAGTTTCTCCAGCACTTTTGTCTACCTTCGATTTTCCAGCATCTGCAGTTCCTTCTTAAACAAAAATATTTTTATTGTTTGAAATTCAATTGCCAACTGACATCTTGATCCCTAGTTGTTGCAACATGTTTGGACTAAACTTGACAGATTCATTCAGAGCAGTAACATCCACCAAACCATGATAAACAAGGATGAAGTCACAGAGGGTGGAGCAACATCTGTGGAGGCCTAGTAGAAAAGCGATGGATGTTTGGGATCCAGGCCCTGCCCTGGTGAGGTGAAGCCACAGGATCACCCAACATGATCGACACAACATGAACATGTTGGTGTAACTCAGCGGGACAGACAGGCGGGCAGCATCTCTGGAGAGAAGGAATAAGTGACGTTCCCCCGTCCCTTCTCACCAGAGATGCTGCTGCCTGTCCCGCTGAGTTACTCCAGCAGGTTGTGTCGATCTTGGGTGAAAGCCTGCAGTTCCTTCCTACAGACCGACAAGCGTGCCCGGCCTAGTCCAAAGTCAAAGTAGCCTTCCCTCCCTCCTTCAGCCCCGCGGTGGAGCCGCCTCCCCGCACGTACCGTCTGGACGCTAGAGGAAGAGGGGTCCGAGGCCACGGATGATGAAGGAGGAGGAGGTGGAGAGGAGGAGAGTGAAGCCACCGCCTGTAGGAAAAGAGAAATCGTCGGCTTCCGGGAGCTCGGCGCGTTCCCGTGCGCGCTCCCGCCGCTCCATGCGCGCCCCCCGTTTCAGGCGCGTTCCCGTGCAAAGATTACAGAGGAGCGCTCCTCTAGGAACTTTGCTCCCGCCGGCTGCCTCCAGCACACAATGCAATGGCAGCGGCGTTCTTGGTTTCTTGGTCCTCCAAATGGAATTTAAACTGGAGGTGGTGGAGGGAGGGCTTAAGCCAGGAAGGGTTATTGGGAAGAGAGAGCTACTTTAAATTTAGTTGCATCTGGCTGGGTAACTATAGCAGGGTGGAGATTATTCCCATGCTTTTACTTTTTGAAAGGATGAAACAAAGCTGAAACAAAGTCTTCCATCCCAGAGAGTCAAGAGAGTTTATTGTCATTTGTTTAATGAAGGAACTGCAGATGCTGGAAAATCGATGGTAGACAAAAATGCTGGAGAAACTCAGCGGGTGCAGCAGCATCTATGGAGCGAAGGAAATAGGCAACGTTTCGGGCCGAAGCCCTGAAGTTACCTATTTCCTTCCTGAAGGGTTTCGGCCCGAAACGTTGCCTGTTTCCTTCGCTCCATAGATGCTGCTGCACCCGCTGAATTTCTCCAGCATTTTTGTCCAGAGTTTATTGTCATGTGTCCCAGATAGGACAATGAAATTCTTGCTTTGCTTCAGCACAACAGAATATAGAAGGCATGAATACAGAACAGATCAGTGTGTCCATATAGCATTGTATAAATATATACACACATGAATAAATAAAACCGTGTAGCGGCGCGCGCTAGCGCACGCATATGTCGAACCCGGCGTTCGGAAGCCGCGGTCACATGACTCGGGAGGGGCTGCTTGTTTCGCGCGGTTTTTCACTTGCGCGCGTTAGTTCAGCGCTGTGGGCAGACGTGTCTGGAGAACCTGTAAACTGGATATCGAACTTTTGAATAAAGATCTCTTTAAAACTCCAGTAGTCGTTTCTCAGACCACTAACACAGATAAAGTGCAAATAAACAGATAGACGCGGAATGCTGGGGTAACTCAGCGGGACGGGCATCTGCATCTCTCCTGCCCTCGAGCAGTTGCTGGATAGAGTGGATGATTGAGGAGGAGAGGATGTGCGAGAGTCTTGGAGCAGAGGGCACGTCTCAGAATAAAAGGACGTACCTTTAGAAAGGAGATTTTAAAATTTGGAGATTTAAAAAGGACGGATCTCTTTGGCCGGAGGTTGGTGATACTGTGGAATTTTTGTATTCCAGTCCTCTTGATATAAATGCTAGCATTGAATTTACCTTACTTACTACCGATTCGACTTACAAATTTACTTTTTAGGAGTCCTGCACCAGCACTCCCAAGTCCATTTGCACCTCGGAGCCCCCGGAGGAAACCCATGTATTCACAAGGAGAACATGCAAACTTCACACAGACAGCACTCAAGCTTAAAGATCAAACCCTGGTCACCGGCACTGTGAGGCAGCAGCTCCACCACCTGTTTTGAATAATTTGCATGAAATTTGAGTAAAGTGTGCTTAACGAGCCCTCTCTGTACATTGATATTTCACTCTGAAGAAACTGCATTTCAGAACAATATTGATGAATGACTACATGTTTTGTGGGTGAGTATTTAAACTAAGGCCTCATTCGTTATGTGTAATCGAAATCGGAAACATCTCAGGTCGGAAAATATATGTGGGGAAGGGAACAGATTTATTCAAGTTGATTATCTTTCGACAACTATCTTGTGCAAATTAATTGCCTTGTTTCCTACATCATAATAAAGGTTTTAAAAAAAAAAACATTTGTAAGGTGCTGATTATCAAAAAATGTAAGGGCACTGAGTTAATGACATATGCTTAGGTATCTATTATACATGTTTCTATGATGTGTAGCATCCTGATCTAATGTCTTTTCCAATTTTGGTTCCACCAATTCATCTCAGTATAACCTTCTATTCTCTTCATCACACCCATGCCTCTGATTTAAAAAGCAGAAGCATAAACGAGCCAAAGGTAGACACAAAATGCTGGGGTAACTCAGCGGGACTGGAGAGAAGGAATGGGTGATGTTTCGGGTCGAGACCCTTCTTCAGACTGGTCAGGGGTGGGGGAAAGGGAAACAAGACATATAGACGGTGATGTAGAGAGATATAGATCAAATGAATGAAAGATATGCAAAAAAGTAACGATGGTAAAGGAAATAGAGGCATTGTTAGCTGTTTGCTCGGTGAGAACAAGAAACTGGTGCGACTTGTGTGGGGGAGGGATGGAGAGGGAGGGAATGCAGGGGTTGCTTGAAATTAGAGAAATCAATATTCATACCACGTTACTTCTTCTACCCCAATGCTCCAAGGATCTTTTCAGTCTACCTGTGAGGCAAGGTCATGACTTCATTTGAACATTTCATCCATCTCTGCTCAATGTTTTTTTTACACTTAAGTCTTTGGACTAGATTTGAACCGACAACCACCATGAGTAGAAACGAATGCCGTCAACTGAACCCGTGCTGACACATATGTTTTAATTTTTACAAAGTATCTCACAAATGCTGATATGATTAAAGAGTAAATTTTGGTAGAACTATAATTAAAATAATTGGATTGATACAATATATTTATAGCGCTATTATCTTTAAATCCGAGTAAATAAAGTGGCAGTTTTCTGAAAATATATTTTGAAAGCTTTGTGGGAGGTGGGAGTGTATTCTCCAGTGATTAAATTAATCGAGGAAACATTTAACAATTCGCCACTAAACTGATTCCATTGGGCATTAAAAAAATGCTCATTCATCAGTTCAAGCTGAACATTTGACGAATGCAATATGTAGCTTATGCTCGAGGGAGTATTGTTAATTATCGTAATCTTTTGAGGTTGGGTGTGGAAAGCATCTTGTCCGGAAACATCACAATTTGGTTTGGGAACTGCTCTGCCCAGGACATGAAGGCTCTGCAGAGAGTAGTGCGTTTGGCCGAACGCACTATGGGAACTACACTCGCCCCCCTTCCACCCCAGCAACAGACTTCCCAGCTGCTACGCCTCCGTTGCCATGCTGTGAAAACAGAGAGGATGAGAAGGAGTTTCTTCCCAAAGGCCATTAGGACTGTAAACTATCTCATCAGGGACTAACTTACTGTGCCAATTTAATGTTGTGTGGTGTTTTTTTTTTAAATGCTGTTTCTTTTTTTTCACTCCCACAAATATGTCATTACTGAGATTCTGTTCCATTCTGTTTTGTAGTTTTTTTGCACAATCGCGAGCATTGCCACTTTTCATTTCACTGCACATCTCGTATGCGTATGTGACGAATAAACTTGACTTGACTTGACTTGATAAGACATACCGAGAAACATTAAAACATACATTTTAGACGCACTAAAAATAACAAAAAAAGTTGAAATAACACACAGGCTACTGGTGAGGCTGCCATCTCGGCGCCACCCGGTGGTTGATGTGCAGATAATTAACTAATTGGCCTCTGCAAATTGCTCCCAGTGTGTACAAGGTGGATGAGAGAGTGGGATAATATTGCATAGAACTAACGTGAATGGGTGATCGATGGCTAGTTTAGACTCGGTGGGCCGAAGGACCGGTTTCCATGTTGTATCTCTAAACTAAACTAAACTAAACATTAATTAATGCCTACTGTTAGAAAGTAGTTGCTGAATAAGGGCAAAATTAAGTAAAAAGATGATTCACCCCCTCAGTTGTGATATGAGAAACGACTGCGATAGAATGGTAAAATGTGAATGAAAACTAAACACTACTCGAAGATGCCACCTACTGCCTGTGAGCCCTGAATTTTACAGATATTTCGCTCTGATCCTGTTTCACTATTGTTAGAGCTTACACATTGCAAGTTGTGAGACCCCCAGAATTGTTGTTTCTGATAAGACAGGGGGCTTCAAAAGCTGTGTCTCTGTGAAGTACAGTAAGTGTGAACTGGATGCAAAGCAATTTAACCCCTGTGAGTTTCGTCCTGGATAGCTGTACTTAAAGGGCATCAATCACCCTATATAGACAAGGAAGCTTGTTTTTCAGCAGTATATTCTGTTGTGTAAGAGCGTTAGGTGGATATCTTTTGTCTCTAGTCATGTTCAGTCTTCAGTCCTTTAGTTACAGTTCCATGGTTTCTTTATTTTACTAGTTATGACATTAGTTATATTAGTTAAGGTCTCCAGCTAATGTAATGCTTTGCTCTGATGCCATATAACCATTGTGGTTGAATAAAAGTTTTTAAACGCTACTACTTAACTTGGCAAATCATTAAGAATTCAGTGATCCTACACTACAAAAAAGGTATTTTGAACATGTTTAGTCATATTCACCTAAACTATCAAAACACAAACTGCATGTTTATTATGTTCTATTTTTAATATATCATTGTTTTATTTTTTCATAGTAAATACCCTATTTTATCTGTTTGCTGTTACAGAAATAATAGAATTCTGATACCATTCAGCCCATTGTGCTCCATGAGTTATCCAACGAGCCGCTCAACTCCTTTTCTCCACAGCTTGCAACTGTGTACATGTTTTAATGTCCCATGTGCATGAATATTACTTTTCCTTCTCATTTTCACCATCTCTAATTTACCATTTTTGCTTGTACTTCAATTTCATTTTTTTTAATTTATTGCATGAATAGTGTTTATATACTACATTTAACAAGTGATTCATTGGTTGCATCAACTTGAGATGATGAACAAGAGTACAGGACTTCCATTTAATTTGATGTGTCTATTGCAAATTTATGATTGCTAAAGTTATATTTTAAAATGTTTTGTCTGCTTTCCTGTTGTTATTAATGTCTGCAGAGGAGTAATTGTGGATGATGAATTAGTGATAAATGTAATGTCATTCTTTCCAAATGTTGCCTCTGCTGTTTCTATTATTTTCTAGGAGGGGAACAAACCCAATTATAAACCACACTCAAATTATTCTCTGTATGAAATTTCTACGAGTACACTCCCTAGTTAGAGTAGTTATGGATATTTATAAGCAACACTAACTCTAGAAGAGTTGTGAGAGCTAAACAAAGTAAGGTCAATGACAAGTAGACGTAAGGAACTGCAGATGCTGGTTTGCCGAAAAAGGAACAAACTACTGGAGTGACTCCACTGGAAGTCATCGAAAACTGACCTTTCGGGTCGGCACCCTTCTTCTTGAGTCTGAAGAGTGGTCCCAACCCAAATCGTCCGTGTCTTCCAAAGATGCTGCCTGGCCCAGGCCAGAGCTGTTTCCTGACCCACTGAGTTACTCCAGCACCTGTGTCGTTTTTTTAAAGATCAGTGACAAATACAAGTCCATGGATAGGAAAGGTTTGGAATGATATGGACCAAATGCAGGCAAATGGGGCGAGCTTGGATGGGGGAACTTCACATTCGGCATGGATGAATTGAGTTGAAGGGCATGTTTCCATGCTGGAAGCCTCTATGAGTTTACCCTGAAAATTTAGGGTCCAGCAGATCCTTAACAATTAGCTTGCTCAAACGAAAGCTTTGATAGGAAATTGACGGAAATGAATGGCAACACTTTAACATAGAACTTTACAGCACAGGAACAGGCTCTTCAGCCCATAATGTTGGCGCTGAATATTGTCAAGTAAGACTAACTCCTCTGCCTGCACGTTTTAGTTTTAGAGATACAGAGCGGAAACAAGTGTTGCGGCCCACCGAGTCCATGCTGACCATCGATCAGCTGTACGCTAGTTCTATGTCCTACAAAGCAGGGAGAATTTTTATAGAAGCCAATTAACCTACAAACCTGCATGTATTTGGAATGTGGTAGGAAACCGGAGCACTAGGGAGATACCACACTCAGTCACAGGGTGAACATAGAAACTCAGCACAGACACCACCTGTGGGATCGAATCCGGGTCTCTGCACTGTGAGGCAGCAGCTCCACTGCCTTACAGCAGCAGTACAGTGATCCATATCTCTCTAATCCCTGCATATCCATGTGCCGATCCAAAAGCCTCTTAAATGCCACATTCATATCTGCCTCCACCACTCTTCCTGGCAGGATGTTCCAGGCATTCACCACCCTCTGTGTAATAAAAAAACTTGCTCCATGTTTTTTAAGTATTGTTACAATAGTAAAACAGGGGAACTGTGGATTTAAACATTTGGAGACACTGAGTGAATGAGGCAGCATTATGGATAAGAAAACAGTAAACATATCAGGTTGACTATCCTTCATCAGAATTGTACATTCACTTCAGAAGTTGAGATAACATAAAAAAATATCCAGTAATGTTGTTGGGAGTGATCTTGACCCCAATTTAAGAATGACTAATGTTCCTTTTCTGTTGGCGGATCATTTTAACTTGGAAGAGATCTGCGCTGTCAAACGACTTTGAACTGAATAGCTCACTGCTTTCTCAAGAGAATGTAAAAGATCATCTGATGATGATCTCTGTGTCCATGCCAAGTTTTTAATTCAAATACAGAATATGATGGTTGCTGCAAGACCAGAGATTATTACCCATCCCGGGGTGGAAAATTGCAACCTTCACCTGGTCCGCCCTGTTTCGACGAATGCAATCAACCCGGCGTGCACAATCAAATACGATCAAATAGAAGGTACACAAAGTTGCTGGAGAAACTCAGCGGGTGCAGCAACATCTATGGAGCGAAGGAAATAGGCGACGTTTCGGGCCGAAACCCTTCTTCAGACTGATGGGGGGTGGGGGGGGGGAGAAGGAAGGAAAAGGGGAGGAGGAGGAGGAGCCCGAGGGCGGGCGGATGGGAGGGTGGGAGGAGACAGCTAGAGGGTTAAGGAAGGGGAGGAGACAGCAAGGGCTAGCAAAATTGGGAGAATTCAATGTTAATGCCATCCGGACGCAAGGTCCCCAGACGGAATATGAGGTGCTGTTCCTCCAATTTCCGCTGTTAGATCAAATAGAACAACTTTGTCCTACAACTTTAGGCTGTGCACGCCATACGCAAGAAGATTACCCATCCCTATTTGCCATTCAGAAGGATGTGGAAAGCTACCTTCATGAACCACTTAAGTCTGTGTGGGTTATGATACTATCAGCCACAATACTGTTAAGGTCTAGTTGAGTTTATTGTCATATGAACAAATACAGTAAGATTCAAGTGCAACGAAAACCATGTTTACATCAGCATCACAGACACATAGACACACAAAACTAAATTATACATCAAATCTAAAATTTCTAAAAGATAGAAAACTATGAAAAAAACAAGGAAAAATAAACGACAGTGCAAAAGCAAGGGGGTTTATGAATAATGAAAGACCTAGATAGAATGGATGTGGAGAGGATGTTTCCTCCTGTGGGAGAGTATAGGACCAGAGGGCACACTCAGAATAAGAGGACATCCCTTTGTAAAGGAGATAAAGAATTTATTTAGCCAGAGGATGGTAAATCTGTGGAATTCATTACCACAAACGGCTGTGGAAGCCAAGTCATTGGGGTATTTTTAAAGCAGAGATGAATATGTTCTTGATTGGTAAGGGTGTATAAGGTTACAGGGAAAAGACAGGAGATTGGGGTCAAGAGGAAAAAATAGATCAGCTATGATTGAATGGCGGAGTTGACTCGATGACCTAATTCTGTTCCTATGACCCAGGAGCATGATTCTGACACATATTTGTTATAGTGATTTCCAATGCAGCTTAACTGAGTGTGTGGCTGAAAAGACATTTTGGAGATGGTGGCACTTCAATCCTCCAACCAGATCTTGTCAAATCTTTTGCAGCCGTGGTGAGTTAGGTTTACAGCCCACAGATGCTGCTTGACCCACTGAGTTACTCCCGGCATATTGTGTATATCTTCAGTGTTAAAAACTAGGATCTACTGTTCCTTCGTACACACTCAATAAATACACATTGTGTAGGAAGAAACTGCAGATGCTAGTTTACGATAGAACTTTATTTATCCCAGGAAGGAAATGGTCTGTCAACAGGGCCACTGGAGATCAGTGGGTTTCACTGGAGATCAGTCGGCCAGCCGCCTGTTCCGCTGAGTTACTCCAGCATTTTGTGGCTATCTTCAATAATAATAATAATAAATAATCATACCTTTTATTGTCATTGCACAAAGGTGCAACGAGATTTGGTATGCAGCTTCCATCCGATAGTCATAACTTAAACAACTAATAACATTTAGATACCCCGAGAAACATGATTTATTTAAAAAAAAAGAACAGTAAAACAGTCTAAAGTGCAAATATGTCTGTGCCGGGTCGATGTGCGTGAATACAGTTCATGGGGGTGGGAGGGGGGGCACTCAGCAGGGCCGGTTCAGAGCAGCGATAGCTCTGGGGAATACCAATAAATACCATTGACTGATGAAGGCCAACTGTGCCACTATGTTTTTCACCACTTTCGGCCATTGGGGACGAAATGGAAAACTGTAACGTTGTCGGCGCCCAAGATGTGGCGACACTTTATACAAAACAAAGAACCTCACTGTGACAGGTCACATGTGATAATAAAGTACCATTCATTTCGGGGAACTATGTACCTGTCTGTACTCCTACTCCTGTACTCCGCTCTACAACCCTGGTTGACCTCTAGGGCATTTCCAGTGCGCTGGTGGGGGGTTGCAACCTTCACGTGGTCCACCCTGTTTCGACTAATGCAATCAACCCGACGTGCACAAACAAATAGATGTAGTGTTTTTGGTGTCTACAACTTTAGGCAAGAAGAATCAGATGTTGGGATCAGATGTTGTCCTTGAAGCGCACTCGGCAGCTCTGACCCAGATTATGGCGGCGCCCGAGGGGCTAGGCCCCGTTGCTATGGAACGTGATGACGTCGCGGAGAGGACGTAGGGGGCGTGGTCGAGTGTACCCGCGTCACTTGTGTACCCGGAGGGGGCGTGGCCAGGCATGCCCGGTGACGTCATGGCGAACGTACCCTCCTTCCGCTCGGTCACGTGAGCAGTGTCTACGCGCAACAGTGGAGAGCGAAGATGGCGGACGGAGAGAGCGAGCAGGCCCCCGAGCCTTTAACCGAGCGGCTGCGGCTCGTCCAAGGCGAGCTACGGAGGCACGGCGTGTCCCCGGAGTCTTCTGCGCTCTACTGCCAGCGTTTCTGCGAGGTGAGGCGAAGGTTGCTGAGGCTGAGGTGTTTGTGCAGAGGCTGGGCACGGAGGAGGTAGAGAGAGAGAGAGAGAGGGGGGAGGGAGGGGATGTGCTGCTCTGGTGGAGGGGGGCCTCTTCACCACCTCCTCCTCCTCGCCTCTCATCGCCCTCTTGCTGCCCGTCCACGGTCACCCAGCTCCAACAACAGCAGCAACAACAACACTCCCTCCTCGTCCCCTCTCGCCATTTCCACTCCTGCTTTTTACACACAAAGTGTAATCTGCAAGAAAACATCGTGGTGCAAAAGTTAACCTTTACGTGAATTCTTGTTTGCTATGCTTATAGCGACGCACCCGAGTACTAAATAGTTAAACGGGTTTTATTACACCCCCTCCCCTTGCCCAGTCTTCCCTCAATACTGAACAATAGCCTGAGCAATCAGGGCAGAGGAGGGTGGAAAATAAGCTGCCACATCTTTACATTGAACCCTCTATCGACTCCAGAAAGAAACACTCGATTGTCTTAAAATATTTTCCTTGCTGTTCGTCAAGTGTAACATTTTAATCGTGCAGGGTTTACCATGAAAATACTTGTAGTTTCACTGCAGTGACCGATCGAGGTTTACCCTTTTCTCTGACTGGTATCTGTTTAAGTCGGCAATTGGCAACCAGTTCTTCGCTGTTTGTAAATACAGCCGATCTGTTTTAATTTCTGTGGACTTTTGCTTCTGTTTAATCGAACTTTTGATGAGTTAATCGTAGCATTTTAAAAAATGCTGATTTTGAGGCTTTCCTGAAAATGAAACAGCTGCAGTAGTTTGTTGATATTCTGTTGGGATAATGGATGTGTGTTTTTGTATGTTGTTCAATCTGGAAATGGTGCACGGTCATGTAAAATCTATCAAAATTAATTCAGGATTTCTAACAAAGCAAAATTCAACGATAGGATTTCATGCCTTTAATATTTTTTATTTATTATAAATTAAATGGTTTAATAGTTATTTGTTTGGATTGATCACAATACAATTTTCCGTGGCTTCTTTATAATTTGAGTGGATTGTCACATTTCCTACTGACGGTAGTTTAAGTATGCATTAGTTTGAAAGCAGAAAAAAAAAGGATCTGACATTGAATTCAGCTTGGTACAAGCCACATCCTTCCAGGGTTCTAATTGTTCTCTGGTAGAATTGTGAAGGTGGTTAAATAGCATTGCTCCTTCAGGTTGCCTCATTTCATTCAGCCAGGATAAAGCAATGCAGTGGGTATATGTGCAATTAATGATTGTAACTGCAGTGTTACAGTTTTTGAAATGTTATATAGGTCATAATCCATATCTCATTTTGTATGTTCTTAGACCCTATTAAAGCTATTTGGAGAAACTTGGGTAAAGTACTGTTCATCCTGTGCTCTAGGTTTCAGGGAATATAATTCCAGGAGCTTCAGTAACTCAACATCTGATTTTTGCCGATGATAGAAATATTGTAGAGTAATTATTTTGTGGCATTCAACTGTTCTCGATCACATTGTAATGGATTATTTAATAAGCATTTTATTCAATGCTTCAACTGTTTCGCATAGTTTCTAACCATTGGTCTTATTCTGTTGTGCCACCATCCCAAAGAAATTTTACATTGTTTACATTTTATGATAGAATAATTTGATATTAAATTATGTGATTGGATGTGTTCCATGCCTTTATCATTTCTTTTAAATAGAACAAAAAAAATAGCTGTTTGATTAGAAATGCATTGATCTCAAACAACCAAAAAAATCAAATTCAGTACACTTTGATGTTTGAACCAACGATGATACAAGGTGGCAGATGCAATAATCTTGAACAAAAAACAAACTACTGGAGGAACCCAACAGGTAAGGCAATATCTGTGTTGGGAAATGGGCGTACAACATGTCTTGTCGGGGCCCTGCTTCAGTCTGAAGAGTCCTGACCTGAAACGTTGCCTGTTTCCCTCCTTGGATTATGCCAGACCCACTGAGTTCCTCGAGTAGTTTGGTTTTGCTCCAGAATAAACCTGCTCTCCACTTTATTTAACACAAAAAATAGCACTTGAATAATGTAGGGGAATATGTTTGGTTCCCTTCAGATAAGTTATCATTGAATACTCAATTCCACCACAGTGAGATAGACTACATCAGAATGACTTCCTAGGTCCCAACAGATTCAGGTTAGTTATTTTTGGTCATATACATAGAGCTATGAAATATCTTATTCACATCTAGTGTCTAGAATACACAGTATATATGATAATAATAGATACAACAATAAATACAATGAAGAATTCAAGAATAAAGAGTAAGCCATTTAGAACGCAGACGAGGAAACACTTTTTCTCACAGAGAGTGGTGAGTCTGTGGAATTCTCTGCCTTTGGTGGAGGCAGGTTCTCTGGATGCTTTCAAGAGAGAGCTAGATAGGGCTCTTAAAGATAGCGGAGCCAGGGGATATGGGGAGAAGGCAGGAATGGGGTACTGATTGGGGTTGATCAGCCATGATCACATTGAATGGCGGTGCTGGCTCGAAGGGCCGAATGGCCTACTCCTGCATCTATTGTCTATTGAATGTAAACAGCAGGATGGTGCAATGATTGTAGTGCAATTTGAAGAAGTGCTGAAAAAAAATCAAGAAAAGAATGTCCCAGCACAGGACAGCGCAGTTCACCGCTTAATTTGTGCTCAAAGTTCCTTTGAGGTTGCTTGGAAATGTTGTGACAAATAGTGTGATATCACATTGGTTGTCATGGTTCCTAATGAATTGGAGTAGGAGTTGGGCAGAGGAGTGAATATTATATGTTAAAACAGTGTGATTTGTTTGGTCATTCATTTGCTAGCCTTAGTTAAAAGCAAACACGCCAGATTCACTGCACATTTTGGGGTGTTATTCTATTCTTATTTTATTTTCTGAATGCCAATCGCAGGCACACCTGATGCTAAACCATATTGCTACCTTCCTTAACTGCTCTACCGGCTCTTGATTTCAACCCAACCTGACTGTTGCATAATACAAAGTATTTGGAAGATTGAAGTCATTGTCTACAGTTTCCAGCATGAGCATGAACTCTGTTTCTTGGCCAGTGTCTTCCCATTGTAATCCATTCTACCATCTGAGACAGAAAAAGCCTGTTTACAGCTGTAATGAATCTCTTGGTCCTTATGTGGGGCTTTATTACATCTAGTTTCAACCACTCTTCCTTCCTTCTCTCCCTTCCCACCATCCCATTTCCTCACCCTGACATCCTGTCCCAGAGATGCTTTATTTCTAAACTCCATTCTAATTTTGTCCAACTCCATCATTGTCCTGTCCACCCACAACCATCCAAGATTTCTATTAATTCTCTTCTGACAGCTTTTGCTTCCTTAGTTTTATTTACTTCGTAACGGGCAATTTACCTTCGGCACCCTTGATGGTAAGCTTTGGAATTTCCTATCAAAATCCTTCTGCCTCCTATTCTTGTGTGAAACGCTGAAAGTTTTCCTCATTGATTGCGTTTCATGGTTATCTTCATTTTCTTGTGTGTCTTTGTGGCTATTGTTTGATTGTCTCATTGATACTTTATTCATGTCAGAACATAGAACGGTTCCACAGGGACAGGCCCTTCCACCCATCATGTATGTGCTGAACATGTTGCTAAATTAAGCTACACCCTTCCCAGTGGTTCAATGGTACTTTATTTTCATATGTATAATAGGTACAGTGAAATTCTTTTTTTTGTTTTTGCCTCCAGTTCAGTAATCATCATGCACGTCAGCACAATCAAACTTAAGAACAAAAGTGTAATATAAGACAACACTGAGTACACGAGAGTTGCTATCTTGTACCCTTCCTATTCACAGTTGTCAAAATGTTAGTTTTGGCTTGGTCATAAAGGCCCATTGTCCTGGTGGCGGTACTGCGTAGTAGGGGTTGACTTGGCCACACAATATTGTCGATTTTCTCCACTGCTGCTCCACCACTCCGTGCCACTGAAGGCCACATCTGATCCGCGTTTTTCGGCCTCTTGTAGTGGCAGCCAATCTAATCGAGCTCCAGGCTGCTGCAGAGACTCCAACAGCCCACTCCACTGATGCATCGACCTGTGAATGTGCATCCCTCACCTCGCATGGCCACTGCTCTGCTCCAATGCCCAGGGCACCTCCTACAGCCAACCTCAGTATTCCCGGAGTGCCTCCAAGGATGGGCGAGTTGCGTCACCGGCCTGCTCCGGTGAAGCTTGATCTATAGCCCTCCATTCCCTGTGTATTTGCATACTTAAAAGCATCATAAACATCGCCATCATATCTGCTCCTCTGTAACCTGGCACTTTTTGTTGTTTGTTATAGTATCTAATGAGAGCTATGTTTACATACTTGTGCTGCTGCAAGTAAGAATGTAATTGTTTTGTTTGGGATATATGACAATAAACTGCTTAACTATATAAAAAAAACACTTCCCCTGCAAGTTCCCTTAAAGCATTTGGCCTCTGACCTTGAATCTATGTCTCATGCTTTACATTTCAACTTTAGGGGAAAGAAGTTTCTGATTGTCGACCCTAACTATGCCTCAGATGTATAAACGCGTATCAGGTCTCCTCACAGCTCCTGCTGCAGAGAAACCAATCCAAGTTTGTCCAATCTCTCCTTATACAATGCCTTCCATAATGTTTGGGACAAAGACCCATCATTTATTTTTTTGCCTCTGTACTCCACAATTTGAAATTTGTAATAGAAAAAATCATATGTGGTTGAAATGCACATTGTCAGATTTCATTAAAGGCCATTTTTATACATTTTGGTTTCACCATGTAGAAATTACAGCTGTGTTTATACATAGTCCCCCCATTTCAGGGCACCATAATGTTTGGTACACATGGCTTCACAGGCATTTGTAATTGCTCTGGTGTGTTTAATAGCCTCCTTAATGCAGGTATAAGAGAGCTCTCAGCACCTAGTCTTTTCTCCAGTCTTTCCGTCACCTTTAGAAACTTGTATTGCTGTTTATCAACATGAGCAGCAAAGTTGTGCCAATAAAAGTCAAAGAAGCCATTATGAGACTGAGAAACAAGAATAGAACTGTTAGAGACATCAGCCAAACCTTAGGCTTACCAAAATCAACTGTTTGGAACATCATTAAGAAGAAAGAGAGTACTGGTGGGCTTACTAATCACAAAGGGGCTGGCAGGCCAAGGAAGACCTCCACAGCTGATGTCAGAAGAATTCTCTCTATAATAAAGAAAAATCCCCAAACACCTGTCCGACAGATCAGAAACACTATTCAGGAGTCAGTTGTGGATTTGTCAATGACCACTGTCCGCAGAAGACTTCATGGACATAAATACAGAGGCTCCACTGCAAGATGCAAACCACTGGTTAGCTGCAAAAATAGGATGGTCAGGTTACAGTTTGCCAAGAAGTACTTCCACAGTTGCGGAAAAAGGCCGCAACTTGTGGACAGATGAGACTAAGATGAACATATCAGAGTGATGGCAAGAGCAAAGTATGGAGGAGAGAAAAGGAACTGCCCAAGACCCAATATAGCCTTTGCTTTCTCTCTCCTTCCTCTTCCCAGTTCTCCCACTAGTCTTACTGTCTCCGCCTACATTCTATCTTTGTTCCACCTGTCCCTTGACATCAGTCTGAAGAAGGACCTCAACCCGAAACATCGCCCATTCCTTCTCTCCATAGATGCTGCCTCACGCGCTGAGTTACTCCAGCATATTGTGTCTACCTTCGATTTTACCAGCATCTGCAGTTCTTTCTTGCACAAGATCCAAAGCATACCACCTCATCTGTGAAACACAGTAGTGGGAGTATTATAGCCTGGGCATGTATGGCTGCTGAAGGTACTGGCTCACTTATCTTCATGAATGATAATGAATTCTGAAGTGTATAGACACATCCTATCTGCTCAAGTTCAAACAAATGCCTCAAAACTCATTGGCCGGCGGTTTATTCTCCAGCAAGACAATGATCCCAATCATACTGCTAACGCAACAAAGGAGTTTTTCAAAGCTAAAAAATTGTCTATCTTGAGTGGCCAAGTCAATCACGTGATCTGAACCCAATTGAGCATGCCTTTTATATGCTGAATGGAAAGCTGAAGGGGACTAGCCCCCAAAGCAACCATAAGCTAAAGATGGCTGCAATACAGGCCTGGCAGAGCATCACCAGAGAAGACACCCAGCAACTGGTGATGTCCATGAATCACAGACTTCAAGCAGTCATTGCATGCAAAGAATACGCAACAAAACACTAAACATGAGGACTTTCATTTACATGACATTGCTGTGTCCCAGACATTATGGTGCCCTGAAATTGGGGGGGTCTATGTAAAAACACTGCTGTAATTTCTACATGGTGAAACCAAAATGTGTAAAAATGGCCTTTATTAAAATTTGGCAATATGCACTTTAACAACATGTGATTTTTTTTCTATTACAAATCTCAGATTGTGGCATACAGAGGCAAATAAATAAATGATGGGTCTTTGTCCCAAACATTATGGAGGGCACTAGCTAATACTCTTTAATCCCAACAGCATCATGATAAACCACTTCTGCACTCTCTCCCAATCCTTCATATGCTCCTTGTAATGTGACAACCAGAACTGTGCACAATACTCCAAATGCAGCCAAAATCTTGACCCTTGTACTCAATGCACCTGTTCATGAAGGTAAACATGCCATACACCCTCTTTACCGCTCTATCTACTTGTGTTGCTACTTTCAGAGAGCTATGGACATGGTCCCCAAGATTCCTCTGTACTTCTGTGCTGTTACGAGTCCTGCCATAAAATGTATACATTCCCTTACATTTGACCTTTCAAAGTACAGCATCTTACAATTCTTCACCCATATCTGTAACTGATCTATCTTCCTGCATCCCATGACAGCCTTATTCACTAAAAGCAACTCCACCAATTTTTGTGTCACTTGCAAAACTATCAACCAACCCCTCTACATTTTCGTCCAAGTCCTATATATATTACAAACAAGAGGTCTGAGTACTGATTCATGTGGAACACCACTGGTCATAGGCCTCCTGCCAGAATAACACACTTTCACCACTTTCTATGGGTAAGTCAGTTCTGAATCCAAACCATCAACTCAGTGTGGATCCCATGCAGATTAATCTTCTGGATCAGTGTACCATGAGGGGCCGTATTAGTACCACGTGAATGCAGTTTGCTGTTGTAATGCCATGCGAGGGAGCCTACCCATAACAACATCGAAGATGTAGAAACCAGGAACAGCAGGTGCTGGTTTATACAAAAGCATACAGTTCATTTTAGTTTAGTTTATTGTCGCGTGTACCGAGGTACAGTGAACAGCTTTTGTTGCGTGCTAACCAGTCAGCAGAAAGACAATACATGATTACAATCAATCCATTTACGGTGTACAGATACATAAGGGAATAACGTTTAGTGCAAGGTAAAGCCACAGAGTCCGATCAGGTTGTAGTAGGATGATTCTGTTGCCTGATAACAGCTGGGATGAAACCGGCCCGGAATCTGGAGGTGTGTGTTTTCACACTTCTATACCCTTTGCCTGAGGGGAGAAGAGGGAGTGGCAGGGTGTGACTCATCCTTGATTGTGCTGCTGGGCTTGCCGAGGCAGTGTGAGGTATAAATAGTCAGTAGAAGGGAGGTTGGTTTGTGCGATTGTCTGGGTTGCGTCCACAGTTCGCTGCAATTTCTTGCGGTCTTGGATGGAGCTGTTCCCAAACCAAGCTGTGATACATCCTGATAAAATGCTTTCTATGGTGCATCTGTAGAAGTTGGTGAGAGTTGTTGGGGGCATGCCAAACTTCTAAGCAAGTAGAGGTGTGCTTTCTTGGTTGTTGCTTCAATATGGGTGGTCCAGGAGAAGTTGTTGGTGATATTGACTGAGGAATTTAAAGTTTTCAACCATCTCTACTTCGGCACTGTCAATGTAAACTGGGGTATGTGTCTGGGGTCGCTTCCTGAGGTGGATCACTGTCTCCTTTGTCTTGCTGACATTGAGAGAAAGGTTGTTGTCTCGACACCAGGATACAAGGTTCTCAATCTCCTTCCTGTACTCTGTCATCATTATTTGATATCAAAATTCTGGATTAACTGAGCGGGTCAGGCAGCGTCTGTAGAGAACATGGATAGGTGACGTTTCGGGTCGGCACCCTTCTACAGACTGAAAACGTCACCTCTCCATGTTCTCCAGAGATGCTGCATGACCCACAACATTAAAGATACCTGTTGCACCTTTATGTATCTGGCTGCATTTACCTGGTTGCATTCCATTTATGTCAAACTGCCTTTAAAAGCATTAGGTTATTTGTTTTGCTTTGAAGTTGAAAACATTGACAGAAATTGTAAATCTTGGCTTTAAATAGAACAAAATGTGATGTGAATGATAGATGATAAAATGTGGGGATATGGTCGGTGTGACTATTCTAAAGTTACCTTCATATCAAGGAAGTTTGGCATCATTGATTTTTCTAATATGCAATACAGAAAAAGATGTACATATAAGCACAAATTACATTTTGCAGTTGAGTTTGCATCCTCAAGTACCTGTAGTATCATTGGGATTACCTTGAATAAAAATAGCTTTCCTATTAGAAAGCAATTTTTACTGAATGCGTTCACTATGGTAATTAGTGTAGTTATATGAAGCGAATTAATTATAAAAAAAGTTATACCAAATCTGTTCTATGTGACACATCAGATTGGTCCAATGTGGAGCTGAGCCATACACCTACATTCTGCTCTCTTGGCAGCATCCAAATAGGCCACAAGTACATGGATGACACACACCTCTACACCATAACCATATAACATATAACCATATAACAATTACAGCACGGAAACAGGCCATTTCGACCCTTCTAGTCCGTGCCGAACACATAATCTCCCCTAGTCCCATATACCTGCGCTCAGACCATAACCCTCCATTCCTTTCCCATCCATATAACTATCCAATTTATTTTTAAATGATAAAAACGAACCTGCCTCCACCACCTTCACTGGAAGCTCATTCCACACAGCTACCACTCTCTGAGTAAAGAAGTTCCCCCTCATGTTACCCCTAAACTTCAGCCCCTTAATTCTCAAGTCATGTCCCCTTGTTTGAATCTTCCCTACTCTCAGTGGGAAAAGCTTTTCCACGTCAACTCTGTCTATCCCTCTCATCATTTTAAAAACCTCTATCAAGTCCCCCCTTAACCTTCTGTGCTCCAGAGAATAAAGCCCTAACTTGTTCAACCTTTCTCTGTAACTTAGTTGCTGAAACCCAGGCAACATTCTAGTAAATCTCCTCTGTACTCTCTCTATTTTGGTGACATCCTTCCTATAATTAGGCGACCAAAATTGTACACCATACTCCAGAATCTATCTCCTTCGGCAGATTAAATTGTCAGACTACTTTTCCACTGTCCAATATCCATCTTCCTTCCACAGAAGTCTTTATCCAAGCCGCTGACTGGTCGTTCTCTGACAACTGTGTGAGGCTGATCTCAACAGTTCACAAGGTAGTGATGAATTTAACCTTGAGTTGAACCAAATCATACTGCCATGTCATCACAAAATCCCTCCAATTCTTCAGCATGTCTTCAGCATGTGAGCGTTGCCCGATATGAAATCCTCATTTATCATTGTAATCCCCACAGGCTTCACAATTCTAGCACATACCTGACTGCTTTAATTTTAACTCTACAAACAAACGGAGTTGTCCCAACACAGGTACTTTTGTCTGAGAACTAATTTTCACTCGTTACCCCTGCACTCACTCCAGCTCTAGGTTAAGCAATGTCTTGATTTTAAATCAACCTTTGCAAATGTGCTGGATTCCTTGGTTTTTATTAACATTATAATGTCTAACCAAATAGTGATATTTTTCCAATTCTGGCATTTGACATGTTCCTGATAAGTTCTCCATCATTGGTCATGCCTTCAGATGCCAAGGTCCCATGAACGTCCCTCTAAATCTCGATCTCTTTCCTTTTACAATGTTCCATTGAAACTTAATGTAAAATTCCTTTGTCAGTATTCTCCTTTAACTTAGAGATAGGGCATGGAAGCAGGCGACGACGACCATAGATCGCCTATTCACTCTAGCTCTGTTATCCCTCTTTCTCAACAACTACCTACACTGCAGGGGCAATTTTACAGAGGGCCAATTAACCTACAAGTCTCCACGTCTTTGGGATGTGGGAAGAAACCAGAGCAGGAAACCCAGGGGATCACAGGTAGAATGTGGAAACTCCGCACACAGACAGCACCCAAGGTCTTAATCAAACACGGGTCTCTGGCGCTGTGAGGCAGCAGCTCTACCAGCCTCACCTCTGTGCTGTCTTCAACTTAGCACCACACTTGCCGGGATGAAGGATCTGCCCATTTACTGCATGCTGTCCTTCCACTGTATACTAATACTTCCTGTGAAGTGTTAATAAATTAAAGTTGGCTACATAAGTACGAACTGTGGTTGAAAGTTCCAAGTTTGATCCCAAGTAGTTGCTAGATGGAAACAAAGAACTGCAGGTGTTGGTTTTACAATCAAATGCAGTGCTGGAGTATCGCAATGGGTCAGGCAGCATCCTTGGAGAACCTGGCGGGGTGATGTTTTGGGTTGGGACACTACTTCAGACTAGACTAGATACGAGATCCAATTTTCCCAGTTTGATGTGAAATTGTTTATGATTCCTGTTAGAACACAAAAAAAAGTTGGTCTTGGCTATCATTCTTTTTGTCCCCATGTGATCATTAAAGATTGATTTATAAATGTGGATTTTCGTATGTACATCATAATGAATATTGATTCTTTGTATTATAGCTTTTTTAAAAAACTATATGTAGTAGTTCTCAGGCAGTCGCGTAGGTGAAAGGCACATCAACTCATCAGTCATCTGAGACAATAATAGTGTTTTGCTTTTCCTCTATCCAAGGATGTGTCCTTGGCCACGAGTCCACTTTGTTCACTACCGATACAAGCCATAGTCAAGCTTTTGAGAATGCTGTTTCGGTGTTCCCCTTAAATCATGCTAATCTTGAATATTTTTGCTTCTTATCACATCTTTTCAAGGCTGAAAAGAATAAGCAGGCTCTGTTTCTCCTCACAGGCAGGTCACTTGTCACTGGTATAGTCAATGCATCTCTGTACATTGCATCCAGAATTCAAATTCTGCTTAGTATCCCACTGACAGGACCTGGAGTAGTCTAATAGAATGTTGATTTAATGAAAACTGTTGAAACAGAATTTGTTTCAAATATATATAACTTTGAAGAGCCTTCACTTTATCCTTTTCCATTTTAATACCATTCATGGAGTGTTTTGTGGACGTCCTATGTGTAGAACTTGTCCAGTTTGAGTACTTTTGAGAAGCTTCTGCCATCTAAATGTTTTTTATCAAATGCATCTTATAGGTCCTGTACACCAATTCTCAAAGATATACAGTATTTGATTTGGAAAATGGTTATTAGCTACCTTGCACTGTTTCTCAAATTGGCAATGTTGATTGCGAACAGTGGCAGTTCTATCATCAATTTTTGGAGATCTTCACTCTCCTCTCTTCCTCTTTTACATAATCGATTAAGTTTATGTCCAATTTATTATCCATACCCCCAATGCTATCTTGAAATTGCCAGTTATTTAATCTTTGGAAGTGTATTTTGTAGATGTGGTGAAGATATTTCCACTAGTGGAAGAGTCTAGGACCAAAATAGATCAGCCATGATTGAATGGCAGAGTAAACATGATGACACACAGAATGGCCTAATTCTGCACCTTTGATTTATGGGACTTATTGTCACTTTAAAATATATGCAGTTACAAGGTGATAGCAGAACCCTTGCCGATCCATTTCCCCGTCTGGGGGGGGGGGGGGGGTCACATCTCTTGTTACAACATGGGCTTAATTTATTAAAGAGTGCTTTAGTTCTTTGAAGGATGCTTTTGCCCATTAAAGTTTATATGAATTCCAGACTACTATTCTAGAACCATGTCTGGAATAATTAAAGATGAATGAATAGACTCTAGGCCATGGATATGGAGACAATGGTGGGTGATTAAAAAGCTTTTTTCATGTTTTAAAGATGAGGCAAACTTATACAGAATTGATGTTGTTGAGGTGTCTGTTCACCAAACCTCGGGTAAAGGAATTCTGCTGAAAAGGCAGGAAGGAGTAGAGGGTTGCTGGAAGGTGTTTGTTATTGGTTTGTTATTGTCACATGTACCAAGGGACAGAGAAAAACTGTTTTGCATGCTATCCAGGCAGATCATCCCATACATTAGTACAATATGTAATGCAAAAAGAGAAACAGTTCAGAATATGGGGAGATGGCAAGAACGGGGTACTGATTGGGGATGATCAGCCATGATCAGATTAAATGGCGTGCTGGCTCGAAGGGCTGAATGGCCTACTCCTGCACCTATTGTCTATTGTCTAATATAATTGTAAAAGCTAACAAGTCTAGATTTTTCTTTTAATTTAAAAAATGGTGGTGTGTGGCTGATAATTTAAAATTTAATGATTGGGTTGGGGAAGTGCTTTGTAAAAGCAAAAAAAAAAAGGGATTATTCCCCCGTGAAGATAGACACAAAATGCTGGAATATCTCAGCAGACCTGGCAGCATCTAATGTGGATAGAAGAAATGGGTGACGTTTCCGATCGAGATCCTTCTTCAGCCTGAGCGTCAGGGGAGAGGGAGTTACAGAGATATGGATTTAAAAAAAGTCTCCCTAGTGTTTGCAGCAGTACCAAATATAAAGGTGCATTTTTGGTTTAGCCAATGCAACAACTTTGTTTTACACTCAAGGAAACAGTTAGAAACATAGAAATTAGGTGCACGAGTAGGCCATTCGGCCCTTCGAGCCTGCACCGCCATTCAATATGATCATGGCTGATCATCCAACTCAGTATCCCGTACCTGCCTTCTCTCCATACCCTCTGATCCCCTTAGCCACAAGGGCCACATCTAACTCCCTCTTAAATATAGCCAATGAACTGGCCTCGACTACCCTCTGTGGCAGAGAGTTCCAGAGATTTACCACTCTCTGTGTGAAAAAAGTTCTTCTCATCTTGGTTTTAAAGGATTTCCCCCTTATCCTTAAGCTGTGACCCCTTGTCCTGGTCTTCCCCAACATCGGGAGCAATCTTCCTGCATCTAGCCTGTCCAACCCCTTAAGAATGTTGTAAGTTTCTATAAGATCCCCTCTCAATCTCCTAAATTCTAGACAGTTGAGTGTTAGCATTTGAAAGGTCATGGAGTTTGATCCCAATTTTTAATTCCTATCGTCAGGTGTTCCTTTATATGACCCTGTTGCGATTTTTGATGAAATGTAAAACTAAATATGTACATTTGGAAAGTTACCATTACCTATGTCGACCTGTCTTTCTAAATGTATCTGATAATTTGAGATATTGCAATCATAAAACATTTTAGATTTGGGAGTTGGAGTGATTTCAGTTAATATGCCATGGCATTGAAGTGTAATTCTTCAGTCCATTTTATATTAATGTGATGTATTGTATACTGTGACCTGTGCAGATATTTTGGTTCATAAAATAACTGCAGGCTTTGCCAAGACGAGCAAGTTATCTGTTTGCAGAGATTGTAAATTTTCTTAGTTCGTAATCTTTTGTAGACCATAATAGAGGATGTCCATCATGTTCCATCTTTTGTAGTAAATGAAAGGATTTTCTTTGGGTGCCACTCCTTATAGTAACTGTATTCATGCTTGTGAAGAATTTGTTAAATGGCATTTGAGGTGCACAAATTGAGATGCACAAATGAATGCTAATAGTAAAGCATCTTTAAAAATCGTATTGTAATCATTCAATGAAGAAACATTCGCTTCTTCATTGAATGATTATAATACAATTTTTAAAAATGCTTTTCTATTAGCATTCATAGAAAAGGATAGAAGGTAATTTCTGAGTCTCTGCCTGCATCCCAGTTTGCCTAACATTTATCTTGTTAAAATTATCAGTCTGAACCTTTCTATATCGTGCCTCGTGTGTATTTGTGATGTGAAAATAAAACAGTACAGGAATAGGCCCTTCAGTCTGCGGAGTGAATGAATAATGCGATGTAAAGCGCCTTGAGTATTAGAAAGGCGCTATATAAATCCCATCCATTATTATTATTATGATGCCTGTGCCAAGCATGATCCATATCACTCCATGCCCAGCATATCCATGTGCCTATCTAAAAAAACCCTGCTATCATTTCTGCTTCCATCATCGTGTGTCTGGCAGTGCATTTCAGTCATCTAAAATACTTCATGTGAAACATAATTTGCCCTGCAAATTTTCTTTCAAGCGCTCCCTCTTGCCTTCATAAGTATGTCCTATAGTATTTAATATTTTCACCTTGGGATAAAGATTCTGCCTGAATATCCTATCTGTCTTTCATAACCGTATAAACATCTATCAGATATGCTCCGGAGTGAATGATCTTAGTTTGTCCTTGCTGTTAATACCCTCTAATCCAGGCAGTATCCTAGTAAACCTTCCCAAAGCCTCCTTGATTTGGTAAATGTTTATCTTACACTGTTCATGTAATCGTGTAACCAGAGCACAGTACTCCAAATGCTGCCTAACCAGAGTTCTCTAAATCTGCAAATTCACTACCTGCCTCTTAGAATTAATGCCATGATCAGTGAAGTCTAACATTAACGTATGCCTTCTTTACCACTGTGATATCTCCACCCGTATTTGTACCTGATCAATATCCTGCTGTATCCTTTAACAACTGCCTTCACTGTCCTCAACTCCAATTATTGTGTTGCCTGCAAACGTGCTAACCAACCCATCCATGTCTTTGTCCAAATCATTTATTTATATATTGCAAACAATAGTGATCCCAGCAATGATTCCCACAGTATGCCAGCCAGAATGACACCCACCACTACCGATTGTCTTTTATGGATAAGCTAGTTCTGAGTTCAAACTACCAAGTCGTTGTGTGTCACATGCATCTTAATCTTCTGGATCAGCCTACATTGATTCAATGATTCTATAAATTGCCATTGGTAATTTCTTTGCAATGTCATGCTGGCAAGACTGCGACGTTCGGTTCTCTTCACAAGGACTTGGGTGCGCTTGTGTTCTTGGTCACCTTCCAATGTGCACTGCAGTTTTATATCATTGCTCATTGAAAAGTTCCTCTTTGACATGCTAGAGGTGGAAGTCTTGGAATAGAATTTGGAACACAGTCGGTTGGATTATCTGCAGTGGCTACTGTGTGTGCTTTTCTTGTTCACAGTGTTTTCCTGAAAGCTGAGTGTTTTGAGATCATCTGCGAGGCTGATGCTGTTTCATGATTTGTGAAAGTGGTGGATCTTTTCCAAATGAAATCCCCTGACATGTCCTTATCAACGCTGAACAATTTCCAGCTGCTGAGGTTGTACAGAATTTAGTAAAAATTGGCTTATTGCTGCTTATTGGTTTCTCATGTAGTTTATTTGAACTAAAAAGATTGCCCTCTTGGGAATTTTCAGAAAGATTTTATTTGGGAATCACCCAAGATCCTGGAATATTTATTGAACAGAATTTGAATTTGTTTTGGAAAGGTGATATATGATATGCACCTTTTTATGAACTCTTTATTGCACGCATGTACAATTTGTGAACTTCAAACTTTGGCTGATTCTATCATATCTCCTTCGAAATATGACTGTAGATACTTGAACCTGTATTTTAGTTTTATTGGTAGTGAGGGGAGCAGGCTCTGCAGAGGGTAGTGAGGGGAGCAGAGAGGATCATTGGCGTCTCCCTACCCTCGGTACAAGAACTGTTCCAGAGCCGCTGTCTGAAAAAAGCTCAGAGAATTGCTGACAAACTGCACCCCCTCCACATGCACCTGGATCTCCTGCCATCAGGCAAGAGATATCGAAGCATCCACAGGCTGTGAGGCTGCTAAACAGTCACTCTGTACTCGCAGTCACTTGATTCTGCGGCTGGCACGGACACTTTAATAACTGGCACTGGCCACTTTAATAACTGGCACTGGCCACTCAAATCAGCTGCCCTGGACATTTTTATGATTGGTTTATTGTATTTTAACGTTGTGTTTTACCTGCTTTTAACTATTTATACTGTTCCATCAGGGACTGGATTGTTTTTAGTGTTATGTGTGAAATGTTTTAAATTTCATGTGCGATGCTCCGCTATTCCCTGGGAAACGTCTTTTCATTTTGCACTGTACAACTGTTCCTTGCAAGATGACAATAAAGGTTGATTGATTGATTCATTGATTGAATTTGTGAACTTCAAACTTTGGCTGATTCTATCATATCTCCTTCGAAATATGACTGTAGATACTTGAACCTGCATTTTAGTTTTATTGGAAGTTGAGGTATCAGTTTTAGATTTCCACAACTTTTTTCAAGTTTCATCTCTATCTACTGCCTAGCCATGGCAACATTGTGGGTGATGCTAAGTTCCATAAATTTGTGAACTGTCTGTTGCAAGTATAGGTCCTCCCCAGCTTCTAAGAACTGTTTGTGACCCATACAGTTCACGTAGAAACACAGAAAAATAGGTGCAGGAGTAGGCCTTTTGGCCATCCAAGCCAGCACCGCCATTCAGTATGATCATAGTTGATCATCTAAAATCAGTACCCCGTTCCTGCTTTTTTCCCCCATATCCCTTGATTCCTTTAGCCCCAAGAGCTAAATCTAACTCTCTCTTGAAAACATCCAATGAATTAACCTCCACTGCTTTCTGTAGCAGAGAATTCCACAGATTCACCACTCCCTGGGTGAAAAAGTTATCAGCATCTCAGTCCTAAATGGCCTACCCCTTATTCTTAAACTGTGATGTGTTTTTTTTTTTTGTTTAAATTAAACTGTGGCCCCTGGTTATGGACTCCCCCAACATTGGGAACATTTTCCTGTATCTAGCCTGTCCAATCCTTTAAAAAAATTAAATGTTTCTATAAGATCCCCTCTCCTTTCAAAATTCCAGTGAATACAAGACCAGTCAACCCATTCTTTCATCATATGCCAGTCCCGCCATCCTGAGAATTGACCTAGTGAACCTACTTGACCTAGTGAATCTTCCTCAAATTAGGAGACCAAAATTGCAGATTCGGATCCACTTGCTCGAGCACTCAGCAGCCTCGTGTAAACAGAACAGGAGGAAAGACAACCGACCCACTCCAACAAAACGATCACTCTTTTATATCCTTATACAGTGACGGGAAACTAACGGCGCGAAAGTACAGGGGGAGGCAACCCCTTTAGACCAATCATGGCAACTATCCAGTACACAGAAACAAAGTAGAAACATCTTCAGAACAAAGTGGAAACATACAGAGGAAGGCAACCCCAATCACAGGTACCGGTGGGAAGTTATAGAAATAAAGTAGAAACATAAAACTCGCCTAACCAATCACAGACAGGGAACAAGCGTCAGTGTATTGAAACATAACAAAAACCCCTTTAGGAGCCCAGACTTAGTGGCGACCCAGCACCTTGCAATGTAATGTCACCATCAGTGAAGCCCAGTCTCTTGCAGACACCTGCCATTTCCCAAAGTACCCAAATTCCTGCATATTCACAATTTCATCAGCCATTATTACAGGCTTTATCTCAAGTCAAGAGTGTTTATAGTCATATATCAACGAAACAGAACAATGAAATTCTTTCTTGTAGCAATATAATAGATATGATGTTGATTTAGCCCTTTGTGGGTCAAACATAAATCCTGCTACAATTTGATGGGACTTCACTGAGGAATTACTCTTTGATGAATGGACGTGGAAGGTTATATATATTTTTTTTTAAAGGGCATGCCAAATTGATTACACTAATATTAATAGTAGTTTTGAGAAAATCTACAGCATGGGCCTGTTCTGGAGTTTTGAAGAATGAAGTGATCTCTTTATGTCCAGAATGCTGGGAGGTTGAGACGAAGAATGCTGAGGCTTTTTTTTCCTGACCAAAGAATCCAGAAGTTGGTGAGAATCGATGTGTTATTAGAACAGAAGGGAATTTTCATCCTTTAACAAAGCAATAGGCTAGCAGTGGAGTAGATTTAAAATTCACACTAAATTGAGCATTAATTCACCAGGAGTTGGCACAGATTAGTTGCAATTTTCCTGAATAATGCAGTCTTAAGAGCCTGAATGGTATCTTCCTTCCATGGTAAATGGTGAGTCAAAAAATTTGCGCTGCCTTTTCTCTTACTGAGGCTTGGCCGTCACTGAGATAATTTATAACGTCCTTGTTTTTATGGTAACAATAGTAGGGGTGCGTAATTGGATGAATACTGGTATTCCTGGTTTGCGCAACTCAATTTAAAAGAAAGAAACAGGTTATTGTGGTGCTTGACAATATTTTGCCTGGATTTGTGGCAAGGGTAAATGTATATGTATTCAATGTCCAAGATATACCAATGTGTCCTGCTTCCTAACTTATACAAACACCATCTGTACCCTTTCGTCTTCTCCACTTATCACCTCCAGCTTTGGTTGCTATCTCCACCCTTCTCCCCCCCCATCAGTGAATCAAGCCCTCCACCTAGATCCTTTTCCTTCTGCGATTGCTGCCTAACCCAGTGAGAACCCTCTAGGACTCTGTATTTTACTAGTGAGATACCATTTCTAGACTGATTTCTGGTATGCTGGGTGCCATAAATCACCTTTTCCCAAGTTGGTTTATTTCAAGTGGAGGTTATTGTTTCTGACCATAGCTATTTTGTGTCTTGGCCTAATTGGTTTTTTTTAGTGTCTTGTATTGGAAGCAAGTTAATTGACTTTCTATGAATAGTGTCTTTAGCCAATATGCCAGCCATATATAAAGTGAGAATTACTTCCTCTGATCCTGGTTGTCTAATCACCCAATTTATTTATGAATTATTGATTTTAAATAAAACCATGCAAATCAAAGGCTGTATTTTAATGTGTCAGCAGCTTGGAAATGTAGCAGATTATGCCTATTACCTACCTTATAATGAAGTCATTACATCTCAGGTGTAGTGTCTGAAGCATTTCATTTTGGTAGATAGCTCTAACAAGCCTTGGAAAATCTAAGCATATCTTAATCTATAGCGATTCCTGCAATCACATTATTAATTATAACTGCACAGGTTCAAGTTGAAGATTTTTGTTCAATTAATAATGGCCATGTTGGATTGAGTTATAAAATTGAAAGCTAAAGCAGAGCCTGGAGATTCTAATGTTGAAATCTGGAGCAGCAAACAATCTGCAGGATGAAGTCGAGCAGGTCAAGCAGCATCTGTAAGGATGACAAGTGTTGTTAATATTTTGGGTGAAAATGCTGCATCAGGGCTAAGAGTGGAAAAAGGAAGATAGCCACTCTAAAGAGGAGTGAGACGTGGTGAGACAGGAGCCAGAAGGTGATTAGTAGACTGAGGAGGGGGTGATGGATTGGGTCAAACAGCTCTTCCATCCTAATCTACATTCAGTGCTCCTGAGGTGGCCTTTTCTACATCAGCGAGACCAAGTGCAGACAAGGCGACCTGCAGAGTCTGAAAAGGAGACCAAACCCGAAACATCACCTATCCTTTTTCTCCAAAGATGTTGCCTGACCCGCTGAGTTGCTCCCAACACTTTGTGTCTATCTTTGGTATAAACCAGCATCTGCAGTTCTTTGTATCGGCACTCTGAATCACAGAGCACCTGGACTATGATCACAGTGGTCATGCTGTCCTCCCATTTGCATGCCATTTAATTTGTTCTTCCACGCTGACCCAATACAATCCCATGGACAACTATGCTAAGGGTGACTTTCCAATCTACCTCGATGATCCTTGCACTTTTTAATCTGCATTTTTCCTGTAACACTATATTCAATACTATTTATTACCTCTTTTGCATTCCTGATGTACTCGATTATGGTCCGATCTGCCTGGATAGCATGCAAAGCAAAGTATTTCATTGCATCTTGGTACACATGACAATAATAAATCTTTTTGGTACCTGACTAAAAGCCTAGTCATAGTCCAGTCCTATTGAAATTGGGTAGAGTTTAAAGTAAAGCCCTGAATGCAGAAATTGGAGACACAAAGAACTGCAAATGCTGGTTTCCCACAACAGACAGGAAAGTGCCGGAGTAACTTAGCAGGTCAGGCGACATTTCGGGAGAATATGGATAGGCGACGTTTTGAATCTGAAGAAGAGCCCGTCCATAAAAGTCGCTTATCCATGTTATATAGTAATCCTGCCCGAGTTGTTCCAGATTGAGTTATTCCAGAGCTTTGTGTCTATTTTTGCAGAAATTGGAACTGCTTCCTGTGCTACCTGCACTCCTGAACATTTGACGCCAGTCCATGATCATTTTAAGTTAACTTTTCATTTTATATCTGAGCAAAATCATCCTGAAAGAAGAACACTGACCACTGCATTGTGTATTTTCTACATTGGCATTTTTATGAATGATGGCATTGTAGAGCTATAACCACGAGAGCAGGCCAAATCTAGTCCCTGAAGCCTGCCACTAAATGTTGTTTTGTCATGCTTGATGCACTGTAGATAACACCTACACCCAAACAAACAGGTGCTTTTAGTTTTCATATTGATATTTTTCCATATCTGAAACCAGGCCACTGTTTGAAAATATAACTTTAGTTGGCATAATATCCTCGTAATTTAGCCCTAGTGGTCTGAGACATTCTTGTAAATGTCTTGTAAGGTCACTGAATCCTGTTTCGGGCACAGAGCTGTTCAATATTCTTGGGTTTTGCATGATTAGCAACTTGTGCTTGCATTCTATTTCACTATATCTAAATAGTGGGCTCAGCGGTAGTATTACTGCTTTGCAACACCAGAGACATGTGTTCGATCCTGACTACGGGTGCTGTCTCTACAAAGTTTGTACGTTCTCCCCGTGACCTGCGTGGGTTTTCACTGGGAGCTGCGGTTTCCTCCCACACTCCCAAAGACGTATAGGGTTGTGGGTTAATTAGCTTGATAATTGTAAATTGTCCCTAGTGTATGTTGGATAGTGTAAGAGTGCGGGGATCGCTGGTCGGCGCAAACTCGGTGGGCCGAAGGGCATGTGTCTGCGTTATATCTCTAAACTGAACTAACCTAAATCTGCATTCTGTCAACGTTCTATATTTTCAATCCAAGCCTATATACCATGTAATTTTAAAAAATCAATTCTTGCTGTTTACTGTGCTACCTTTCTGTCATTGCAAAGTTAAATGTTTTTCTTTGATTCTCTCATTCGCTGCTATCTTCCTTTCCTTCATATCTGATATCACAGCATCTCGTCAGAAACCAGTTCCCCTTACAATGCAGATAACTATCTGGCTATAAAAATCATAAACTTTCATTCTGTACAAGGCAGCAATTCAATCTATCATGCTCACACTGGTCAAAAATAGATTTCAATCTGCTTATCAACTTTTGATCTAAGAGCTCTGTAGGCTATTGCTCTTTTTTTTTAAGTGCTCTTGAGATACTTTTAAAATATGATGAGTTTTTGCCTCCTATACACTTGGGCATGTAGCTCTAGGCCACCACTATTCATCGTAAAAATATTCCTACAACTCCTTGCTCAACCTTCTGCCAATCACTTTCATTTTATGTCCTCTCTACATTGTCCTCTCTGCTAAGACAAATGATTCTTCTATTTATTCGCCAAGATCTCTCTTAATCTCCTTTCAAGTCCCTGAAGATGTTAGTCTTCCAGATTATGTCCACCTTTGCCAGACTGCCTGTTTGTACCTCTTTAATCATTGTCATGCCTGCCAAAGTAGCAGGACATTCTCTCCTATTAGTCAGTCTTCAGACTTTGACATGGTTGAACACATCTTTCTCCGACAAAGCCTCCACCATTTTGAGACAAAAGGACGAGTTCCTGAATTAGTTGAACCAGAAAATTGCATGCATGTAAAATATAGCAAAATAATTAAGCATAATGATACTTTTGAAAATGTAGAATCCTTCTCTACCACATGGGTAAAACTGACTGCTTTGTTTACAATAGTAAGTGCATGTAGATTGTTTGCAAAATAATAAGGTCGTGTTGCTGATTTAAAGGCCATTTTGAATAAATCACATCGAGGTAATAAACTGGTGTTGAAGGGACATGATTTCTATTATTTAATGTGGTTTGGAGAATGACGAGACTTAAATCCTATATTGATAGACTTGCAAACAAATATGCAAAGAATTAAAAGGTGATTTTGCACAATTTTGCATTTAAAACGTATGTATTATGAAGGTGGTTGTCTCATGGCTAATGGCAATTTTGATCTATAGTTTCACTTTTGTAGGGCACGTATAGTGAACAACTTCACTGGTTGTCTAGTGTGTGAAAGTTTTTGTGTGTTTGTTTTGACTGACTTATTCCTAAGTGCTCTATTTTTAAAAGGCACTTCCAATTTTCAGCTTGCTTTAAAGAAACCAAAGATTCAATAAATATATTTATTGAGTTGGAAAACTAATGAGTTAGGAACTAATATATGTAACACAAATAGCCTAATAAAAGTACACAAATAAAAAGCAGAGGCTTCTTGTCCAGTATCATATTTACTATTACATAATACATAATATTCCACTTAAAAATAGCAAGCCACTGCGATTGCTAAACAGTTGGCACAGTGGCAGCTGTAAGATATTACGTGTAGAACCATCTCCTTACACAAATCTTTAAGTGATATTGCTTATAATCATATGCACATTTTATTGAGAGATCTTTTTTAATAAATAATTTCAATCCTTATTAAGCTGCTTTTATGGGTGGGCTAAACAAATTGCATCTGCAAGTTCCATCCGAGTCTGTTTCACAGGATTCCCTCGAGACTGTGATGTGTCTCATAACATCTGCAGTTCTAGCTAATCCCTTGTTAGAACTCAAAATTATGAATGAATCCCATCCCCCATATTGTACCTAATTTACAAATTGTGCATGAATTATACATTATGCAAATTCTGCAGTACAGTAAAAGAAAAAGACTGCAAAAAATAATTGCCGCAAAGCACAATTAAAAAAAAACGGGATCCTGGTAGTGCAAGAGGTGGTCTGTCGTGTTCAGTTGCCGAGGTTTGATTAAAGGGCCTGTCCCACTTGGCCGTCATTTACACGACAGGCCGGTAGTGACTGACACGCTGCGGTCGCGCGTGTCATCACCCGTCATCGTGCGCCTTCAAATATTTTATCTGCTCTGCAAGTAGAATTAGTCAGTGTATTGACACCATTTGTTAAGTGAAACATTAATAAAATTATTGTTTGCTGGAAAAATTCATTTACTTAAACTTTCTGAAATACTCCCAACAAACACAAAATTATTCCATTATAGCAGTTTGAGGGTTTGAAACCCAGCTTAAGAATTAGTTTGCACATTTTTTTTTAAATAGTAAAATTGTTGGTTATTTAAAAAAAAAAAAAAACGGATTTGGTTATTAGTGTTCTTTTAGGATATAAAATTTGCAATCCTTACCTGGATGTTAACTTTTGAAACATCCTTAACTAATTATTTTCTCCTTGTGGCCGACTGCGTATGGGCGGCGGCGCATGGTTACACAAGGTGACGTAATCATGCGTCACCACGAACTACATGTACGAGGTCTGGACGTCAGCGTGCGATCTCAGTATGTCCGCGTGCATAAGCGACATGCCACGCCAGTGGCGCGCAAAGATTTCGTGCAGCACAAAATCCTGGAGCGCTGCGCGATACAGCGAGCAACTCCATACTTCTCCATGCGCCTGTCCCGCGCTATCCACACGCTACCCGTGCGTCACAACGCAACGACCAAATTTTTGCAGGTTGCATAAATGGTGCTCAAATTACGGCCAAGTGGGACAGGCCCTTAAGACTATTGTATCAAAACCTAGCAATTTGGCCATTTCCTAGCAGTACTTGGACAAGATTGCTTGATCAGAAATCTTGGATCCTAACACATTTTGGACTATGAACAAGACTGTTTAATAACAGTTTGTTAGGATCCCCATAATCATGTTCTATTCAAGCCAGCCAGGTGGATTGCACCCATTTATAAGGCTTTGTGTTGCCCCTATCCCTCTTCCAGTTCTTCCCCTCCCCCACCTCCCATCAGTCTGATGGGTTCCGACCTGAAACGTCTCCTCCAGAGATGCTGCCTAACCTGCTGAGTTACTCCAGCACATTGCATCTTTAAAAAAAAATAATCGATGACTGCTTGAACCATCTTTGCAGTCATGCTGTTATGATGCCTTTTGCTGAATAATTGATAAGATAACACACTTGCATTGTGTTAGTGTGTCAGATAGTGGATCTGTAATTGGTAACTTAAATATCACAATTGCTAAAGAGTAATATACACTACTGAGCATTTGTCTGAAAATTATTTGAAGAAACTCGTTTCCTTCTCCAAAGACTGTTAATAACTTAAAGTGGCACTCAATCTCGAAGACACAAGGGACTGCAGTTGCTTACTTACAAAAAAGACAAAGTGCTGGAGTAACTCAGTGGGTCAGACAACTTCTCTGGGGGTAGACAAAAATGCTGGAGAAACTCAGCAGGTGCAGCAGCATCTATGGAGCGAAGGAAATAGGCAACGTTACCTATTTCCTTCCTAAAGGGGTTCGGCCCGAAACTTTGCCTATTTCCTTCGCTCTGTAGATGCTGAGTTTCTCCAGCAGTTTTGTCTACCTTCGATTTTCCAGCACCTGCAGTTCCTTCTTAAACAACTTCTCTGGGGTTCATGGATAGATGGCTGATGTATTAGTCTGAAGAAAGGCCTCGACTCAAAACGACCAATTTCCCTCCTGGGATAATGTATCATATATGCCAAGACCCTTTTTGCTGTGGGGTGAGAAAGCTGGAAGACAGGTGGGGGTAGGATAAAGCCAGGCAAGTGATGGGTGGATACAGATGAGGGGAGTTTGATTGGCCGATGTAGGAACAGAGATGAAAAGACAAAAGGCTGTGATATTGAATTTGATTTGAAATTGATTCCTTTATTGTCATTCAGACCTTTCGGTCTGAACGAAATTACGTTGCATATTATGGAGGGAGATGACGTTAAATGTGAACTCGGAGGAAGGGATATAGATGGAAGCGGACAATGTTATGGGGAGAAAGGAGTGGATCAGAGACTCTCATTTCATGGTCTTGCGTGAATGATTTCAGAGCTCATTGGGTCATCTTTATACATGCCAAGATTTACTGCTGTTAATTGATTCTGCCTAAGTTGTCTGGATGTTACTCATCTGTTGATATTAAACAGTCTAAGTTCTGTACTAGTTTATTGAAGATGCTCTACCGAAGGCAAAAGCTGGTATTCTGAACTGAAAAACCCCCCAAAGTTATCAATATCAACATTTTCTGTAAATCTCCACAATCAAATTCAAGATATAATTACTCATGATCTGGTAGAAGCTATAATGAAAACTAAGCTGTATTTTCTTTGATTGTAAACTAACCTGTGAGAACCATATCCCCTTCAAAATTTTCAATCAGAAAAATAATGATCTTTAGTGAAAGCTGACAATTCAATGCTTGTGATGTAAGGAGTCGATCTGAAGAGTCTCGACCGGAAATATCCAGTCTGAAGAAGGGCCTCAACCTGAAACGTCGCCCATTCCTTCTATCCAGAGATGCTGCTTGTCCCGCTGAGTTATTTCATTTTGTGTTTATCTTCGGTGTAAACCAGCATCTGCAGTTCCTTCCTACACATCCCAACATTTGTATTTGCCTAAAAATGATTGTGAATTTGATTCGGTTCCTTGCTTTGCATTCTAGTTACAAAAGCAGTTCTTCTGGATTATAAAGCTGTATTATTGACTTTGTAGATCTAGAGGAAGTTGTAACAAGAGTTTGAATAACATGATTTCCCTTTGTGAGTAAGCGCTGAGACACCATATGGAAATGAATTGTGTCATGCTTTAGTTTCAATGATGGGCCTGTCCCACTTGGCGACTTTTTTCGGCGGCTGCCGGCATCATTGACTGACTTATCAGATCGCCGAAACGTCACGGCGTGATGACGTATGACCCGTGGTGTTTTATTCGAGTGTCGCGACTTTTTTTGTTGCCGCTGGATTTTGAAATGTTCAAAATCTTTTGGTGATCTTGATGTGACGCCGAAAAAATCGCCATGTGGGACAGGCCCTTTAAACTTGAGCTTTCGGGGGATGAGAACTTTTTAAAATCTCTTTTGTAAACCCTATTGGTGCCAGCTTTGGGTGCCCTATAATAATTGCCAGCAGTACTCTGAATCTCTGCTTTTGTCACAGCAGATGTAGTTATATTTTGCATATGAAGGAACTGCAGATGCTGGTTTAAACTGAAGATAGACACAAATGCTGGAGTAACTGAGCAGGACAGGCAGCATCTCTGGAGAGAAGGAATGGATGAAGTTTCGGATCGAGACCCTTTTTCGGACTGATTTGGTCTCAAGAAGGGACTCGACCCAAAGCTCACACATTCCTTCTCCAGAGATACTGCCTGTCCCGCTGAGTGTCTATAATTATATTTAGCAAGTCGTTTGAGCCCAAGGTACAATTTGATGACTTCGTTTTGGGAATAAATTAGAAAATAAAATCATTCTCTATAAATCAATTTTCAAACCATCCTTGTTAATAATTTTGGTTCTGTTCAGACTAAAAGAACCAAAAAAGAAAGTGAAAGTAACATTTTCAACTGTTTTTATGTCGCAACATATTTGTGATCTTTTGAGATCTGTTTAAATCAAAAACCTCTGTTCAAAGCCTGTACGTTGAATGTTCTAAAATTCTTAATTATGACCCCCCCCCCCTCTCCATAAATAACAAATGCTTTGTAGACATTTCATCCTGCTGCAGTCAACAAATATTTTGCTTTAATTTGGTAGAATGTCAAAGAATTGTAAAGAGAATTTGCAACCATGAACCATGACATTTAAGCCCTGTAGGCATATTCCATTAAAAACCCATTCATTGTAAAAAGGAAAGCTTTCTTTTTTATGAATGTGGTTTAAATGAGTTTAATGTAAACTACCCATGTACACTTGCAACCCAAATATTCTGGTTAATGTTTAATCTGGCAAAAGATTTTGGGGCAAATGTCCAATAAAATTAATTTTCTGTGAAAATCTATGATTCATATCCTTGCTAATTCTCGGTTTAACTTTGGTGCATACTCTTTTACTATGCTTAGTGTTGTGACCTTTTGAACTGAGTCACTCAGAGGATGAAGCTGGCTGATATAAAAGTCTTTATTCTTCATGAGAAACAACCTTGGGGCTGCTTATGGTAGATTCTCCCAAGCTCAAAATTATTGAGTTTATGCTTCCTTTAAACCCAAGGACAGCAATAAATGATTAACTACAGTTTTGATAGCTATAACTATCAACTAAGCTTTAACAAGTTGTGTATAGATAAGTAACTTTGCAGACTTGAAAATTGCAAGCATGTTGTAACTGCTAAGATATCTATACATTGAAACACCGTTGCTGGGAATTAAAATGGTTAACAACTGGGAGATCCAGAGGGCCTTGGCAGACTTAACTGCAAGTCTTTGGTGAAACGGTCACCTAGTCTCTCCGATGCATTTCTGTTTGAAGTATTTTAAGAATAAGGAGTAAGCCATTTAGAACGGAGACGAGGAAACACTTTTTCTCACAGAGAGTGGTGAGTGTGGAATTCTCTGCCTCAGAGGGCGGTGGAGGCAGGTTCTCTGGATGCTTTCAAGAGAGCTAGATAGGGCTCTTAAATATGGGGAGAAGGCAGGAACAGGGTACTGATTGGGGATGATCAGCCATGATCATTGAATGGCTCGAAGGGCTGAATGGCCTACTCCTGCACTTATTTTCTATTGTCTATTTAACGTGTTTATGGTGTGCACATTGAATTTTCCAATTTTAAGTAACAAGCCCACAAACCTCCCCTAGCCCACTTTTGTCCCTCTCCTTGACCCACCTGGATACGTACCCATTTCTCCCTTTACCCTGGTTCCCTCCCACCTATATTTTAACCTCTGACTTTACAATGGAGGAGGCCCAGGAGAGAAAAGTTGGTATGGGAAGTAGGGCTAAAATGGTTCGCAACTGAGAGATTCAGCTGTCCTTGGTGGATGGAATGCCAGTGTCCAGCAAAATGGCTGCCTAGTTTTTGTTTTACCTTGCCAATGTAAAGGAGGCCACACTGGAGAGCACCAAATACAGTAAACTGGGTTTGAATAGATGCATGTGAACGTTTGTCTCACCTGGAAGGGCTGTTGGAGACTCCAGATAGAAGTGAGAGAGGAGGTGGAGAAACAGGTGTTGCATCTCCTGCGGTTGCTGAGGAAAGTACCTGGAGAGCTTGGTAGGAAGGAATGAGTGAACCAAGAAGTTACGGAGGGAGTCTTATCTATGGCAAACAAAGAAATGGTGACAGGAATATGTGACAGGTGATGGGATTGTGTTGTTTGTGGTGAAAATGCCAGAGAATGATAGGTTGTATGTCGAGGCTGGTGGGGTGAAAGGTGAGGACCAGGGAACTCTATCCTTGAAATTTAATGTACTTAATTCAAGTCCCTTTAGTTTAGCATTTTGATTTTGTGTATTAAAAATAAAGATAATTCTGCCGGTGTTTTCGGAGATGAGAGTTTATATTTAAAAAAAACTATTTTACAGTGTGCAATTAGAATCTTTTGGTGCTATGGAGTTGAAAGGGTGTTTGTAATGTTGAATGATCAGAAACCAGGTGCTGTATACTTCATACCAATATGCAAAACAATAATTTGATTGTTAGATCCAAGTCGTTATAATTTCAAAAGACTAGGAATTGTTTTTGTTGGCATGGGAAGTCATCGTGTCCTTATAAGGAAAATATAAATGGGCATAAAGACTCCTTTTGTTTTTAAATCTAGTGTTGGGCAAACACCTGGGTAAAATGGACTTGTGCCACGTTGCCCAGGTAAACTCAGTCAGGCAACTTGGCACAAGTGCTTATTCTGTAACATTCTGATCTCATTGAAACCTGGTCATGGTCTCTCAGATTATGAATGGACATCCTACGCTTTATGAAAGAGTTATCACGAGGACAAATGCGTCTGGGATAAAGTGTATCAGGCATCATAAACTAATTGCAGTTGGTGCCAGTTTTTGATAAATGTGAACTGTGTAAACCGATCCTTAATCAAAGGTAGACACAAATGCTGGAGCAATTCAGAGGGTCAGGCAACATCTCTGGAGGGAAAGAATGGGTGACGTTTTGGGTCGAGGCCGTTCTTCAGACTGGTCTTCAGGCTTAATCAAAGGTAATTGTGTTGAATTTATCATACACTATTACTCATTACCTAGGTTAGGCACCTCTGGAAATTACACAAGTATTTTGTTTTAAAATATGTTAAGTTTTCTGTTTAAGAGTCACTGAGCTGGTGGTGAAAATTAAAAACTGCAGATGTGGGAAATCTGATATAAAACAGAAAATGCTGTAGACTCGGCAGGTCAGACTACATCTGTAGGAAGAGAACCACTTCAAGTTTCAGGTCTGAGACTGTCAGGACTTTGTTATAAATTTACATGTTTTGTTTCCAAAGGGATACTAAATCAAATCACATGATTGTCTGCTTTGGCAGCTTGCTTATCACGGTGCAGATTATTTCATGGCAATTTCCCAAGGAAATGAAATTACCGAGGAACTGAATGGTTTGTTATTTGCATTTCAGGTCACTTCAGAGTCTAGTTTATTAACCTCTGCTCAGAAGTTTTCTTCTCGCATGAAACTCGGGATTTCTGTCACACTCTTGAAAGGGCTTTATGCCTCTGTACTCTTGAACTGCGTTTTAGCATTCTTAATTATATACGGATGCATTATATTGTTGCAGTGAATGTACTGTGTGAGTGGAAAGGAGGCTGCAGTGGTGATATAAAGAAAGTATTGTATCAATTCTCCAGTATCTTAAAACATTTTTTTTAAATGATACTTCTGCAAACACTGCCATCTCGGTGGAGTTAATATCCAAATTCTTGTCAATCCTACTGTTAGCAAAGACAGTTTGGCAAATGTCACGATTGCAGTTGTAGGAAGCTAAATCTGTACATTTATGTGTAATTAATTCATAATATTCCACAATTTACCTGTAAGATGCTGAGTGAATGTTATGGTAGAGTATGTATGTATAAGTTTTTTTGGCCTTCCATCACAGCAATGTGATGGATGTTTATGTAAATTATGTTGTGCCTTGGGTCTATTTGTTTGTAATGTATGGCTGCAGAAACGGCATTTCGTTTGGACCTCAAGGGGTCCAAATGACAATAAATTGTATTGTATTGTATTGTATTGTGTTGTGCTTTAAACTTGAAAATCATTTGAAAGTCAAATTAAGTCGTCGTCGTCCCCCCAAGTCAAAAACAAATAGTCACACTTAGTAAACATCAGTTCTGTCCCTATTTATTGCAGAATTGGGAAGTGGAAGGAAGGAAAGAAATTGCTATCAGCAGGTAATTGGTGCTTAGAAAAAAGTCAGAGCTGTGGCCAGGCAAGTCTCTGGATCCTGATGGTCTTCAGTCCAGTGTCATAATAGATCATTGAGAACGTCGATAGTGTGGTTTTATTTTTCCAAAATTCCTTAACTTTATGGAAAGTCCCATTTGATTGAAGAATAGAAAATATAACTCCATTATTTGAAAAGGGAAAGAAGCAGGAAACTATAAACTATAGGGATGGCATGGTGGTGGAGCGGTAGAGTTACTGTCTTACAGCGCCAGAGACCCGGGTTCAATCCTGACTGCGGATGCTGTCTGTACGGAGTTTGTACGTTCTCCCCGTGATCTGCGTGGGTGTTCTCTGGGAATTCTGGTTTCCTCCCATATTACAAAGATATACGGGTTTGTAGGTTAATTGGCTTGGTAAAACTGTGAAGTGACCCCAGTGCATGTAGGATAGTGTTAGCGTGCATGGATCGCTGGTTGGCGTGGGCTGAGGGGCCTGTTTCCGCCCTGAATCTTTATCTCTAAACAATACTATAGACCAGCCAGTGTCAAATCAGTTAAATGGGGAGTACATTAGAGGCCATTATTTAAAGATTTTATTTCAAGAAAATTTAAGACGTCTAAATTGTTTGAAAGAGAAAAAGTATTTGGCCAATTTATTGGAGTTCATAAAGAAGTAATGTGCTGTGTATTAGGTGGTTGTGCTAGACTTGAATTCCCAGATATTTTTGATAAATGTGTGCTACCAAAGAATATACAGTGCAAACAGGAAGTTGTGAAGTTTAGACTTTTAATCATTTGCCATTTCAAACCAACCACCACCAACCATTTGCTGTGCTTTATTTCAAACCAACCCCATTTTCATTTTCAAACCACATTAAGGGCACTCAAGGTCAGTAAAACCACACTCACAGTTTAGTAGACATGTGTTCAGTGTTATTCACAGCACAGACTGAGAGACGTGACCCTCTCGTTCCCCCATCTTGCAGAGACTGACTGAGGCACTCAACACTTCTGGGTTGTATAGTCCCTCCGGAAGGGGCGTGGACTTTAGGAGAGAGAATCTCAACATTTTTTAAACACTAATAACTCTTTTATTTTTCATCGATGTGAAAAATCCTCTTGTCCTGCACAGCGAAGGGAGACTATGAGTAAGATGGCCAAAAATCACAGCCATAAGTGGCAGCGTTTTATCTAAAATCAATATGCAGAACAACAGGAAGTGGTCAAGATCAGACTTTTAGTAATATAGATAGATAGTGCTTGTATTTCTGATCAATTGGGGAACCCTAACTCTTGTGGTGTGGTGTGTGGTGGCTGCTGTGCAGCTGAAGCCTGGAACCAGGGACTGTTTCATATAGTGTCTGAAGAGAAATCGGTTATTTAAGGGGTAACTGCAAATTTCAATCTCTTTGATATGGAACTGTTTTCAAACACTATTTTGTAATACAGTCTGATCCGATGTAAAGCGTTATTTCCGATTTGGGAATATAGTGCAATCTATGAGAGATCATGTGGAAAATAAGTTTATTTGAAAAGAGGAACTAGTATTTCTCACTACTTATCCCATTGAAAGAGGAACTTCATTGTGGGTTCCTGCTTTGAGTTTGGGCCTATGATTACTACCCATTGTTATGCATTGAATTGCAGACTGTCTTGCTCAACTCTGTTATGCTGCCTTTTGCTAAGCATAAATTGGTTCAGTGCAGATCTGTTTGAAGTTTGAATACCTTCAAGTAGTTTGTTTGACTGGTGAAAATACAATAATGGTGAGCTCCTTTGGTCATTACTTGCAGGGTTGATTATAACATTCATTGTTATCTTATGGTGTGAAAATAGTAGTCAACAGTGCATGATTTAAAAAATACACAGTGCTGTAGTAACTCAGCAGGTCAGGCAGCAAACCTGAACTAAGATAGGTGATATTTCTGTGTTTAAGAAGGAACTGCAGATGCTGGAAAATCGAAGGTACACAAAAATGCTGGAGAAACTCAGCGGATGCAGCAGCATCTATGGAGCGAAGGAAATAGGCAACGTTTCGACCCGAAACGTTGCCTATTTCCTTCGCTCCATAGATGCTGCTGCACCCGCTGAGTTTCTCTAGCATTTTTGTGTACCAGGTGATATTTCTGGTTGGGACCCATCTAACCAACCCATGTTCTCCAGGGAAGTTGTCAAGTCAAGTTTATTTGTCACATACACATACGAGATGTGCAGTGAAATGAAAGTGGCAATGCTCGCGAACTTTTGTGCAAAAAGACAAACAACCAAACAACCAAACAAACTATAAACACAATCATAACACACATATTCTTTTACATAATAAATAATGGAAGGAAAAACGTTCAGTAGAGTTAGACCCTCCAGAGTTCAGTAGAGTAGACCCTCCAGAGTTACTCCAGCACTTTCTTTTTTTTGTAAACCAGCATCTGCAGTTTTATTGTTTCTACAAGTATGCATTAATACTGCACCAAATACCCAATTATTCAAAGATGATGTAAAGCTAATTCCATCACCTCTCATTTACACCACTGTTGTTTTTTTGTATATGCAAGAATGTATTTTGGGCTTTCTTTTCCTGAAGTAACTTTGTGAGAGATTAGGCACAGGATGATTGTTTTTAGCTTTTTTCCTTAAATTTCTATCTGGGAGTTCATATCCCAGTATCAAAATCGTTAGGTTTTCCCTTGCACCACTGGGTCTATTTTGATCATGATCTAAATGTACAAAAAATAATCGCACCGTACCCAGGTTTATTGGCCTATCAATGAGCTGCCGATTCACAAAATCAATCTTTACTATTCGCCAGTACAGATAGTTATATTATAACTTAACTTAACCTGTAGAGAGATCTCCATTAAAGTAAAAAGACTTTTGTTTATTAAAGTTGTGGTATGTGTTTTGGATCAGGTGGCAGCTCAAATGCTCAAACAAATATACAAGCACTCAGCCAGTCAAGCAGCATCAGTGGAAAACGAAACCAGTTGACATTTCAGGTCAAAGACCCTTCATCGGAACTGAGCAAGTTGGTCTAGGAAGCAGAGAAGATGGGGGAGGGCAAGAGGAAGGAACACAGGGAATGTCTGTAATGGAGAATTAATAGAGAGTAAAGCCCCTGTCCCACGATGCGAGTTTACCCAAGAGCTTTCCCGAGTTTAAAATAAATCAAACTCGTGGTACTTCATCACGAGTATTTTTTTTTTACTCTTGGAAATTTTTCACGCTATTGAAAAAAACGTCACGAGTTTCCGCGTTTCCCGAGTGCCTGCTGTTAACATTACAAGCCGCTACGAGACATCCACGAGCTCCGACGTACCCGCTACGTACATTCTACGTACTTACCACAATTTTTTTTAAACTCGGGAGAGCTCTTGGGTAAACTCGCATCGTGGGAAAGGGCCTTTAAGCTCTATCTCTGCATCATCTGTATCTCTCGTTTCCCTTTTCCCAAACTAGTCTGAAGAAGGGTCCCAACCCAAAATGTCACCCATCCCTTCTCTCCAGAGATGTTATTCCATCTTTTTGTGTCTATCTTCAGTTTAAACCCGCACCTGTAGTTCCATCCTCACTATAAGAGCTCAGCAGGCCAGCTCAGTGGAGGGAAATGGATAGATGATGTTTTGGGTCGAGACTTTTCTTCAGGCTGTATGGTAACTCAAATCTCACTGCACCAATTGGTGCATGTGACAATAAATGTAACCGGAACTTGAGTAGAGGGGTGAAGCAAAAATTGTCAAGTGACCGGTGGGATACAGGTGAGGAGAGATGATTGGCTGACGGGTGGAGATTGTAACAAAGGCTAGAGATGAAATTGAGTCAAAGGGGTGCCAGATAAGGAAGGAAGAGGGGGGGGGGGGGGGGAAGTGAAGCCTTTGGGATCATTGTTGAAGCGGGGGAAGGTAGAGTTGAGCTTTATCTGTGTATCATGTTACTAACGTCGTCGTACAGTCTGTGATGTTATATAGCCTGCCTGCAATCCCTGGTCCAAACAAAGGAGTCCTGCAGGTTGCAGTGTGTGCCCAGATGGAAAAGTGTGCCTTGAGCTGATGATGCGTTTTGTAACAGTACAGGAAGCCACGGAGAGGTCAGTGAGAGTGGAACGGTGAATTAAAATGGCAGGCAAACTGAAGCTCGGGGTGCACCCCACATTGCAAAGCGATGGCCCAGTGTGTGGTTGGTTTCTCCACTCTCGAGGAGGCTATATTATGAAAACTAAACATGGTGCAGTGGATTGGCAGAAGTGTAAGTGATTCACTCCTTCACTGGCGAGGAATGATTTTGTTTTATCTGATGGCATTGAGAACCGTATTGAAAATATACTTGTGAAAACTGGTATCTTGCCTAATTAGACAGAAACTCCAATCTATTACACAGTCCTTGAACTTAGATACTAATGTTTCAATTTGTAAAATGAAGAGGATTGAATGTTACTTGCAAACAGAATGGCATGTACCAACGGCCTTCCCACTGAATTAACTGCTACATGGATCTGCACAAATATCCTGTTGTGTCTTCTTACAACTGCAAGTTCTTCCTGCTTGTATTGCTTTGAATCGAAAGTCGCAGCATGAAACAGTTAAAAGCTCCTTAAATCCGTTGAGTTAAGCACACATTAAATCGTTTGAATTTAATTTGCATTCGAGTTTCAATGTTTTCATTCTCCCCACTGCAGATCTTGATACAATATGGTGAGAAATACAAAGCTACTGAAGAACTCCTACCTTTACTGGAAGTCTATCGGATTTCCATCCAGAGCTACACAAGTGCAAGGCCTTGCCTAACGACGGAGTGCGCTCACATTAATTTTGTACTCGGTCAGTTAGTCGTGTAAGTGTCTCTTCAGATGCCAGCTTTTTCAAGGACATTAGAGCTGTAAGAATCCTGTGTAAAACAGCAATTTAAAAAAAAAAAAAAAAAATATCTGCCATATTCTATGTTGTTGACTATATTTCTATGGACTATAATGAGATGTGACATGAAATGGTCGTTGTTGATGAATTTGCTCAGTACAGCTTGTGTCTTTAGTTACAATCAAATGCACATCAGGTAATCTTTAAATCTGAATCTAACCACATTAAGGAACTTCATTATTTATGTGTAATATATAAAATACAAATTGCATTTCGTAAAACCATTCAGAGATGTTTTGTCAGCAAAATAGCTTTAAGTTCAGATGTTCTGCAGCTAGCTTGTACAATTTTCAAAAGCTGTTTTTGACTACCTTATAACTATGTAATTGGAACCCGATTACAAAAAAAGCTTGATTTTTACTTTGGGTGCAAGTGTAATAAATTTAATAAAACGGTTCTGAATCTTTAATAATCCAGATTACTCATGTATTTTTTAAAACCACTTTAGGAGCTGTTTTGAAATATTACTTTCACTTCCTGACAAAGATGTTCCACAAGACTTGTGGCAGCAGCTGCAGCAGACATTGCAGGTGAGGGAATTGGTTCTGAAACTTGCTTAAATGTCTGATATTTCAAACATAAAATTGCCATTTGGGTTCAGCATTAACTTCATAACATGCAAGTCTAATTTATCAGTGTTCTAAAACAGCGTTATCTGTATTTGGAGTTGAAATGAACCACTTAATTCTTAGAAAAAGCATTCTATTTCAAAGTCCTTGTTTTGTCTATTTTTTGATTTAGCTTTGAGTCAGTTGAAAGTCTAGCCTGTATAGAAAGAAAAAAACTTGCATTTATATTGCTTGTGTATCACACCTTTCAGATATTCAGTGTCGAAATTTTGCATTGACCTGAGGGGAAATGTAGCGATGTTTATTTCTATTGCTGTGTATTTTAGCTATACATCTTTACTATGCAACTGCTTGCATGGAATTGTCATTTTGATCTAAAATCGAGACGTTTCGAAGCTCATTTGCTATCTCTTAGATTGTAGCCAAATCATACAAACTCGCTGCTTGAGATCTATGAAAAATAAATATGCCATAGCAGAAAATGGTGCCCGTACAAAATGTTGTGTCTTAATCTTTGTTTAATACTGCAGTTGGGCTTAATTCAGTGAATAATTCTGAAGAGTCTGTACTCTTAAATTATCGTTGTTTTATTTTGATAGGATTCTCACGATGCTTTACTGGAATTTGGAAATAATGAATTGCAGGCACTACTTGCAATTTCTAGAGAAGGGGGAGCTTGGAAAAATCCAGTTCTACAGTGTATTCTTTCCAAGCAGACAGCATCTATCGACGAGGGTAAGCATAGTGTATCCTGTGTGATTTGATTTTTAATTTGGCAAATTTATCTTTTCCCTGTCTCTTTTTCCCCAAGCAATTTAGCCGATATACACTTAAGATAGAGATTAAAAAGCTGGAGTAACTAAGTGGGTCATGCAGCATCTCTGGAGAAAAGGAATAGGTGAAGTTTCGGGTCAGGAGTGTCAGGAGAAAAGGAAATGAGAGATACACATGGTGATGTAAAGAGATATGGAACAAATGAATGAAATGTATGCAAAATAGTAACTGTTCATTGAAAGGTAGAGCCCACATTGTTGGCTCTTGTCTAGGTGATAATGAGTTATACAGACAATGAAACTCAACAGGATGGCGGTGAGACTAGTCCGATGACTAGAGTGGGGGTGGGACGGAGAGAGGGGGGAGATACAAGGATTACTTGCATGCTGCTGGATTGCAATCTGGCCAGGCGAAATATGACATGATGTTCCTCCAATTTGCATTCGGCCTCACTCCGACAATGGACAGAATGATCTGAATGGGAAGGGGAGATAGTGTTTGGCAACTAGGAGATCCCATATGCCACGACAGACTGAGTGAAGGTGATCAGAGAAAGGATCTCCCAGACTACGCTTGTCTCTGCTTGCTGCACTTATCTGCTTTGAGGCACAGAGCAATGTACAGAATGGGATATTGTGGGGGGGAAAAGGATAAACACAGGGATAAATAGACAATAGGTGCAGGAGTAGGCCATTCGGCCCTTCGAGCCAGCACCGCCATTCAATGTAATCATGGCTGATCATCCAGAATCAGTACCCCGTTCCTGCCTTCTCCCCATATCCCCTGACTCCACTATCTTTAAGAGCCCTATGTAGCTCTCTCTTGATAAACAATCAGCTCACTGAAAGTTAGCATGCAGGTTAGCAAGGTAAATGTTTGCTTTGACTAGGAGTATCCAAGGACAATAATAAATGTCTTGCAATTATACAGAGCCATGGCTACAGCATGCCTGGAGTATTTATGTGCAGTGGATTGACAGAAGTGTAATGCCCTACGGTGCTATCAATGGTTTCACGTGAAGGGTTGCTCGGAAACGTAACAGGGAAGCTTTCATGAAGATACAAAATGGACAGGCCGTTTAGGGTGTTAGGAGAGGTCAGGAATTGCCCACGGTAAAGTTAACAAATGGGAATAGAGGTTAACATAACACTATGTACAACATTTAATTTCTAGCATTATTCAATTTTCTACATTGCAATTAGTCAGTACCACTTGCATTGGCAAGGAAGAGAGGGAAAAGATGACCTTCCACTTAATTATAAACTTACTGCCAAAGCTGCTTTAAATCAGTCCACATTTCTTTTGCCTCCAAAGACAGACATTTTGCATATATTATAGAAAACATAGCAAATAGATGCAGGAGGAGGCCATTCGGCCCTTTGAGCCAGCACGGCCATAATCTATGTAGTTTTGAAATTACTGATGCACATTATCTTTCCAGGATGTTATGATGGTGTTTCTGAATTACTATTACACAAATTAGTTTAGTTTTATAATTGTCACGTGTACCGAGGTACAGTGAAAGGCTTTTGTGTGCAGAAAAGACTATACATGAAATCAAATCAAGCCATCCCCAGTGCACTGATAAAGGGTACAATACTGTTGCAGGCAGACAAAAGTGCTGGACAAACTCAGCGGGTGCAGCAGCATCTATGGAGCAAAGGAAATAGGCAACGTTTCCGGCCGAAACCCTTCAGGGTTTCGGCCCGAAACGTTGCCTATTTCCTTCCTGAAGGGTTTCGGCCCGAAACGTTGCCTATTTCCTTCGCTCCATAGATGCTGCTGCACCAGCTGAGTTTCTCCAGCACTTTTGTCTGCCTTTGATTTTCCAGCATCTGCAGTTCCTTCTTAAACATACTGTTGCAGGCACAGTGAAGTGCATTTCAAGCTAAACTAATTCTACTTTTCTTAATCTGACTAAAGTTTTCCTGGGAACAAAGCTTAATTTAATTCAAAATATTTTGGTTATATTTGGTGGTGACATACCATCAGGAGTTTGAAGCTTACAGAATATAAATGACCTATTGGGTGTACTTGAATCTCTGGCAAAAAGTTAAACTTGTGTAAATTAATTGTGGAATATATTTTTTAGTGCAGGCTAATGCCGATACGCTACAAGGTTGGATTCTGCAACCTGCACCTATATTTGTGGAATGTAATTAATTAACAACCCTTTTTGTTCATACAGTGAATGATTATTTGATCCAGGAAGGACCAGCATTTCTTGAGATTCGCATTAAACATCTGATGAAAACTGATCGCAAGTTTGATGCAGTACTGCTTGCAAAGTGTTGTACAGAAAATGCAGAAATTAACAGCAAAGGTGCTTTTCGACAAATCTACCTCACTTGTCTCTGCACTATGGGATCCAATGAGGAGGCAGCAAAAGAGGTTAATGACTTTATATAATTACGTTTACCAGCAAAGTAGCTCCATAGAATGATTAGCTCTCCAGCTAAAAATGATTTGAAGTTGCCACTGTCCTGTCCATAATTCAGTTCTACACTAGCAAAAGCATATTCCTCCATAATTGGTGTCACTGAATGTTGACAAAGAAAGAAGATCCTTCACAGCACCAGGGGCCCGGGTTCGATCCTGACCTTGGGTGCTGTCTGGGTGGAGATAACTAGAACGGACTGTGGAATTTGAATGATAAGCCATGATGATGTTCAGTGGCTGCGCTCAGATGCTCCATTTTTCTGTGTGAATCTTGAGTGGAATAGAATTCAATATGAATTTGGAGAGTTGGCTGTTGGCAACATTGGGAAGAGCTGTCCATTTTGTTGGGAATGTATACTGACATTTTGAGAATCAGCATGTGTATACTGGTCTCACCAAGATCATCCATTCTAAAACTTGCAGCATTCCTTTTGTAGATCGCACGTGTTGACTGCAAGGAAGTGCTGGATATTATTTGTAACCTGGAGTCTGATGGTCAGGACAATGCTGCCTTTATCCTGTGTACAACATTCCTAACCCATCAACTGCAGCAGGAGAGTGTCTATTGTTCTTGGTAAGTTAGTGCGTGGTTGTTTAAGATGGCCAAGCAGCAGCTTTATGCTTCATGTATTGTTCATGCTTGTTACTGGTGTATCTGGCATGTTAACTACTTGTTTCCATTTAAAATCATCCATTTTGCTTTGCAGTCAATTGAGGTTTGGGAATGGTTGGGAGAGAAAGATTGCAAACGTATCTGAATTTATTGTACATCATGTTTTGTCATTAACTTTAAGGCAGGAACTGCACATGATGGTCTCCAAACTTCACTTACTCCTCTGAAGAAGTAATTTAATTTTGTGCTTTGTGTCAGTCCTTTTTAGATCTTTGCTTGGGTATTATCATTAGTTTTCATTGTATGCACCTTTTGTGAGGTTGGTTTTGTGCCTTTAGTAAGACCAGCATTATTATCCCATCTGAAATGCCCTTGAGGATGGTGAGCTGCCTTTCAAAATAGCTGCAGACCTTTAAGTGGAAATACTCTCATAATGCTTTAGCAGAGGGAGTTTCAGGATTTCGTCAGAGAGTGGCAATGAGAAAATATTGACATGTTTCCAAATTGTTGTGGTGCATAACTTGGAGAGGGCATGCCGCATCGTGGTGGTGTTCCCATGAGAGGCAATCTTGGCACAGGCACAGCATTAATCATGCTTGAAAGCCGAGCCAAATGTTGAGACTGTCCTCATCTGAAGTCTCTTTGGATAACTAACAGCAGTGGCAAGTCTTGTTGACTCTCTCTAATCAATTGAATCTAAATTCTAATGACTTCCTAGCACCATGGCTTAGAATAGATAGTTCAGGACAGAGCAGAAATAATTCTTGATGCTTATCACTGGCTTGTTTTGGGAAACCATGGCAAAGCATTTTTGTTATGTATTAGTTTCTGTTCAAAATCCTCTTCAAAATGTAGTTTCTTCCAGATCAAAAGCAAGTTCACGTGGCAGTCGATATTCTCAGGGTGCAAGTGGTAGTCGAGAGTGTTTGTCATGTGTCCCAAATAGGATAAAGGAATTCTTACTTCCAGCAGCATAACAGAATTTGTAAACAATATAATAAATGGAGGGGGGGGAATATTTCTGTGTGTGTGTGTCTGTGTATGCACATATGCGTGCACACACACATAAAAACAAGCAATAATAGTGCTGCTTCTTCTTGCGTATGGCGTGCACAGCCTAAAGTTGTCTGAAAACTTGTTCTATTTGATCTCACTTGATTGTGCACGCCGGGTTGATTGCATTTGTCGAAACAGGGCGGACCATGTGAAGGTTGCAATCTTCTACCCCCAGTAATAGTGCAAAAAGACAAATTCAATGCCTCCCAAGTCTATGTAGTTCAGAGCTTAGCTAGAGGTAGCTGCACCTCAATAGCATCTACCCCCTATAGCCACTTATGATTTTGTTTTTGTTCAATGTATATGTTAGAAACCTACACTCTACGGCTACACTCGGTCAAGGTTGGAGAATTGAATCAGTGCACTACCACGTTATAAACTCAGGTGGCGTAAAAATCTGTAAAGATATAATTGAACATAAGATTCTTTTTTTTTTTCCCCCCACAGGGAGCTCACTCTGTTTTGGAGCAAGTTGCAACGGAGACTGGATCCATCTCTGGGTTCCTTCCTGGATCGTTGTCGGCAGCTTGGTATTATTGCTAGGACTGTGTATCACATATTCTTCCTTATAAAAGTTATCCAATCTGAAGTAAGTAGCCTGATGATTTCTTGTAGTTGAGAACTACTGAATATGTATCTATGTACAACGTTTTCCTTAAGTAGATTTTTAACTATAATCTTGAAATTTAATACTTGCAATTTGTTATTCGTAACTAAAATTTCCTTATTGTCATCATATACATTTTTTTCAATTCGGTGCTGCTCTTTAATTATTTTAGTTATTAATTTGATTTTCCCTAAAAAGCCCTTAAACCCTTGGTTTGAATATAATAAACAACCATAATAATTGTCATAAAATTGAAAAAGCCCGTAATGATATCATGCCACTTGCAGTTAAGTCAGCTTGCAATCGCTAAATCAATTTTGATGGAACTCTGAGTTGGAAAGGAGTAATTACTCTTTCCAGCGGATGGATATTTATCACACGCCAGAGAACACCGGCGTGTTCTGTTTAAAACAAACGATCAAATTTATTTTCTGTAGGGGAGATGCTTTGAACCTTTTTCTCATGTTGTAAATTCTACCCCTTTTTTTCATGCTGCATGCATCAGTAGTTGTTTGCGTGAGGTTGTAAGTGTCTGAGATGGAGGGGTGCAGCAATTGACCTGCTTATTAATGTTCTTCCCCCATCTCCATATGATGCACTCGTTTGTACCTCCTTGCGCAATAATGTCACAACTTTCTTTTATTGAAGTAACGTGAGGAGATCCTAACGTGGTATACATTTATTCAGCAAGGGTAAATCAAACTTAACCCTTTCTCCCCTGTTTGCTTCACAGGCAGAAGGAGCTGGTCTCCCAATCTCAATTGAACTTTGTGTTGGAGCTCTTCGTATTCCGTCTAATGAAAACGCAGAGATGAAGATTTCCATTTGTAAAACCATCGCCTGCTTGATGCCGGATGATCTTGAAGTGAGACGTGCTTGTCAACTCACTCAGTTCCTTCTGGAACCCACAGTGGATGCGTACCACGAGGTGGAACGGCTGTACAAGCAACCTGACCAAAAATACGATGAGGAGAACGGCCCTATTCCCAACTCGTTACACTGTGAGCTGTTGTTGGCTTTGAAAGCCCACTGGCCTTTTGATCCAGAGTTTTGGGATTGGAAAACTCTAAAGCGTCATTGCCGTGGGCATTTGGGTGACAAGGCTGATGCCATTTCAGAAGATGAACTCAGCGAAAACGAGCTGGATGGTAATGAGCTCTTTGATCAAATGAGTAGAATACCAGAGACAATAAACGATGGAAGGGATAAGGATGGAGATGCGGGCAAAAAGAAAGAGAAGGTGATGTCAGACCGATATTACAGGTGGCTTCAAAATATGTTCTTCTGCGTGTTGTGCAAGAAAGATTATGTTGTGGCTAGAATGGTACATCATGCTAAGACGCATGTCAGAGATGGGATATTTTCCTGCCCTGTTTGTGCAAAAAAGTTTAAGAGAAAGGAACAGTTTACGCCACATGTAAAGGAACACATTAAAAAGCCCAAGAGAGAGAAAAAACAGAAGAAGAAATTAGTAAAATCTTTGCTTCCTGGAATGAACGTGAATGCTAAGCACTTCGATGATGTGAAAGTTTCGGTTAAAAAAGAGATTGAGGAAAATGACTACATAATCTTCAGCGGAGCGGACTCTGTGGACGAAGATCAAGGTGATGTGTCCAAGCCTGAAGTAGATGACGCTGTAGTGACACAGTGGACAGAAAGCTATCCGTGTCCGGGTACGGCATGCTCGAGATCTTTCAAATACTACAAGAACCTCACTGCCCATTTGAAGAATGATCACTTGGACAATGATGAGAATGTAAAGCACTTCCTTGAAATGAACAACAGGAAGGCACTATGTAAATACTGCCGGCGCCATTTTGTCAGTGATTACCATCTGAAAGCCCATTTAAAGGTCCACTCTGGCTTGGAACCGTATATTTGCATTCAAATGGACTGCAACGCCAGCTTCCAGGCGTTTGCGGATCTGGTGAAGCACAGAAAGCAACACAAGGAATTCCTATCCAAGTGCACGTTCAAAGGCTGCAACAAGGTTTTCAGCGGATCGTGCTTACTGTACCACCACGAAGCCCAGCATTACAGGGAAGCGGCCTACTCGTGCAATTTGTCGGGCTGCAAGAAATTCTATTTTTCCAGAAGGGAATTCCAAACTCATCTGCAAACGCATGGCTTGACGAGTCTGGAAGAATTTGAGGCCAGACTTCTGAAAAAAGAAAAAGGAAGCGGCGACTCCTCGGAGGATGTGACGGAAGACGACTCTCAGCTCGTGACCGGAGAGGAGAAGCCTTGTCCTGTGGTTAGCAACGTTGCAGAAAATGCAACTGAGAACCCATTACAGAGTTGCAGCTATTCTCTGCCGCAAGGAACGATAAAAAAGGAAAAGGAGTATAATCCAGATGATTCTTATTGCCCCGCAAGGCTGGATACGGACAGGGCTGATTCAGCAGGCAAGGGTAAATCTGCATATCCTAACCTCCGGGGTGTTTATTCAGAAAACTTGCTTGTGCCATTAGAAAAGCTTGCATCCTTTAAAGAGTTAAGTGACATTGAGGACATGATGAAGGCTGCCACACTTCACCCTGAAATCAACAGGAGCTTAGCCAAGCACAAAATCACCACTAATGTTGCAGATAGCTTGCCAGCTTTCAATAGGTTTGCTTGTGGTATCGTTGGCTGCAGCATGGAGTATGCCTTGGCAAAGGACCTGAAGAAACACATTAGGGCAGCACATTCAAATTATTATAAAGGAAAGAAGATTGATAAACACAGCAGAAGTGTTCTGAAAGGTACTGCTACAAGTCAAGACAGGGTTAAAGCTGAGATGGGAGAGCAAGCCTTATCAACGCAGCTGTTGTCATTGCAGGGGCAAGAAGGACAGTTAGGTGCACCCATTGATGCACTTCGCAAAAACAAAAGTGTGTTACACAAAGCGCAAAGAATTAAGAGGCCCAAGAATAACAGGAATGCCAAATGGCCCGCTATCTTTAAGGGCGATAAGTTTGTATGCTCTCGATGCTTCAAGGAGTTTACGAACCCCAAGTCACTCGGTGGCCACCTTGCTCGCAAAATAAAATGCCCTTTACTGGCCGAGAATAGCACAGAGGCTAATGCAGTTGTGCAGGCTAATGCAGTTGTGCAGGCTAATGTAGTTGAGCAGGCTAATGCAGTTGAGCAGGCTAATGCAGTTGAGCAGGCTAATGCAGTTTTGCAGGCTAATGCAGTTGAGCAGGCTAATGCAGTTGTGCAGGCTAATGCAGTTGTGCAGGCTAATGCAGTTGTGCAGCCTAATGCAGTTGAGCAGCCTAATGCAGTTGAGCAGCCTAATGCAGTTGAGCAGCCTAATGCAGTTGAGCAGCCTAACGAAGGCGAGCCACCAAGCCAGCCCGCTAACATTCCTGAGGTTCCAACTCTCGAGGAACTCGTAAGGGCTCTGCAGAAGCTGCAGCTGAATAAATCTGAAGCCGTTGTGGGCAAAATGACGGTGTGTGCCTCTGCTTTAACTTCATCCCTGATAGAGCCTGTGCCGACCTCCACCAGTGCCGCTTCCATGTCCACACCTTTAGATAATGTTTCCCAACCACAGCCACACTCTCGTGAGCTCCTCCAACTCGATTCATCGAAAGAGGACTCGGGGGTCATTAAGCCATTTGTTTGCGACAATGACGGATGTGCCTTTAAGGCGATGACCAAAGATGGCCTCATTAACCATTACGTTAAAACTCACAAGTACCCCAAGGACAAGGTCCTCAAGTTAAGCCGCTTTCAACTCAGGTTTGCCCCATTCAAATGCCACATCTGCCTAAGAACATTTACGAGAAAAACAAACCTCAGAACTCATTACAAACAAATGCATAGGTTCAGTAAAGAGGACATGCAGAAAGGAAAGTTCTCGTATATAAACTGTGTTTCTGTTCCTGGCAATAGAAACCCTCAGCTGATTGTGCCAAATATATTAATTAAAACTGAGAATGGGAGTCCACTCCGCACTGAAGAGATATTGTGCGGCGCTCCCAATGTCACTGAAAGGTTGGGTTTGTCTGAAGACGCTGAGCCAATTAAAACAGAAAAGGATTCCCTTTATCCAATGACCGTTCCTTACCAGACTGAAGACTGTAATTTATTTGGAGATGATGAGCATGTACAACTTGGCACAGTGGGTGGTAGCTGGCGGCAGCCTGGCAGTGATTCGGAGAACACGATGAATGAGTCTTTCACGACTGAGATTGAATGTTCTGAATCCGCAGAATCGTTAAAATCCGAGGAGCTGCATCTGAACGGCAGCGTGGAGTCTGGCGGCTTGATGCCGGACAGCGCGGACGAATCCGAATCCAAGGAAGAGGGTCGGGGGAGCCGAAGAGTTGGTGCTAAAAGCAACCTGTGCTACATGTTGAACAAGTATCACAAACCTTATCACTGCATTCACAAGGGCTGCACTGCGGCTTTCACCGGCCAGCCTAACCTGATCCGACACTACCAGACGGTTCACCAGTACAACCGGGAGCAAATGAGTCTGGAGGAAGATCAAGGAAATGCCAAGAAAGACAATACCAAAGTCAAGAAAATCTTCAAGTGCAAGTTTGAGGGTTGCACCAAGCGTTTCCAGTATCCTCGCGTGCTTTTGAGGCACTACAGTGAAATCCACAAGCTCGCCGGGGGCGAGTCGGGGAAGTTTGCTTGCAATCAGACGGATTGTCTCTCCCCTTTTAACATGTACGGCAACCTCAGACGGCAGGCTGCCGAGTTACAGTTCAAGTGCAGCATAGACGGCTGCAGCCGTAACTACACGATCCGCTCCAGCTACCTGCGTCATGTCCAAAGACAGCACAAAGCCCATTACAAGTCAATACTACTGAGGCCGCGGAAAAACTCAAAATATGACCGCAAGTCTAATTTGGAAAGATGCAACTTGGACTGCCTGGCTGGAGGTGCCAATGGATCCAGTTCGTCTGTTAAGCCTGAGATGAAGCTGTTTAAGCAGGAGCAACTCACTGATGAAGACAGTTCCAGCTCCGTGCCACTGCGTCCACCTAATTTGGGTCGAATCAGCGGAGAGAATCTCTCGGACGAGGAAAGCTGCGATTCCGAGTCTGATGTCGACTCTAATTTTGAAATTTACAAGGCGAACCTCGACTCGTTGGGTTCAGCCCTGAAGCAGGAGTCTGACTTTGAAAGCCGTCAGCACGGCGGGCATCTCACAGGCAAGGCTTGCAACAGGAAAAGAAAATTGGCAGCGGGTTTCAAAAGGAGTCTCGCGGACGATCATTCGGACAACTCGAATGACTCGTCGGCGGTGCAGGACGAGGACTGTGGGAGGAGTGGATCCTCCCTGGTTTACTGCGGTTCCTCAGTGGACGAGTACGATAAGGAATTGAGGAAATTGGGCAAGTGTCGTGATTTTTTGTTGAAGAGCGCCGACTGCGGGCTTGCGATGTGCAAGATTGAGATTTTGAGGGATCAGTTTCCGTGCATGGTAGACAACTGCCAAACCGTGGTCCTGAGCCGGCGCAGCGTGATGAGACACTACAAGATACTCCACAAAATGAGTGCCAAGTACATTGAGCAGAATTTTAATACTCTCCTAATGTGCAAGAAATATTCCGATCCATCCCGCGAGAAAAAGGAACCCGATTCTCCGTTTCCCAAAAAAGCCCACTCTGAGCAAGTGGACGATGGTCCAGGCTGCAGTGTTCTGCGGCAACAAAACGGGGAAACACCGCTGAAAACCGAGTTCAAAATTGAGCCCGAGCAGATTGGGCCAGGGCAGCAGTTGCAGAACTGCAGCGTGGCGCACGGGAACGGCGCCTTTCCCGGTGGTGGGAACGCCCTGTTTCCTGGGAAGTCCGTGAGCAGCAGCCTGGCTATGGGGATGGCAGGCAGGGGTCCGGGCTTCAAGGAAAACGATGCCAATCGGGCCTTCCTCCCGAAGAACGGAGGAGTCATTGCAAATATGGTGAAGAAAAGTGGCACCCAAAATGGCTCCGTCTTCACCAAGTTGAAGCAGCCTCTGAAAAGGAAATCTGAAATGGAAATCCAGTCGCAGAGAACGGACTCCGCGTATTTGTCGCAAGGCTCCTTCTTTGGTAGCAAGGAGAACCAACAGAACCAGAGTCCTCCACAGAAACCATTTGACCTGACCACCTATAAACCTCTTGGCTTCGAGGCCTCCTTTCTGAAGTTCATTCAAGAAAGTGAAGACACTGAGAACGACGTGGATGAGTCGTGGCATTGGGAACCACCTAAACGATGCAAACAATTTAATTCACCCCAGAGGGAGTCAGCAGTGGACACTGGCCCGACAGATTCGACAGTGGAAAACTGTAAAGGGTGCAGTACAGACTGTGACAAAAACAACACTGCTGTGCATGACAGTTTTGCAGCAATCCAGCCTCTAATTTCACAAGGGTCAATTCCTTCTTTGGAGAACTTACGAACGATATTGGATAAGGCGTTGACAGACTGTGGAGATCTTGCCTTAAAGCAGCTTCATTTTCTTCGGCCTGTTGTGGTCCTGGAAAGGTCGGAGTTTTCCACTCCCCTCCTAGAACTGTTTCCAACAAAAAAGAGTGATGAACTGTGTGTGGGAAGTTCATAGGACTATTTGTATCAATTTTGCAAACTTAAAATCACCATACTGTAAAACTATGTAGAGAGATAAAAGCAGTGCTGCAGAGAATAAAAAGTGAATACGCCTGGGGCTTCCATTTGGGAAACGAAACCTTGGTTTGTTCTGGTTTTGTGCATGATTGTGTGTGTGTATACGAACGAGTATTAGGGTACTTATCGGGGGTTAGTAGTTCGCACTAAGAACTTGAATGTGCACATACATACTGGTGCTTTTCTGTAATATATTGTACACTACATCTCCTTTATGTATGGGTTTTGAGATAGTACACTGTCAATTAAATGGCAATTTTTCACAAAAAAACATTGTACTGATGGGTTTTTACTATGTCACATTGTATTGATGCTTTTGGAAAAACAGATTGGTCACCTTATTAATTTTTGGGATCAAAGAAATCTTGACAGTTATCAATTTTAATTTTTTTTAAAGCTACTTTTACTGTAGTGGGACTTTGGCGAACCCAGACGTTTTTTCCTGAAATATTCTTGTAATCGTATAAGAAATCTTCAAACTGGAACGTAATTTTTGATGAACTTCACTTTTACCGTGACCATCCACACAAGTTGACTGAAATGTTATTTAAAATGGGCTCAAGTTTTTTTTTTTTTTCTCTGCTTTAAATGGAATTCTCCCTTTTTTTTATAACTTACTACTGTGTAGCAATTTTGTTCTGAATTCAGCTTTTGTTTTAAAAAAGGACCAAATTGATCACTGCAGTATTTTCCTCTGTACATTTTACATATTCTGCCCTCGTAATATAGATTTTAACATGAAAGGTAGTGATCTCATAAAGAAAATTAATTTGGTGTGTATGTATTTGGAGGTGGTGAAATAGCAAGAGATGACCTTCTGTTTAAGATATTTTGAAGTAATGTGTTACTTATTTAACATGCAGTTTTTGCTAAGAAATTTCAAAATGTCTGAATAAACCTAGAACATTTTTGCCAGTAAACTATACTACCTTTCAAGTCAGGTTTATTAGTGACACTTGGTGACGAACACAGAATGAATGATCATAGCATAACAAACTTAAATGGTTCCTTGGAAGCACCGAAAAGGGTTTGGTAACATGAAATTTTTAAGATAGACACAAAAAGCTGGAGTAACTTAGCGGCTCAGGCAGCATCTCTGGAGAAAAGGAATACGTGATGTTGAGACCCTTCTTTGGGTCTCTCTTTGGTTTAAACCAGCATCTGCAGTTCCTTCCTACACATGAAATTACTAAGTATGTAATCAAGTTTGATATTTGATACATTACTTTAGAACAGTCCAAGACAATCCATAGATTTTTCAATGGAGCTGTTGAAATATTCCATGGTAGGTTAAACTTGTGAACCCTTGAATCAAATGCCATTAATTGGATTTAAATTAGTGGTATTTAGAATCACATTGAACTGTCTGTCTTGTGATTTTTAAGGATAATGAAATCTATTGTTGTATTCCCTGTGGGCAGAGGTATTCCCTCAGAGAATGCAAAAAGTGTTTACTAGTAACAGTGGGGATTTTAGAAGCTCTTGAGATACCCTCGTTTCTTTATAACCGCTTGATATATTCTGGGTTGTAGTGTTAGAAATATTAAGAGGCTCTTAGTCCAAGATTTATGGCCCATCATTAACTAAAATTACTGGCCCGTCTATGCATTGGCTTGGAATGGTAGGGACAATTATGATGAGCAGATTTTTTTTTTTTTTTTTAGTCTCAATGATTTTTAAATCATTTTAAAATGATTCAATAGTCAGCATAATAGGGATTTCAAGCTTGCTTCCAGCCTGGGCCTGTAGGAAATGTAATCTTAATTTATATAATTAAGATTAAAGCCTAATTCTGAAGAAGGGTCCTGGCCCAAAATGTCACCTATGCATATTCTCCTGGGATGCTGTCTGACCCGCTGATTCACTCGGGCACTTTGTGTCTATCTTCAGCCCATCTTGTACTGTTTTTTCCTCATTGAACCATTGTGACCTTGATGGTGAATTTACACTCTCCTGATGCATGGAACTGTAGGCAGTAATCCAGCATTTCTTGATCGGTTTTGAAAGCATACCCACTGGAACTACAGACTTTGATTTCAAGTAACCAAATAAACATGTGGCTGAAATTGGAACTGCAGCCTAGCAGAATTGAGTGCGTGCGGTGTGGCTGGTAACCAAAGATTCCTGAAAAACATCAGTAAGAAAGATTTTGTTTAAGAAAGAACTGCAGATGCTGGCACTGTTGAAGGTAGACAAAAAATGCTGGAGAAATTCAGCGGGTGAGGCAGCATCTATGGAGAGAAGGAATAGGTGATGTTCGGGGTCGAGACTCTTCTTCAAGCTGCCAATTCCTTGTGGCTGGGGTGATTGCATCATCTTGGAGATAAAAGGCACTCACATCCTCTCATTCTGGCTGTTATAATGTACTCGGGACTGTTCTGACATGTACTCGGGCAGCCCTGATGTTTATATATATTAGATTTCCACAGCCTGAGAAAGCAAATCTGGCACAGAAAAGAAACAGCTAAATTATTGATCCATGAACTGCAGATACTGGTTTACAGTAAGAAAAGACACCAAGTTCTGGATTAACAGAGGGTCAGGCAGCAACTCTGGAGAACATGGATGTTTTTAGTCAGTAGCCTTCTTCAGACCAAAATCCAATGAATTTTTGAGTTGCTACCAACCTGGATACTGAAGATCGACACACAGTGCTGGAGTAACTCAGTGGGTCAGGCAGCATCTCTGGAGTAAAAGGATGGATGACGTGTCAGGTCAAGACTCTTCAGACACATCTGAAGAAGGATCCCGACCCGAAACGTCGCCCATCCTTTTTCTCCAAGAGGCTGCCTGAACCACTGAGTTACTCCAGCACTTTGCATCTATCTTTGGTATAAACCAGCACCTGCAATTCTTTGTTTCAACAACCTGGATACCCAGGTCTATGCAGTAAATCTAATGGAAAATGGATTTGTAAGTGTCAAAAGCATAACCTGAGTGCTTGCTTTGTGGGTTGTAGGAAATCTGCATGTGTATTTCATCTCCATTGACCTACAATGTGTTAACATTGACTTCAGCTTGGCAGCAACCCCAATGTTCTTATTTCACTTCAACGTGCTCAGCCAAAGACAACTCTGGCAACACATTTCTGGCACAAATCTTCTGGCTAGATTTAGAATATAACTCTGGTGCAAAGAGTTGCAAAGAATCCTGTCCCTTGAAGAAGAACAACTCTGATATCATCTTAAAAGGCAGCTCACTAGTTTTAGGTACCGTATGCCAACTATGTCACAAACTATACTCATGATCACTGAATTACACTTAAACAATAATCTCTGACGTCCAGCCTATTCATTTCAATAGACAATAGGTGCAGGAGTAGGCCATTCGGCCCTTTGAGCCAGCACCGCCATTCAATGTGATCATGGCTAATCATCCCCAATCAGTACCCCGTTCCTGCCTTCTCCCCATATCCCCTGACTCCGCTATTTTTAAGAGCCCCATCTAGCTCTCTCTTGAAAGAATCCAGAGAACTGGCCTCCAATACCCTTGAGAATTACTACTTTCAGTACAATCATCTTACATTTGTCCAAATTCCAATGACTTTCAACCTTTTAATACATCGGAGTCTTTATTACATAGAGCTCTTTATCCCAGATATCAACCAAGTGGTCTTCTGCACTGTCTTCAATATGACTACATCCTTAAGTTTAGTTTGTGAAACAGCATGGAAGCGGCCCCTTGAATCACCGAGTCCACACTGACCAACGATCATCACCCCTACACAACTTCTATGTTGTCCCACTTTTGCATCCTACACACTGAGGGCAATTTACAGAAGCCAATTAACCTACAACCCTGCACTTTGGAATGTGGGAGGAAACCGGAGCACCTGGAGAAAACCCACGTGGTCACAGGGAGAATGTACAAAACTCTGCGCAGAGAGCTGTTGCGCCACTATGCCTCCCTTAAATATGGGGACCACAACTGTGTTCTTAATAGTACTCTATACAGTTGCATCAAATCTCTTTTCTACTCCATAACCTTTGTAATAAAATCCAGCATCCCAATGGCATTTTAATTTTGTGCTGCATGTCATAATCTTTTGTGTTTCAAAGCCAGCCCTTTGAACTTGTTGGACAAACCAAGCAGAATGCCTGTAGCGGCTGATATATGGATTGCACCTGTTGTTTTGTGCAGTATTAAGTTGCTGTTAAGATTTGGGAAGGTCTTTAGTGAAGGCCATCAGTTCAGTTTTGCTCCGTAGATGCTGCCTCTCCCGCTAAGTTTCTCCAGCATTTTTGTCTACCTTCGATGTTCCAGCATCTGCAGTTCCTTAGGCAGTTCAGTTTCAGTCCAGTTTAGTTTATTGTCACGTGTGCCGAGGTACAGTGAAATGTTTTTGTTGCGTGCTAACCAGCTAACGGAGCACCCACATGAAACCCACGCTGTCCCAGGGAGAACATGCAAACTCCGCTCAGACAGCATGTTGTCTACCAGCTGTGTCACCCTATAGTTAATAGATTTTATTTTGGTCGAAGACACACCAGGAGACAAGAACTGAGGAACTCCAGCCAGAATCTAAACTCTCATGAATATAAATTACAGTCTAATTTATATTGTTAATATTTCAGTGTGTATTTACACGGGGCACTTTGAACCACATGTTACATATTCATGAACCTCATGAGAAATTAGCAAGAGTAAAGGACCACATCGGATAAGTGAGAATGAGCCGCCTGGTCTCAGCTTTGAACCGGGTTCAATGTGTCAGTCACATGAGAATAGTTATCACTAGAACCTTGAAGGCCAGGAATGCTGATAAGGACGGGAACAAAAGCTGAATAGCTGGGATCGACGTGTGAATTGCTAACCAGCTACGTACTCTGCTACAGTCCCTGCATCAAACCTGCATACAAAGTGAAGATAAAAAACGCTGCAGTAACTCAGCGGGACAAGCAAAGCAAGGGGGGTCGGTAACCTGACAAATAGTCATGCACATATCTCAATGATTTGTATGTAAAATACCTTGTGGAGACAAGGAACTGCAGGCAGACAGACACAAAGAGCTGGAGTAACTCAGCAGGTCAGACAACATATCTGGATAAAAGGAAGAGGTGGCGTTTCGGGGCAAGACCCTTCAGACTTTAGATGCTGGTTTACCAAAAAAGACATAATGCTGGAGTAACTCAGCGGGTCAGGCGGCATCCCTGGGGGATAAGTGATGTTTGGGGTCAGCATTACAGTTATCTGCCTGGCTTGCTGAATTACTCCAGCACTTTGTGTCTTCTTTTGTAAACCAGCATCTGCAGTTCCTTATGTCTCAATGCTATTCTTCTGGCTGCCTGTTCCACATGACCTTTGATTTTTTTTTTTTTTAAGAGTATCAAAGGAAAATGATGTCAGGCTTGAAAATACCCAGTGCTTCCTGAGAGGGGAGTTTGTAACTCTTGCAGCTCTTGAGATAAGAAATTCCTCCTCCCCTCGGTTTTAAACGAGTGACCCTTTATTTTATCCTGACACCGCTCCCATCACCACTCACTCTCACCAGGAGCAACACCCTTGAACTTTCGAGCCGCTGAAGCCGCTCAGAATATTGTACACTTCCAAGAAATCCAAAGGGATATGTGTACTCTTCTTGCCCGACCGCCATACGTTGTGTGTTCTCTGCAAGGGCCACGGGTGAGATCTGTTGGCCAGACACGTGGTGACATTTGTGTGCTGCCTAGGTGAGGTCCGCTGTCTGATTCTGCTGGGTTGCATGCAAAACAAAGCGTGTCACTGCACATGGGGCACATGTGACAAAGTAGCATTTAATCAATAGATTAGATTCGATTTTATTGTCATTGCACTTTTCAGTGCAACGAAATGGTTTAGCCTGCAGTCATAACGTAGAATAAATAACAAAAACACACACAAAAAGGTCCCAACGTCCTTGCTTCTTTCCTCCTTGCTCTCCCTCTGCGCTGAGGCGATGATGTTGTGACCCCGCCGGGTGATGGTGAGTAAGTCAGTCCCGAGGCTGAATCCGAGCTCCGCGAACGGGCCGGTTCAAACTCCGCGGCCCGGGGCGGACGAAGCTGCCGCCCTCCAGTCCAGCGGACGAAGCTGTTGTTGCGGGAGCTCCGGGAAAAAAACAGGTCTCCAACCTGTGACCTGCGAGCTCCCGACGATGTCGTCCACTGAGCCCGCGGCGGAGGCTCCAAAGTCGGGTCGCCGGGGCTCCAAAGTCGAGATCTGTTTGTTTTTTTCCAGTGGAGGCTTCAGTGTGACGAGTGGGAAGAAACTGCAGACACTGGTTTACACCGAAGATAAATACAAGATGCTGGAGTGACTCAGTGGGACAGGCAGCATCCATGGAGAGAAGGAGAGAAGAAATAGATGATGTTTCGGGTCAAGACCCTTTTTTCAGACTAGTCTGAAGAAGGGTCTCGACCCGAAATGTCACCTATGCCTTCAATATGATGAGATTCCTCTGCGGCTGTGTACCTTACTGGATGTTGCCTTAATGGAGTATTTCTCCCACGCCTGAGTTGCAACTTATACCAGCCATGCTTTTTCACACAGAGAGTGGTGAATCTCTGGAATTCTCCCCCGCAGAAGGTAGTTGAGGCCAGTTCATTGGCTATATTTAAGAGGGAGTTAGATGTGGCCCTTGTGGCTAGAGGGATCAGGGGGTATGGAGAGAATGCAGGTACAGGATACTGAGTTGGATGATCAGCCATGATCATATTGAATGGCGGTGCAGGCTCGAAGGGCCGAATGGCCTACTCCTGCACCTATTTTCTATGTTTCTATCCAGCTCCTCCTCTCTTCTAGTATCTCCCAATCACCCAATTTAACAATCCCATACACAGGGATATCTCTCTACTTTTATTTGGTAGCAAGTTTAGTTTGGGTAATACAAATGAGTCGGAATAATGGTAAGATTAAGTTTCAATACATCAACCTTTACACAAAGTGAGCAATTGAATTGAACAATAGTTCCCCTAAGTACTTCCGTCTGAAGAAGGGTCTCGACCCGAACCATCACCAATTCCTTCGCTCCATAGATATTGCCTCATCCGCTGAGTTCCTCCAGCATTTTTATCTGCCTTAGTACTTCCCCGAACATTGTTTTAACAGATTAGTACCAATGGTATAACATTTGAATAATTGGATTGCAATGATTTTCAGTAGGCCATTCATGTTACATCCACTTTATACAGTTGCCAAGTTACAGTTATACAATACAGCGTTATTGATGGAGATCAGCACTTAATATTCAATTAATCCTGCTATGGGACGCTCAAAGAACAATTCTGAAAATGACTGAAGTAGTTCACACATAACATGTAGCAGTCGGTGAAGCCAGCCCTAGACACCAAGACCAAAGATGCTCACAATACAGTACATAGTCTTGTTCTCCCACCGCACTGTGCAACTTCCTGAAAGTGAAAAAAAGTCTTTTGACTTCAGAGATACAGAGTGGAAACAGGCCCTTCGGCCCACCGCGTCCGTGCCCAACACTAGCACTATCCCACTAGGTGTTTTCAATTTTACACCAAGAGCCAATTAACCTGCATTTCAAGTCGTCACGAGAGTTTATTGTCATGTGTCCCAGATAGGACAATCAAATGCTTGCTTGCTGCAGCACAACAGAGCATTGTAGGCATAAATACAGAAAAGATCAGTGTGTCTATATAGCATAGACCTTATATATACACATAAATAAACAGATAACGTGCAATAGGCTATAGTTCAGAGTTTGTTTGAAGTTGTGTTTAATAGTCTGATGGCTGTGGGGAAGCAGCTATTCCTGAACCTGGATGTACCAGATTTCAGGCTCCTGTACCTTCTACCTGATGGCAGCGGAGAGAAGAGTGTGTGGCCAGGGTGGTGTGGGTCCTTGATGATGTTGGCAGCCTTTTTGAGGCAGCGACTGCGATAGATCCCCTCGATGGAAGGGAGGTCAGAGCCGCTGATGGCCTGGGCAGTGTTTACAACTTTTTACAGCCTTTTCCACTCCTTGGAGTGGAGTGTGGGAGGAAACCCACGCGGTCACAGGGAGAACGTGCAAACTCTGTACAGACAGCGCCGTAGTCAGGATTAAACCTGGGTCTGTGGCGCTGTGAGGCAGCATCTCTACCGCTGCACCACCGTGCCTGCACGCCCCACAGTGGAGCTAGTGACTATATTAGATAGAAAGATGAACATATAAGATTCATCTTGGTTTTTACTTTGTTCCTTCAAGATTACTGTGCTTAGGAAAGTTTATTTTTTTTCATAAATTCATAAGTGATAGGAAGGAGCCATTTGGCCCATAAAATCTATTCCGCCATTTAATAATGGCTGATCTATCTTTCCCTCTCAACACCATGGTCCTGCCTTCTCCCCGTAACCCCTGGCACCCGTGTCCTGGTGTGTTCTTTACTCTGGTTTCCTTTTGGCACTAAACATTTTGGCTGACAATGTATTCAAAACTGTAATCAAATACTAAGTTGTCTTGCTCATTTAGTCAATAGACAATAGGTGCAGGAGTAGGCCATTTGGCCCTTCGAGCCATTCAATGTGATCATGGCTGATATTTAGAACAAGCTGAGGTGAAGGGAATAATGAGACGTCTCATCTCATGGTGTAACATCGAAGGTGATGAGACCTCGGCATTACCCTGAATACCCAATGGAATTGGTGCGGAGCTGGAGACGTCAGCCGTGAGGGGCAAGGGCCGGTGGGAGGGTGAAGAGGGGTAATACCTCCAGCGCCTTCAAGGATGGCTGCAGGAGGCATCCCCAGGGACACTAAGATGGCCGGGAGGAGAGGAGGGGGATGTCAGTTTGTGGGAACTGCTCCAGAACATCGAGCGCGAGGGCCGACTGGACATTAGACCTTGAATAATGGCTCCAAAAATGGTGGTGCCCGCAAGTGTAATATATGCAAAAACAATTTCACCGTGCAGTTACACGTGTGACTAATAAAGCACAATTGACTATTGAGGTGTTTTGGCCTGTTAGACCCAGAACAGAGATGATTTTTGCCTGTTAGACCCAGAGCTGAAGAGGCAGAATGCAGTGGCCAGGGAGTGGCACAGATGAAACATTAAACCAAAGCCCCTTGTGAAGGACAGCTAGAATGTTTCCTGTCTGGCTGCTGAATCAGTGATGTGTAGGAAGGGACTGCAGATGCAGGTTCAAACCGAAGATAGACACAAAAAAGCTGGAGTAACTCAGCGGGTCAGGCAGCATCTCTGGAGAGAAGGAATGGGTGACGTTTCGGGTCGAGGCCCTTCTTCAGTTTGAAAGAGGGCCTTGACCCGAAATCTCTCCAGAGATGCTGCCTGTCCCACTGAGTTATTCCAGCATTTTGTGTCTATCTTACTGAATCAGCGATTCCTGGTGAATCTCTTAACAACAACTAAATTATGAGATTGGGTTCCTCTTAATTAAGTTTAATTATTGTCACGTGCACTGAGATACAGTGAAAATATTTCCTGTTGTGTGCTGTCCAATCAGTGGAAATTGAATTTAATAATTCATAATTACAATCAAGCTGTCCATAGTGTACAGATACAGGATAAAGGGTAAAAAGTTTAGAGCAAGATAAAGTCTGATCAAAGATAGTATGGGGTCTCCAATTAGGTAGATGGGTGGTCAGGAGCGCTCTCTAGTTGGTGAGAGGATGGTTCACATTCTGACATTATAAATAATATTTTGATAGTCCCCCTTTGGTATGGGGCACAATAGGTCACAGAGCTGTGCAGCACAGAAACCGATCCCTTGGCCCACCATGTCCGTGTCCTCATTCTGAAACCTGCTACATCAATGCAAGTGTTATATTGATTGATTGATCAGGCAGGCTTGGATAGAGTGGATGTGGAGAGGATGTTTCCACTAGTTTTGAGAGTCTAGAGGGTCATGGCCTCAGAATTGATGGATATTCTTCTCGAAAGGAGATGAGGAGGAATTTCTTTAGTCAGAGAGCGGTGAATCTGTGGAATTATTTGCCACAGAAGGCTGTGGAGGCCAAGTCAGTGGATATTTTTAAGTAAGTAAGTAAGTAAGTTTACTGGCCAAGTATTCACATACAAGGAATTTGCCTTGCTGCTCCGCCCACAAGTAACAACGTGACATACAGTGACAGTTATGAATGACACAGAAAACAATAAATATTAATAATAATAAAACATTAATGATAAAAACACCATTGATCAAGCATGTGAACCAACAAAATACCAGGTCAAAGGGAGGCTACAGATTTTTGGCTCTTGAGTAGAGCAACTACTCGTGGATAAAAACTGTTTTAAGGCAGAGGTAGACAGATTCTTGATTAGTACGGGTGTCAGAGGTTATGGGGAGAAGGCTGGAGAATGGGGTTAGGAGGGAGAGATAGATCAGCCGTGATTGAATGTTGGAGTAGACTTGATGAGCCAAATGGTCTAATTCTGCTCCTATCTCTTATGATCTAAGATCTTATGACTGGTGTTGATAAGCTATGGTCAATTTGCCCCCGCAGCCCCCACCCCCCACTCACAGCTGGCCATGTAGGCGGGTGAGTGTACTGTTTAGCAAAGGGTCTTGTTCCACCACCGGTCCTTGTCTGAGATGGATCATGATGAATCTTTTATGATCTGAAGCTGTGGAAGGGATTGACGGGGAGCTAGACTCCTGGCTCCTAACAATCTGACAGTGCACCCTGCTGGACAATGTAGCATCTAATGTGAACATGGCTAAGCCTTAGACATTGTTCCCATCTGAGGTCACAGTGCTGGATGTAACTCAGAGGGTCGGGCAGCATCTCAGAAGAAGTGTCCCGACCTGAAACGTCACCCATCCACATTCTCCAGAGATGCTGCCTGACCCACCGAGTTACTCCAGCACTCTGTGTGTCCTTGTGTCTAAACCAACATCTGCAGTTCCTTAGGTACACAAAAAAGCTGGAGAAACTCAGCGGGTGCAGCAGCATCTATGGAGCGAAGGAAATAGGCAACGTTTCGGGCCCGAAACCCTTCTTCAGTATGAAGAATACGTGAATATGTGAATATGTAAACATAGTACTTAACGGGGGAAGAGAAAAAAAAGTTCAATAAATAACAAAAAGAGTTGAAATAACAAATAATATAGTCTTTTGCAATTAAGAGCTCAGAGCTTATTCGTTGTTGTGTTTAATCAATGTTATTATCTGAATGGTGGCCGATTAGGAAAGGGGGAGATGCAATGAGACCTGGGTGTCATGGTACACCAGTCATTAAAAGTAGGCATGCAGGCAGTGAAGAAGGCGAATGGTATGTTAGCATTCATAGCAAAAGGATTTGAGTATAGGAGCAGGGAGGTTCTACTGCAGTTGTACAGGGTCTTGGTGAGACCACACCTGGAGTATTGCGTACAGTTTTGGTCTCCTAATCTGAGGAAAGACATTCTTGCCGTAGAGGGAGTACAGAGAAGGCTCACCAGACTGATTCCTGGGATGTCAGGACTTTCATATGAAGAAAGACTGGATAGACTCGGTTTGTACTCGCTAGAGTTTAGAAGATTGAGGGGGGATCTTATAGAAACATACAAAATTCTTAAGGGGTTGGACAGGCTAGATGCAGGAAGATTGTTCCCGATTTTGGGGAAGTCCAGAACAAGGGGTCACAGTTTAAGGATAAGGGGGAAATCCTTTAGGACCGAGATGAGGAAAACATTTTTCACACAGAGAGTGGTGAATCTGTGGAATTCTCTGCCACAGAAGGTAGTTGAGGCCAGTTCATTGGCTATATTTAAGAGGGAGTTAGATGTGGCCCTTGTGGCTAAAGGGATCAGGGGGTATGGAGAGAAGGCAGGTACAGGATACTGAGTTGGATGATCAGCCATGATCATATTGAATGGCGGTGCAGGCTCGAAGGGCCCGAATGGCCTACTCCTGCACCTATTTTTTATGTTTCTATGTTTCCATGTTCCCAAACACTGAACGTTCCCAACTGGAGCAGGAAAGAGAGGAGCAGAGAAGATGCTCTGTACTGGGGTGAAGGTGCCTCGTTACAAACTCTCTTGCCTTCTCGCTGCCAACAAGACTCCAAGGTCAAGACTTCTCTGAAGGTCTGAAAACTGACAATCTTGCCACTGAACTTAATACAGACACAAAATGCTGGAGTAACTCCACAGGTTAGGCAGCATCTCTGGAGAAAATCGATAGGTGACGTTTCGGGTTGGGACCCTTCTTCAGACATCTACTCCATCGCCACAAAACTTGATGTTCAACCCTTTCCCTGTGAAGGATGATTTGTGAAGGATGATCTTTGCTAACAGGGTGCTGACTCCTGTGGATCTGAACGGACTGAATTGCTACTGTCTCGGGAAGAAATTCAAGATGGAGTGAGGTGGAACAGTGACATGTTCGACAGTGACAGAAAGACTGGATAGACTCGGCTTGTACTCGCTAGAATTTAGAAGATTGAGGGGGGATCTTATAGAAACTTACAAAATTCTTAAGGGGTTGGACAGGCTAGATGCAGGAAGATTGTTCCCGATGTTGGGGAAATCCAGAACAAGGGGTCACAGTTTAAGGATAAGGGGGAAATCTTTTAGGACCGAGATAAGAAAAACATTTTTCACACAGAGAGTGGTGAATCTCTGGAATTCTCTGCCACAGAAGGTAGTTGAGGCCAGTTCATTGGCTATATTTAAGAGGGAGTTAGATGTGGCCCTTGTTGCTAAAGGGATCAGGGGGTATGGAGAGAAGGCAGGTGCAGGATACTGAGTTGGATGATCAGCCATGATCATATTGAATGGCGGTGCAGGCTCGAAGGGCCAAATGGCCTACTCCTGCACCTATTTTCTATGTTTCTATGTTCAGTGGGAGCACAGATACCCTGGATGGTCTCAAATGTCCACGATCTACACAAAGCACACAATGATTGTAACGGTTGAATAACCATTCTCATTCTTGTCCGTACAGACCTTGAGACGTTTACACAGTTTCTGGCTGTTTAATAATTCACCGTACCCCGCTGCAAAGGGATCGATGCTTCATGGCCTATATTTTACTCTGCCCATTTGTCAAGACATTGCCAGGCAGTAACTCGAGGCAACGACCAACATTGGTTGAAACAGCATGTTCTACAATTCATAAATGTTGCTTAAACTGCAGCGGGGGCTTTTCATAAACACCATGTGCAGAGCTGGGAGCAACTTGCACATCTATAACTCAACCAACAAGATTCAGTTGTTGGTGCACAAAAAATGCTGGAGAAACTCAGCGGGTGCAGCAGCATCTATGGAGCGAAGGAAACAGGCAACGTTTCGGGCTGAAACCCTTCAGGAAGGAAATAGGTAACGTTTCGGTCCGAAACCCTTAGGGTTTCGGCACGAAACGTTGCCTATTTCCTTCGCTCCTTAGATGCTGCTGCACCCGCTGAGTTTTATCCAGCATTTTTGTCTACAGCCTATTTTGTAATGTTTCCCAATCTAACACAGCCCATTCACACTTAAGCCAACAATGACCATTCTACATTTCCTTGTGCATTGCCCGCTTTGATCTGTCATTTTCACACCTTATCCTTCCATATCTCTAGTTTCCTCTCTCCCCGATTCTCAGTCTCAGGAAGGGTCTCAACCCGAAACGTCGTGGAGTCCTTCCGCTCAGCCAACAATGAACGATTTCCTTTGGTCATTGGCTGTTTTGATCTGTCCTTTTCACACCTTAACCTTCTATATCTCTAGTCTCCCTCTCCCCAACCCCCAAGGGGTTTCAGCCCCGAAACGTTGCCTATTTCCTTCGCTCCATAGATGCTGCTGCTGCACCTGCTGAGTTTCTCCAGCATTTTTGTGTACCTTCGATTTTCCAGCATCTGCAGTTCCTTCTTGAACAAAGCTTCTGTTGTTGAACGTATTATGATGCTCCCCCCCCCCCCCCCCCCCCCCCCCCCACACCCCGTGCCCCCAACTAGACTCACACCCATTTCTCTCGTCCCCCTCCTACATTCCTTCCTCTGGCTTCACAATTTTCGATTTGGGTTTGAAGAAGGGTCCCAACCTGAAATGTCACCCATCCATTTCTTTCAGAGATGCTGCCTGTCCCGCTGAGTTACTCCAGCCCTTTGCATCTCTCTTCAGTGTAAACCAGCACATCTGCAGTTCCCTCCTTCACAATTTGCAACCTTCCAATCCATCTTTTTCACACCTTTTTGTTTTCCAATATCCGGCCTTTGATCCAAACATCTGCCCTATCAAGAAAAACACACGTGTCTGTGCCGACCCAATAATGCTCTGTCCTGCCCCTCCCAGCCTTTCTTCCACCCCCCCCCCCCCCCCCCCCCCCCCCCATCCGTCTGCAGAAGGATCTCGAACCTGAAAGGTCACCGATCTGTCATCTCCGGAGAGGCTGCCTGACCCGCTGAGTTTTAAACCCCTGTCCCACTGTACGAGGTAATTCAAGAGTTCTCCCCTGATCCGAACTCGGAGAATGTCCGTAGCGGGACCGTAGGAGTTCGTGGATGTCTCGTAGCGGCTCGTAATGCTGCTAACGGTAGGTACTCGGAACATCCGCTAAACTCGTGACGTTTGTTCATCCCTGCAAACAAATGTCCACGAGTACAAAAATACACGTGATGAAAAAAATAGTTACTTTTTACTGGTACGAGCCGCTACGAGACATCCGCGAACTCCTACGGACCCGCTACGGACATTCTCCGAGTTCGGATCAGCGGAAAACTCGGGAGAACTGACTCCCAATAGCAATGGGTGAAGTTTGTTCTTTCTTACCGTCCATGGAATTGTCCCAGAAGCACGAACTGGCAGTGTGTAAGCCCGCTCCATTCTTCTGCATTATAACACAGGTCACTGAAAAATGGGAGGAGAAAAATCGTGAAAGGCAGAAACTGTTGCAGTCGCTGGAAATCTGAAATGAAATCATTCTGGAAAAGCTCATCAGGTCAGGCAACATCTGTGGTACCAGAAAACACAGAAACTGAGCGGCAAGGTGGTGCAGCGGTAGAGTTGCTGCCTCACAGTGTCAGAGACCCCGGTTCGATCCTGGCTACCGGTGCTGTCTGTACGGAGTTTGTACGTTCTTCCTGTGACTGCGTGGGTTTTCTCCGGGGGCTCCAGTTTCCTCCCACACTCCAAACACATGCTGGTCTATCGGTTAATTGGCCTCTATTATTATCCTGAGTGTGCAGGATAGAACGAGTGTGGTCTGCTCAGACTCGGTGGGCCGAAGGGCCTGTTTCCATGCTGTATCTCTGAACTAAACCAAAACCAAACTAATCAATAACCCTTCATCAATTATATTTATTGATTAAAGGTAATTGATCTGAACAGCAGAGTCCAAAGAGAGGTTTTCTTCAGGTGCTCCGGATTCCTCCCACACTCCAAAGTTTTGTAGATTAATTGGCTTTGGTAAAAATTGTAAATTGTCCCTAATATGTGTGGGATAATTTTAGTATACGGGGATCGATGGTCGGTGGGCCGAAGGGCCTGTTTCTGCGTTGTATCTCTAAAGTCTAAAGTATAAAGGCTGGATGATAGAGATTCAGTGTCAGAAATACAAACTATGAGATGTAAAGAACTCACCGATATATTTGAAGGGCTTGGCCAACTTGGTAAGTTGGTTCAGACACTGCTCCACCACTGAAGATGTCCACTGGTTCACCTTATTGTGCTGATAGGCATTTGCTCCTATGGTGTTTTCCACTGCCTGTAATATTAACCCAGGAGACGTCAACAGAATGAAAAATGATCAGCAGGTCAAGGAAAACCTGGCTCAGAAATGGAGTCAAAGCACTCAGAGGGTGGTGGGTGTATGGAACGAGCTACCACTCGATTAGTACGGGTGTCAGGGATTATGGGGAGAAGGCAGGAGAATGGGGTTGAGAGGAAAAGAAAGATCAACCATGATTGAATGGCGGAGTGGACTTGATGGTCCGAATGGCCTAATTCTGCACCTATCACTTGTGAAGGAGGTAGTTGAGGCAAAATGTAGAAACAAAGAACTGCAGATGCCAGTCAATACAGGAAAGGACACAAAGTGCTGGAGTAACTCAGCAGGTCAGGCAGCATCTCTGGAGTTTTGGGTCAGGATCCTTCAGACATATTGTGGGGAGGGGGGGGGGGATAATACTAGAAGAGAGGAGGGGCGGGATATGTGACATTTCACGTTGAGACCTTTCTTCAGACGGTACGAAAGATTCAAGATTCAAGAGAGTTTATTGTCATGTGTCCCTGATAGGACAATGAAATTCTTGCTTTGCTTCAGCACAACAGAATATAGTAGGCATGACTACAGAACAGATCAGTGTGTCCATTATATAAATATACACACACACATGGATAAATAAAACAGATAAAGTACAAATAAACAGATAATGGGCTATTAATGTTCAGAGTTTTGTTTGAGTTGAGTTCAATAGCCTGATGGCTGTGGGGAAGTAGCTATTCCTGAACCTGGTCGTTGCAGTCTTCAGGCTCCTGTACCTTCTACCTGAAGGTAGCGGGGAGATGAGTGTGTGGCCAGGATGGTGTGGGTCTTTGATGATGCTGCCAGCCTTATTGAGGCAGCGACTGCGATAAATCCCCTCGATGGTGGGGAGGTCAGAGCAACATTGAACAGTCATTTGGAAAGGTACGTGCAGAGGTTTAGGGGTATATGGGCCAAATGTGGGCGGGTGGGACTGGTGTAGATGGGACATGTTGGTCAACATGGGCTGGATGGGCTGAAGGGCCTGTTTCCGTGCTGCATGACTCCATCATTCAGCGGCACTCACTTCTTTAATGATGGTGCTGATGTCGTCAACGACAAAGGCAACCTGCGGGGAAGATAGGAATGAACCTGGTCACTATGATGCAAGTTTAACATGTCTGGAGTTAATGCTACCCCGTTGTCTCATGCAGTGTGAACTACTAAGCGCACACATACATATACACACTAATATACACTAATGCACTAATACACACTACTACACACACTACTACACACACACACACACACACACACAGATATATCTCACCACCTCAACACCTGTACACATAATCCTGCATCCACTTTCTTCCCCTCACCCACTCCTCCATCCCCTCCCCTCCACCCCCACTCTCTGCCCCCTTTTACAAACTGCTCCCCCCAGCCTTCCCACTCCCACCCCCCCCCCCTCCCCCTCCCCCTCCCCCTACACTGATCTTCCTCTCCTGGTTCCCACCCACCCCATCCCAACCTCTCCCAGGACTCCTGGGCACGGACTCGAAAGGCCGAATGGCCTACTCCTGCACTTATTGGCTACGTCACGGTGGCGCAGCGGGTAGAGTTGCTGCCTGACAGCGAATGCAGCGCCGGGGACCCGGGTTCGATCCCCGTCTACGGGTGCTGTCCGTGTGGAGTTTGCACGTTCTCCCCGTGACCTGCGTGGGTTTTTCTCCGAGATCTTCGGTTTCCTCCCACACACTCCAAAGACGTACAGGTTTGTAGGTTAATTGGCTTGATAAAAATGTAAACGTTGTCCCGTCTTGAGTGATGGTCTACCTAGAGTACTACATCCAGGCCCAGACTACGGGTACAGACTCCAGATATTGGGTTAAAGAAGGAACTGCAGATGCTGGAAAATCGAAGGTAGACAAAAGTGCTGGAGAAACTCAACGGGTGCAGCAGCATCTATGGAGCGAAGGAAATAGGCAACGTTTCGGGACGAAACGTTGCCTATTTCCTTCGCTCCATAGATGCTGCTGCACCCGCTGAGTTTCTCCAGCACTTTTGTCTACACTGTTTCCCAGCCCTCCGATGCGCCGCTCTGTACCGGGGCCAGGGGTTTAGACAATAACCAGAGCAACTTGCAACCAAAGACCCACTCTCTCCTCGCCCGTGCACAATCGTCGCTTTTGAAGCTGGAGCGAGTTTCTCGAACGTACGAAAGAAAGAGTTTAATCGCAGTTTGGCAGTTACCTCCTCCGCCTGCTGAAACTCATCCATGGCCGCTCCTTGCAGTCCCGCCGTTACCACAACAAAGGCAATCACCAAGGAGCCACAGCGGGCTGGGCCGGGCCAGGCCAGGACAGGCACTGGTGGACACATCCCTCCCTGCAAAGCAGACCGGCCCGCCTCACTCATCCTCGTCCCGGGACGGGTACCTGTTGCAACTCACACTCACACACACTCACACTCCCGCTCACACTCACACTCATACATACTCACACACACTCATACTCACTCCCACATACACCCACTCACACCCACGTACACTCACACACACATACTCACACCCACTCACACTCACACCCACACACACTCACACTCACATCCCCACACACTAACTCATACTCGCACTCATACTCACTCCCACATACTCACACTCACACTCACACTCCCACTCATATTCACACTCACACCCACGTTCACACACTCCCACTCATATTCACACTCACACCCACACCACGCACACTCGCTCATTCGCTCACTCACATTCATACTCACACTCGCACTCACGCACACTCACTCACTCACACACTCACTCACTCACTCACTCACTCACACACTCACACACTCACACACACACACACACACACACACACACACACACACACACACACAAAGTGCTGGAGGAACTCAGCGGGTCGGGCAGCATCGGTGGAGGTAGTGGACAGGTGACTATCCGGGTCTAAACCTTATTCCATTTATCACGTATAGCCGTGATTTTCCCCTCGCTCCATAGATGCTGCCGCACCCGCTGAGTTTCTCCAGCAATTTTAGAAACATAGAAACATAGAAAATAGGTGCAGGAGTAGGCCATTCGGCCCTTCGAGCCTGCACCGCCATTCAATATGATCATGGCTGATCATCCAACTCAGTATCCTGTACTGGATTTTGTCTACCTATCACGTATAGTTTTTTCCGCTGACTGGTTTAGCAGGTAACAGAAACGCCGTTCACTGTGCCACGGTACACGTGACAATAAACTATAGACTAAACGTATGGCGCAGCGGTAGAGTTGCTGCCTTACAAAGGGGTTCGATCCTGACCACGGGTGCTGTCTGTACGGAGTTTGTACGTTCTCCCCCGTGACCCTCGTGGCTTTTCTCCGGGCGCTCCGGTTTCCCCACACCACTCCAGAGACGTACAGAATGGCTTGGTATTAATTGTAAATTGCCCCCTAGTGTGTGTGGGATAGCGTTAGTGAGCTGGGGGTCGCTGGTCGGCGCGGACTCGGGTGGGCAGGAGGGCCTGTTTCCACCCTGGTGGACAAAAGTGCTGGAGAAACTCAGCGGGTGCAGCAGCATCTATGGAGCGAAGGAAATAGGCAACGTTTCGGGCCGAAACGGTTCTTCAGACGCAGCATGGGAACAGGCCATTCGGCCCACCCAGTCCGTGCTAACCACCCTTCACTCGTTCACACTAGTTCTGTTATTTCCATTTTCGCATCCACTCCCCATACACACAACTAGGGGGGGGGGCAAAATACAGAGGGGCCAGTTAACCGACAAACACGCTCGTCTTTAGGATGTGGGGGGGAAACCGGAGCGCACGGAGGAAACCTACGCGGTCACGGGGAGAACGTGCAAACTCCACACAGGCAGCACCCGAACCCAGGACTCTGGCGGTGAGGAAGCAACTCCACCAGTTAGGGAGGTATCCCAGAGCCGGTCAGTGGGTCGCAAGGCTAGGTTTTAAAAACAAACTTGTGCAAGTATAAACCCGTAGGTAGACAAAAAGTGCTGGAGAAACTCAGCGGGTGCAGCAGCATCTATGGAGCGAAGGAAATAGGCAACGTTTCGTCCCGAAATGTTACCTATTTCCTTCGCTCCATAGATGCTGCTGCACCCGCTGAGTTTCTCCAGCACTTTTGTCTACCTTCGATTTTCCAGCATCTGCAGTTCCTTCTTAAACACCATGTTTCCACCCTGTCTCTCTAAACCAAAATTCCTGGGATGGCAGGACTTTCATATGAAGAAAGACTGGATAGACTCGGCTTGTACTCGCTAGAATTTTGAAGATTGAGGGGGGATCTCAGTTTAAGGATAAGAGGGCTTTTAGGGCCGAGATGAGAAAATCATTTTTCGCACAGAGAGTGGTGAATCTGTGGAATTCTCTGCCACAGAAGGTAGTTGAGGCCAGTTCATTGGCTATATTTAAGTTAGACGTGGCCCTTGTGGCTAAAGGCATCAGGGGGGTATGGAGAAGAGAGTGGTGAATCTGTGGAATTCTCTGCCACAGAAGGTAGTTGAGGCCAGTTCATTGGCTATATTTAAGTTAGACGTGGCCCTTGTGGCTAAAGGCATCAGGGGGGTATGGAGAAGAGAGTGGTGAATCTGTGGAATTCTCTGCCACAGAAGGTAGTTGAGGCCAGTTCATTGGCTATATTTAAGTTAGACGTGGCCCTTGTGGCTAAAGGCATCAGGGGGGTATGGAGAGAAGGCAGGTACAGGATACTGAGTTGGATGATCAGCCATGATCATATTGAATGGCGGTGCAGGCTCGAAGGGCCGAATGGCCTACCCGTGCACCTATTTTCTATGTTTCTATGAAACGTTGCATATTTCCTTCGCTCCGTAGATGCTGCTGCACCCGCTGAGTTTCTCCAGCACTTTTGTCTACCTTCGGTTTTCCAGCATCTGCAGTTCCTTCTTTAAACACCCTGTTTCCACCCTGTCTTTCTAAACCAAAATCAGAAATCGGTATTCAAATGAGTTGCAATTGAATGCATAATAAGGGAACATCACAAAGATCTGATGACTGTGATCCACCTCACAAAACACCGATTGTTCCCATTGTCCAGGACCGCGGTGTTTGAGAGAGTGTGCACTAGTGTTTCTGAGGCCGCCTTTGACGTCTGATCAGTTTGTCTTCCTTCAGCCTGAAAATGGCCAAACTCGCCTCTGATCTCTTCAATTCGAAGTGTGCGGCCGGTTCGAATGGATGCAAACCCAAGGATTCCTCCACCTGGTCTCAGATCCGGACAGAAAACATCCCCAACGATTTCACGGGCGGGGCCGGCTGCCACAGTGCCTCGCCTCTCTCGAAAGCACCCGTGGCCGGCAAACCTCACGCTGAGCTTCTCGCCAGCTCCCCGGCGGCAGCCGCGCTCACCGCCTGCCTCATAGTCCTGCTTTTCATCGGCCTCTTTAACCTCAAGAGAAGCAACATTCGTTCTAGGTTGGAGGTGAGTTACAGATAGCGTCTTTCTCGCCGCTGTAGGGTTTGCCCACAAAAGTGCTGGAGAAACTCAGCGGGTGCAGCAGCATCTATGGGGCGAAGGAAATAGGCAACGTTTCGGGACGAAACCCCTTGGGTTTCGGCCCGAAACGTTACCTATTTCCTACCTGAAGGGTTTCGGCCCAAAACGTTGCCTAAACCCTCGACTGAAACCCTCGAGGCAGCGGCCTCACAGCGCCAGGGACCCCGGGTTCCATCCTGACCTCGGGGGTTCTGGCTGTGTGTGTGTGTGTGTGTGTGGAGTTTGCCCGGGACCTCGCGGGTTTACTCCGGGGAGCACCGGTTTCCTCCCAGAGAGAGGAGCGTAGGGAGAGAGAACGAATGTATAGAGATGAGGAGTGTAGCGAGGAGAGTGGAGAGGAAGGAGTATATTGAGAGAAGGAGTAAATGCAAGGGCTATACAGAGAGAAGGATAGTAAGTATATAGACATGTAAGTTTGTGTGCTTGTTGAACTCAGGGGTAGATGTATAACAATTTGCGTCGTAGGAGGGAAACCAGGCGGTCCCAGGGAGAGCGCGCAAACTCCACACAGGCAGCACCCGAGGTCGGGATCGAACCCAGTCTGGCGCTGTGAGGAATTGATAGCTTCTTTCTGTTCCTGGCAATAAGTAAGACATTTACAAAACATAAGACAAACACAAAATGCTGGAGTAACTCAGCGGGACAGGCAGTATATCTGGAGAGAAGGAATGGGTGGTGTTTCGGGTCGAGACCCTTCTTCAGACTTAAGACTTCAAGGGACAGCAGATGCTGGTTTACAAAGTGACGAAGTAATTCAGTGCGTCAGACAGCATATCTGGAGGACATGTTCTCCATAGGTGCTGCCTGACCCGCTGAGTCACTCCAGCACTTAGTGTCTATCTTCGGTGTAAACCAGCATCTGCAGTTCCTTCCTACACAGATACAAACCCTTCAGACCCACACAGAACAGCGGCCTTCGATCACGGCAGATCTCAGCGGCATAATTAATGATCACAGCCTGCGCTTGCCCCCCCCCCCCCCCCCCCCCCCCTCCCAACCACCACCCCTCTCCCCACCACCCCCACACTATCCCAGTCCCACTTCACCCTTTCCCCGGCCAGTATAGACTCCCGCTTGGCAGGGGTCTTCCCACCGAGGAGCAGAATGAGGTGGGGGTCGCCTCATGCATGAACCAGAGCCGCTGGAATGCAGGCAGGGACTCGAACAGCTTCCCCCAGAGTTAACCCCTTAAACATAGACACAAAATGCTGGAGTAACTCAGTGGGACAGGCAGCATCTCTGGAGAGAAGGAATGGGTGATATTTCGGGTCGAGACCCTCCTTCAGACTGAGTCAGGGAGTGGGACATCTTGCACAAAATGTTGCTCCGTTTATCCTATATCAATACATTGAGAACGGCATGATTGCTGGAGTAACTCAGGCAGGCCAGGCAGCATCTTATGGCATCAACATTGAATTCCCCCAATTTGGCTAGCCTGTGCTGTCCCCTCCCCTTCCTTCACCCTCTAGCTGTCTCCTCCCACCCTCCCATCCGCCCGCCCTCGGGCTCCTCCTCCTCCCTTTTTCCTTCTTTCTTTCCCCACCCCCCATCAGTCTGAAGAAGGGTTTCGGCCCGAAACGTCGCCTATTTCCTTCGCTCCATAGATGCTGCTGCACCCGCTGAGTTCCTCCAGCAATTTTGTGTACCTATGATTGTAATAATGTCAGCTTTTCTTTGACTGGATAGCATGAAAACAAAAGCTTTTCACCTTGGCACAACGTGATGAACCCATCTACAGTGGTGCAGCGGTAGAGCCAGTCTGCACGGAGTTTCTGCACGTTCTCCCCGTGACCGCGTGGGTTTTCTCCGGGTGCTCCGGTTTCCACCCACACTACAAACACGTACAGGGTTTGTAGGTTAATTGGCTTCGGTAAAATTGTAGATTGTCCCGTGTGCGTGTAGGAGTGCGCGGGGGTCGCTGGTCGGCACGGACTCGGTGGGCCGAAGGTCCTGTAACTGCACCGTGTCTAAACTAAACTAAAAACTACGACACAATGCGATACGATAGAACTTTATGTATCCCAGGAGGGAAGTTGTTCTGGCAACACTCATGAAACACAAGGCACATAGAAACATGAAATTAAAGTCCAGGATTGAGGATGTGCAAAGATTGGGGGGGTGAAAGGGGGGGGGGGGGGGTGGAGGAGGGGAGAGGGGGGGGAGAGGGGGGGAGAGAGTGGGGGAGAAGAAGGGGGAGAAGAGGGAGGGAGGGGGGGAGAGGGGAGTCAGTCTACCCCACGACAGAAGGGTGAGGAGTTGCACAGTTGATGGTGATGCTGTTAACATCAAAGATCTTATAGCTCCGCTATAGGATCTTTGGTTAACATGGTTGAAGTCAAGTCCAGTCAAGTCACTTTTATTTCTATAGCACATTTAAAAAACAACACTCGTTGGCCAAAGTGCTTTACATTGGTTAAAGGGCTTGTTTGTCGGCTGGGCAGGTTTATACACCTGAGCCCTGCAGTCTGAGTGACTTCCTGGCCTTGGGGGTTGGGTGGGTGGGGGAGCGGCAAGGGAAACAAAGAGCCTCCTTCATCTCATGCCGCTCCGGTGTCACTGGTTATCTTTCTCAACTGATTCAGCTTCACTGAGCCGGGCAGGCGGTTGTCAGCAAAGATCCTATAGCTATAGTTGTTTAAGAAGGAACTGCAGATGCTGGAAAATCGAAGGTAGACAAAAAGTGCTGGAGAAACTCAGCAGGTGCAGCAGCATCTATGGAGCGAAGGAAATAGGCAACGTTTCGGGCCGAGACCCTTCTCCAGACCGAGAGTCAGGGGAGAGGGCGATGAGATATCGAAAGAGGAAACAAAGGTATGGAAGGCTAATGGGCATGAATTCCTCATTCAGTAATTTAGAGTCAGGGAAGGGCTTGGCAATAGACAATAGACAATAGGTGCAGGAGTAGGCCATTCGGCCCTTCGAGCCAGCACCGCCATTCAATGTGATCATGGCTGATCATCCCCAATCAGTACCCCGTTCCTGCCTTCTCCCCATATCCCCTGCCTCAACTATCATTAAGAGCCCTATCTAGCTCTCTCTTGAAAGCATCCAGAGAACCTGCCTCCACCGCCCTCTGAGGCAGAGAATTCCACAGACTCACAACTCTCTGTGAGAAAACGTGTTTCCTCGTCTCCGTTCTAAATGGCTTACTCCTTATTCTTAAACTGTGGCCCCTGGTTCTGGACTCCCCCAACATCGGGAACATGTTTCCTGCCTCTAGCGTGTCCAAGCCCTTAACAATCTTGGCGTGGGTCTGCTGACTGGACTTGTTTATACAGTTGCCGTGTCGTGAGTTCTTCCTGCCAGTCTCCACCTGCACTATCACACACGTCCTTTCCAATTAGCGTGACGTTTCCAAGTGTATGTGTGTGCTCATGTGGTTATAATGTGTGTACTTGAAGCCTTACAGCTCCACACACAATCTGTTTGAATGCCCTAGTGATGCACAGCGCCAACCAGGTCAAAGCAGACCCCCCCCACCCCCCCTCCGCCCAAGGGCTACCCCCACCCCTCACAACTCACAACCTGTCCCACACACAAACACCCCGGGATTGGTTCACAGAGAACATAAAACAACACAACGTGCAGGAAACGCTGGTTTAAACCGAAGATAGACACAAAGGATAAACCGAAGATAGACATCTTCCCATCAGAACTGCCCCCTCCATCGACTCCTTTAAGCCGAGACTTAAAACTCATCTCTACGCTCAAGCCTTTCTTGACGTCCTCTGAGTGAGGGCTATATGTATGTATTTATGTATGTACTTAATCTATGAACCACTGTTGTATAACGCTAGGTATACAAAAATGGTGGAAAAACTCAGCGGGTGCAGCAGCAACTATGGAGCGAAGGAAATAGGCAACGTTTCGGGCCAAAACCCTTCTTCAGACTGTTAGTACCTCCACCAATGTAAAGCACTTTGGCCAACGAGAGTTGTTTTTTAAAAGTGCTATAGAAATAAAAGTGACTTGACTTAAAAAAGCCGGAGTAACTCAGCGGGACAAGCAGCATCTCTAGAGAGAAGGAATTGGTGACGTTTCAGGTCGAGACCCTTCGAACAGATGCGAAAAAATCGAAGGTAGATAAAAAAGCTGGTGAAACTCAGCGGGTGATGCAGCGTCTATGGAGCGAAGGAAATAGGCGGATGTTCTCGACCCGAAATGTCGCCTGTTCCTTCGCTCCATAGATGCTGCCTCACCCGCTGAGTTTCTCCAGCATTTTTTGTCTACCTAGTCTGAAGATGGTTCTTTTTCCCATGTCTGACGAATCTTATAGAATTTTTCGAGGATGTAACTAGTAGCGTGGATAGGGGAGAACCAGTGGATGTGGTGTATCTGGACTTCCAGAAGGCTTTCGACAAGGTCCCACATAAGAGATTAGTTTGCAAACTTAAAGCACACGGCATTGGGGGTTCAGTATTGATGTGGATAGAGAACTGGCTGGCAAACAGGAAGCAAAGAGTAGGAGTAAACGGGTCCTTTTCACAATGGCAGGCAGTGACTAGTGGGGTACCGCAAGGCTCAGTGCTGGGACCCCAGCTATTTACAATATATATTAATGATCTGGATGAGGGAATTGAAGGCAATATCTCCAAGTTTGCGGATGACACTAAGCTGGGGGGCAGTGTTAGCTGCGGGAGGATGATGCTAGGAGACTGCAAGGTGACTTGGATAGGCTGGGTGAGTGGGCAAATGTTTGGCAGATGCAGTATAATGTGGATAAATGTGAGGTTATCCATTTTGGTGGCAAAAACAGGAAAGCAGACTATTATCTATGGTGGCCGACTAGGAAAAGGGGAGATGCAGCGAGACCTGGGTGTCATGGTACACCAGTCATTGAAAGTGGGCATGCAGGTGCAGCAGGCAGTGAAGAAAGCGAATGGTATGTTAGTTTTCATAGCAAAAGGATTTGAGTATAGGAACAGGGAGGTTCTACTGCAGTTGTACAGGGTCTTGGTGAGACCACACCTGGAGTATTGCGTACAGTTTTGGTCTCCAAATCTGAGGAAGGACATTATTGCCATAGAGGGAGTGCAGAGAAGGTACACCAGACTGATTCCTGGGATGTCAGGACTGTCTTATGAAGAAAAACTGGATAGACTTGGTTTATACTCTCTAGAATTTAGGAGATTGAGAGGGGATCTTATAGAAACTTACAAAATTCTTAAGGGGTTGGACAGGCTAGATGCAGGAAGATTGCTCCCGATGTTGGGGAAGTCCAGGACAAGGGGTCACAGCTTAAGGATAAGGGGGAAATCTTTTAAAACCGAGATGAGAAGAACTTTTTTCACACAGAGAGTGGTGAATCTCTGGAACTCCTTGCCACAGAGGGTAGTCGAGGCCAGTTCATTGGCTATATTTAAGAGGGAGTTAGATGTGGCCCTTGTGGCTAAGGGGATCAGAGGGTATGGAGAGAAGGCAGGTACGGGATACTGAGTTGGATGATCAGCCATGATCATATTGAATGGCGGTGCAGGCTCGAAGGGCCGAATGGCCTACTCCTGCACCTAATTTCTATGTTTCTATGTTTCTAAGTTTCGGGTTTAGCCCCTTCTTCAGGTAATAACGAGCCTACAGTCAGTTGGATACCGATTAAGGAATCAAACACGGCTCCATAGATGCTGCTGCACCCGCTGAGTTTCTCCAGCATTTTTGTGTACCTTCGATTTTCCAGTATCTGCAGTTCCTTCTTAAACACGGTTCAATCGGCTCTGACCTCCCTTCCATCGAGGGGATTTATCGCAGTCGCTGCCTCAAAAAGGCTGGCAGTATCATCAAAGACACACACCATCCTGGCCACACACTCATCTCCCTGCTACCTTCAGGTAGAAGGTACAGGAGCCTGAAGACTGCAACAACCAGGTTCAGGAATAGCTACTTCCCCACAGCCATCAGGCTATTAAACCTGGCTCGGACAAAACTCTGATTATTAATAACCCATTTTCTGTTATTTGCACTTGATCAGTTTATTTATTCATGTGTGTATATATTTATATTATGGTATATGGACACACTTACCTATTTTGGAGTAAATGCCTACTATGTTCTGTGTGCGGAAGCAAAGCAAGAATTTCATTGTCCTATACAGGGACACATGACAATAAACTCACTTGAACCTGAACTTGAATCTTCTTGTTTTTTTCTTAGATGCTCTGTAAGAAGTTTACACATTTCAGCCGGAGGTTGTTGGCTTGTGGCAACAGCGCCAATAAGGCTCTATCCGAGAGGGATGTCCACTGCTTGTGCAGAGAAATATTTGCCCAGGAGAAGCTGGCGAAGAGGCTGCGGGTGGTGGAAAGCAAGCTGATGGCGGTGGAAGATATCGTGGTGTATGTTCTGGATCAGCTGAGCATGCAGCGAGCCGTGCAGCCGCCCCCGCAACACTGCAAGTACACTTGCTGCCAATGTCGAGACGGCTCCAGGTCGGGCTCCCCCTTCACAGAGTACGAGCGAGGGAGCCCAGTGTTGCGCACAACCGTGCGGAGATGGGAATATTAACCCCCCCCCCTCCCCACCCACCCAAAAGTTGTTCCAGAATGAATAAAATGTGAACGAAAAATGCGTCTGTGTGATCTCTGCTGCCTGGAGGCTGATGGAGTTTTTGTTTAGTTCATAAGACATGTATCGGCCAGGATTCTGCTAGCACGCTGTAACTGCGTTCGAGAGTGGCAATGGTATGGCCATCCCTGTCCCACTGTACGAGTTCATTCCAAGAGTTCTCCCCGAGTTTGCCCTGATTCGAACTCGGAGATTTACGGTAATGGCCACTCGTCGGTACTCGGGGCTCTCGTGGACATTTTTCATCATGTTGAAAAATCTTCACGAGCCTTCCCGTGCTTACCTGCCGTTAGCGCTAAGAGACGTCCCCGAGCTCCGACGTACCCACTACGTTCATTCTCCGTGCTTAACACGAGTTTGATTTTTTTTTAACCCGGGAGAGCTCTTGGAATGAACTTGTACGTGGGACAGGGCTATTAAGTCCATAAGCGATAGGAGCAGAAATAGGCCATTCGGCCCATCAAGTCTACTCCGCCATTCAATCATGGCTGATCTATCTCTCCCTCCTCACCCCATTCTCATGCCTTCTCCCCATAACCCCTGACGTCCGTACTAATCAATAATCTATCTATCTCTGCCTCCATTGGCTTGGCCTCCACAGCCTTCTGTGGCAAAGAATTCCAAAGATTTACCACTCTCTGACTAAATAAATTCCTCCTCATCTCCTTCCCAAAGGAACGTGACATCCTTTAATTCTGAGGCTGTGCCCACTGTTCATAGACTCTCCCACTAGTGGAAACATCCTCTCCACATCCACTCTATCCAGGCCTTTCACTATTCGGTAAGTTTCAATGATGGCCCCCTCATCCTTCTAAATTCCAGCGAGTACAGGCCCAGTGCAGTTAAACGCTCATCATATGTTGACCCAGTAAACATAGATAGTTTAGTAATGATCGTATAAGATAGCTAGTAAAGATACATCAGCCATGTTTGAATGGCGGAATAGACTTGATGGGCCGAATGGCCTAATTCTGCTCCTATCTGGATGGACAAAGGGCAGAGATGAAAGGGCGACGAAAGGGTAGACAGAAATGCTGGAGAAACTCAGCGGGTGCAGCAGCATCTATGGAGCGAAGGAAATAGGCAACGTTTCGTCCCGAAACGTTGCCTATTTCCTTCGCTCCATAGATGCTGCTGCACCCGCTGAGTTTCTCCAGCATTTTTGTCTACCTTCGATTTTCCAGCATCTGCAGTTCCTTCTTAAACAGGACGACAAGGGGTTTAGGTTCATTTTTGTCGCGTTTACCGGAGGGTCACAAAAGAGGACAAAGGGGTGTCAGGGAAGCAGTAGAGTGAAACGTGACACCAGAGGGAGGGATCTCGGTGGAAAAACGGTCCCAAGGGAACGTGAATGTGATCATCAGGCAGGCCCAGCAGTGCTCTCCTGAGAGCGGGCAGCGAATGTAACCTAATGAGATGTGCAGCAGTGTGGCCACACACACACACACACACACAGCGCTGCGGCTTTTAGCAACATTCACATCAAAGAAATGCTAACCATGTCTTTGAAAATTACTTCCTTGCTTGGAGTTGGGGCGAGCTGCAATTAAATGAACACATACACTCACACGCACACACTGATACACACACACACACGCACTGATACACACTGACACACACACACTGACACACACACATACTGACATACACAGACACACACGCACACACATACACAGACCCACACACACACATACGGTGCCACATACACAGTGACACACACACAGACCCACATACACACCCACACACACACATACACAGACCCACACACACACATACGGTGCCACATACACAAACTGACACACACACAGACCCACATACACCCACATACACACCCACACCCACACACACACACACACACACACACACACACACACACACACACACACACACACACACTGAAAGAGGACTGACTGTGTTTGCCGATGGACTTCAGCTGCTGGGGAAAGGTTGGAGGAGGTGGGGAGAGGAGGAAGGGGGGTGAGGGGAGAAAGGACGGGGGTGGGGGGTGGGGGGATGAGGGGCCGTCGGAAGGAGGGCAGGCCAGAGGGTCAGCGTACAGCCGTGCTGACTGCTCACAAACCACCCCCTCCCCCTCCCTCCTCCCCTCCTCCACCTTCTCCCAAGAGTCTGGGGCTTGTTCTTTAAAAACCGGACCCTCAGTTGCCTTGGTGACAGCGATGACACTGCAATGAAATTCAAGTCAAGCGGGGCTGATGGTATCAGCGGGCAGAGCCGGGCAGATGAACAGCAGACGGCAGCCAAGCGGAACACGAGAGCGAGAGAGTGGGGGGAGAGGGAGAGAGAGGGACAGAAAGTGAGGGAGAGCGAGGGAGAGTAGGGGAGAGGGGGTGGGAGGGAGAGAGAGGGGGAGAAAGGGGGAGAGGAGGTGGGAGGGAGCGAGATAGCGCGGAGGGAGGGAGAGAGAGAGCGAGGGGAGAGCCTTTGATCAGCTAGAAGGAATCTCCCATTCATTTCACATTCCTCCCCGTCGCCGGCACCGCTCCGCCCTCCCCTCGTCTCGCCGATCTCTCTTTGTACACCGCCTTCAAAGGCAGCACCAAATGCCTGAGCCTTCAGCTGGCTAAAGTCCAGAGGCTCCGTGCAAATCGCTGCCTGCCACAAAGAGCTGAATGCAAAACCCTCCCTCGGCTGTTGACACTTAAGAGATGAGAGAGAGAGCTATCTTTATTTTTACTCTAGAGAGATACAGCGCGGAAACAGGCCCTTCGGCCCACCGAGTCCGTGCCGACCCCGAACACTAACACTAACACGATCCTACACACACACTTGGAACAATTTACATGTTTTTTTTTTTACCGAACCCAATTAATAACCTAAAACTTGCACGTCTTTGGAGTAAACCGGAGCACCCGGAGAAAACCTACAAACTCCGTACAGCCAAGCACCCGTGGTCAGGATCGAACCCGGGTCTGGCGCTGCAAACGCTGTGAGGCAGCAACTCTACCGCTGCGCCACCGTGGTCTATAATATACCATATAACTAGTGTGTACGGGTGATAAATGGCCAACATTGACTCAATGGGCCGAAGGGCCTGTTTCCGAGCTGTATCTTCAAACAATCATTCTCTACAATCTTGTACAAGTGAATGTTTAGCCTGAGATAGACACAAAAAGCTGGAGTAACTCAGCGGGACAGGCAGCATCTCTGGAGAGAAACATAGAAAATAGGTGCAGGAGGAGGCCATTCGGCCCTTCGAGCCTGCACCGCCATTTAATATGATAATGGCTGATCATCCAACTCAGTATCCTGTACCAGCCATCTCTCCATACCCCCTGATCCCTTTAGCCGCAAGGGCCACATCTAACTCTCTCTTAAATATAGCCAATGAACTGGCCTCAACTACCCTCTGTGGCAGAAGGAATGGGTGACGTTTCGGGTCGAGACCCTTCTTCAGTTTCGCCAATTCCTTACTATCTCTTCCATTGTTTTAATCTAGTACTGGTCAGATCGTTAAACGATTCTCTGTCATTACCGGGGGGGGGGGGGTGATCTGTCCTTGTGTTAAATACTACCATGACCCATTGCTTTACTGCAGACTCTACTTCAGAGATACAGCGTGGAAACAGGCCCTTCGGCCCATCGAGTACGCGCCGGCCAGCGATCACCCCGGACACACTATCCTGGATACACGAGGGAGCATTTTTTTTTTACAATTTACGGAAGCCAACACCTCATATTTCGCTTGGGCAGCTTACACCCCAGCGGTATGAATATTGACTTCTCCAACTTCAAGTAACCCTTGCTTTCCCTCTCTCTCCGTCCCTTCCCCACCCCGGTTCTCCGACTATTTCCACCGTCCTCCTGATTAAATATGTTTAAGAAGGAACTCCAGGTGCTGGAAAATCGAAGGTAGACAAAAGTGCTGGAGAAACTCAGCGGGTGCAGCAGCATCTATGGAGCGAAGGAAATAGGCAACGTTTCGGGCTGAAACCCTTCAGGTAGGAAATAGGTAACGTTGCCTATTTCCTTCGCTCCATAGATGCTGCTGCACCCGCTGAGTTTCTCCAGCATTTTTGTGTACCTTCGATTTTCCAGCATCTGCAGTTCCTTCTTAAACAAAGTGCCTGTGGATCCTGGCACTCACTAATCCTTGCAATTCCACAAGGGGGATGGGGTGTGGAGGGGTGAAATGAACAGCGAGTCCTCCCTCAGAATCAAAGATCTTATAGCTCTGCTATAGGATCTTTGCTCAGAATGGCAATGAACAGGTCTGCTCTCCATTTGTACCCAGGGCCGGATGAGTGATGTGTTCAGTCGAGCTTCCAAACAAAAGATTGCAACATTTCCCAGTCCCGGGACCCGAGCAAGCTGCTCGCCTTTGTTCCTCGCCAGCATTGCCATGTGCATAAATACTTGGTGATGGCCAAACCTACTTCAAAAATGAAAAAGGTGTGTGTGTGTGTGTGAATAAACCCACACTCATCCGCGGCTGAATCCCCCAATATATTTTTGCAACTTCTTGAGGCTTGTATCTTTAAAATGAGTAAACAGACAGAGAGGAGGGAGGCAGGCTTGTCCCGGGCCTGACCTGGGTGACATTAGGAGCGGGGACGACAGCTGTGACTGAGAAGGCAACCCCTTGTCCCTCACGCTGACAGGCAGCTTTGGACGGGTTCCACGCCTCCCTCCCCCCCCCCGTGTCATTCTGAAGAAAGAGCCTTCACATCATTCACGAGTCTCCGCGCCGGCGATGTGAACGGGGAGTGAATGGACGGGGAGTGCGGCGTTGGCCCGGGCCAGAGGCGGGTAAAAGGGGCCACTATTCCCCAGCACCAGCGGCTTCCTGCACCCTTGTTCACAGTCCCTTTCAAACGTTACCGCAGATACATCGTAAACATCGTCTCATGGGGCAGTTGCTGAGGGATTGCCGCAACTGGCCCCGTTTATGAATCAGTTAGAAGTGGGAGTTGGGGAGGAGCAGGCTGGGGGTGGGGGGGGGGGGGGGGGGGGGGGGGGATTAGGCACCGACCCTACCCCCCTCCTTCACACTTCTCTTTGTCAGCAAGTGAGTCTGGCCACCAGTGTGTGTCTGTGTGTGTATACATGCACTGTGTCCATGTGCGACTTTATAGGTGCATTAGTGCCCAAGGGGTGAGGACAGGTGTGCATGCATGTGTAGATGTGTGCGGTTTGCACATGCACAAGTGTGCAGAAGTGTTCTCGTCTGTGTTTTTGTGTGCATGTGCGTGTGTTCGTGTGCGTGTGGCACAGGTCAGCACTTTGTCTGTGTGTGTGCATGTGTGTGATATGTTCTTGATGTGTACATTGAAATGGGCGCATAGTTTAATAATAATAATAATAATAATAAATACTTTATTGATCCCCTCAGGGAAATTTAGATGTCCAGAAGCCCCCAATCAACAAACCCACAGATTCAAAACGAACGCAGACAGAAAATACATAGAATACAATGTGGACACTACCTGAGAGCAATAAATACTTAAAAAGACCAATAATTAACAATTAAAAATTAAAAATTGCAAAATGCATCCCCCTACAGCCTAGCGGTCCGAATGATAAAATCTAATGGCTGCAGGGGTGAAGGATCTCCTGAACCGCTCCATTCTACAGGGCAGGGAGAGGAGCCGGTTGTTGTTCCGAGTGCTCTTTTGACTCTCCAGAATTACATGGAGGGGATGCCCGGGGTTTTTCAGGATGACCTGCACCTTGTGCCTCATACGCCTCTCAAGCACATCCATCCCAGAGTCTACTCTCCCCTCCAGCACTGAGCCAGCTCGTTTAACCAGTTTGACCAGCTTCTTCTTGTTTTTTGTACTAATGCTGTTGCCCCAGCAGACAACAGCGTAGAAAATAACACTTGCAACCACAGTGTTGTAAAACATGTGCAGCATATCATTACACACATTGCAGGATTTGAGCCTTCTGAGGCAAAAGAGTCTGCTCTGGCCTTTTTTGTAGAGGGAGTCAGAGTTGACAGACCAGTCCAGTTTGTTATCAAGGTGCACTCCAAGGTATTTATATGTCTGCACCACCTCAATGTCAGCCCCTGCAGCGTTGACCGGCTGAAGGGGGAGATTGGACCTGCCAAAGTTAACCACCATCTCTTTGTTTGACGCAGAAACAAAGAACTGCAGATGCTGGTTGATACTAAAGATAGACACAAAGTGCTGGAATAACCCAGTGGGTTAGGCAGCATCTCTGGAGGTAAAATACACTTTGTGTCTACCTTTTATGTAGCTTTACGCACAAGCATGTGTCAATGTATAACATATATGGAATGTTGGCCTTCATAACAAGAGGATTTCAGTATAGGAGTAAAGAGGTTCTTCTGCAGTTGTATAGGGCTCTGGTGAGACCACATCTGGAGGATTGTGTACAGTTTTGGTCTACTAATTTGAGGGGGGACATCCTTGTGATTGAGGCAGTGCAGCGTAGGGTCACGAGATTGATCCCTGGGATGGTGGGACTGTCATATGAGGAAAGATTGAAAAGACTAGGCTTGTATTCACTGGAGTTTAGAAGGATGAGGGGGTATCTTATAGAAACATATCAAATTATAAAAGGACTGGGCAAGCTAGATGCAGGAAAAATGTTCCCAATGTTGGGCTAGTCCAGAACCAGGAGCCACAGTCTTAGAATAAAGGGGAAGCCATTTAAGACTGAGGTGAGAAAAAACTTTTTCACCCAGTGAGTTGTGAATTTGTGGAATTGCCTGCCACAGAGGGCAGTGGAGGCCAAATCACTGGATGGATTTAAGAGAGAGTTAGATAGAGCTCTAGGGGCTAGTGGAGTCAAGGGATATGGGGAGAAGGCAGGCACGGGTTATTGATAGGGGATGATCACAGTGAATGGTGGTGCTGGCTCGAAGGGCCAAATGGCCTCCTCCTGCACATATTTTCTATGTTTCTAAATGTATAAGACTGCAACAACCAGGTTCAGGAATAGCTACTTCCCCACAGCCATCAGGCTATTAAACCTGCCTCGGACAAAACTATGATTATTAATAACCCATTTTCTGTTATTTGCACTTTATCAGTTTATTTATTCATGTGTGTATATATTTATATCATGGTATATGGACACACTGATCTGTTCTGTAGTAAATGCCTACTATGTTCTGTTGTACTGAAGCAAAGCAAGAATTTCATTGTCCTATACAGGGACACATGACAATAAACTCACTTGGACTTGAACATGTATGTTTACGTGTGAGTGAGCATGCATGTAGCGTGTTTATCTGTACAGTGTTTCCTGAGGCATCAGGTTGAATTGCCCCAAGGACAGAAGCAGAAACAGTAATGGCTTTGATTTCCTGCACAGCCAACACACCCCGTTCTGTTCACAGCAGCAGAAAACATATGTCCCTTCAGCGAGCCAAGCAATGTTAGAACAGGTGCCAAGAATGTGGTCAAAGAGTTTTGATCTCACTGGGAGAACATCAAAGTTGGTATCAGGCCATTATATACCCAGTGTGTTCAGGCAGTGAGGCTTTGGCTCAGTGAATGCCTCTCTGTGTCATAAGGTCATAAGTGATAGGAGCAGAATTAGGCCATTCGGCCCATTGAGTCTACTCCACCATTCAATCACGGCTGATCTATCTATCTCTCCCTCCCAACCTCATTCTGCTGCCTTCTCCCCATAACCCCTGACAGAAGTACTAATCAAGAATCTGTTTTAAGAAGGAACTGCAGATGCTGGAAAATCGAAGGTACACAAAAATGTTGGACAAACTCAGCGGGTGCAGCAGCATCTATGGAGCGAAGGAAATAGGCAACGTTTCGGGCCGAAAACCCTTCCGGGTTTCGGCCCGAAACGTTACCTATTTCCTTCCTGAAGGGTTTCGTCCCGAAACGTTGCCTATTTCCTTCGCTCCATAGATGCTGCTGCACCCGCTGAGTTTCTCCAGCATTTTTGTGTACCCTCATCAAGAATCTGTCTATCTCTGCCTTAAAAATATCAATTGACTTGGCCTCCACAGCCTCCTTGGGCCTTTATGTTTTCATCTTTTGGATTTCGACATGCAGCGAGCAAACAGGCCCTTCGACCCATCAAGTCCCGCAATCACCTCACACAGTAGCACTGTCCCGCACACGAGGGACTATTTACCAATTTTACCGAAGCCAATTAACCTACAACCTGTACGTCTTTGGAGTGTGGGAGGAAACCGGAGCACCCGGAGAAAACCCACACGGTCACAGGGAGAACGTACAAACTCCGTACAGCCAGCACCCGTAGTCAGGATCGAACCTAGGTACGTGGTGCTTGTAAGGCAGCAACTCTACCGCTGCGCCACCGTGCACGAACCTTTATGTCACAAAGGTCCACTGAACATAGACAATAGACAATAGGTGCAGGAGTCGGCCATTTGGGCTCAGCGGTAGAGTTGCTGCCTTTCAGCGCCAAAGTCCCGGGTTCAACCCTGACCACGGGTGCTGTTTGTATGGACCCCGTTCCTGCTTTTTCCCCATATCCTCCGACTGCTATTTTTAAGAGCCCTATCTAGCTCTCTCTTGAAAGCATCCAGAGAACCTGCCTCCACCGCCCTCTGAGGCAGAGAATTCCACAGACTCACAACTCTCTGTGAGAAAATGTGTTTCCTCGTCTCCGTTCTAAATGGCTTACTCCTTATTCTTAAACTGTGGCCCCTGGTTCTGGACTCCCCCAACATCGGGAACATGTTTCCTGCCTCTAGCGTGTCCAAGCCCATAACAATCTTATATGTTTTAATGAGATAACCTCTCATCCTTCTAAACTCCAGAGTGTACAAGCCCAGCTGCTCCATTCTCTCAGCATATGAGTCCCGTCATCCCGGGAATTAACCTTGTAAACCTACGCTGCACTCCCTCAATAGCAAGAATGTCCTTCCTCAAATTAGGGGACCAAAGCTGCACACAATACTCCAGGTGTGGTCTCATTAGGGCTCTGTACAACTGCAGAACGACCTCTTTGCTCCTATATTCGATTCCTCTTGTTATAAAGGCCAACATGCCATTTTCTTTCTTCACTGCCTGCTGTACCTGCATGCTTACTTTCATAGACTGATATACAAGATGTTGGGGGTGGGGGGGGGGGGGAGGCTGGGGCTGAAGATTTTAGTGTTGAGGGCAGTTGGGAGCAGAGGAGGCATCACAAGCAGTGTTGTTACCTCACAATGCTCTCCCCGTGAACACTGCCAGGGTCAGATGTACCCGGGCACAGTGTGGCCCATCCCTACCGCTGAGCGCACTCATCTGCCACTCGCTCCTCTTCGCGACGCCAAATGGCCGCACTCCTCTCCGAGTTCTTTTCCTCCAGGCGGCCGGCTCCCCCCGAGCACTGCGAGACCACCGGGTGCCGAGCCTGGCAGCGGGTCCGGACAGAGACCATTCCTAATGACTTCACCAGCAAACCCTCTCGGCCCTGGTGCATGCCGCAGGCAGTGCAGGAAAATGACCTCAGCTTCATCTTCAACAATGTCATGGTCAGGGCCTTCCTGGTTGCCTGCCTCATCATCATGATATGTTTCTGCATTAACTATCTGAAGAAAAGTCGGATTCAGAATACACTACTGGTTAGTTGCGAAGACGAGGAAGATGTGGTGCTAAACTTGGCAATTACTTTTTGTTAAACATTTAGTGCGATTGTGTGTTTAGAGGGATGTGGGCCAAACATGGGGAAATAGAACCAACTTAGATGGGCATCTTGGTCAGCATGGACGAGTTGGGCCAAAGGGCCTGTTTCCATGCTGTATGACTATGTGGAAGATTAGATGGGGCAGTATGGATAAGTTGGGCCGAAGGGCCTGCTTTCATGCTGTATTTAAGAATAAGGAGTAAGCCATTTAGAATGGAGACGAGGAAACACTTTTTCTCACAGAGAGTGGTGAGTGTGGAATTCTCTGCCTCATGGCAGGTTCTCTGCATACTTTCAAGAGAGAGCTAGATAGGGCTCTTAAAAATAGCGGAGTCAGGGGATATCGGGAGAAGGCAGGAACGGGGTACTAATTGAGGATGATCAGCCATGATCACATTGAATGGCGGTGCTGGCTCGAAGGGCCAAATGGTCTACTTCTACTCCTGCACCTATTGTCTATTGTCTATTGACTATGTGGAAGATTAGATGGGGCAACTTGGTCAGTATGGACGAGTTGGGCCGAAGTGCTCGTTTCCATGTTGAAAGATTATTTGGAAGCTTAGATTTAAAAAATCTGTTTTTTAAAAATCGTTTGTTAGCTTAGATGGGACATCTTGGACAAGATGGTCGAGTCAGACCAGAGGGCCTGTTTCGTGCTCTGTGACCAGGATACAAGGTCATAGGCTCAGGATGCAGGGTGTTCCATTTTGGAAGCGAGATCAGGAGAAATCTCTTCACCCCCAACATTGGTGAACACATGCAACCCACTTCAGTAGCGTTTTTCCTTGGCTAAATGTCCAGTGCTGTTTTGTACCATGTCCAGCAACACAAAGACTGTAAATTCCTCTTTTTACAAATTTTAATGTCTGTTCTCTCCGGTTTTTTTTGTTGGTTTTTTAAAAAATTATTTTTATTAGAAGCAATTGTACAAGAATAAAACATTCGGCGTGTAAAATTGTACAATTATTGTACAACTTCAATTTTGACCTTTAAACCTCAAAATGTAGGAAAAGGAAGAGAGAAAGAAGAAGAGAGAGAAAAAGTGAAAAGTGAAAAAATAGAACCCCTAGACTTCCAAAGTAGTGTGGCCAAAGTAGTGTGGCCAAAGTAGTGTGGCCAAAGTAGTGTGGCCAAAGAGGGAATAAACATATAAGAGAGGAAAAGAAAAAAAGAAGAGAAAAAAAAGGAAAATGTGGAATTAGAAACATAGAAAATAGGTGCAGGAGTAGGCCATTCGGCCCTTCGAGCCTGCACCGCCCATTCATTGTGATCATCCAACTCAGTATCCCATCCCTGCCTTACCTCTCCATACCCCCTGATCCCTTTAGCCACAAGGGCCACATCTAACTCCCTCTTAAATATAGCCAATGAACTGGCCTCAACTACCTTCTGTGGCAGAGAATTCCACAGATATACCTGCCCTTCGCCCACCGACCACCCCACCCAACCCATAGTTGGATTAAATCCAAATTTGTGTTGCACTATACGATCCTTGTAAGAATTCGGTAAAGGGTGTCCATGTCTTGAAAAATGGATCTGGTTCTTCTGCCAAGACATGCCTCTCTCCGTTTTCTTCTTGAAGGCATTGACTGGTGCTAGGCTACCTGGCCAAATGGTCACCCATGGCATTGGTTGGACTAAGTCCGACACTCAATCTTGGATGGCGTAACATGTCAGTCCATCCTTACTTTCGGTCGGGTTAGTTTGCGGAAAGGTCCAGACCCGAAGCGTGGTCTGTCCATTCCCTCCGCAGATGCTCTAGAAGGAACTGCAGATGCTGGAGAATCGAAGGTACACAAGATTGCTGGAGGAACTCACCGGGTGCGGCAGCATCTATGGAGCGAAGGAAATAGGCAACGTTTCGGGACGAAACCCTTCCGGGTTTCGGCCCAAAACGTTACCTATTTCCTTCCTGAAGGGTTTTGGCCCGAAACGTTGCCTATTTCCTTTGCTCCATAGATGCTGCCGCACCCGCTGAGTTCCTCCAGCAATCTTGTTCATCCTTCGCAGTTGCTGCCTTTGGCCCACTGAGTTCTTCCAGCAGAAGACAGACACACAAAAAGCTGGAGTAACTCAGCGGGGTCAGGCAGCATCCCTGGAGAAAAGGAATAGGTGACGTTTCGGGTCGAGACCCTTCTGTGCGGGACTGGGAGTCAGGGGAAAGAGTAAGGAGAGATATAGACAGTGATGTAGAGAGATGTAGTACAAATGAATGAAAGACTTGCAAAAAAGGTAAACAATGATAAAGGAAACAGGTTGTGGCTCCGTCAGGATCAAAGATTAGTTTAGCTTAGTGTCATTTGTTACTGTCACGTGTACCGAGATACAGTGAAAAGTTTCAATTTGCATGTCATCGTCAGAAAAAGACAATTTCTCAAAAGACAAAATAGACAATAGGTGCAGGAGGAGGCCATTCGGCCCTTCGAGCCAGCACCGCCATTCAATGTGATCATGGCTGATCATCCCCAATCAGTACCCCGTTGCTGCCTTCTCCCCATATCCCCTGACTCCGCTATTTTTAAGAGCCCTATTTGGCTCTCTCTTGAAACAAGATCTCGTTGTCTCTGTACTGTACACTGACAATGACAATTAAAATTGAATCTGAATCTGAATCTGAAACATCCAGAGAACCGGCCTCCACCGCCCTCTGAAGCAGAGAATTCCACAGACTCACCACTCTCTGTGAGAAAAAGTGTTTCCTCGTCTCCGTTCTAAATGGCTTGCCCCTTATTCTTAAACTGTGGCCCCAGGTTCCTGTTCTCTAGTATGTTTCCTGCCTCTAGTGTGTCCAAACCCTTAACAATCTGCCTCGTAGTTCCAGGGACCAAAGTCCATCCAGAGCTTCGGTGCTGCCTATGTGGCTTACACCATTTCCCCTGTGACCACTTGCGTTACCCCTAGGTGCTTAAGTTTCTTCCCACATTAAGTTTGGTTAGTTTAGTTTAATTTATTGTCATGTGTACCGAGGTACAGTGAAAAGCTTTTTTTTCTTGTGCGCTATCCAGTCAGCAGAAAGACTATATGTGATTACAGTCAAACCATCCACAGTGTGCAGAAGATACAGGATAAAGGGAATAACGTTTAGTGCAAGACAAAGTTCGGAAAAGTCCGATTAAAGGTAGTCCGAGGGTCTCCCAAGGAGGTAGATGGTAGGTCAGGCCCACTCTCTAGTTGGTGAGAGGATGGTTCAGTTGCCTGATAACAGCTGGAAGGAAACTGACCCTGAATCTGGAGGTAGACAAAGATGCTGGAGAAACTCAGCGGGTGAGGCAGCATCTATGGAGTGAAGGAATAGGCGACTTCTTCTTCTTTCGTGCGACGTGCACAGCTTAAAGTTGTAGGCAACTTGTTCTATTTGATCTTCTGTTTGTGCACGTCGAGTTGATTGCATTAATCGAAACAGGACGGACCACGTGAAGGTTGCAATCTTCCACCCCCCGAATAGGTGACGTTTCGGGTCAAGACCCTTCCTCAATCTGGAGGTGTGCGTTTTCACAACTTGATGAGGATGTGGCCAGGACTTTAGTTGCCGAGCTGTAAGGGGAGGATTGGGCAGGTTAGGAGTTCATTCCTTGGAGTGCAGGAAGCTGAGCGGTGATCTTGTAGAGGACTACAAAATCAGATAGGATCAACGCACAGTCTTGTACCCAGGAGAGGGGAATCACGAACCAGAGCTCATCGGTTTAAGATAAGAGGGGAAATATTTAATAGGAACCCGAGAGGCCCCTTTATCTCTCAGATGGTGGTGGGTGTATGGACCGAGCTTCCAGATAGCAGGTAGTTGAAGTAGGTCCAGAAACGGATGCACAAGACACTTGAAGAAGAAAGGTTTAGAGGGAAATGGGCCAAATGCAGCAAAATAGGACTAGGTTAGAATGGGGCATCTGGGTCGGCATAGACGTGTTGGGCCGAAGGGTCTGTTTCCCCGCTGTTATGACTATGGCATGCTGAACCTCCGTAGTCTCCTGAAGAAGTCGAGGTGTTGGTGTTTTGATAGCTCTCTGTGAGCAGTGGCGCAGCGGTACAGTTGCTGCCTCACAGCGCCAGAGACCCGGGTTTGATCCTGACCTCGGCTGCTGTCGGTACAGAGTTTGAACGTTCGCCCTGTGACTGCGTGGGTTTCCTCCGGGTGCTCCTGTTTCCTCCGAAATTCCAAAGAAGTGCGGGTTTGCAGGTTAATTGGCTTCTGTAAATTGTCCCTAGTGTGTAAGGTTAGAGGTACAGCATGGAAACAGGCCCTTCGGCCCACCGAGTCTGTGCCGAACAGCGATACTCCATACACTAACACCATGCTACACACTAGGGACAATTTTACAAACCTCTTTGGAGTGTGGGCAGAAACCGGAGCATCCAGAGAAAACGCACGCAGTCACAGGGAGAATGTTCAAACTCTATTCAGACAGCACCCATGGTCAGGTTCGACCATGGGTCTCTGGCGCTGTAAGGCAGCAATTCTACCGCTGCGCCACAGTGCCGCCATAGACCTAGTGTACGGGTGATTGCTGGTTGGCGTGGATTCGGTGGGCTGAAGGGCCAGTTTCTAAACTAAACTAAACTAAACAGCGATGTGTTTCTTGCAGAAAATGTGGGAGAAATACGCCTGCATTTTGAAAATAGGGTCCTCCTCTAACAAAAAGTACCAGAAGAACGAGAAGAAGAGGAAAGAGATCAAACGTTTCCGCAGAGGGCTCGCCATCCAGGAGAAGATAATGCGGAAACTCCAGCAGATGGAGATGAAGATCCGTGACATGGAGGACATGATCATGAAATTTGCAAAGAAGATGACCCGTCGTGTCACGGGCTCGGAGTGTACCAGCCGATCCTCGAGTTGTATCTGCTCACGGTGTCACACTCCTAGCGCCTTCAGCACAGAACCGGAATCCCACCATACAGTCTGAAGCAAACTCCGACCCATGGCAGAAACTGTCAAAAGTGAAACTTTCTTCCTGATCATGTCAAGGCAACAATTGATTGCAACAAATCACTTAAATAATCTTCAACTTGTTGAATTGTCACAGTAAAGAACTTTTTTATTGAATGCACCAAACCTCATATGTTGTTTGTTCATTATATCTGCTTATCGGTACTGCTTCTCATAGTCATAGCGTGGAAACAGGCCCTTTGGCCCAACTTGCCCACACCGACCAACATGCCCCATCTACACTTGTCCCATTTGCCTATATCCCACTTCTTCTTCTTTTGTGTGGCGTGCACAGCCTAAAGTTGTTGGACAACTTGTTCTATTTGATCTTCTGTTTGTGCACGTCTAGTTGATTGCATTAGTCGAAACAGGGCGGACCACGTGAAGGTTGCAATCTTCCACCCTGCCCATATCCCTCTAAACCTATCCTATTAATGTCCTAATGTCTTTTAAATGTTATGATAGTCCCTGTTTCAATTACCTGCTCCAGCAGCTCATTCCATACGCCTACCACCCTTTGTGATAAAATGTTACCCCTCAGGTTTCTTTCCCCCCCTCACCTCCCCTGGTTGAAAATGAGTTTAGTTTGGAGACACAGCATGGAAACAGGCCCTTCAGCCCATCAAGTTCACGTCTAGTTTTGTGTTATTCCATTTTCACATCCACACCCTCCACACGGGGCAATTTACAGAGGGCCAATCAACTGACAGACTTGCATGTTTTTGGGATGTGGAAAGAAACCGGAGGAAACGCACGCGGTCGCAGGGAGTACGTGCAAACACCACGCGGACAGTACCTGAGGTCAGGATCGAACCCTGGGTCTCTTGCGCCGTGAGGCAGCGGCTCTACCCGCTACGCCACAGTGGTCAGTCCTCAACAGCTGAGCTACTCCAGAACTTTGTATTCTTTGGTGTTACAGTGCCACCATTGGTGGGAGGGTGCAATAACAGCAATGGATAAAACACAAAGTGCTGGAGTTATACAGTGGGTCAGCCAGCATCTGTGGTGGGAATGGATAGAGGACATTCCGGGTCAGGACCCTTATTCAGACTGGAAAACTTGTGTTGTTAATTGTGAGAAAGTTCTCGAGCACAGGACTTTATCGTACCTTGTAGAACAGCACAGAAACGTTGCTTTACTTTATAGTACACCATAGAAACAGGCCCTTCGGCCCACAATGTCTGTGCTGAACATGATGCCAAGACCAACTCTTATCTGCTTACACATAATCGATATCCCTCCAATTATTATAAAAAAAAGAAAACGGAGGTACACTTTTGCAAGCTGTTTTTTATGTACGACATACATGGGAATGTTTAAATTCAGTGTTGTGGTCTACACTGGGTTAGTTAAACACAGCTGGGAAGAGGATGAGAATGAACGAATGAATAAGTTTATTGGCCAAGTATTCACATACAAGGAATTTGCCTTGGTGCTCCGCCCGCAAGTGACAACGACATACAGTGACAGTTAGGGATGACACATAAAACATTAAACATTAATAATAAAACATTATCGATTAAACATGGGAATTGAATAAAATACCAGAGCAAAAGGAGGCTACAGATTTTTGGTTATTGAGTAGCGCTACTACCCGTGGAAAAAAGCTGTTTTTATGTCTGGCTGTGGCAGCTTCGAGGGAGTTAGTATTTGATCTAGGGACGGGGAGAGTGAAGGATTCCTGCATTTCACCATTATTCTGCAAAACCTCCTGGGTACATGCGGAGGAAGTGATTGTATTCAACTCTGAAGGTAGACAAAAATGCCGGGGAAACTCAGCGGGTGAAGCAGCATCTATGGAGCGAAGGAATAGGTGACGTTTCGGGTCGAGACCCTTCTCAGTCTGAAGAAGGGTCTCGACCCGAAACGTCACCTAAAACAGTCTGAAGAAGGGTCTCGACCCGAAACATCACCTATTCCTTCGCTCCATAAATGCTGCCTCACCCGCTGAGTTTCTCCAGCATTTTTGTCTACCTTTGATTTTTCCAGCATCTGCAGTTCTTTCTTAAACATGTTTAGAGATACAGCATGGAAACAGGCCCTTCAGCCCATCGAGACCATCAATCACCCACTCACACTAGTTCTATGTTAATCCCACTTTCACATCCACACCCTTCACACGAGGGGCAATTAACCTACAAACCCACATGCACACGTCTTTGGAGTGTGGGAGGAAACCGGAGCATCCGTAGGAAACACAAGCAGTCGCAGGAAGAACGTGTAAACGTAATTTAGCATTTAGCTGTCTTGTTTTAACCATGTGCATGTATTTACCATCCTGACAACTGATTCGCAAAATGACTCCATCTAGAAACCAAATTGTTGTGTTAAAATTTTTTTTTTTAAACTTAATAAGAACAAATAAATCAGAGATAATAGAAATCAAAGAAAGAGTTCTTGGGTTGTGTGGTCCAAATGTCTGGGAAGGAAATGGACAGATGACATTTCAGAGATAGACACAAAGTGCTGGAGTGACTCAGCAGGTCAGGCAGCATCTCTGGAGAAAATGTCCAGGTGACTTCGGGTCGGGACCTTTCTTCAGACTGAAAGAAGAGGGGTGAAGAGGTAGACATTTTGGATCAGGACTCTTCTTCTGAAGAAAACTGTCTGTACAATACCATTGTTCCCACAATTAAACACTCTCGACACTCTTGGAGCAGCGAGACCTGGGTGTCCTTGTACACCGGTCACTGAAAGTTGGCTTACAGGTACAGCAGGCAGTGAAGAAAACTAATGGAATGTTGGCCTTCATAACAAGAGGATTTCAGTATAGGAGTAAAGAGGTTCTTCTGCAGTTGTATAGGGCTCCGGTGAGACCACATCTGGAGTATTGTGTACAGTTTTGGTCTCCTAATTTGAGGAAGGACATCCTTGTGATTGAGGCAGTGCAGCGTAGGTTCACGAGATTGATCCCTGGGATGGTGGGACTGTCATATGAGGAAAGATTTAAAAGACTAGGCTTGTATTCACTGGAGTTTAGAAGGATGAGGGGGCATTTCATAGAAACATATAAAATTATAAAAGGACTGGACAAGCTAGATGCAGGAAAAATGTTCCCAATGTTGGGCGAGTCCAGAACAAGGGGCCACAGTCTTAGAATAAAGGGGAGGGTATTTAAGACTGAGGTGAGAAAAATCTTTTTCACCCAGAGAGCTGTGAATTTGTGGCATTCCCTGCCACAGAGGGCAGTGGAGGCCAAGTCACTGGATGGATTTAAGAGAGAGTTAGATATAGCTCTAGGGGCTAGTGGAGTCAAGGGATATGGGAAGAAGGCAGGCACGGGTTATTGATAGGGTACGATCAGCCATGATCACAATGAATGGCGGTGCTGGCTCGAAGGGCCAAATGGCCTCCTCCTGCACCTATTTTCTATGTGTCTATGTTTCTAAGGGAGAGGCAACTGCTTTTGGAATGACGGGAGAATATCCACATGCGCCGTGGAGCTCGATAATCCAGTCTAGAGACCGATGTGACTGTGAGGATAATCATCCTGCAGAAAGATTGACTTGTATTTACATGGCAGCTTTTCCTGGCAACACACAGGACTTTGCAACTGATATTATTCAAGCATGGTTACCATTGTGATGTAGGAAGTGTAGCAACCACTATGACCACATCACAATGGTAACCATGCTTGGATAATATCAGTTGCAAAGTCCTGTGTGTTGCCAGGAAAAGCTGCCATGTAAATACAAGCAGATATTTCTGCAGGATGATTATCCTCACAGTCACATCAGTCTCTAGACTGGATTATCGAGCTCCATGGTGCATGTGGAGATTCTCCTGTCATTTAAAAAGCAATTGCCTCTCCCTTGACTCTGTGTGCAGTGGGATTCATTAGACAATAGACAATAGGTGCAGGAGTAGTCCATTTGGCCCTTCGAGCCAGCACCGCCATTCAATGTGATCATGGTTGATCATCCCCAATCAGTACCCCGTTCCTGCCTTCTCCCCATATCCCCTGACTCCGCTATCTTTAAGAGCCGTATCTAGCTCTCTCTTGAAAGCATCCAGAGAACCGGCTTCCACCGCCCTCTGAGGCAGAGAATTCCACAGACTCACCACTCTCTGTGAGAAAAAGTGTTTCCTCGTTTCAAGAGTTTAGTTTAGTTTACGTGTAGCGAGGTAAAGTGAAAAGCATTTTTGTTGCGTGCTAACCAGTCGACAAAAAGATTATACAGTACATGATTACAATCAAGTCGTCCACAGTGTACAGATACAGGATAAAGGGTTTGTCATGCAGTGTAGTACTGAAGATAGTCTGAAGGTCTCCTAAGAAGTTGATGGGAGGTCAGGACCATTCTCTAGCTGGTGAGTGGATGGTTCAGTCGCCAGATAACAGCTGGGAAGAAACTGTCCCTGAATGTGGAGGTGTGCGTTTTCACACTTCACTGCCTCTTGCCTGATAGGGGAGGGGAGAAGAGGGAGAGACCAGGGTGAGATTGGTCCTTGATTATGCTGCTGGCCTTGCTGAGGCAGCTTGAGGGAGTAAATGTCAAGAATGTCAAAAGAGTCTCGAGAGTGTTTGATTGGCGTATATGCACCAACAACGGAACTACTCCCAGGAATAAAAATGTAAATGGTCGATAAAATTAAACGTATATTTATTGGTACTACCAGCAATATCAGTGTTTAAACATTAAAAAACATGCTTGTACAGCAAAGATTAATCAACACAAACGTTTGAACAACGGGTGGCACCCTGAGCCGGCAGCCTCGCCAGCAGCTGTTCGTCCTTTCCCCTTTTGTTTTTAGTATGTCTAAAAGTGTGTTTCAGTGTGTGGGGGGGGTGTGGGGGCGGGAATTGGGGGAAACATTTTTTTAGTCACTTACCTCGGTGAAATACGGCTTTTCTACCTAGTTACATTTCTCCCTCCCTGGCGGCCTAACAGCTTGGATTGGTGCGGCCTTTCCCGGAGTCGGGTCCAGAGCTTCAGCAGCGGGCTCAGCGCGGACTTTCTATCGCGGAGCCAGGCGATCCCTTGCCGGGGGTCGCTAGAAGAAGTGCTCCGATCGTTGGCCCGCGGACTACGACATCCTGAAGCCGCTGTCTGCGGAGCTTCTAAATATGCATTTTTCAATAACAAATATTTATAGTTTAGTATGGTATAGTATTTATTTATTGACAGCAAGTCACAACATACATAGATTAGCATGGGGCCCCGGGCAACTGCCCAGCATGCCTATGCGTTAAGATGACCCTGCCCAGTGGTACGAATATTGATTTCTCTCACTTCAAGTAGCCCCGGCATTCCCTCTCTCTCTCTCTCTCTCAATCGCTCCTCCACCCAAGTCGCACCAGCTTCTCGTTTTCACCCACCTTGTGGGCGGAGCACCAAGGCAAATTCCTTGTATGTGAATACTTGGCCAACAAACTTACTTACAAACAGCTAACAATGGCCTGTTTCCTTCATTATCGTCACATTTTTTGCACATATTTCATTCATTGTCCTTTATCTCTTCACATCATCGTCTATATCTCTCGTTTCCCTTTTCCCTAAGAAGGGTCTCGCCCCTGAAACTCCTCTCCAGAGATGCTGCCCGTCCCGCTGAGTCACCCCAGCAATTTGTGTCTATCTTCTATTCCCCCATTCTGGCAAATAAATGTCTCTTGTATTCTGCACCTCCATCGAAAGGGAACGGAAGACCGTGACGCTGCAGCTTCCTGCCCGGGCCGGACTGATTAAAGTGCGGCACAGCCGGCATCGAGGTGGGCCTGGCCGGGTCGGACCGCTGAGTGAGGAGCACACGGAGCTGGAGGGGGCAGAGAATTGTCACTGAAATAGAGATTAAAGTCGAGAGTTTCAGCCCCAGAGAGAGACAGAGAGAGAGAGACAGAGAGAGAGAGACAGACAGACAGAGAGGGAGGGAGAGAGGGGGAGGGAGAGAGAGACAGACAGACAGAGATAGACAGACAGAGATAGACAGAGGGAGCATCGTCTCCGCGGTTCACAAACAAGGGCCGAGTCATCTGAAAGAACCGTTTAAACGTCCAATAGTTGTTTTTCCCGCGGGTCGAGGGGCGGAAGCGGCGGAATCATCATCATCACCATCATGATCCAGGCCGTGGCGGAGTTAAACACCGAGAACCAGATCTTCTACTCGGTCCTCGTCTTCTCATGGGCCGTGTACATGTGGGAGGCCCACCTGGCCAAGCGGCAGGTGAGTGGGTGGGGGAGGGGAGGGAGGGAGGGGGGGAGAGGTGGGAGAGGGGTAAGGGGTGGGGAGAGAAGGGAGAGGGGTAAGGGGAGGGGAGAGAGGGGGGGAGGAGAGATAGGAAGAGGGGAAGGGGAGGTAGGGAAGAAGGGGGGAGGGAAGGGAAGGGGAGAGGAGGAGATGGGGAGGGGGAGAGGTGTAAGGGGTAAGGAGAGATAGGGAAGGGGATAAAGTGGGGAAGGGTGGAGATGGAGATAGGGAGAGGGGGATTAGGTGAGGGGGGAGGATGGGGGGGGAGGATAGGGGAAATGGGGAAGATGGGATGGGGGGGAGAGGGCAGGGGGATAGGGTGGGGAAAGGAAGGGTGGGGAGGGGAGTGTAGCTGGGGCAACTTCAGGGGGAGATTCCCCACCTTGCAGCGTGTGGCCGACTGTTGCAACTTCCTCTGATGTTAAAAAAAATCCCCTCAATGCAACAATGTATCGAGCAGCTGGAAACAATGTAACGGGCAGATTGTAACATATTGTGACAGATTTTTGTAACAAAAAGGAGATAGCTTGCATCACCCAATGTGTGCACTTTGCTGCCTGACCCGCTAAGTTACTCCAGCATTTTGTGTCTACCCGTATGTTTATATCTAATGCAATTTGAGAATTATCTTTTATTGTAAAATTATAGAGTCATGCAGCACGGACTGTGGCTGTGTTGTAAAATAAACACGAACGGTTTGCAAGAATGAATGAACTATATTACATATTAGTACGACAGATCTGCCAATGCCAGAGAAGACCTGCTGGGCTGAATTGCTTAATTCTGTTCCTCAAATTTATGAATTTATGACACTTCAAATAACTCGAGGGAGATAAAGGATGCGTCATACAGCAAGGAAACAGGCCTTTAGACCCAACTCATCCAAGCTGCCCCATCTAAGCTAGTCCCACCTGCTCCAGTTTGGCCCATATCCTGCTAAATAGGAGCAAAGAGGTCCTTCTGCAGTTGTACAGAGCCCTAGTGAGACCACACCTGGAGTATTGTGTGCAGTTTCGCTCCCCTAATTTGAGGAAGGACATTCTTGCTATTGAGGGAGTGCAGCCTAGGTTTACGGTTAATTCCCGGAATGGTGGGACTGTCATATGCTGAGAGAATGGAGCGGCTGGGCTTGTACACTCTGGAGTTCAGAAGGATGAGAGGGTATCTCATTGAAACATATAAGATTGTTGAGGGCTTGGACACGCTAGAGGCAGGAAACATGTTCCCGATGTTGGGGGAGTCCAGAAATAGGGGCCACAGTTTAAGAATAAGGAGTAAGCCATTTAGAACGGAGACGAGGGAAACACTTTTCTCACAGAGAGTGGTGAGTCTGTGGAATTCTCTGCCTCAGAGGGCGGTGGAGGCGGGTTCTCTGGATGCTTTCAAGAGAGAGCTAGATAAGGCTGTTAAAAATAGCGGAGTCATAGAAACATAGAAACATAGAAATTAGGTGCAGGAGTAGGCCATTCGGCCCTTCGAGCCTGCACCGCCATTCAATATGATCATGGCTGATCATCCAACTCAGTATCCTGTACCTGCCTTCTCTCCATACCCTCTGATCCCCTTAGCCACAAGGGCCACATCTAACTCCCTCTTAAATATAGCCAATGAACTGGCCTCGACTACCCTCTGTGGCAGAGAGTTCCAGAGATTCCAGAGAGTCAGGGGATATGGGGAGAAGGCAGGAACGGGGTACTGATTGGGGATGATCAGCCATGGTCACATTGAATGGCGGTGCTGGCTCGAAGGACCAAATGGCCTACTCCTGCACCTATTGTCTATTAACCTTTTCCTATCCATGTATCTGTGCAAATTGTCTTTTTAAATGTTGTTATAGTACGTGAGAAGTCTAAAACCAGGGCTCGATCTTGGAAGAAGGAGTTGCATGATGTTTAGGTTTGAGCAGTGGGGAAACTCCTTCGTGCAGGGGATGGTGAATCTTTAGATTTCTCTAATCCAGCGAGCTGTAGTGACTCAATCATTTGAATCCATCCAAAATGGATTTCTGGATATGAATGATGGATAAAATTAATTATTCTGTTCATTGATCACAATAATGATTCTAGGTAATAATTAAGAGATCTAAGGAGGAGGAATTTCTTTAGCCAGAGGATGGTGAATCTGTGGAATTTCTTGACACACAGATGGCTGTGGAGGCCAAGTCAATGGATATTTTTAAGGTGGAGATTGCTAGATTATTAGTAATGGGCATCGAAGGTTATGGGGAGAAGGCAGGAGAATGGGGTTGAGAGGGAAAGAAGGATTAGCCATGATCGAGGGTGGAGTAGTCTCGATGGATCGAATGGCCTATTTCTACACCTACATCTTACGGTGGACAGTGCAGGAAGATGGCGTTGAAATAGAAGATGTGTAGGAAGGAGCTGCCGATGCAGGTTTAAATAGAAGACACAAAATGCTGGAGTAACTCGGCGGGACAGGCAGCATCTCTGGAGAGAAGGAATGGGTGATGTTTTGAATCGAGACCCTACCGACTGAAATAGAAGATGTTTAAGAAAGAACTGCAGATGCTGGTAAAATCAAAGGTAGACAAAAAAATGCTGGGGAAACTCAGCGGGTGAGGCAGCATCTATGGAGAGAAGGAATTGGCGATGTTTCGGGTCGAGGCTCTTCTTCAGACCAATAGAAGATCTTGATGACTGGTGGGGTGGACCTTGAGGGCCAGAGGATCTCCTCCTTTTCCTTATGGTTTTGTTTTGGACACCGTCCGATTAACATCATGTCTGATCTTGTCTCTTTGTTCACAGCTTTGCTTGTCCCCACCCCCCTTGTGTCTGACCCTAATGAGTGGGTTGTTGAGCCCGCAGCTCATTCATGCTTTCCCCAGTATTTTGTGAATGAGTATGGATTTGACTTGAGCGAAATTCCAGTCGGTTGATGTGAGGTTTTGAGGAACTGCAGAATGTTCCACAATTAAAGTCTGATAATGTTTTAACAAGTCGATTGGGTCATTTTGTTCGGTTTGTGTCAACAAATTTAATCTCTTTGCATAAAATTGTCCCCCTCTTAAAAAATGAATAGTTGAGAATGTTTTCACTAGTGGGTGAGTCTGGGACCAGAGGGCACAGCCTTGGAATAAAAGGACATGCCTTTAGAATGGAGATGAGGAGGAATTTCTTTAGCCAGAGGCTGGTGAATCTGTGCAATTCGTTGCCGCAGATGGCTGTGGAGCCCAAGTCAATGGATATTTTTAAAGCAGAGATCACTAGGGGAGAAGGCAGGTGAATGGGGTTGAGTGAGTAAAATAGATCAACCGTGATCAAATGGTGGAGCAGACTTGATGAGCCAAATGGCCTAATTCGGCTCCTGTGTCTTATGGGAGTCTGAAGAAGGGTCTCGACCCAAAACATCGCCCATTCCTTCTCTCCGGAGATGCTGCCTGTCCCGCTGAGTTACCTCAGCATTTTGTGTCTACCTTGTGTCTCGTGGGATCTCCACATCATCGCAAGTTACCGGGGATGGGGAGGATTAGGATTGTAGTAGGGATAGAGTACTTCTTGTAAATATGTTTGTATTCCTATCATTTAGCGCAAGACGTACAGAAACACGACACTGGTCCCCGAGGAGCTGGGCATGATCATGGACTCTGAAACATTTGAGAAGTCTCGCCTCTACCAGCTGGATAAAAGTACTTTTGGATTCTGGTCCGGCCTTTACTCTGAAACCGAGGGAACGGTGAGTAGTGATCATAGACTCATGCAGCACGGACACCAGGCAGGCCCTTCAGCCCAACTTGCCCATGCTGACCTACAGTCCCCATCTATCTACACTAGTCCCACCTGCCTGTGACTTTCATCATTGTTCAACTTCTGTCAAGGAGAAGCTAGACCCTCGTTAGACCTCATTTGGACTACGCAGTTGCAGCATGGGACCCATACACAAATAAAAACATTTCTTCCATCGAACGTGTCCAAAGACAGGCAGCTCGATTTGTTACTAACACCTATGTGAGAGAGAAGCGAGTGTCACCAAACTTCTGAATTCTCTGGGGTGGAACCCTCTCCAAGACAGACGTGAAGCTCACCGTTTGACCTGTTTTTACAAAATGTTAAATGGTCAGCTCGACATAGATTACAAGACCTACACCAAACCCAAAGCAATTAGGAGCAGACGAGGGCATTCGATCCAATTTGTGATCCCAGCTACAAAGATAGATGTGTACAGCAATTCGTTCTTCCCCCGCACAATTAAAGCATGGAATAATCTCCACCCAACTATAGTTACCCAACCAGATGCAACTAAATTTTTAAAGTAGCTCTTTCTTCCCAATAACCCTTTCTGGCTTAAGCCCTCCCTTCACCACCTCCAGTTTAAATTCCATTTGGAATATTTTGGAGGACCAAGAAACCAACCAAGACTGGCCCATATCGATCTAAACCTTTCCTATCTATGTACCGGCCTAAATGGGGTCTGGGAAAGAGTGTTCACATACGCGGCCCTGTTTTCACTAATCTTCCCACCACCACGCACATGAAGCACAAGACAGACACCATTGTACGCAGATGCCGAGACGTGCGTCCAGCTCTGGCTGAACAACTTCTAATCTTGTGTGTGTGGACTCGACAAGAAGACCTGCCTAAAAAAAATACCTCAGCGCAGGGGGAGAACAAGGAGGGAAGAGACAGAGACTTTAAGACTTTTGCCTCAATCACAGTGAGGAGGTGCCTGGTGAACTCACTGTGGTGGATGTTAATTTGTGTTTATATGTATGTTTTGTTATTTATTATTATATGTATGACTGCAGGCAACGACATTTCGGTCTGAACGACAATAAAAGAATCCAATCCAATCCAATCCAAATGGCTTTTGAAAGTTGTGATAGTACCTGCCTCAACTACCACCTCATTCTATAGATCGCTCCATATACCCACTGTGAGGGGAAAAAAACTTGCCCCTCGAGTTACTCTTAATTCTTTCCCCTCTCCCCTTAAGCCTATGCCATCTAGTTCTTGAATCCCCTACTCTGGGGGGGAAAATACTCTGCGTTCCCTCTATCTATTCCCCTCACGATGTCTTGTTTAAGAAGGAACTGAAGACGCTGGAAAATCGAAGGTAGACAAAAATGCTGGCGAAACTCAGCGGGTGCAGCAGCATCTATGGAGCAGAGGAAATAGGCAACGTTTCGGGACGAAACCCTTCAGGAAGGAAATAGGTAACGTTTCGGGCCGAAACCCTTCAGGGTTTCGGCCCGAAACGTTGCCTATTTCCTTCGCTCCATAGATGCTGCTGCACCCGCTGAGATTCTCCAGCACATTTGTCTACTCCCTCATGATGTACACCTCTACAAGATCATCCCTCAGCCTCCTGTGCTCCATGGAATATAGTCCTCGCTGCCCCAACCTTCCCGTATAGCTCAGGCCCTCACCCTGGCTACATCCTTGTGTTCTTGAAACAACCGCATCCATTAGTAGTGATTCACTTTGAGCATCAAATGAAAGCGAGTTCTTAATTTTCTAACCTCCAGTTCTCTCTTCATTCACTCTAAATGTCACCGCACACTCTAACTAGACATTAATCTCTTTCAGCTAAACATTTTTCTGGATTAGCGAGGTTCTATTTTATAACTAGCTAGTTATATGTGAGACTGCTGAAAACTATTGTTTGAATATATTGATAGGTTTATGTTTTTCTGGTTTTGGGGTTTTGTTTTTCTCTTTTTTTCTCTTTTTTTCTCTTTTCTCTTTTTTTCTATTTTTCTCTTTTTTTCTCTTTTTTCTTATCTTTTTTATCTTTTTTTCTCTTTCTCTTTTTTTCTATTTTTTTCTCTCTTCTCTTTTTTTCTCTTTTTTTCTCTTTTTTTCTTTTTTTTCTTTTTTCTTCTTTTTTCTCTTTTTTTCTCTTTCTCTTTTTTTCTCTTTTTTTCTCTTTTTTTCTCTTTTTTCTCTCTTTGTTTTTATATATACAAGTTCTCTTTTAAACAAACTATATTTACATAGAGACCGGGAGGTCGATACTCAGTGTATTTTGACACTGGACTCGTATTTAGGTTATACTTGTTATTAATGTAATCCTGATCCCTATGTATCAATATCATTGTTATCTTTATCATTATATTTTTGTTTTTGAAAAAAGCTAATAAAAAGATTTTAAAAGAAAGGTTTTAATTTATTTGCTGTCTTTGCAGCTTATCCTGTTGTTGGGAGGAATTCCCTTTCTCTGGAAAGTGTCTGGAAATCTCACTGGGCGTTTTGGGCTGGGATCAGAGTACGAGGTGAGTGTTCCTTGGCAGATCCATTTCCTGACGAATCCAGCTGAGGGAAATTAAATTCACACGCTCACTTTGTGCCCAGTTTATGTCGCATGGATTGAATTAGGATTTGAATGATGGACTGGACTATTTTGGTTATAATAACACTTTGGGCAATTTTACGGTCTAGCTTTAAGACCCTGAATGGAATTGGTAATTAGTTAAACGGGTCTGCATCAAAAACTTGGCATAATCAAGGACGAGTCGCATCCTGGCCACTCACTCTTCTCCCCTTTCCCTTGTAACAAAAGGTACAGAAGTGTGAAAACGCACACCTCCAGATTCTTCCCAACTGAACCATCGTACCACAACTAAAGAGCAGTCCTGAACTGCCATCCAGCTAATTTGGAGACCCTCTGGCTATCTTTGATTGGACTCTGTGTTTAAGAAGGAACTGCAGATGCTGGAAAATCGAAGGTAGACAAAAATGCTGGAGAAACTCGGCGGGTGAGGCAGCATCTATGGAGCGAAGGAAATAGGCAACGTTTTGGCCCGAAACGTTGCCTATTTCCTTCGCTCCATAGATGCTGCCTCACCCGTTGAGTTTCTCCAGCATTTTTGTCTACCTTTGATTAGACTCTATTGGCTTTACCTTGCACTAAATGCTATTCCCTTATCACGTGAGTGGCTCGATTGTAATCATGTATTGTCTTTCCGCTGAATGGTTAGCATGCAACAAAAGCTTTTCACTGGACCTCAGTACACATGACAATAAACTGAACTCAACTTTGTTTCAAGCAGTGTCACTCACTTTCCCCCCTCTCCTACCTGGCAAGCTTTGAATGCCCAGTTTAATCTCCATTGCAATCCTTTAGCAGTGGCTTTGGAAAGCAGGTGTGTTGAGTACGGATAGTGTGATAGTAGAATATGGTTGGCACAATGTTATGTTTTAATCCATGGTTTATGAGGCGATGAGACATCAGCAGGTGCAAAGCCTGAGCCCGGGCTGTCTCTATACGGGGCTTTATTCAATAAACCCTCAGTAGTGCTGTCGTTATACAGGTGTTTTCTCCCTCTGTCTGTCTCTCTTTGTGTGTTGTGCATTATGGCAACTACTTGAGCGGCTGCATTAATGGGCTGGAACTTACTGGAAAGTAAAGACATCGACAATACATGCATTCAAATTAAATTCAAGGGATCAGGGCACCGTAAGTTGTGACTCTACAGAACCTACTGACAGACCTAGTGTTTGCTTGTATTTGCTTTGTACAAGCAGTATCTCTGTTTTTGGTCTCCCTTTTATAATTTGTAAGAACCGGCAAGTCCATTTTAAAAGCATTTTATAAGAACCTCCTTTAACATGAGTTTGAGTTTAGTTTGTTGTCACGTGCTCTGAGGTACGGTGGAAAAACTTGTGTTGCGTGCTAACCAGTCAGTGGAAAGACAATACAGGATTAATTCTCATAACAGAAAGTTGAAGCCGTAAATGTTTTAACAACTAGTTTGTGCTTTAAGGCAAATCTACTAACATCTGACAGAAGTTTATCCCATGTATAGATTGCTAGATTTAAAAAAAAAAAATGTACATTACCGTTTTACAATTTTAACTTTTCTTTTCATTTGTCCTTTCCCCCTCGGTTCCCTCCTCCTGCAACACCCTCCTCTCGTGCCAAATACTCTTTCATATCTCTCGGTTCCCTCTCTCCTGACTCTCCGTCTGAAGAAGAGTCTTGACCTGAAGCCTCACCTATTCCTTCTGTCCAGAGATGCCGCCTGACCCGCTGAGTTAGTCCAACCTTTTGAGTCCATCTTCCCCACAAAATGAATGTTGAATTCTATTAATTTGCTGCAATTTGCAATAGTTACTCAGCACATTCACCTTGTCCGTTCTTTCGCTCGTGTACCAGACGATGTCGCTCGCTATTGGCTTCTGTCATCGTCCAACTTGTTGACAGAATTGTCGCCCGACGCGTCACGAGTGCATCGCGTCATTGTTTCCAGGGATCGCCACCAGGAGGCTTCTACCATGATCCCCGTTCACCTTGTGAGGGAGAGGGGTGTAGGAGGAAGCAGTTTGAACTGCGCAAAATGTGTTATTTTAGTTCATAAAATGTTGAAATCGTTCCATTAACTAATACACTTGGTGCGTTTTAATACTTGGTCTTTCCAATGGCATCCCTTGGTGTTTAACTTTTGTTTTGCAGTGCTGCACTGCTGTCCGTTGCCTCTAGATGCTCCATGGGACATAGCTGGGTTTGGTCTGTGGGGTCTGAGCTAGTTTAGGGTCTGAGACGGGGGTGACTTAGCAAGGGGCTTCGACGAGATGAGAGAGGGGCCAGGAATCCCAGCAGCGATGAGGATGTGGACATGGGACATGTCGGCCGGTGTGGGAGCAGGTCAGACAATCTGACCCTTTGCAGCTCAGATTCAGATTCAGATTCAGATTCAGATTCAATTTTAATTGTCATTGTCAGTGTACAGTACAGAGACAACGAAATGCATTTATCATCTCCCTGGAAGAGCGACATAGCAAATGATTTAAATAAATAATAATAAGTGATAATAAGTGTCCGGGGGGTGGGGGGGTGATTGGCAGTCACCGAGGTACGTTGTTGAGTAGAGTGACAGCCGCCGGGAAGAAGCTGTTCCTGGACCTGCTGGTTCGGCAACGGAGAGACCTGTAGCGCCTCCCGGATGGTAGGAGGGTAAACAGTCCATGGTTGGGGTGAGAGCAGTCCTTGGCGATGCTGAGCGCCCTCCGCAGATAACGCTTGCTTTGGACAGACTCAATGGAGGGGAGCGAGGAACCGGTGATGCGTTGGGCAATTTTCACCACCCTCTGCAATGCCTTCCGGTCGGAGACAGAGCAGTTGCCATACCATACTGTGATGCAGTTGGTAAGGATGCTCTCGATGGTGCAGCGGTAGAAGTTCACCAGGATCTGAGGAGACAGATGGACCTTCTTCAGTCTCCTCAGGAAGAAGAGACGCTGGTGAGCCTTCTTGATCAGAGTTGAGGTATTGTGGGTCCAAGAGAGGTCATCGGAGATGTTGACTCCCAGGAACCTGAAGCTAGAAACACGTTCCACCTCCGTCCCGTTAATGTGGATGGGGGTGTGCGTGCCGCCCCTGGACTTCCTGAAGTCTACAATGAGCTCCTTGGTCTTCTTGGAGTTAAGGGCCAGGTTGTTGTCAGCGCACCATGCTGCTAAGTGCTGGACCTCCTCCCTGTAGGCCGACTCATCGTTGTTGCTGATGAGGCCAATCACCGTTGTATCATCTGCATACTTGATGATGGTGTTAGTACCATGTACAGGTGTGCAGTCATAGGTGAAGAGGGAGTAGAGGAGGGGGCTCAGCACACAGCCCTGTGGAACGCCGGTGTTCAGGGTGAGGGTTGAAGAGGTGTGCTTGTCTAACCTAACAGACTGGGGTCTGTTGGTTAGAAAGTCCAGTATCCAGTTGCAGAGGGAGGGGTCGATGCCCAGGTTACCGAGTTTGGTGATCAGTTTTGATGGTATAATGGTGTTGAATGCTGAGCTGTAATCGATGAACAGCATTCTTACGTAAGTGTCTCTGTTGTCGAGGTGGGAGAGGGCGGAGTGAAGTGCCGTTGAGATGGCATCCTCCGTACTCCTGTTCTTGCGGTAGGCAAACTGATAGGGATCCAGTGTGGGGGGTAGGCAGCTTTTGAGGTGTGCCAGGACCAGCCTCTCGAAGCACTTGGTGATGATGGGGGTAAGTGCAACTGGGCGGAAGTCGTTGAGGCTTGCCGCAGTGGAGTGTTTTGGCACTGGCACGATGGAGGTGGATTTAAGGCACGTGGGGACAACTGCTTGGGCAAGTGACAGGTTGAAGATGTCAGTCCAGACGTCTGTCAGCTGCGCAGCACAGGCCCTGAGCACGCGCCCGGGGATGCCGTCAGGGCCAGCAGCTTTACGTGCATTAGTCCTACTCAGTGCCACGTGCTCGGGCTGGAACCTGTGGATTCTGCGGCCTCCGTGAAGCTGTGGCTCGGGCTTTCTGGGAATTCTCATGTCAGAAATGCTTCCTCCCTTGAGGATCGTCAGGATTGCAACTGGTTTGTTTTGTATGTAATAGAAAACTTTTCTTCTTGTTCTTGGCTGTTTACAGATAACTCAGTCGCTGTCGTTCTTATTCCTGGCGACCTTGTTCAGTGCCATCACCGGCCTGCCCTGGAGCATCTACAACACCTTCATCATTGAGGAGAAACACGGTTTCAACCAACAGGTCAGTCGCTTCCCGCTAAAGTCTGCTCCGAATGTTGTTAGATTGTAGTGTGGCCCCTATGAACTATATTGTCAATTGTAACAGTTTGGAACGGGCACCGTTTCGGTTCGGAACACATCTTCGGTCTGAAGGAATTCCTCCTCGTCTCCATTCTAAAAGGTTCCATTCAGTCTGAAGGGCCCTGACCCAAAACGTCGCCTATTCCTTTTCACTAGAGACGCTGCCAGTCCCATTGAGTTACTCTAGCATTCTGTGTCTTATCTTCAGTGAGAACAGGGCCTTCAGCCCAACGTGTCCATACTCCAGCCGACATGTCCCATGTACACTGATCCCATCTGCCCGTATTTCGCCCGTATCCCCCTAAACCACAGTGAGGAGGTGTTGGAGATTCACTGTGATGGATGTTTGTGTTAAGTGTGTGTCTTGGTTTTTTTGTAATGTCATAACTGCAGGAATGAAATGTTGTTCAAACCGTGTCTGTTTGAATGACAATACAAGGCATTCTATTCTAATCCTATCCACTTCATCTCTCTCCACAACCACACCTCTGCTACAGCCACAGTCACTCAAGGCGTTCCCCAAGGCTCCGTACTCGGCCCCCTCCTCTTCATCATCTACATCCTCCCCCTTGGTCAGATACTCCGCCACTTCAACCTGGACTTCCACTGTTACGCCGATGACACCCAGATCTACCTCGGCACCAAATCCCCCCACAACCCCCCCCCCCCCCCCCCCCCCCCCTCTCCCATATCAACACCTGTTTGTCAGCTATAAAAACCTGGATGCAACATAACTTCCTCAAACTCAACAGCAATAAAACAGAATTCCTCCTCATAGGCTCCAAATCCACACTCAGCAAATCAATAACCCCACTCTCACCATCGACGGCACCACTGTCTCCCCATCTCCCCAGGCCCGCAACCTTGGCGTGATCTTTGATTCCACCCTCTCCCTTGAGCCTCACATCCGCCGTGTCATTAAAACCTCCTTTCACCTCCGCAACATCGCCAAAATCAGACCCTCTCTCACACCTCCCGCTGCTGAAAAACTCATCCATGCCTTCATCTCCTCCCGACTGGACTACTGCAACTCACTTCTCCTTGGCATCAGCTCCACCTACATCAACCGACTCCAACTGGTCCAGAACGCAGCCGCCCGACTCATCACCCACACCAAATCCTGGCATCACATCACTCCAGTCCTCAAACAACTTCACTGGCTTCCCATCTCCCACCGGATCACCTACAAAATCCTGATCCTCACCTACAAAGCCCTCCACCATCTGGCCCCCCCATATCTCACTGACCTCCTCTCCCCCTACCAACCCTCACTGTCCCTCAGATCCACATCTGCCGGTCTCCTCTCCATCCACAAGTCCAACCTCCGCAGTTGATGGGACAGAGCCTTCTCCAGGGCAGCTCCCAGGCTCTGGAACTCCCTCCCCCAACTGATCCGCAATTCCGTGTCCCTCACCATCTTCCAGTCCCGCCTCAAGACCCATCTCTTCACCTCTGCCTATCCTTAGCCCCACGTCCCCCTCCCTTTTCATCTGTGTTTGAATTGCCTCATATTGTGTTTTGAATTGAATTCTGTCTTTAATTTGTGTACTAGTCATGTCTCTACTATTTATTTCATTCCGCTTACATGTTTTTCCTCTACTTGCTAAATTTTTGTAAGGTGTCCTTGAGACTCTTTGAAAGGCGCCCATAAATAAAATGTATTATTATTATTATCCATGTACCTGTCTAAATGTTTCTAAAATGTTGTAATTGTACGTGCCACAACTACCTCCTCCGGCAGCTCATTCCATACAACCAATACATTTGAAAAAAACTCCCCCTCGGGTTCCTATTAAACCTTTCCCCACTCACCTTAAACCTATGTCCTCTGGTTCTTGATTCCCCATACTCTGGGCAAGAGACTCTGTGTGTTTACCCGATCTATTCCTCTCATGATTTTGTACACCTCTATAAGATCATCCTTCATCCTCCTGTGCTCCAAGGAATAGAGTCCTAACCTGCCTCAACCTCTCCCTATAGCTCAGAAGTAGACAAAAATGCTGGAGAAACTCAGCGGGTGAGGCAGCATCTATGGAGCGAAGGAATAGGTGACGTTTCGGGTCTCGAAACATCAACCATTCCTTATCTCCATAGATGCTGCCACACCCGCTGAGTTTCTCCAGCATTTTGTGTTACCTTTGATTTTGTCCAGCATCTGCAGTTCTTTCTCACACAATAACTAATGTGCTTTTTGCTGTGGGGGGGGGGGGGGAGTTGTCATTAATACAGCGCCAGAGACCCGGGTGCGATCCTGACCTTGGGTTCTGTCTGTGTGGAGTTTGCACGTCCCTTCCGTGACTGCGCGAGTTTCCTCCGGGTGCTCCGCTTTCCTCACACATCTAAAAGGCACGCGGGTTTGTAGGTTAATTCTGTACCTCTGTAAATTGTCCTTGCTGCGTAGGGAGTGGATGTGAAAGTGGGATAACATAGCACTGGTGAGAATGGGTGGTCAGCGCTCACTCGGTGGGCCGAAGGGCCTGTTTCCAAACTCTATCTCTGAACTGACTAGCGTTGAGGAGGTGTTAATACATTCATTTGTGTACAAGTAAATGTTACTGTAGCTCCTGTAGACATTGTGTTTTGCGTCTCGGCTGGGTAGTAACAGGCTGCCTTTAATTTCCGCAGACTTTAGGTTTCTTCTTCAAAGACGCCGTGAAGAAATTTGCTGTAACTCAGTGCATTTTGCTGCCCGTCACCTCGCTACTGTTGTACATTATTAAAATCGGTGGAGATTATTTTTTCATCTATGCTTGGCTTTTCACATTAATTGTTTCTCTGGTAAGTACAGTTATACTTTCCTTGTTTTAAATTCTGCCTTTCTTCACTTTCTAGTTGAAGTTGTTTGTTCTTTACACTCCCAAAGTTTACAGCTTCATGTAATTTTATTTGAAAGGGAATCTGAGGGGTAACATTTTCATACAATAGGTGGTGGGTGCATGGAACAAGCTGCCAGAGGAGTTTGTTGAGGCTGGGACTATCCCAACGTTTAAGTAATAGTCGGACATGTACATGGATAGGTGGGAGGTGGGACTAGTGTAGCTGGCAGGTGGGACTAGTTTCTTCCTCGTGTCCGGCCACCTTCTATATCACGTCTTTCCAGTGGTTGGCGCAGGCGAGCGCAGCGGCATTTGGTTCGGCCAGGTCATCTTCGCTACATTGTGGAACTTGGCTACATCTCATGATGTGTTCCATGGTTTGGGATTTGCCACACGCGCCACACACACACACACACACACACACACACACACACACACACACACACACACACAGCGCCACCCACACACACGCAGCGCGCCACACACACACACACACGCACACACACGCAGCGCCACACACACACACACAACGCCACACACACACACACAACGCCACACACACACACACACACACACACACACACACACATACTCTCGCCGACCTGCAGGCGGTTCAGTGTTTTCCAGACAGCCCAAGGTTGATTAATCCGGGCGCATCCCCGGGCCATGCTGGCAACAGAAACTGTACCACAGTGACTGACTGAAGTAGCCAATTCTGCAACCACCGACCGTCAACGACAGTCAAGTATTTCCCTGCGAGCCACAATGCCGCATTAGTGGTGGGACTAGTGTGGCTGGTCCTCTTTGGGCCGAAGGGCCTCTTTCCATGCTGTATGACTACTATTAGTTCCTTTTTGGGGGTTTTCTTGAAGATTTTGTCAGAAAACTTTTATTCCAATGTTGCAGTGATGTAGTTATTATCTGTGTGTGAATGAGGTGGGATCTAAAATGAAATCATATAAACTATGGCTTTTGTTCATTGGCAGTATTGCTCTTTGTACAGCGCTGTTTGGTGTCACTGACTTGTGACCAATCCCAGAATATTGGCAATCTATGAAAGAATGTTGTTGTTTGTATGTACGTTTGGTCAGGTCACACAGTTTACATGTAAGTGCATGAAAGTGAAGCATTTGCCTAGATTCAGGAGACGGATGTGATTAATTGCCGATCGTCCCAGCAACAGAACAGTGAAAGTCTTGCTTCCTGCAGGGTGTACAGACCCATTGATGCAACAGCCCACACTTACAAAAATAAGTAAAGGGCCTGTCCCACGAACATGCGACTCCATGCGGCAAGCGCGACCTAAAGCCCGCAGCCGCCGTGACGCGGTATGCACGGAGGTCGAGTGAGTGACGTGAAGTTCGAGCGAAGTCCGACGGGCGTAGGGCGTCAAGGCGTTGCGTACGGTGTCGAGGCGGCTGCGGGTCGGCAGGCTGTTGCCGCGTGGAATTTTTTAACACGGTCAGTTTTTCGGAGCCCCGCGTGATGTCGGGACCAGCTCCGCACAACTCCATACGGCTCCGGCGATCGAAGTGGGACTGGCCTCGCGAGGCCGTACGGCTCAAGCGACCACGTTAGGTCGCGCTTGCCGCATGCAGGCGCATGCTGGTGGGACCGGCCCTTAATGCAGTAAGTTAACACTCAGTAATGCCTGGTAACCAGACCATTATAGTGCAAAACCAAAGCATGCAGTACAGAACGGCGGCGCAGCGGTACAGTTGCTGCCTCACAGATCTTGCAGGACCGGAGACCTGGGATCGATCCCGACTACGGGTGCTGTCTGTACGGAGTTTGTACGTTCTCCCTGTGACCTGCGTGGGTTTTCTCCGAGATCTTCGGTTTCCTCCCACACTCCAAAGACGTACAGGTTTGTAGGTTAATTGGCTTGGTATAAATGGAAAATTGTCCCTAATGTGTGAAGGATAGTGTTAATGTACAGGGATCGGTGCGGACTCGGTGGGCAGAAGGGCCTGTTTCCGAGCTGTATCTCTAAACTAAAGTCCATAGCAGGGCACAGTTGCTGCAGTGGTACTTACTTTCTTTTGTCTCCCAATCCCTGTCAGGTTTTAGTGACCATCTACGCTGACTATATTGCACCGCTGTTTGATAAATTTACTCCACTCCCTGAAGGAGAGTTAAAGACAAATATTGAAGAAATGGCCAGGAGCATCAGCTTTCCTCTAACCAAGGTTTACGTGGTTGAGGGTAAGGAATCTATCTACCTCTCGGGCTCTTTTTTTTCTTTTATCCCAGATGAAATATTTTGAGTTGCTTCATGCTGCCACTGAAAGTAGCTTGGTTGAAGACCATAGGAATCTGAGGAGGAACTTTTTCACACAAAGGGTGGTGGGTGTATGGAGGTAGTTGCGGCTGGGACTATCCCAACGTTTAAGAAACAGTTAGACAGGTTCGTGGATAGGACAGGTTTGGAGGGATATGGACCAGGTGGGACTAGTGTAGCTGGGACATATTGGCCATTGTGGGCAAGTTGGGCCGAAGGGCCTGTTTCCACATTGTCACAGAGTGATACAATGTGTTGTTACAAAGAGCCGTGCAGCATGGAAACGGGCCCTTCGGCCTAACCAAGATGCCCCTATAGCTGATGTATAACAATGTGGGCTGAAATTCATGAACTCTGCATTAAAATTGCCGAACTAATTGTTGATGAGTTGAATGAAACTTGGCTTTTTGACTGCAAAGTCTGCCAGAAACTTGAATTCAAAGCAAATGTCGTTGTAATAAACAGCAATGATGTTCATTGTTTTTTGACAGGATCGAAGAGATCGTCGCATAGCAATGCGTATTTCTATGGGTTTTTTAAGAACAAGCGCATTGTTCTGTTTGACACACTGCTTGAAGATCATTCCCCATTAAATAAAGCAGCAGGCAATGAGAACATTGAAACGCACACGGCTGCTGGAGATAGCAATGAAATTGAGACTGCGGAGACCAAGCAAAGACCAAAAGTAAGTCTTCGGTTTTATTTCTCATAACTCCGATGAAACTTTACTTATTTTGTTGTTCCTGGGATATGAGCAACAGGAATAAGATTGAGGTTATTAACCATCTTGTTTTGGTTCAAAATGGACTTGAGTTGTCATCTTGAAACCCTGCAGTCCTGGAGAATCCCAGGAGTATGGGGTTAGGAGGGAGAGATACATCAGCCATGATTGAATGGCGGAGTAGACTTGATGGCCTAATTCTACTCTTGTATCTTATGGTCTTTTGCTTTTAGTCCTTGTGATGCTATACCCATATTATGTTGATCTGAACAAGTGGTGTCTAGGATGTGGAGTCTGTCAGTGAAGGATTGATGGCAAGAAGTGCTAGGTGGTACAATCAGGATATTGCTGACCTTGAGTGGGTCCTGGCAGGACAGTTAAGTGCTTGTGCCTATCTTTGGTGTCAACCAGCATCTGCAGTTCCTTCCTACACACTAATAGCCCTGTCCCACGGTACGAGTTCATTCCAAGAGCTCTCCCGAGCTCTCAAACTCATGGTAAGCACGGAGAATGAACGTAGCGGGTACGTCGGAGCTCGGGGACGTCTCTTAGCCGCTCGTAACACTAACAGCAGGTACTCGGGAAGACTCGCTAACGGCAGGTAAGCACGGGAAGACTCGTGAAGATTTTTCAACATGTTGAAAAATGTCCACGAGAGCCCCGAGTACCGACGAGTGGCCATTACCGTAAATCTCCGAATTCGAATCAGGGCAAACTCGGGAGAGAGAGCTCTTGGAATGAACTCGTACAGTTGGACAGGGCTTTAAGATTTTGCAATGTGTTCAGCAGATAAAGTTTTTTGTTTTGCATTTAGACAGCTAGGGAAAAGAGGGTTGAACATCAAGTTTTGTGGCGATGGAGTAGATGTCTGAAGAAGGGTCCCAACCCAAAACGTCACCCATCCATTTTCTCCAGAGATGCTGCCTAATCTGTGGAGTTACTCCAGCATTTTGTGTCTGTATTAAGTTCAGTGGCAAGATTGTCAGTTTTCAGACCTTCAGAGAAGTCTTGACCTTGGAGCCTTGTTGGCAGCGAGAAGGCAAGAGAGTTTGTAACGAGGCACCTTCACCCCAACACAGAGCATCTTCTCTGCTCCTCTCTTTCCTGCTCCAGTTGGGAACGTTCAGTGTTTTAGAGTCTTGATTAAACACAGCAACGAATAAGCTCTGAGCTCTGAATTTCAAATTACTATATTATTATTTGTTATTTCCACTCTTTTTATTATTTATTGAACTTTTTCTTTCTCTTCCCCCGCTATGTACTATGTTTACATATTCACATATTCTGTTGTGCTGCAGCAAGTAAGAATTTCATTGTCCCAATACACAATAGATGCAAGAGTAGGCCATTCAGCCCTTCGAGCCAGCACCGCCATTCAATGTGATCATGGCTCATCATCCCCAATCAGTACCCCGTTCCTGCCTTCTCCCCATATCCCCTGACTCCGCTTTCTTTAAGAACCCTATCTAGCTCTCTCTTGAAAGTATCCAGAGAACCTGCCTCCACCGCCCTCTGAGGCAGAGAATTCCACAGACTCACAACTCTCTGTGTGAAAAAGTGTTTCCTTGTCTCCGTTATTAATGGCTTACCCCTTATTCTTAAACTGCCATCTTGGGACATTGGGACATGTGACAATTAAACACTCGTGACTCTTCTGACCTAGTCGCTGCCTCGTGTTCGACTTGAGATGGCAAGCATGGATAATGTCCAGCTGCTACTGGAGACTGCCACTGATTACTCTTGTATTTTTTTGGTAGGGGAGTTGAAAATGGAGCTAAACATTGATCACTCTTGCATGATGGTCTAGCACCCAAGGATAATATTAACAGGTGGAATCTACAATTAAGACTACATGGAAATTGAGATGTATTGCAGCAACTTAACTTTGGTTGTCACATTAAATAAATTTCAGTATTTCATTCCGACTTGATATAAGCTTAACATTGGTTTTGAGATGGACACCTTGTGTGGCTGACATCAACAGAAGAACAAATCCAATCCATTCCAAAAATGTAGCCTTTTGGACTGTAATCTGTGACAGTCTCCAGTGGGGCTGGACAATTACCACCTTCCGGTCCAGAACAAGGGGTCACACAGTTTAAGGATAAGGGGGAAGTCTTTTAGGACCGAGATGAGAAAAAATGTTTTCAAACAGAGAGTGGTGAATCTGTGGAATTCTCTGCCAGTTGAGGCCAGTTCATTGGCTATATTTAAGATGGAGTTAGATGTGGCCCTTGTGGCTAAAGGGATCAGGGAGTATGGAGAGAAGGCAGGTTCAGGATACTGAGTTGGATGATCAGCCATGATCATATTGAATGGCGGAGGTACACAAAAGTGCTGGGGAAACTCAGCGGGTGCAGCAGCATCTATGGAGCGAAGGAAATAGGCAACGTTTCAGTCCGAAACCCTTCTTCAGACTCGTTGAATGGCAGTGCAGGCTCGAAGGGCCGAATGGCCTCCTCCTGCACCTATTTTCTATGTTTCTATGTTTCTATGTACCTGCGTCTCTGTCCATGTTCTTGCCTAGCTCCACCATGGAACAGACTGACTAATTAGTGCCTGTTTTGTTCGGCTTGGCATGGGGACATTACCTTTCAAGTGATTTGGTTTCTCTCTATTTGCAGAACAAGAGACAAGGCTGCAGTAATCAAGAGGTTCTGGCAGTGCTGGGCCATGAACTGGGACACTGGAAGCTTGGTCACACTGTGAAAAACATCGTCATTAGCCAGGTGACTCCAGCAGATACATTCATAGCCAACGTGTGTTGTTTGAGCGGTGGGTGGACATCCAGGCAGCAGCTGGATTGTGATAGTTGATCTTGTCCACTGAAGGGACGTTCTTTTCTTTTTGCTTCCTTCCCCCCCCCCCCCCCCCCCTCCCCCCCTCCCAACAACGGAGAAGGAAGTGATCACTGTACCCAAGCATCACTGCTAGCTGTTTCTCAGTGTCGTGGTCATCTCCCAGTCAGAAGATCACGGATTCAAATACCACCCCAGCACCAAATGCAAGGCTGAAGCTCTTGTCAAGTAGAGGAGAGGATGTTTCCACCAGTCGGAGAGTCTGGGACCGGAGGCTACAGCCTCAGAATAAAAGGACGTTCCTTTAGAATGGAGATGAGGAGTAATTTCTTCAGTGGTGAATCTATGGAATTCATTGCCACAGAAAGCTGTGGAGGCCAAGTCACTGGGTGTTTTTAACGTAGAGATTGTCAGATTCTTGATTAGTACGGGTGTCAAGGGTTATGGGGAGAAGGCAGGGGAATGTGATTGAAAGGGAGAGATCGATCAGCCATGATCGAATGATTTAGTGGAGTAGATTTGAAGGGCCCAATGGCCTAATTCTGCTCCTCTAACTTGTGAAAGTGCTGTACAGAGTTACAATCTTTCAAATGGGATAGAAAACTGGTCCAATCTGTTCTACAAACTGGGCAAAAATGTGTTATCTTCAATATCCAGGGCTAATATTTGTCCCTTGTCCAACATCGCCAATTATCCAGCCATGTTTATATATCCACTTGTGGGAACAACAGATCCGAGAATTAATTAAATATACAAATTAAATTCTACCATATGTCATAAGTGATAGGAGCAGAATTGGGCCATTCGGCCCATCAAATTTTCAATCATGGGTGATCTATGTCTCCCTCTGAACTCGTTAGTTGCCTGTGTCAACTAAATAGTGTTTGGCTTTTCTCTGATATAATAGTTTGGGTTGCATTTGCTCCTTGGAAATGCCTCCTGCTGGTCATTTCCCGGTTTATCGTTATGTAACACTGATGTTTTTATTTCAGGTGAACTCGTTCTTTTGCTTTTTCCTCTTTGCTGTTCTCATGGACAGAAAGGAGCTATTTTCTGCCTTTGGTTTCTACGACACCCAGCCAACTCTCATTGGGCTGATGATCATCTTCCAGTTCATCTTCTCCCCCTACAACGAGGTGTGTATGGACTCTGCTGAGGTGTTCTGTCATTTCATTGACTAATTATTTTCACTTCATCACTTGACTTATTCTGTGCATTGTGAGCTGGTGTAAGTCAGAGTAAAGTGCGGCACAGTGGTGAATCTGGTAGAGCTGCTGCTTCACCGGGATTAGCGGTCAGGGCGGCACGGTGCGGCAGCAGTGAGAGTTGCTGCCTCACAGCGCCAGAGAACTGGGTTCGATCCTGACTGCGGGTGCTATGTGTACAGAGTTTGTACGTTCCAGAACCAGGGGCCACAGTTTAAGAATAAGGAGTAAGCCATTTAGAACAGTGACGAGGAAACACTTTTTCTCACAGAGAGTGGTGAGTCTGTGGAATTCTCTGCCTCAGAGGGTGATGGAGGCAGGTTCTCTGGATGCTTTCTAGAGAGAGCTAGATAGGGCTCTTAAAGATAGCGGAGTCAGGGGATATGGGGAGAAGGCAGGAACGGGGTACTGATTGGGGATGATCAGCCATGATCACATTGAATGGTGGTGCTGGCTCGAAGGGCCGAATGGCCTACTCCTGCACCTATTGTCTATTCTCCCCGTCACCTGCGTGGGTTTTCTCCGGGATCTCCGGTTTCTTCCCACACTCCAAAGACGTACAGGTTTGTTGGTTAATTGGCTTCAGTAAATTCAGGTAAATTGTCCCCAATGTGTGTAGGATCGCACTAGTGTACAGGGATCGCTGGTTAACACTGACGCGGTGGGCCAAAGGGCCTGTTTCCTGTGCTGTATCTCTACACTAGGGTGATGTAAAAGTTCTTGTACATTAGCCACATTCATTACAGAAGCTCAGATCTCTGAGGGTTTGTGGGGCCAGATGACGTTATGAAGATATGGAGAGACAATGTCGGGGCGGATAGTCATGCCATTCAAGCCATCCGCGATTTGCAAGAAATGTTCTTCCTAATTAAAGTTGTGCCCTGACGTCTGGTGACTTCTTGTTTCTCATAGGTTCTCTCCTTTAGCCTGACCGTACTGAGCAGGAGGTTTGAGTTCCAGGCCGACGCATTTGCAAAGGAACTGGGAAAAGCCACGGACCTGTACTCTGCCCTGATCAAACTGAACAAGGACAACCTGGGCTTTCCTGTGGCAGACTGGTTGTATTCCATGTGGCACTACTCCCACCCTCCCCTCCTGGAGCGGCTCCGGGCCTTAAAGGACAAAAGGGACTGATGGGAAATGTGAGAAGGAAGTGGAACTTTGAACTTGAAGAAATTAAAATAGTGTTTTGTTTTTTTTTTTATTTTGTTTTTTTTAATTTCTCATTCCACAGGTGGTGCAGCTTTGCACAGGTTGCTTGTATTGTGGGAACTGCCTCTGGTTATGGATGCATTTAGCTTGAGAACTGACGGGCGGAGTCTGCACGACCGATCAATCTGATATTTTAAGTTGTTGAAGAATGCCTTGGGACTTGAATTTGTATTTTATTTAAAGCAGTACAATGTCTAATGTGGTACAGGTGAGGCAGTGCATGCCACACTAGCACAGATGCCCAATAATACATATTGTAAGAATAACCTTGCATCATATCTGAAATCTTATCCCAAGTGCTCTTGGAAATTGCCTTTGTCTATTATACATTTAAAGTTTCATTTCCATAAGGGTTTTTTTTTCTGTTCATCTCGCAAATATCTTTTACACCAGCAGCCCATGCAATATCATTTGTATCACTTTAAAAATAAGTGTTTGTTTTATGGGAACTCTGATGTACTGGCAATGATCCTGCAGGGCAGTAATGTTGGAGTTGCTTTTCCAGGGAAGAGTTGGAGGCTCAATGAAAGTTGTGAATATGTCGGGTTATAAAACCAGCTCACTTCAGGACAAGTCCACTCAGCTCCAAAGATGCCCTATTTTTAGATTCAACCTTTGAGGCAGGCAAGGAATTTGTCCCCTTTTTATCACCTCTGTGTCATGAAACCTTAGGAAGGGTAAGTGTAGAGAGTTTGGGCGTAAGGAGCTACTCGTCCATTCTCGGGATCTGTTAGTAAATCTGTCGAGGGTCTCGACCCGAAACGTCACCCATTCCTTCTCTCCAGAGGTGCTTCCTGTCCCGCTGAGTTACTCCAGCATTTTGTGTCCCCCTTCTGAAAATATCCTGTCTTGTTCCTGAATTGGTGTGTGGACATGAAAATGGATTTTTAACTCGATACCTGTGGAGATAATTTTTGTTGAGTCCTTAATTCTTCTATGTTGCCGAGACTATTTCAATTCCTTCTGGTCATGTTGATGTGCAGCAAAATGGGCCAAAGTGTGAAGGTGCTGCTAATTTCATTCAGTTCAGTGTATCGATGTTCACAAGCTGCCCACATTGGAAGAGGTTTGCGTGTGCTTTGAGTAAGACAATGTCTGGTTTGTATTGCCACCATACTAAGCTTCACAGTTTGTTGTCCTAACTCCAGGAAATGGCATCAACAGGGGGTTAAAATGACCCACTGCTCTCCCACCTGTTTGAATTGGCTACCAATGGAAGTGAGATTGCTACACGCTTCTCTTCCCCTCTGTTACTCTTCCATTCCAAGCTGCCTCTCTGGTTGAAACCCTTCTTTTTCTCTCCCACCATCCTCTACGTGAGCTGGATGCTGTTCGTGTGTGGAGGTTTAGAAGTGTTACAGGAATATCAGTGACTGCTGCCTAGCCCAGTTCAGCTCTTCCCCATTCAGCTGCATGGGTGGTTCAGGAACAGTGGGTGGCGTATCTGCCCCCGGTAACGTGAGGTGCAGAAGCTAGTGGTAGAATATCGAGCGTCTTTGGCGTCAAGGGACCAGTTTAGAGAGATGAAAAAGCAATGTTTATCTTCCAGATCCAGGGCCCCGCAGAAAAGCGTGGGAACGGGAGCTAGGAATCTTTTTCTCATGTGAGATTTAGATGGGAGGTTTGATACGTTGAACAGGTCTCCCTCCGCCTGTGGCATGTTCATTCAAATGTCTACAGTTTGGCCTGTTCACTGTGCAAAATGTTGATTGTTGGAACAGTTAGTCAGAACCAGACAACATTGTACATAGTTAATGAAAATGAAGAACATTGAAAATCTGTAAGTTGCGCACTAGCTGTTCGTGGCATCCTGTTAATATTGCTGTCCTTATTTACCATCCTGTATAATCTAAATGTTGGACAGAATTGACACTGTTCCACCCATTTCAAAGGTTAACATCAGCCCCCTTCAGGCACCGATTGTATTTCCAGTTTTTTTTCCCCTCCAAGTGATGAAGCTATGTGTTTAAAATGGTCGTTATAGTTGGACAATTGAAATTGAATTGACATTAAAATCTGGAATTTAAATACAATGGAGGGTCCAAAGAAGGGTTCTGACCTATTATTTTTCTCCAATGATGCTGCCTGGCCCTCAGAGTCACCCCAGCATTCTGTGTCCATCTGTGGAGATACTCAGCAGGTCGGGCAGCATCTGTCGAAGGACTAACAGTAATATGTCAGGTCACCACTCCTGCATGTTGACTCTTTCCCTCTTCAGTGCCAACCTGTTCAGAAGATTTCCGGGACATGCGGTACTTTGACATTTCATTAAAACAAGCAAACTCTTAAATAGAGTGTGAGCACTTGGGTGAGAAAGGAAGGCTTTTTTTTTTTAAAGTAAGATAATATTTGCAGAAAGGATTGGTGAGAAACTTCATTAATTGTAGATTGATGGTGCGACCTCGTTTGGTTGAAACCTGTGTGCAATGTTTTGCTTGGGAGGGAGGGGTGGGGCGGGGTGGGATGTAATGGAGGCAGAGGAGAGGAGTCCTGAAGGTTGTGTTGAAATCTAAATTAATGAACATATATATAAATCATGAAAAGATTGGCATGTATTGGAATTGTGAAACCAACCCTAATCTATAAAGATGTGAAATTGCATTCCCTTGTGAAGGTTATCAATAAATTGGAGAAACTTGAACCTGAGGGCAGCGACTTTTGTGACTTGCTCATTGCTTTTTTTTTTATAAAGAGAAAAGAAAAAACACAACTGATTAACCTGTTCAATATTTTGAATGTGCCTGGTGTTGAGATTTGTAGATCATATCATCTTGAATGAAGGAATGTGCAGTTTTGTGATAATGCCACCTTGGACTTGAGGGTGCTATTTTTCTGTGGCATATTTTAATATTATTTTGCTCATGTGGTGCAAATTATTTTTATTTTAAATCCCTCTACCAGTCACCCAAGTTTCCCAATGCTGCAGAGAATGCTCCATTGAGAATGGAAAGGATGACTAAGTCTAAAACTCCTGTCCCACGGTACGAGTTCATTCCAAGAGGTCTCCCCGAGTTTGCCCTGATTCGAACTCGGAGATTTACGGTAATGGCCGCTCGTCGGTACTCGGGGCTCTCGTGGACATTTTTCATCATGTAGAAAAATCTTCACGAGTCTTCCCGTGCTTACCTGCCGTTAGCGCTAAGAGACGTCCCCGAGCTCCGACGTACCCGCTACGTTCATTCTCCGTGCTTACCACGAGTTTGATTTTTTTTAAACTCGGGAGAGCTCTTGGAATGAACTCGTACCGTGGGACAGGGCTGTAAAGCTGTTAAGATGTGTACACTAAGGGAGACAAAAGTGCTGGAGAAACTCAGCGGGTGCAGCAGCATCTTTGGAACGACGGATGTGTACACTATTGACTTTAGTGACTTGTGGGAATGGTCTTGGCCACTTTTTAACACTTTTTAAAATTACTGTATTCTCTTTTGATGTTATCTGACCTTGTACTGAAAAAAGACATGCTAAATCTCCTGTTCAAACCCAATCTCTTCATTCAAGACTTACTGTCACAATGCACCTGTGACAAGATAGTACCACTGAGATGATATGTAGCACCGTCCCAGCTTGTATCAGGCATGTGGAGCCATAACCAGAACCTTCCTCAGCAGTTTCCATTATCGATTTTAACTGAAGATTGAGAATGGGGGGGCATTTAAATCATTGCATTTAGTATTGAAGAAGATATGATTTTTCAGTGTTTTGTTTAAGAATGACTTGATCCACAATACAAAAAGATGTGTGTTTCTGCAGTGCACCACTTCACTGTGACCCGGGTTCGATCCTGATCTCTGGCACTGTCTGTGTGGAGTTTGCATGTTCACCCTGTGGCTACATGGGTTTCCTCTGGGTGCTCTGGTTTCTTCTCACATACCAAATATATGTTGATTTGTTAGTTAATTAGGCTCTGTTTTTAAAAGTGCCACTAATTTGTCTGAAGTGAATGAGAAAGTAGAATAACATAGAACTAGTATGACCAGGTGATTGGTGGTGGGCATGGACTGTGTGCTGAAGGGCCTGTTGCTATGCCGCATCTCTAAACTAGACATTGATTCCAAGTTCATTATATCTGGCCATTTTGTGATAGTCAACTTGAAGTGCCAAGCAATGTGATGTCTATTTTTCAAATTGATTATTTTTAAAAAAAACAATCAAATTTAAGCTTTATGATCATCAACCAGAAATATTAACACCCATTCTTTACAGATGCTGCCTGACACTGAGCATTCCAACATTTTGTTGTTGGGCTTGAAAGTTTTGAGTTTAAAACAAAAAACAAGGACTTTCTGGCTGCCAGTTCCTGAATTTTAGGGACTGTTGGTTGAGATCAAAGAGTCGTCTATGATCTTTGGTTGAGATGGGGTTCCTTGCTTTGATCTGGAGCCTGATCCATGCTGCACTTCTCTGACTAATCTTGGCGAAGGACCTACATTTTCCTTGAACCCCGTTCACTTTGTCTTATTTTCACACCTTACACTTCCTTATCTATGTATCTCCCTTTCCCCTGACATCAGTCTGACGAAGGGTTTCGACCCGAATAATAATAATAATAATAATAATAATATCTTTTATTGTCATTGCACGTCAGTGCAACGAGATTTAGTATGCAGCTCGAACCGATGTAAGAGAAAAGTAAAATAAATAAATAAGCCTTGTGACGTGACCATCCGAGGGGGACAGTCCAGGGGGGGTGGGGGGGCACTCAGCAGGGCCGGTTCAGAGCCGCTATAGCTCTGGGAATAAAGCTGTTTCTGAATCTGGAGGTTCGGGCGTAGAAGGCCTTGTAACGTCTGCCGGAGGGAAGTAGTTCGAACAGTCCGTTACAGGGGTGTGATGAGTCTTTATGGATGCTGACGGCCTTCCTGAGGCACCGCGTGTGGTAGATGCCCTCCAAGGCTGGTAGCTGTGTCCCTATGATCCTCTGCGCTCTGTGGACGACGTGCTGAAGAGCTCTCCTCTCCGCCTCCGTGCAGCTGAGGTACCACACAGAGATGCCATACGTTAATATGCTCTCTGTGGTGCAGCGGTCACCCATTCCTTCCATCCGGAGATGTTGCCTGTCCCGCTGAGTTACTCCAGCGTTGTTGTGTCAATATCTTGGGCATCAAAGACCCGTCGGCCTCCGAGAACGACGACCCGATGCCCAGATGCGGGGGGAAGACTGAAGAGTCGAGGGAGATGCTGGCAGAGATGTACACGTGACAATGAACTAAAGTACTGATGCAAGATGGTGCCCAACCCAGGTGACAATTTGTGCGCCACTTTACTGAAGTGGATATATTTTAATCAGCATTTTACTACTTTGCACTCTGGTTAGATGCTAAACTGCATTTCGTTGTACTTGTACTATGTGCAATGACAATAAAGTTGAATCTAATCTAATCTGCGATCACATATTACAATCGCTCCACACTTTTTAATCTCCAATCCTACAGTAATCTTTCTTACCTTAACTATGATCTTAAACTCCTCTCAGATCTGTCCATTCTACCTCATTTGTGGCCCTCGGACTATCTTTTTTAAAAATGTTTTACATTTTTTATTTTTTATTTATTAGAAGCAAATGCACAAAAATAGAACCAACGGCATATACAATTATACAGTTATTGTACAACTTCAATTTTTAAAAACTTTTTAGCTTTGAGTTGGAAGAAAAGAAAGGAGAAAAAGCAAGAAAGAGGAAAAAGTGAGATGTGCTAAGATAATCCCCTAGACCACCAAAGTGGTGATATACCTGCCTCGCATCCCTCCCCACCCACCTCACCCAACCCATAATTAGATTTCAATCCAAAGTTGTGTTGTGCCGTGCTATCCTTGTAATAAATCAATGAATGGTGTCCGTGTCTTCGAAAAATGATCTGGTTTTTCTGCCAAGAAAAGTCTAATATTTTCAAGACGTCGCTTCCTTGGACTATCTTTGATCGGACTTTACCAGCCTCATTATTCCCTTTATCCTGTATCTGTACACTGTGAATGGCTTGATTGTAATCGTGTATTGTCTTTCCGCTGACCGGTTAGCACGCAACACAAGCTTTTCACTGCACCTCGGCACACGTAACAATAAATAAACTCAACTGGACTGATATCCTTTATTTTCCATTGCTTATGAAAAATAATTCAAATAGCTTCTACTCGCTTCAATGCATAAACACATCAATAACCAGAATTCAGATGATCTGGAACTAGAGTAGATTACTTTATTCTTCAGATATTTGATGTTTTTTTAAATTTAGCGGCATTTCCTCTGCCTTATCTGGCCATGCTAATCTCCGATTCACAGCTGCAGGAACTTTGGTTGTTGCAATAGGTGCAGTAACAAGGGACGATCTTGTGGTGACTAATCTTTACTTTCCTCTTCTTGTTCAGGGAGCTCAGGATTGCCTTGAGCAAACCTATCTTCAGCTCAACCAGCTGCATCTTTTTCAGGATGACCTTCTGAATGGTGATACCATAGTGCAATCTCCTCGTTTCATCCGGTGTCAGGGGATTAAGTTTGTAACATTTCTCCTGAATTCAAAAGAGCAGAATGTTCAGCAGGAGATGAGATCTTAAATAGCTTTAAGATCTCATCTTTAGACCTCGCCTTTAGGACGGAGACGAGGCAACACTTTTTCCTCACAGAGTGGTGAGTCTGTGGAATTCTCTGCCTCAGAGGGTGGTGGAGGCAGGTTCTCTGGATGCTTTCAAGAGAGAGCTGGATAGGGCTCTTAAAAATAGCGGAGTCGGGGGATATGGGGAGAAGGCAGGAACGGGGTACTGATTGGGGATGATCAGCCATGATCACATTGAATGGCTCGAAGGGCCGAATCCACTTTAGACCTCCGAGATACAGTGCGGAAACAGACCCTTTGGCCCACCTAGTCTGTGCTGACCAGCTAACACTATCCTACACACTGGGAACAATTTACAATTTTACCGAAGCCAATTAACCTACAAACCTGTACGTGTTTGGAGTGTGGGAGGAAACTGGAGCACCCAGAGAAAACCCACGTGGTTACAGTGTGAACATACAAACTCTGTACAGATATCACCCATAGTCTGAATCGAATCCAGGTCTCTGGGGCTGTGAGGTAGCAACTCTACTGCTGTGCCGCTGCACGTGGGTTGGTTTTGCCGGTAGGTTTGCCACGCTTGCTCTCATTGACTGGAAGAGTACAGTAAAACACGGCAATTGATAAATTTGTAAGTGATGGGAGCAGAATCAGGCCATTCGGCCCATCAAGTCTACTCCGCCATTCAATCATGGCTGATCTATCTCTCCCTCTCAACCCCATTCTCCTGCCTTCTCCCCATAACCCCTGACACCCGTACTAATCAAGAATCTATCAATCTCAACCTTTGCCCTCCACAGCCTTCTGTGGCGATGAATTCAACGGATTGACAGATACAGCATGGAAACAGGCACTATGGCGAGTCCAACACTGGACATCCATCACCAATTCACACTAGTTCCATGTTACCCAATGGTCTTATCTGTTCCCTATCCACCAGCGGCAATGTACAATTAACCTTCAAACCTGTACATCTTTGGGATGTGGGAGGAAACTGGAGCACCCACAGAAAGCACATTCGGTCACAGGTAGAGCGTCAAACTCCACACAGACAGTACTCGAGGTCCAGATCGAACCAGGGTCTCCGATGCTGTGAGGCAGTAGCTGTAGCTGATGTGTGTGCAGTGCTGCCCCCTTATCTGTTCTATCCACCATGTACAGCACTGCAATTAGTCATAGAGTTTATACAGCACAGAAACAGACCCTTCGGCCCAACTTGCACATGCCTACCATCATGCCCCATATCTACACTAGTCCCATCTGCCCATATCCCTCTAAACTTATCCTATCTTTGTTCTTATCAAAATATTTCTTAAACATTGTGATATGACCTACCTCAACCACTTCCTGTGGCAGCTCGTTCCATATACCCATCACACTTTGTGTAATTAATAAAAAAGAATCCCTCGGGTTCCTATTAAATCTTCCCTCCCTCACCTATATGCTCCAGTTCTTGATTTTCCCAACTCTGGGTCAAGAGAGGTCGCCTTCCATTTACTGTGGCTACTCAAATATGGGGCCTCTCTCCGAGATACGACAGTAAGCAACGTGCACAGCAAGCCTAACGTGTCAGGATTACACACTGAGAGAGGTTTTAAGCGCAGCCTGCAAGTGGACCGTCACTTTAAAGAGGCGACCAACCTTGGTAGGACGAGGTGAAAAGTAACTAATGGCAAAGCTAATGGTGTGAACCACTAAGACAGCGATGCAGAGGAAGAGAATGGCATCGATGATAATCTGGCCAAGGAGTGTGTTTTGTGGCGGTGGGCTTTCAGTGGTCACCCACAGATTGAAGTCCTCCGGTACCATTTCCATCGTCTCCTGGTGGTTTGAGAAGTTTCAAACCTGCAGGAGGAAACAAAATGCCATTGAAATTTGTCAAAGGCCTTGAATATTACAGCCCCTTCATGAGATCAACCAGGCTGAAGTAACGTCTCGACCCGAAACATCACCAATTCCTTATCTCCAGAGATGCTGTCTGACCTGCTGAGTTACTCCAGCACTTTGTCTTTTTTTTTTGTGGTAAACCAGCATCTGCAGTTCCTTGTGCCTCCTAATCGGTGCTGACTTTCTTCTCGCATATCAGAGGCGGTGGAGGCAGGTTCTCTGGATGGTTTCAGGAGAGAGCTAGATAGGGCTCTTAAAGATAGCGGAGTCAGGGATATGGAGAGAAGGCAGGAACGGGGTACTGATTGGGGATGATCAGCCATGATCACATTGAATGACAGTGCTGGCTCGAAGGGCCAAATGGCCTACTCCTGCACCTATTGTCTATTGTCAATGTTCTATATCGATATTGGTTTCTTATTGTCACATATAGTGAGATACAGTGGAAAAACATTACATGCTATCCTGTCCAACCATCCCATATGCAATCCTGCATCGTACAATCAGGCCTTAAGCAAGAACAACTGCTGGTGCAAACAGAAGCATAACAGAGTGCAGAATACAGTGTTACACCATTAGTGTGTCCAAGTCAACTGATATTTTTAAGGTGGAGATTGATAGATTCATGATTAATACGTGTGTCTGGGGTTATGGGGAGATGGCAGGAGAATGGGGTTAGGAGGGAGAGATCGATCAGCCATGAGTGAATGGTGGAGTAGACATGATGGGCTGAATGGCCTAATTCTGTTCCTTCAATAGACAATAGGTGCAGGAGTAGGCCATTCGGCCCTTCGAGCCAGCACCAGCATTCAATGTGATCATGGCTGATCATCCACAATCAGTACCCCGTTCCTGCCTTCTCCCCCTATCCCTTGACTCCGCTCTATCTAGCTCTCTCTTGAAAGCATCCAGAGAACCGGCCTCCACCGCCCTCTGAGGCAGAGAATTCCACGAAACATCACCCATCCTTTTTCTCCAGAGGTGCTGCTTGACCGGCTGAGATACTCCAGCATTTTGTGTCTACCTCATGTTTTGTCCACGGAACAGGGAACAGAAGGATACTATCAATTCCTCATAGCGTCAGACCCGGGTGACCTCGAGTGCTGTCTGTGTGGAGTTTGCACGATCTCCCTGCGACTGCTTGGGTTTCCTCCCTTCCTTTCACCCATCGTTTTTCTCCAGAGATGCTGAGGTACTTCAAAGCACTTTGTGCCTATCTTCGGTAGAAACCTTCATCCGCAGATACATTCTGTGCAGATGTGAGTGCTGGTGCTTGGGAAGGATTCTCTGAATCTGAACGCAAACTCCAGTCATGGGTCAATATCTTGGAGCTTGTCTGTCTGATATTTACTACAGCTCTTGGTACTGAAGACATTTGATATCCCTGTGGTTCCACTCCTGTGTCATTGCCTGTGTGAGGTAGTTGGCAGCAAGAAGGGGGGCATTGATTTTTGAAGACCTGCTGGTAAATTTTTTACTGTTTGTTGCTGAATCAGATGGTATACCAGCCCTAAGTTTAGCTGCAAGGTCAGAGTCAGCGCAATATTTCTGGGATTTGAGATCAATATCCTCGTTTTATTTTCCCCTGGAAGGTTGAACGGTGCGTGGGCGTTGTTAGAATATTTTGCAGGCAAAAAGGCTGCACGCTTCAGTGAGAAAAGACTTTGGGTGGCGTGGCTGCTGCCTCACAGCACCAGAGACCCAGGTTCGATCCTGGCCTCGGGTGCTGTCTGTGCGGAGTTTGCATTCTAATCTGAGCTATTGTTTTGGAGTCCAGCGAGTCTGAAATGGATTAGTGTGGCTGTCATTTCCTCAATCTCTTGCTTCCATCCCAACTGAAGTAAGTATGGTTCTGAAGAAGTGTCACTGTACATGCACTGTAGTTTAGAAGGATGAGGGGGGGGGGTCTTATAGAAACATATACAATTATAAAAGGATTGGACAAGCTAGATGCAGGAAAAATTTTCCCAATGTTGGGCGTGTCCAGGACCAGGGGCCACAGTCTTAGAATAAAGGGGAGGCCATTTAAGACTGAGGTGAGAAAAAAACTTTTTCACCCAGAGAGTTGTGAATTTGTGGAATTCCCTGCCACAGAGGGCAGTGGAGGCCAAGTCACTGGATGGATTTAAGAGAGAGTTAGATAGGGCTCTAGGGGCTAGTGGAGTCAAGGGATATGGGGAGAAGGCAGGCACGGGTTATTGATAGGGAACGATCAGCCATGATCGCAATGAATGGCAGTGTTGGCTCGAAGCATATGAATATTTTCTATGCTTCTATGTCATGTTTTCACTTGCGGGCGGAGCACCAAGGCAAATTCCTTGTATGTGAATACTCGGCGAATAAACTTAAACTTATTCATTCATTCTTATTCAAATGTCTTGTACAACTGCCAAAATTACACTGAAGTAGAGTCTCAACCCAGAACGTCACCTATTCCTTCGCTTCAGAGATGCCGCCTGTACCCGCTGAGTTACTCCAGATTTTTGTGTCTATCTTCGGTTCTCTCTTAGATAGACACAAAAGACTGGAGTAACTCAGCGGGACAGGCAGCATCTCTGAAGAGAAGGAATAGGTGGCGTTTCGGGCCGAGACCCTTCTTCAGACTAGTCAGGGAAAAGGGAAACGAGAGATTATAGATGATGATGTAGAGAGAGATAGAGAACAGCGAGGGAGAACTCTCATCGGAGAACTTCAAAGTAGACATACCTTGAGGAGATTTCGCAGTGGAGCAGACAAAATGTGTAGGAAGGAACTGCAGATGCTGGTTTAAACTGAAGATAGACACAAAAAAGCTGGAGTAACTCAGCGGGACAGGCAGCATCTCTGGAGATAAGGAATGGATGACAATAGACAATAGGTGCAGGAGGAGGCCATTTGGCCCTTCGTGCCAGCACTGCCATTCAATGTGATCATGGCTGATCATCCCCAATCAGTACCCCGTTCCTGCCTTCTCCCCATATCATAGAAAAATAGAAACATAGAAAATAGGTGCAGGAGTAGGCCATTCGGCCCTTCGAGCCTGCATCGCCATTCAATATGATCATGGCTGATCATCCAACTCAGTATCCTGTAACTGCCTTCTCTCCATACCCCCTGATACCTTTAGCCACAAGGGCCACATCTAACTCCCTCTTAAATATAGCCAATGAACTGGCCTCAACTACCTTCTGTGGCAGAGAATTCTAGAGATTCACCACTCTCTGTGTGAAAAATGTTTTTCTCATCGGTCCTAAAAGATTTCCCCCTTATCCTTAAACTGTGACCCCTTGTTCTGGACTTCCCCAACATCGGGAACTATTCCCCAATATCCCCTGACTCCACTATTTTTAAGAGCCCTATCTAGCTCTCTCTTGAAAGCATCCAGAGAACCTGCATCCACCGCTCTCTGAGGCAGAGAATTCCACAGACAGGCAGAGAATTCCACAGACGTTTCAGGTCAAGACCCTTCTTCAGTGTCTCTCGCCTATCTCCCCATTTCCTTTGCCAATTCCAATTGTTCGATCCATGGGACTGTTCTGAGCTTAAGCAACAGATCCCTGCAAGAACTCGGGAGATTTGCACCGTGGTATTGATTTCCTGCACTAAGTAGACAAGTGCAACTGAACCCTCTTCCTCTTACATGCAATCCATTTAACATTTCAACCGTGCAATGATAATCTGGGTTCCTAAACTGCAAAGGAACAAGGTACAAGTTGTGAATGAATGAGGTGGAACTGTTCTCACCAGGAAGCAAGAGCACTGGAACCCTCCTGATTGAAGAGCTTCTCCAGACAGACTTCCTGCTGCAAGTGTAGAGGCAGCAGGCACCGCACCTTCCCAACCATGTCACAATCAGCCTTTGATGTCACAAACCTTTGCCCCATGACAGCTCAAAACTAACACACTTGTTGAATAAAACTTTTAAAAATAAGACTGAGAAATATGAGCCTTGTGGATGTGAACTGACGTTCGATATTTATATTAAATGATGCGTTAGCCTCTGAGAAATTGAGGCATTTTTGGGCTGCTGCTCAGTTGAGTTTAGAGATACAGTGCAGAAACAGGCCCTTCGGCCCGTGCTGACCAGCAATCTCCCTGATCCCACACCCACACACACACTTGCCACTTTTACCAAAGCCGTCTTTGGAACGTGGGAGGAAGCCGGAGCTCCTGGAGGAAACCCACGCAGGTCACAGGGAGAATGTACAAACTCGGGACAGATCGCACCCGGTAAGGTGGCAACTCTACCCCTGTGCCACCCATTCACTGATTGAATCACCTTGTCTATTCTGACAGGGGCTTAAAATGCATGGTTAAAGCTCACATGTATTGTGTGTGTGTGTGTGTGAGCGCCTGCACACACACACACACACACACACACACCAAGGCTATCAAGAAACGTGGCCAATGCCCACGATATTGATTCTTCTTGCGTTTGAGGCAGCAGAGTTTATGTAACGTCCTCCAGGTTGGTGGTACAGTTGGCACTAAGGTAGAGCTACACCCGGAGTCAGGATCGAACCTGGGTCTCTGGCACTGTAAGGCAGCAACTCTATCGCTGCGCCACCGTGCCGCCCCTGGACAACTTTGTCTCTGACACGCATCACAGATCACCAAAAACAGGACAAACTATTTGGAAAGGTTTTCACGACTAAATGTTTTTCAGACTTTCACCGTGGGATATTTTGCTCTTGGAGGAAGTGCCACGTCGATTTACCAGAATGCTACCCACATCCAAGGGTTTTATATCCTGAAATTCAGAAGAATGCGGCAAACTGATAATTACAGTTCAGTTTAGTTTATTGTCACGTGTACCGAGGTGCACTGAAAAGCTTTTGTTGCGGGCTAACTAGTCAGCGGAAAGACAATACATGATTACAATCGAGCCGTTCAATACAATACAATATAATACAATTTATTTGTCATTTGAACCCCTTGAGGTTCAAACAAAATGTTGTTTCTGCAGTCATACACACAAGAAAGACCCAAGACACAACACAATTTACACAAACATCCATCACAGCGCATCCCCTCCTCGCTGTGATGGAAGGCAAAGACTTCTCTCCCCTGCACTCCCCATTCCCCTCCCAATGTCAGAGTCAAAGTCAAAGCCCCCGGCGGGCGATGGTAATTGTCCCGCGGCCATTAACGCCGCGCCGGGTGATGCAAGGCCACGCTCCGGGTCTTGTTGTTGGAGCCCCCGGCGGGCGCTAGCAAAGTCCCGCAGCCATTCCAAGCCGCGCGGGGCGATGATGTAAGGCCCCGCTCCAGGTAATCTTCAACCCCGCAACTCGGGCGGGTGAAGTCACCGTTGCGGAAGCCCCGAAAAGCGGTCTCCCAGCAGGGACCCGCGGGCTCCCGGTGTTCCTGTCCACCAGACCTGCGGTTGGAGCCTCCGAATCCCCGGGGTCGGGTCGCAGCCGAGCGCCACCACCGCTCCGAACTCGGCCAGCTCCGCGATGGTGAGTAGGTCCGCAGGCTCCGCGACTGGAGCTCCAGGTCGTTCCTGCCGGAGGCCGCTCCACATTGCTCGGCCCCAACGACAACGGAGACCCGACAGAGAAAAGGTCGGGTTCTCCGTGCAGGGGATAGATTTTAAAAGTTTCCCCCACCCCCCCCCCCCCCACACACACACACCCACACACATACACAAAAAAAATAATAAAAACTACATTCAAACGAGACAAAAAATAATAAAAAGACAGACGGACTGCAGAGGCCGCTGCGACATGAATCACTCCGCCCACCGGAACAGTGTACAGATACATGATAAGGGAATAACATTTAGTGCAAGGTAAAGCCAGCAAAGCCCGCTCAAGGTTAGTCCGAGGGTCACCAAAGAGGTGGATAGTAGTTCAGCACTGCTCTCTGGTTGAAGCATCTTCAGGCTGTTTCCATTTACACAGGCTGGCACATCCAGAAACATTTTTTTTTAAATTAAATATTTTTCAGAAATAGTTACAAAATGTTTTGACAGCAGGCAAAATTAGCTGCCAACACCATTTAATGTCAGTTGTTAATTTTAAGTGCTAGATTGATCTATGAACCAAAGGTATTAATATTGGGGGCACAAGATTGGGCGGCACAGTGGCGTAGTAGTATAGTTGCTGGCTCAGAGCGCCAGAGACTCTGTTTCGATCCTGGCTACGGGTGATTATCTGTACGGAGTTTGCACGTTCTTCCCGTGACCTGTGTGGGTTTTCTCCGAGATTGTCGGTTTCCTCCCACACTCCAAAGACGCGCAGGTTTGTAGGTTAATTGGCTTAGTATAAATGTAAATTGTCTCCAGTGTGTGTGTAGGGTAGTGTTAATGTGCGGGGGATCGCTGGTCGGTGCGGACTCGGTGTTTCCACGCTGTATCTCTAAACTAAACTAATCTCTAAAAAAAAATCTGCAGGTGCTGGAAATAAGTGTAACTGGCATTTAAGATTGAAAATAAAGACTAGGAGAAAAGTTCAATAGAATTTTACCACAAGCGTTGAACAAATATGTACAAAACCAGAGAATATTTCTTTACAATAAATCTTGCTCCACAATTATCTTTCAGCAAAGTAATGTCTCAAGGAAAATAGATCTGTTTCAATCATAATAACACATACATATAGATCAGTATAATGTATACATTTAAATGTAGTTACTTGCTCTAATCTGTAAAGTACAGATAATGAAATAATTCTGCTCCCTGATGAAAGTTAACACACACAGTTAAGTTTTAGTGACCGCTATACCCTGGTAAACGCATAGCCGTAGCCAAGCAACTTTCACACCCCAATGATTTGTTAATAACTACTTCTCCATGAATGCATGCGCTCCTTGGTACTTAACGTAAACGATGAACATCACCACTGTTGTTACAATACAGACACAGCCACAGACAAGATAAGCGATTCCCAGGAATGGATTCCTTCCACCCATCCAGGAGATGGTGCTGAACGTCACGCGCTTCTGTCCATTGAAGCTAATCACCGGGTAATCTGGGGGAACAAGGCGTCAAGGAGAAACAAGTAGACAATAGACAATAGGTGCAGGAGTAGGCCATTCGGCCCATCGAGCCAGCACCGCCATTCAATGTGATAATTGCTGATCATCCCAAATCAGTACCCTGTTCCTGCCTTTTCCCCCCAAATCCCCTGACTCCGCTATTTTTTAAGAGCTCTATCTAGCTCCCTCTTGAAAGCATCCAGAGAACCTGCCTCCACCGCCTCTGAGGCAGAGAATTCCACAGTCTCACAACTCTCTGTGAGAAAAAGTGTTTCCTCGTCTCCGTTCTAAATGGCTTACTCCTTATTCTCAAACTGTGGTCCCTGGTTCTGGACTCCCCCAACATCGGGAACATGTTTCCTGCCTCTAGTGTGTCGAAGCCCTTAACAATCTTATATGTTTCAATGAGATAACCTCTCATCCTTCTAAACTCCAGAGTGTACAAGCCCAGCCGCTCCATTCTCTCAGCCCCGCCATCCCGGGAATTAACCTTGTAAACCAACGCTGCACTTCCTCAATAGCAAGAATGTCCTTCCTCAAATTAGGGGACCAAAACTGCACACAATACTCCAGGTGTGGTCTCACTAGGGCCCTGTACAACTGCAGAAGGACCTCTTTGCTCCTATATTCGATTCCTCGTGTTATAAAGGAGGAAGCCATTCGGCCCTTCGAGCCAGCACCGCCATTCAATGTGATAATTGCTGATCATCCCCAATCAGTACCCCATTCCTGCCTTCTTCCCATATCCCCTGACTCCGCTATATTTAAGAGCCCCATCTCGCTCTCTCTTGAAAGTCTTTGTGGCCAGCGGAGGCTGGGACTGTGGAATCTGTGGAATTCTCTGCCAGAGAAGGCAGTGGAGGCCAATTCACTGGATGTTTTTCAAGAGAGAGTTAGATTTAGCTCTTGGGTGCTAATGGAATCAAGGGATATGGGGGAGAAGGCAGGAACGGGGAACTGATTTTGGAATGATCAGCCATGATCGTATTGAATGGCGGTGCTGGCTCGAAGGGCCGAATGGCGTATTCTTGCACCGATGTTTCTATGTTTCTATTCACAGGGCAAGGATACTGTAACTGATCTCCACAGTGTAGTTGCCGCGCTCCAGACCTCTCTCCACGCGACGGTAGAGTTTGCGGAAGTTCGGCAGAGCCGCCGTTCTCATCCAGACGATGAAATCTTCGTTGATGAAGCCGTTGTTGTCCTGGTTCGTGTCCAATTCGTAGGCGGGCCTGGGCCAGTTGGTCGGCTTCACCGTCCCTGTGGTCAAGCAAACCAGTTAGACGTTGGGCGGCCACGGAGGCGCAGCGGTAGAGTTGCTGCCTCACAGCGCCGGAGACCCGGGTTCGATCCCGACTACGGGCGCTGTCTGTGTGGACTTTGTACGTTCTTCCCCCTGACCTGCGTGGGTTTTCTCCGAGATCTTCAGTTTCCTCCCACACTCCAGAGACGTGCAGGTTTGTAGGTTAATATATGGTCCCTAGTGTGTGTAGGGTAGTGATAGTGTGCGGAGATCGCTGGTCGGTGCGGACTGGGTGAGCCTGTTTCCACGCTGTATCTCTAAACGACACTAAATACAGCCTGTTCTAAATCCCAATGCGTTAGTATCACATTTACTGCAATTGCATATTACCCGCAAACACCTCCCGTAGATCAGTCCCGTTGTCTGTCGGTGGGTTATTGAACTTGACATTGTAGTCAGTCCACCAAGAAATTCCCTTGGCATTTAAAGGGACCATGGTTCGTGTCCCGTTGTTATTCATCTTATAGACCACGAAGGAATCTGAAAGAAAAGAAAAATACCGATCTTTTTATTTTACAACTGAGAGCCGAGCACCCGGAGAAAACCCACACAGGCCACAGAGCAAACTCCGTACAGACAGCACCCGTAGTCAGGATCGAACCCGGGTCTCTGGCGCGGTGAGGCAGCAGCTCCACCCGCTGCCCCACCGAGCCGACACTTCTATGCCTACAACCTGACGAGCCCAGTGGTGGCACGGTGGAGTTGCTGCCTCACAGCGCCAGAGACCCGGGTTCGATCCTGACTACGGGTGCTGTCTGTACGGAGTTTGCACGTTCTCCCCGTGACCTGCGTGGGTTTTCTCCGGCCGCTCCAGTTTCCACCCACACTCCAAAGACGTGCGGGTTTGTAGGTTAATTGGCTTCTGTAAATTGTCCCTAGTGCGTAGGGAGGGGAGGGGATGGGATAGGAAAGAGCTGGTGTGTAGAAAGGAACTGCAGATGCTGGTTTATACAAAAGATGGACACAAAGTGCTGAAGTAACTCAGTGGGACAGGGACCATCTCTGGGGAAAAACGGATGGGTGACGTATCAGGTCAGGACCTTCCTCAAAATAGCGTGAATGGGCGATGATTGGGGTGGACTCAATGGGCTGAAGGGCCTGTTTCCGTGCTCTTAAAAAAACCCTCTAATTTCCGCTGGCATCTATCCAGGGAAACATAGAAAAATAGGTGCAGGAGCAAGCCATTCGGCCCTTCGAGCCAGCACCACCATTCAATATCATCATGGCTGATCATCCAGAATCAGTACCCCGTTCCTGCTTTCTCTGCATATCCCTCGATTCCGTTAGCCCCAAGAGCCACATCCAACTCTCTCTTGGATATATCCAGTGAATTGGCCTCCGCTGCTTTCTGTGGCAGAGAATGCCACAGAGTCACAACTCTCTGGGTGAATGTACAGGGTGAATATACATAGACACATCAGATGATATACAGGGTGACGGAGATGATGACAGCACGGATTAGCCGAGGTAACGGCACTCTCTCCACAGGGAGTAGGTTGAACCGTGGGCCGAGACGGGATGTGCGGGAACTCACCATTAAACATGCTGTTGGCGATGGCTCCGCACGGAGCGATGGGCCTTCCCTCGCTATCCTTGCGAAACGGGAAGCAGTATTCTGATGGATTCTGTGAAAGCAGGAAAGCAAGAATGTCGGCAACGTCAGCTTGGTCAGGTTGTACAGAGTCTCACTACTGAAATCCGCCGTCATTTCTCTGTTTAGTTCATTTTATTTTAGAGATACAGCATGGAAACAGGCCCTTCGGCCCACTTAGTCCACTCTGACCAGCGACCCCCCCAGTACACTAGCTCAATCCTCCACACTAGGGACAATTTACGATTTTTACCGAAGCCAATTAACCTACAAAACCTGCACGTCCATGGAGGAAACCGGAGCACCCGGGGAAAACCCACGCTGTCACGGGGAGAACGTGCAAACTCCGTACAGACAGCGCCCATAGTCAGGATTAAATCCTGGTCTCTGGCGCTGTGAGGCAGCAACTCTACCGCTGCACCACTCTATGGTTCTGTATAAGCAGTATAGACTGTCTCAGATAAAGTAAAAAATAATGCAAGATAGAAACATAGAAGGTCGGGCGGCGTGGTGGCGTATTGGTAGAGCTACCGCCTAACTGCGCCTGAGACCCGGGTTCCATCCTGACTACGGGAGCTGTCTGCACTGAGATTGTCAGTTCTCCCCGTGACTTGCGTGGGTTTTCTCCGGGTGCTCCGGTTTCCTCCCACACTCCAAAGACGCGCAGGTTTGTAGGCTAATTGGCTTTGATATAAAGTGTAAATTGCACCCAGTGTGCGTAGGGTAGTGTTAATGCATCTGCAGAAGCTGGAAATAAATGTAACTGGCATTTAAGATTGAAAATAAAGATGTGGAGAAAAAAATCAATAGAATCCCACACTGTATCTCTAAACCAAACTAAATTAATCTCTTTCATTAATTTCCAAGCCGCTGAGGAGTGTTCACGCGACGCCGGAGTTCCAGCTTCCCGGCAAGAGGGCCTGAAAACATTGGACTGGCTGCAGAGGCCACAAATAGGCCCCGACCTCGGGTGATTCACAGAGGAAGAGGACTGAAACGTTCTGATGCCTTTCCCCACAGTGGAACATTTTGATTCTGTTGTGGGGGGACGTTCATGTTGAATTCTATAATGTGTTGTGTCATTTTTCTTTTTTACATTTTTCTATGGATGTACGGAAACTTAATTATTTTTTTCTATGTAAAACACTTTGGTTTCAACGCGAGTTGATTTAAACGTGCTATATAAATAAAATTGACTTACTTACTTACTAAAAAAAGGCAGCACAGTGGCGCAGCAATGGAGTAGCTGCCTTACAGCACTAACAGCGCCAGAGACTCTGTTTCGATGCTGGCTACAGGCGTACCTGTACGGAGTTTGTACATTCTCCTCATAACCTGCGTGGGTTTTCTCCGAGATCCTCAGTTTCCTCTCACACTCCAAAGACGTACAGGTTTGTAGGTTAACCGGCTTGTTATAAATGTAAATTGTCCCTAGTGTGTGCGCAGGGTAGTGTTAGTGTGCGGGGATCGCTGGTCGGCACGGACATGATGGGCCAAAGAGCCTGTTTCCACGCTGTATCTCTAAAACTAAACTAAAGGTCATATCGACAGATAAAATGGATTAAAATTCCAGTTTGGTCACTTTTTTTTTTAACACTCATTCATTAAAACATAAAATTAAAAGGCTAGGTAGACAAAAGTGCTGGAGAAACTCAGCGGGTGCAGCAGCATCTATGGAGCGAAGGAAATAGGCAACGTTTCAGGCCGAAACCCTTCTTCAGACTGAAATTAAAAGGCTAGAACTGCTATGTTGGATTTGTCTTACTGCTGTCCTTGACAGGAAATATTAATGCTGTCTTTGTCCCCGTGATTTTGCCTAATCCGCAGGCTATTTCCAGCACTTATTGTTTCTATTTTTAGTCGAGGTCACATCTGTCCCTTGGTACCCAGTCAGTCCAGATGGATTCTGGAACGTTTCCTTCTGCATGTTCATAAGTGACAGGAGCAGAATTAGGCCATTCGGTCCTTCAAGTCCATTCAATCATGGCTGATCTATCTCTCTCTCCTAACCCCATTCTCCTGCCTTCTCCCCATAACCCCTGACACCTACACTAATCCAGAATCTATCTATCTCTGCCTTAAATATATCCATTGACTTGGCCTCCACAGCCTTTTGTGGCAATGAATTCCACAGATTCACCACCCTCTGACTAAAGAAATTCCTCGTCATCTCCTTCCTAAAGGTACGTCCTTTTATTCCGAGTCTGTGACCTCAGAACCTAGACTGTCCCACTAGTGGAAACATCCTCTCCACATCCATCTATCCAGGCCTTCCCCCTTTCCTTCCCCTCCACTCCCCTGTACCCAAACTGTGTGTGTACTAATATCTCCCACTCTCATGCCCCCCCCCCCCCCCCCCACCTCCTCCTTCCACCTATATCCCTAACTCTGGCTTCATATTACACTCCCCATCTCTCCTTGTCTCTCACCCTTTTCATCTCTGTCCCTTTGTCTGCCATTCAACCCCCCTCACCTGTATCCACTGGTCCAAGATTCAACATGAATAAATCCAGCGTTTTTGTCCATCTTCAGTTTAAACCAGCATCTGCAGTTCCTACCAACTAATTTCAGGTAACCCATTCCCTACCTCTCCGTCCCTCCCCCACCATAGACGTCCTGCTAGTCACAACCCTCTCCACTGACTCTCAGTCTGAAGAAGGGTCTTGACCTGAAACGTCATCTATTCCTTTTCTCCAGAGATGCTGCCTGACCCGCTGAGTTACTCCAGCATTTTCGGTGTAAACCAGCACCTGCTGTTCCTTCCTACACAGGAACAGGCCCTTCGGCCCACAATGTCTGTGCCAAACATGATGCCAAGTTCGGAACTTCTCCCTCCATTCCCTGCACATCCCTTAAATCCTTAAACATTTACCTTCAAATATTGCAAATCACCGTTCAACTGGTCATCATCCCGAGACACTCCATATTTCCGCTGATTTTGATAGAAGTTCGACAGTTCATAGTACATGAAAACGGGGCCCTGTGCAGCAAAACAGCGCGTTTGTTACATGTTTAGTTTAGAGATACAGCGTGGAAACAGGCCCTTCTGCCCACCGAGTCCTTGCCGACCAGCGATCCCGCGCATTAACACTATCCTACACACACACACTGGGGTCAAATTATATTTATACCAAGGCAATTAACCTACGAGCCTATATGTTTTTGTAGTGTGGGAGGAAACAAAAGATCTCGGAGAAAACCCACGCGGTCACGGGGAGACGTACAAACTCCATAAAGACAGCACCCGTGGTCAGGATCGAACCCGGGTTTCCTCCCACACTCCAAAGACGTACAGATTTGTAGGTTAATTGGCTTTGGTAAAATTGTAAATTGTCCCTAGTGTGGGATAGTGCTGGTGTACGGGGATCGCTGGTCGGTGCGGACTCGGTGGGCCGAGAAATATGCAATATACTGGAAGTACAGAAGTCAAAAACAAGAAGTGGAGTGGCAAATTCCTGGATGATGTCTTGGGGAAAACAAAGCAGACCATACCCACAGATGGGAGAGTCTAAGATTAGTGGTCATAGCCTCAGAATTAAAGGACGTTCCTTTAGGAAGGAGAGGGGGAGGAATTTCTTTCGTCAGAGGGCGGGGAATCTGTGGAATTCTTTGCCTCAGAGGCTGTGGAGGCCAAGTCAGTGGATATTTTTGAGGCAGAGATAGATTGGTTAGTATGGGTGTCAGGGGTTATGGGGAGAAGGTAGGATAATAGGGTTAGGAGGGAGAGATAGATCAGCCATGATTGAACAGCGGAGTAGACTTGATGGGCCGAATGGCCTCATTCTGCTCCTATCACAATGTCCTTCTAATGTTCTTACCACCAGTAACGTGTCCACCTTGAACTGCACGGAGCACTTGCAACCCTTGATGGTGGTGTTGGTACACGGGTAGCACGAGCTGTTCGGCAGGTTGCCAGTGTAGTCGAGCTGTGGGGGAAGTGAAAAGATTTCCGATGTAAGACACACAGAGACCTTACGTGGCAAGTTTCTGAAGTTGAATCCATAATTTCCTTCGTAAAGCCCAACCCAGGTGACCATTTGATTGCTGGTCACAGAAGTGAATCTGCAATCACTCATTACAAATCATTCCACTCATTTAAATCTCTACCCCTACAGCAAGTCAAGTCAAGTCACATTTATTTATATAGCACATTTAAAAAACAACTCTCGTTGCTTTACATTTGTTATAAGAATAGCACAACAAAACAGACTACATACATATATACATGTAGCCCTCACTCAGAGGACGTCAGGAAAGGCTTGGGAGTATAGTCTTGACTTAAAAGAGTCGATGGAGGGGGCAGTTCTGATGGGAAAGGGGATGTTGCTCCACAGTCTAGGGGCTGCAACCACAAAGGCACGGTCGCCCCTGAGCTTATGCCTAGACCGCGGGATATTCAGCAGCCCCAAGTCGGCCGATCTGAGGGGCCTGGAGGTGGAGTGGTGGGTGAGAAGACTTTTTATGTAGGTGGGCGCAAGCCCATTGAGGGCTTTGTAGACATGGAGGAGGATCTTGAAGTTTATACGGAACCGCACAGGGAGCCAGTGGAGAAAGGCCAGGATCTGGGTGATGTGGTCCCTTTTTCGGGTGCCCGTCAGGAGTCTCGCTGCGGCGTTTTGGACCAGTTGCAGGCGGGACAGGGAAGGTTGGCTGATGCCAGTGTAAAGGGAGTTGCAGTAATCTAGGCGGGAGGAGATGAATGTGTGGATGGTCTTTTCCAGGTCATCAAACTGGAGGAATTGTTTTATTTTAGCTATCGTCCGAAGCTGAAAGAAGCTAGCTTTTACCACGGCATTGATTTGTTTGTCAAATTTCAGTGCTGAGTCAAATATCACGCCAAGATTTTTGACGTGAGGTTTGAGTAGTGGGGTAAGGCTTCCAAGGCCGCCTGCTATCATTTTGATTGAGTCCGAGGGGCTGAGAAGGATGACCTCAGACTTACTCTCGTTTAGTTGGCTGTACCTTGCACTGAACACTGTTCCCTTATCACCCATCTGTACACTGTGAATAGCTCGATTGTAATCATGTGTTGGCTTTCCGCTGACTGGTTAGCACGCAACAAAAGATAGAAAATTAAACAGAGGGTAGACAAAAAATGCTGGGGAAACTCAGCGGGTGAGGCAGTATCTAATTTTTGATTTTTTTTCCAGCATCTGCACTTCCTTCTCAAACTAAACTGAGCCTTTATTTTGAAGATGGTGTAGCGGGCGAGATCGAACTCGGCGTTCGGTAGCCGGGGTCACGTGACTCGGGAGGGGCCGCTTGTTTCGCGCGGTTTTCACTTGCGCGCGTTAGTTCAGCGCTGACCACCGTCGTGGGCAGACGTGTCTGGAGAACCTGTATACTGGATATCAAACTTTTGAAATAAAGATCTGTTGGAAACCCCAGTTGTCGTTCTTCAGACCGCCAAAATGGACACAAAATGCTGGAGTAACTCAGCGGGACAGGCACGTTTCGGGTGACGTTTCGGGTCGAGACCCACTTCAGCCTTTATTTTCTTGACTTGCATGTAGTTCTGCTATAACATGACAGATGAGTTCCTACGAACGCTCATGTTTCAGAAGATCAATTGTGCCAATGCAGACCAGGGTGTAAAGGGCGGGAGGGTTTGCGTTAAAATAACAAGGTTATTTTTCCTAGCGGGCTGTCTATAATAAAAGGTGTTTTTAAGAGCTATAAGTTTACTTTGTTACTGCAAACCAAAAATACTAATGGCTGAATGTTACAATGTTTTATAGAGTATCACCACACATGTCGCAACACAAACAATTGCTTGTTGAATGACATAGGTGTCTGATTACTACCGGGAGTTAACATGGAGGTTTTCTCCCCCCCCCCCCCCCCCCCCCCCCCCAATAGCGATACAGTGTAGGAACAGACCCTTCGGCCCGACTTGCCCACACTGGCCAACGTGTCCCTGCTACACTAGTCCCACCTGCCTGCATTTGGCCCATATCCCTCTAAACCTGTCCTATCCATGTACCTGTGTAATGCCCCTGTCCCACTTAGGAAACCTGAACGGAAACCTCTGGAGACTTTGCGCCCCACCCAAGGTTTCCGTGCGGTTCCAGGAGGTTTTTGTCAGTCTCCCTACCTGCTTCCACTACCTGCAACCTCCGGCAACCACCTGCAACCTCCGGGAACCACACAGAAACCTTGGGTGGGGCGCAAAGTCTCCAGAGGTTTCCGTTCAGGTTTCCTAAGTGGGACAGGGGCATTACTGTTTCTTAAATGTTGCGATAGTCCATGCCCCAACTACCACCTCTGGCAGCTCGTTCCATACACCCACCGCCCTTTGTGTGGAAAAAGTTACCCCTCGGATTATTATTAAACCTTTTCCCCTTCACCTTAAACCTATGTCCCCTGGTCCCTCGATTCTGGGCAAGAGAACTGTCATTAATGAGAATAGACACACAACGCTGGAGTCACTCAGCAGTACAGGCAGCATCTCTGGAGAGAAGGAATGGGTGACGTTTCAGGTCGAGCCCCATCTTCAGAACATCCTCTCTCTCATTAATGAGAACTCCTTTGTCCATTGTCTGTCAGAGACAGGGAGAGAGTGCTGTTCCAAGTAATGTCAATTATCAAACAAGAGACAATGATGTCTGATTACTGTGATGTGGGTTCTCAATTGATATCATGTCACAGGCAGTTCGACCTTCGTTATACAAGTAGTGTTGCACAATTCATGACTCGCATGGTATCCAATTTGCAACACGGAAACTTGCGTTATAGTAGAGTTAGTTCAATTTTTTTGCGTAGGATGGGTGTGAGTAATTGCTGCAATTGGTGCATGCATTCTTTAAATATTATCCATTGCTTACGCACTGCCAGCCTATTTTGTGTTTAGGTAGGAACTGCAGATGCTGGAACATCGAAGGGAGACAAAAATGCTGGAGAAACTCAGCGGGTGCAGCAGCACCTATGGAGCGAAGGAAATAGGCAACGTTTCGGGACGAAACCCTTCAGGAAGGAAATAGGTAACGTTTCGGGACGAAACCCTTCCGGGTTTCGTCCCGAAACGTTGCCTATTTCCTTCGCTCCATAGATGCTGCTGCACCCGCTGAGTTTCTCAAGCATTTTTGTCTACAGCCTATTTTGTAATGTTTTCCAATCTATCACAACCCATTCACACTTAAGCCAACAATGACCATTCTACATTTCCTTCAGCATTGTCCGCTTTGATCGGTCGTTTTCACACCTTATCCTTCCATATCTTTAATTTCCCTCTCCCCCCTGACTCTCAGTCTCAGGAAGGTTCTCAACCCGACACGTCGTGGAGTCCTTCCGATCAGCCAACAATGAACGATCTCCTTGTGCATTGTCCGTTTTGATCTTAACCTTAACCTTCCATATCTCTAGTCTCCCTCTCCCCGACTCTCAGTCTGAAGAAGGGTCTCGACTTGAAATATTACCCATTCCTTCTCTCCAGAGATGCTGCCTGTCCCGCTGAGTTACTCCAGCATTTTGTGTCTTCCACGGTGTAAATCGGCATCTGCAGTTCCTTCCTTCACACTTGTTATGAGTTATGAGTGTAGTTTATTGTCTTGTATACTGAGGTACAGTGAAAAGTTTTTGTTGCGTGCTAACCAGTCAACGGAAAGACAAGGGCAGTCACGGTGGCGCAGCGGTAGAGTTGCTGCTTTACAGCGAATGCAGCGCCAGAAACCCAGGTTCGATCCCGATTATAGACAATAGGTGCAGGAGTAGGCCATTCGGCCCTGCGAGCCAGCACCGCCATTCAATGTGATCATGGCTTATCATCCCCAATCAGTACCCTGTTCCTGCCTTCTCCCCATATCCCCTGACTCCGCTATCTTTCAGAGCCCTATCTAGCTCTCTCTTGAAAGCATCCAGAGAACCGGCCTCCACCGCCGTCTGAGGCAGAGAATTCCACAGACTCGCCATTCTCTGTGAGGAAAAGTGTTTCCTCGTCTCCGTTCTAAATGGCTTACTCCTTATTCTTAAACTGTGGCCCCTGGTTCTGGACTCCCGCAACATCGGGAACATGTTTCCTGCCTCTAGCGTGTCTAAACCCTTAACAATCTTATATGTTTCAATAAGATACCCTCTCATCCTTCTAAACTCCAGAGTGTACAAGCCCAGCCGCTCCATTCTCTCAGCATATGACAGTCCCGCCATCCCGGGAATTAACCTTGCAAACCTACGCTGCACTCCCTCAATAGCAAGATTGTCCTTCCTCAAATTAGACGACCAAAACTGCACACAATACTCCAGGTGTGGTCTCACTAGGGCCCTGTACAACAGCAGAAGGACCTGTTTGCTCCTATACTCGACTCCTCTTGTTATAAAGGCCAACATGCCATTTGCTTTCTTCACTGCATGGACCCCCAGATCCCGTTTACTTCCCCTTTTCGCAACTTGACGCCATTTAGATAGTAATCTGCCTTCCTGTTTTTGCTACCAAAGTGGACAACCTCGCATTTATCCGCATTAAACTTAATCTGCCATGCATCTGCCCACTCCCCCAACCTGTCCAAGTCACCCTGCATTCTCATAGCATCCTCCTCACAGTTCACACTGCCACCCAGCTTTGTGTCATCTGCAAATTTGCTAATGTTACTTTGAATCCTTTCATCCAAATCATTGATGTATATTGTAAATAGCTGTGGGCCGAAGGGCTTGTTTCCACCGTGTGAGTCTATGACTCTAATTGTGCCAGAAGGGCCTGCTTCTGTGCTGTATGAAACCAAGTCAGTGGATAAGGGGGAAGTCTTTTAGGACCGAGATGAGGAAGAAAAAAATTCACACAGAGAGTGGTGAATCTGTGGAATTCTCTGCCACAGAAAGTAGTTGAGGCCAGTTCATTGGCTACATTGGATGATCAGCCATGATCATATTGAATGGCGGTGCAGGCTTGAATGGCCGAATGGCCTACTCCTGTACCTATTTTCTATGTTTCAATGATATTAGTTCGGGTGTCAGGGGTTATGGGGAGAAGGCAGGAGAATGGGGTTGGGAGAGATAGATCAGCCATGATTGAATGGGCGGAGTAGACTCGATGGGCCGAATGGCTCAATTGTGCTCCTATCACATGGACGTATGACTGACTCTGTGACTTTGTTAAACGACCTGGTGAAGGAACGGGTTGAAGGGGGAGCGGGCGAGGGTAACACTCACCTCCAGCTCGATGACACTGTTGGAGGAGAAGAAGAGACCGAGGCCGATGCCGATGAAGGCCAGGCCGAGCAGGAGGAAGGTGGGTAGGACATACCCCGCCGACATGATGGGCTGCCAGGCCGGCAGCCGCTGCTGCGTGAACGCCGTGTTATCCGGCTTGTTCTTCAACAGCACCCCGTCCTCCTGTCGGTTCATGTCTCTTGTCCGCAGTCGAAAGGAGGAGAGACGAAAAAGTTTTAAACTCCGGTCTCTTCCGCGTCAAGGAGCCTGTGGGATTCAGAGTGAACAAAGTCCTTGTGTCTCCTCCCTCTGTCCCACTTCCACCTACTCAGTGCCGCTCAGCTGCTCCGCCCAGTATCACATGGGGCCACTACTGACTTACCTGTTCAACCAGCTCCCAGCTACACCTACAGTCAGGAAGCTCTCAGCACAGAAACCTCAGGAGGACGGGGTGCAAAGAGTAGGAGTAAACGGGTCCTTTTCACAATGGCAGGCAGTGACTAGTGGGGTACCGCAAGGCTCAGTGCTGGGACCCCAGTTATTTACAATATATATTAATGATCTGGATGAGGGAATTGAAGGCAATATCTCCAAGTTTGCGGATGACACTAAGCTGGGGGGCAGTGTTAGCTGTGAGGAGGATGCTAGGAGACTGCAAGGTGACTTGGATAGGCTGGGTGAGTGGGCAAATGTTTGGCAGATGCAGTATAATGTGGATAAATGTGAGGTTATCCATTTTGGTGGCAAAAACAGGAAAGCAGACTATTATCTAAATGGTGGCCGACTAGGAAAAGGGGAGATGCAGCGAGACCTGGGTGTCATGGTACACCAGTCATTGAAAGTGGGCATGCAGGTGCAGCAGGCAGTGAAGAAAGCGAATTGTATGTTAGCTTTCATAGCAAAAGGATTTGAGTATAGGAGCAGGGAGGGTCTACTGCAGTTGTACAGGGTCTTGGTGAGACCACACCTGGAGTATTGCGTACAGTTTTGGTCTCCAAATCTGAGGAAGGACATTATTGCCATAGAGGGAGTGCAGAGAAGGTTCACCAGACTGATTCCTGGGATGTCAGGACTGTCTTATGAAGAAAGACTGGATAGACTTGGTTTATACTCTCTAGAATTTAGGAGATTGAGAGGGGATCTTATAGAAACTTACAAAATTCTTAAGGGGTTGGACAGGCTAGATGCAGGAAGATTGCTCCCGATGTTGGGGAAGTCCAGGACAAGGGGGTCACAGCTTAAGGATAAGGGGGAAATCCTTTAAAACCGAGATGAGAATAACTTTTTTCACACAGAGAGTGGTGAATCTCTGGAACTCTCTGCCACAGAGGGTAGTCGAGGCCAGTTCATTGGCTATATTTAAGAGGGAGTTAGACGTGGCCCTTGTGGCTAAGGGGATCAGAGGGTATGGAGAGAAGGCAGGTACGGGATACTGAGTTGGATGATCAGCCATGATCATATTGAATGGCGTTGCAGGCTCGAAGGGCCGAATGGCCTACTCCTGCACCTAATTTCTATGTTTCTATGTTCCTAAACACGTGCCTCGGCCCAACTCATCCATGCCTAACATAGACACAAAAAGCTGGAGTAACTAACACAGCGTCTCTGAGAACATGAATGGGTGACACAAAAAGCTGGAGTACTAGGTTTACAAGGTTAATTCCCGGGATGGCGGGACTGTCATATGCTGAGAGAATGGAGCAGCTGGGCTTGTACACTCTGGAGTTTAGAAGGATGAGAGGGTATGTCATTGAGACATACAAGATTGTTAAGGGCTTGGACACGCTAGAGGCAGGAAACATGTTCCCGATGTTTGGGGGAGTCCAGAACTAGGGGCCACAGTTTAAGAATAAGGAGTAAGCCATTTAGAACGGAGACGAGGAAACACTTTTTCTCACAGAGAGTGGTGAGTCTGTGGAATTCTCTGCCTCAGAGGCAGGCTCTCTGGATGCTTTCAAGAGAGAGCTAGATAGGGCTCTTAAAATAGCAGAGTCAGGGGTTATGGGGAGAAGGCAGGAACGGGGTACTGATTGGGGATGATCAGCCATGATCACATTGAATGGCGGTGCTGGCTTGAAGGGCCGAATGGCCTACTCCTGCACCTATTGTCTATCTTTGGTGAAAACCAGCATCTGCAGTTCCTCCCTAAGCACACTCTTTATCTATCGTTTCCCTTATCCCTAACCAGTCTGAAGAATGGTATTGATTTGAAACGTCACCCATTTCTTCTCTCCAGAGATGCTGCCTGTCCCGCTGATTTACTCTAGCATTTTGTGTCTATCTTCGGTTTACACCAGCATCTGCAGTACCTTCCTACACATGTCTATCTCCCTTAGTTCCAGGTTCAGGAACAGCTTCTTCCCTGCAGCCATCAGGCTATTAAACAATACAACCTCAGAGGTGGGAGATTGCAACCTTCATGTGGTCCACCCTGTTTCGACTAATGCAATCAACACAACGTGCGACAACGATAACTTTAGGCTGTGTACTCCATACACAAGAAGAAGACTACAACCTCAAATAAGCTCTGAACCACAATAGACTATTATTATTATAAGTATATTTATTGGCCAAATATTCACATACAAGGAATTTGCCTTGGTGCTCCGCCCACAAGTAACAACATGACATACAGTGACAGTTATGAATGTCAGTATTATTATTGCATTATCATTGTTTGATTTTTGAGTATGTGTGTATGTGTATATTTATATGTGTATGTGTGTACTTGTGAGTATGTGTACATATACACACTGAACTTTGTTTTCTCTCGTTTATCATATTGTTTACAGTGTACTATGTTTATATATTCTGTCGTGCTGCAGCGAGTAAGAATTTCATTGTTCTATCTGGGACACATGACAGTAAAACACTCTTGACACAAACAAACCAAGTATCTTGGCATCAAATTGCAGAATGATCTGCGTTGGAATGGTCAGGCTCATCATGCAACGGTGAAAGCAACAGGTGCCCTAAACTTTCTGAGGTGCAACTTTCATCATTGTTCAACTTCTGTCAAGGAGAAGCTATACTTCACCCTCGTTAGACCTCATTTTGACTACGCAGTTGCAGCATGGGACCCATACACAAATAAAAACATTTCTTCCATCAAACGTGTCCAAAGACAGGCAGCTCGATTTGTTACTAACACCTATGAGAGAGAAGCGAGTGTCACCAAACTTCTGAATTCTCTGGGGTGGAACCCTCTCCAAGCCAGACGTGAAGCTCACCGTTTGACCTGTTTTTACAAAATGTTAAATGGTCAGCTCGACATAGATTACAAGACCTACACCAACCCCAAACCAATTAGGAGCAGACGAGGCCATTCGATCCAATTTGTGATCCCAGCTACAAAGACAGATGTGTACAGCAATTCGTTCTTCCCCCGCACAATTAAAGCATGGAATAATCCCGAAACGTTGCCTATTTCCTTTGCTCCATAGGTGCTGCTGCACCCGCTGAGTTTCTCCAGCACTTTTGTCTTCTTCTTTCGGGTGGCGTGCACAGCCTAAAGTTGTTGGACAATTTGATCTTCCGTTTGTGCACGTCGAGTTGATTGCATTAGTCGAAACAGGGCGGACCGCGTGAAGGTTGCAATTCTCCCACCCTGTCTACCTTCGATTTTCCAGCATCTGCAGTTCCTTCTTAAACACTGAGCAAGGCAGCGCGTGCACGCGCCTCACCTGTACGTACGTACTTACGTGCGCGGCCCCGTCCGCCGCCGCTCCAGCTAACTCGCTACCCCATCTCCCTCCCCCCCCCCGTTGTAGTACCGCCCTCCCAACATGATCGACACCGGGCTTATCCAATGGGCAGCGCTGCTGTCGGCGCGGCGGCCAATGGGGGCGCGAGGAGGGAGGCATCAAGCTAGGTTGTGGTGGGGGGGAGCGACGTGCGTCGAGTGAGCGGTCGATCGGTCGCCCGTGTTTTTGTTGTTTTATTGTTGAAGCCGCCCGCCCGCCCCTCCCTCTCACACCCGCCCGCCCGCCCGCGGCTGCTCACTCCCACTCACCGGCTGTCCATCCATCCATCCATCCATCCACCCGGCGGCTGGTTGTGAGGGGGAAAGGCCGGTGATCGGGGGCCCCGAGGCGGCGGCGATGATGATGTTGACGGGGAAGAAGAGTGAGGAGAGACAAAGCGGAGCTGGAGGTGGAGGCGCCGGGCCTGAGGGAGGCCTGGAGGCGCCGGCGGACGGGCCGGGCCCGGGTCCTGGGCCCGGTCCTGGTCCTGGGCCGGGTCCATGCATCGGCCCCGGCCCCGGCCCCGGCTCCGGCCCCGGTCAGGGTCAGGGTCAGGGTCAGGGCATCGGCCTGGGGCTGGGGCTGGGCTTGGGCCTAGGCCCCGGGGGTCCGTGCCCGGGACTGGGCCTGGGCTTGGCCGCCGCCTCCTCCGCCGCCGCCGCTGCCGAGCGCACCCCCAAGAAGAAGGAGCGCGCGTCGCCGCACAGCAGCAGCAGCAACGAGGGCACCGCGGAGGGGGGCACGGCCGAGACCCCCGACGGCCGCAGGACCAGCAAACGCAAGCGGGCCAAGGTGGGGGAGATGGGGGATGGAGGGGGGGGGGGGGGGGGTTGGAGAGGGGATGGAGATGGGAGGGGGGTGGTGGGGATGGGGGAGGATGGAGATGTGGGGGGTGTAGAGGAGGGGGGGTGGATATGTAGAGGAGGGGAGGGGGGGTGATGGAGATAGGGGGTGGAGATGGAGGGGGGGGGGTGGAGAGGGGATGTTGGAGATGGAGGGGGGGCAATTGATTCAATGGGGAGGGGTCAGATGGTGGAGTTGACAGGGTTTCTGAGGGATCAGGGGATGGGGAGTGGGCAACTGGGTGGGGAGGAGGCAATTGGGTGGGGGTGAGGAGAGTATGGGGAGGGGGGCAATTGGTTGAATGGGGAGGAGGCAATTTGGTGGGGAGGGGGAAGATGGCGGAGTTGAGAGGGTTCCTGAAGGGTCGGGCGCAGTGGGGGGGGGGGGGGGAGGTGAGAAAAAGATGAGTACGGGGAGGGGGCAATTGGTTGAGTGAGGAACCTTCTGAATTTGTAGTTGGCAGGACAGTACTCTGCATATCGCCAACTTGGGGAGGAGGCAATTTGGTTGGGAGGGGTGTATGGTGGAGTTGAGAGGGTTGCTGAGGGGTCAGGGGAACGGTGGGTGGAGAGGGGGTAGAGGGAGGGGTAAATTGGGCGGGGAGGGGGTATGGGGAGGGGGCAGCTGGTTGAATGACAGAGAGGGCAATTGGTTGAATGGGGAGGGGGCAGATGGTGGACTTGAAAGGGTTACTGAGTGGTCTGGTGGTGGGGAGGAGGCAATTGGTTGAGTGGGGGAGGGGGCAGCTGGTTGAATGACAGAGGGCAATTGGTTGAATGGGGAGGGGGCAGATGGTGGAGTTGAGAGGGTTACCGAGGGGTTGGGCGGTGGGGAGGGGCAGAGGGAGGGGGCAACTGAGTGGGTGGGGGGTGCAGAAGGTGGAGATAAGGATGTTACTGAGAGGTCAACAGAACTGGGGAGGGGGCAATTGGGTGGGGTGAGAAAGGGGGCAGAGAGAGGGTGGGCATGGTGTGGGAGCAGGGGGAGGGTGCAAAGGGAAAGGCTGAAGGAAAGGTGTTGGTGGGAAATGGTGAAGAAGTGTTGGCTGGTCAAGGGATTGGGTGAAGGGTGGTAAAGGGGTGGGGGTTGAAAGGTGGTGAAGGGCTGGGAGGTGAAGGAGCGGTGGGGGGAGGATAGTTAAATGTCCTATTGGCAGTTAGCGATGAATGAATAGATGAAAAGTGAATCAGAATTGGGAGATACGTAAGTGTATTAAGAATTCTTGTGATAGGTGAAAGAATCTGTAGGGTGGGCGAGGATTCCTGGTCATAGATAGGACCTGAAGGTGGAGGAGGAGTTGTGTCTGGTTTGGAATCTATTTAGATGCAGCTTTGGGGCAAATTTGAGGCTTCTGCAGTAAACTGATCATTCTGGATCGGAGAGGGAAAGATCAGAAGGGTAGGTGAAAATATGGCAGATGAGGGGTGCAGTCTGAGAAAAGTGGAAAAAAATTGAATTCATTGCCACAGACGGCTGTGGAGGCCAAGTTGATGGATATTTGTAAGGAGATTGACAGATTCTTGATTAGTGCGGGTGTTGGAGGTTATGGGGAGAACCAGGAGAATGGGGTTGAGAGGGAAAGATAGATCTGCCATGATTGAATGGCGGAGTAGGCGTGATGGGCCGAATGGCCTAATTCTGCTCATTGAACTTATGAAAAGGAAGAAATGCCAAGCACGTATTAGAATCCAAGAACTCTTGAGGTTTGCATCTTTGACCAATGAATGAAAGAAAGTTGGAGAAACTTGAAGAAGGTTTTTTGTGTACCTTCGATTTTCCAGCATCTGCAGTTCCTTCTTAAACAAAGAAAGAAAGTTGTCTGATGTGATACCAAATATGGCCGGGAATTTAGTGGGGCTGCAGACTGCGACATCTTTGAGATGTAATGAATTAATGTTGCAGAGAGGAGTGAAGAGCATGCATGGCATTCAGCCAAGAGATCTGGACAGGTTTGATTAGTAGGAAAATTGCAAATGTTATATAACAGATCAAATATGAATTATTTGCTTTGGTAGAAAGAATAAAAGCACAGATTATTTTTGGTGGGATATGTGACCTTGTGCCGATATGACAAAACTAGATGCAGCAGGCATTTGGGAAAGCCATGAATGCTCTTCTCAGGAAGGATGTACATGGAGGTTGTGCACCAAAGGTCTACGTAATGGAACAGCTCTCACCCCAAGAATCCTAAAATCATGTTATAGGAGTGGAATTAGGCCATTCGGCTCAGCAAGTCTATTCCGCCATTCGATCATGGATGATCTATCTCTCCCTCCTAACCCCATTCTCCTGCCTTTCCCCATAACCCCTGACACCCTTACTAATCAAGAATCTATCTATCTCTGCTTTAAAAATATCCATTGACTTGGCCTCCACATCCATCTGTGGCAAAGAATTCACCACATTCTGGCGCAAGAAATTCCTTCTCATTTCCTTCCTAAAAGAATGTCCTTTATTCTGAGGCTATAACCTCTAGTCCTAGACTCTCCCACTGGTGGAAACATCCTCTCCACATCCACTCTATAAATCCAAGCCTTTCACTATTCGTTACAATTCAATGTGATGCCCCCCTCATTCTCCTAAACTCCAGCGAGTACAGGCCCAGTGCCATCAAATGCTCGTCCTAAGTTAACCCACTCATTCCTGGGATCATTCTTGTAAACCTCCTCTGGACTCTCTCCAGGGCCAACACATCCTTTCTCAGATATGATGCTTTGAATAATTGATGAAAGACCAAGTAGAATGAACCTTTGTTCTCTGAAGCTTATAAGAGTGATGAGTAATAAGGGATCCAATTGAAGTGTGAATGTTTCTGGAGGAACTTGGAAAAAGAGGATACAAAGAGGTGATATTCCCTGGCTGTAGAATCTTGTCCATTTGTTCCAAGATTTCCTTCTAGTTTGAGATAATATTACTGGTTGCTTTGGCTTCTGGTGGCTAATGTCGTTGCCTTTGTTTAAGAAGGGATATAGGGAAAACTAGAAATTATAGGCCGGTGAGCCTCAAATCAGTGATAGCGAAGCTATTGGACATTGTAATATCCTTTGTAATCAAAGTTAAAAATACCAGCATTTTTCACCCTTACCCATTCATGGAATTTTAATTGCCCCCCCCCCCCCCCCATCAGTCTGAAGAAGAGTTTCGGCCTGAAAGGTTGCCTTATTTCCTTCGCTGCAGTAGCTGGTTTACAAAAAAAAGTAGAAAGTGCCGGAGTAACTCAGTGGGCCAAGCAGGAGATAATGGACAGATGACAGGTCCCAACCCGAAATGTCACCAATCCATGTTCTCCAGGGATTCTGCTTGACCCGCTGAGTTACTCCAGCACTTTGTGTGTTTTGTTTTTTTCGGTGTCAGTCCATGGAATTGACCCACAGTGAACGGTTGTATCTTTTCCTTGCAACGTTCTTTGCAGGTTGAGTACAGAGAGATGGACGAGAGCTTGGCAAACCTGTCAGAGGATGAGTATTATTCGGAGGAGGAACGCAATGCCAAGGCTGAGAAAGAAAAGAAGCAGGTGCCACCACCTCAGCCTCCACCACCTGAGGAGGAGATTGAAAGTGATCCAGAAGAACCATCTGGTAAGTGGATTTATTTAGACTGGTTTCTATGCAGTGGGATGGGAAAGAGTTAAAGAAACCCTCAAGAAACCGAAGGGACTTTGTGCACAATCTGTCAAGTTTTCCCAAAACGTAACAGAGAAAAACTAAATCCCAAAGCCTTTTAAATTCTAAGATTACAAATCATGAGTTAATTGCTGCAGCTCAATAGCTGTTCACTTATTACGTTTGCTAATTAAACTAAGCTGGTGTATTTGACCTGATGGAGAGAATGAATAGAAATGTAGGTTATGTATTCAAGCTCCACTCCAGAGACTTAAGCATACCCCAGAGAGTTTAAGCTGACAGTTAAGACTGTGCAGTCAGAGTTTAAAATGGATGCTGCCTTGGGTAAATGTAAATTGCCCTATATAATAGTGGGATTGCAACCCACTATTATAAAGAATTGCACGATTGACCCCAGGTTAATATTTTTCTCAAGTGACCGCACTAAAATAGATTTGTGAATTTTCTCAGCGTGGGAGCATACTGTATGCAAACTGGCTGCTTTGATTCCTGCAAAATGCACTGCGTTACATCCATACTGCTCTGACAGTACCTCCTACATCCATCACCTTTTGTTTGAGGATATCTGGCATAAAGGCACGCTGCTGTCTGCACGTCCCCTCCAAGTTGCTGATTATCCTGAATTGGAATTATATCACTGGGTCTGAACTGTGGAATGCTTTACCCAACAGAGGGAAAGAGATCAGCCATGATTGAATGGCGGAGTAGACTTGATGGGCCAATTAGTCTAATTCTGCTTTAATCATTTATGAATTTATGAACAAGCATTATTCTACAATTCAAAATAACTTAATTGTTTAAAAATAATTTTGGCATGCCACAAGGAAGTGGCAGTTGCTTCCAGTCATCTTTTTCTGAAAAGTGGTATTTGATATGTAATCTACCATACCTTGTAAAAAAGTTAATCTTATGCCCTCAAAAGACTGGGCACTATGGATATCCAATTCAGTTATGTAACTCCTTCAATCCCATGGACTTGGGCTGTTTTTTCTATTAAGTTCATAAAAGGCGAACATCTTGAATTTGCCTTTTTTTTAAAAAACTCCTCACCAAGGCAAATTCCTTGTATGTGACTACCTGGCCAATAAACATATTTACTTACTTAACACATACTCTTTTATCAGTGGCTTTCTTGAGGGTTTCTGACTATCTAACGTGGAATAAAACAACTTGGCGTTTCAATGGTTATCTGCGGAGACCAAGAATTTAAAGTTTTGGGTTGGTGACTTTTAACACATTAAAATGGGACCTTGCTTTCTTTTACAGCAAGGTATGAAATTCTAGAATGTATTGAAAGCAAAGCTTGTGCAAGTTTCAGCCGACATTCTCTTGATTACTGTCGGCTAGTTCTGTGGTCGATCAGGTCGATATCCACCTCTTTCAACCATGCACAAATCTTACGATACTTTGAGTTCTTAATTCCATTTTGGGACAGCAAGTGGATCATTTTTGTTCTCTAGTCCACGGATCTGTTAATCTAGTGTTAATCATTGATCTAGTGGATAGATCTAGATCTATCCACTGGATACTTTGTAATTTCTTAATAATTTTTCTCAATGCAAACCTTGATGTAATTCTGATGTTCTTCACCTTCCCTTAGCTTGGTTTGGTAGTTTTTCATTAAAAAAAATTATAATGACAGTTCTGTATTGCCATGCTATTAATGTTTAATGTTCACAGTGCAGGGCTAAACCTGTGACATTCCTTGTTTGAGTATTTGATTGGTGGTGAACAATGTAATTCAGAATGTAAAGGGTTAAAACAAATTTGAGGTTCAGTGGATCATGGTCATCTTGCTCAAGCTTAGCTATCTCTATTTGGTTGCTGCCTTGCATTCCAAGTCACGTATTTTGTGTGTGATGTAATCTGTCAGAAAAGGAGGATCGAATGTATTGAAAAGGTCAAAAAAAGGTTTGTGAATTTGGGATAAAAATGATAAGTGTTAATTTTTAATTTCAGCAATTAACATTGAGAGTATAATGGTATATTGTAAGCATTTTGGAAAAATACAATCTGAATAATAATGATGATTGTACTTAAAGCAGAAATTATAAATCTTGGAAATAAAAAGGAAGCCTTTGGTTGCATATCTGAGGTCATATCTTTTCTAGGGAATGTGAGCAAGATTTTGGGGGAATCCTTCCCAGAAATGGCGGGAGTATTTAAGCATCACATGGTAGACAAAAGTGCTGGAGAAACTCAGCAGGTGCGGCAGCATCTATGGAGCGAAGGAAATAGGCAACGTTTCGGGCCAAAACGTTGCCTATTTCCTTCGCTCCATAGATACTGATTCCTGGGATGTCAGGACTGTCTTATGAAGAAAGACTGGATAGACTTGGTTTATACTCTCTAGAATTTAGGAGATTGAGAGGGGATCTTATAGAAACTTACAAAATTCTTAAGGGGTTGGACAGGCTAGATGCAGGAAGATTGCTCCCGATGTTGGGGAAGTCCAGGACAAGGGGTCACAGCTTAAGGATAAGGGGGAAATCCTTTAAAACCGAGATGAGAAGAACTTTTTTCACACAGAGAGTGGTGAATCTCTGGAACTCCCTGCCACATAGGGTAGTCGAGGCCAGTTCATTGGCTATATTTAAGAGGGAGTTAGATGTGGCCCTTGTGGCTAAGGGGATCAGAGGGTATGGAGAGAAGGCAGGTACGGGATACTGAGTTGGATGATCAGCCATGATCATATTGAATGGCGGTGCAGGGCCGAATGGCCTACTCCTGCACCTAATTTCTATGTTTCTATGCTGCCGCACCCGCTGAGATTCTCCAGCACTTTTGTCTACCTTCGATTTTCCAGCATCTGCAGTTCCTTCTTAAACCCTATAAGCACCTGTCTTGACCTGTTTGAGAGGGGTAACATTGATAGAGGCAATGGAACAGATTTTGTTTCTCAGTCTGCACAGAAATGGAGATTGTAGAGTGAGGTGTAATTATGGACCACTCCACGTTTTTAAGACTTGTGAAGGTTTTCTTTTTAAACTAGCAAATGTGTTTTTGTAAAAGTGTGTGATGGTTCATCCAGATGGTGTGTACGTATCCATTTATACACTGCAAGGATCTATTATACTTCAGAAGTATGAATGATAAAAGGCTTTGAAAATTTCTAAAACTAATTTTGTTTTCATAGAAGTTTGTTTCTCCCTCCACCCATCTCTTTCCTTTCCATTTTACGACACTTGGTATAATTATGCAGGTATTGGCAGCCCATATTGTTGTCCCCATTGAGCCTAGATAGTACGTATGAACAAGCCCTTTGAATGTAGAGTTGTTTGAACATGTAATTCAATGTCACCGCTTGGCATCAGTTGATGCTGCATGAGGGGGTCTTTTGAGAATAATCAGTGGATACTATAGTTTTTCCTGCTTCCCCTCTCCTCTGAAACGTCAAGATCAATTCTTGTGCTGTTTTTGCTACTTAACTGGAGGCCAACAGTAGAGTATGTGGATCTTGGTGCTTTCTGATGGCTCTTTGACCATGACACCTTGAAGTCGATCAGGGGTTCTGCTTTTCTTTCTATTCTATTTAAGCATACATTATTGCATAACCCGTTGTCAATAATGATATTATGTAGATTGTGGCTTTTGACTAATTTTATTACTATATATTTATGTAGAAACCACCCCACTTTCTGTAACCCTAAAGCGTGCAAAAACTTCACGCCTATTTTTAGAGTTCTGCTCATACCAATGCCAAAGTTTCTGATAATAATCAAAATAATATAATTTAGACCTACTAACTATGCATTCAAGTTGGATTGACTGAATGCATTGATTTGTTACGATAAATCATATAAAACATTTCTAACAGGCAGCAGAAGGCGCATTTTGAGGAGAGGTGTTGAGGCCCTCATTAAATTTCAATGAAACAATATATTAATGTTAAAAATAACACTGTTTTAATATGACCGCGGATATGAGGGAAACCAGTAGTGTGCGCATGCATGTGAATATTTTTACGTTTGTTCCCGCAGTGCATTGGAGCAACATCAATCTGGCAGGGTCGATCGCCGGTACGTATTTTATAAATTACCCTTTAAAAATTATTTTGATTCTCTGTGCTTTTTGAACTTGATGTTTAATTTACGTTCATGTCACAAGTAGTATTTGTGAGGAAGGAAGGTGTCGAGTGACTACTGGGATTTGGGGGTCCAAACTTATCTGCAGCTGAAGTTTGATCTGCGCCTGGGAAGCTGGTGATGATGGTTTGATCTTGGGCGCTTGTTTAGAACGGATTCCAGGGGCACGGATGACAGCGCTTGGAGGGCTTCCAGGACGAGCCTTGTTGGGGCCAGCAGTTATCACCCCCGACATGGCATTTAAATTGGAGACTAAGGCTTTTTGTCGTGTTTCTTCATGGTCCTAAGTTGAAAGTTTTATTGCACTAATTCTGCAAGTTCATTCTTGTCAGGTGTTGAGGGTGCTGCTTTCCAAAGTCGCCTACCTCACGATCGCATGACATCCCAGGAAGCAGCCTGTTTCCCCGACATTATCAGTGGTCCAGCGCAGACCCAGAAGGTGTTTCTGTACATCAGAAACCGCACAGTAAGTTTCTGTATCAAATCATCATTTCTTTATTGCTGACTGTTAGTAATGTTAGATGGTGAATGTTGAGTTCAATTTTCAAGTTCCCCTTTATGGGTGACATGCCCCCATTGCTCTGGACAGCTTTATGAATTTATTTAAGGCATTCATTCCACAACATTTCCGTTATCATGCATCTGGACACTGTGGATGGCTTGATTGTAATCATGTATTGTCTTTCTGCTGACTGGTTAGCATACAACAAAAGCTTTTCACTGTACCTCAGGGCACGTGACAATAAACTAAACTAAAACTCAAATGAAATTGATTTGCACCAGAAATTTGTAGCATGTCAGTTTTGTAACATTTCAATGGAACGGAGAACTTCAATGAAGTGCCACACCACTGTGAAGTCCAGTTTTTGTATTTCTTGCAAATCTTGGCAGAATTCCTTTGTCAGGCCATTTTGTCCACCTGCGAAAGAATAGAATGAATGTGGTTCATATTAGGTGGAGCCAGCTGCTGACTCCCATGTAATCCCACTAAAGCTCTTCTTTTTTCATGTTCCATTTTTGTCTGCATGAACGTTTTCAGTTTTAATGTAGTTTAAAACTACAAGGCCCTGGATGGACTCAAAAGTGGGGGTTGGGCTGAATAATGCTTTTTTTGTTCGCAAGCATGGACTCGAATGGGGCATACATCTCGATGACTGCAAATAACCTGCTGGTTAATGTGTTCTAGATTCCTGCAAGAAACTGGTGCATAGCTGGAAAAGTATTTTCTTGATTGAACACCTGAATTTGTAGTCGGCAGGGCAGTACTCTGCATATCGTCAACTTGAACACTGTAGGGCATGGGAATTGATTATATTAGGGGAGGGGAGGAGAGCTTCCTTCCACTAAAATTAAGATGGGTATCTAAGCAGTGGAATGATTTTAGCGATGAGGGATTTCAACCATAGGATTAGATTCACGTATATCTATAAACCCTTGCAGCCTCTCCGAATCCACCATAATCATTGATGTAAATTGCAAAATTCTGTGGCTCCAGTAGCATCTGTGGCAGTGCACTTGTTACAGTTTATCAATCTGCAAATGAGTTGTTTCTTCCACTTTCTTTTCTATTAAGATCCATACATTTATATCCATATTCTATTAATATCCATAAATATCACCCCAGTTCCATGTGACACAATTTTGGTGTGCAACTTTTAAGTGGCATTTTAACAAAAGCATTGAAAATTCAAGGTGTCTATTCTATTGTACCACTTACAATCTCAAAAAATTCCTAGTGCACAAATTCATGCTGATTCTGCTCATTCCCATTACGTTCTTTAAATTTCCTGCTATCACTTCCTTAAATTGAAAACTGCTATTGAAAATCTTAATAAAAAATGGACAAGGTGACAATCGCAGGCCAGAATTTGCGGACAGACTCAATCATGGGAACTTAAGGCTGCAGCTCATGTAGTTGGTTCTGCCTGGTTACACACACATATCCTGAAATTACCAGTTGGGCTACAACAATCCCATCCCTAACTTTATTCAGAGTCTTTATTTTTCTGTCTGCAAAGCATTTTAATCTAAGTTCCTAGGTAGACAAAAATGCTGGAGAAACTCAGCGGGTGAGACAGCATCTATGGAGCGAAGGAAGAGGTGACGTTTCGGGTCGAGACCCTTCTTCAGACTGATGTGGGGGGTGGGGTGGGGGGGCGGGAAGAAGAAAGGAAGAGGCAGAGACAGTAGGCTGTGGGAGAGTTGGGAAGGGGAGGGGAAGGAGGGAGAAAGCAAGGACTATCTGAAACTGGAGAAGTCAATGTTCATACCACTGGGGTGTAAATCTAATCTAAGTTCCTGGTTTGTACGTGACTGTGAATGTTGTTCGGTCTAGTTGAAGAGCTTTCTTTGTTACTAGTTTGTGGATTGATTCACTGGATCCCCTGTGGAGTGTATCAGTGCTGTATCAGAAGCTCAATGACATTGTCTGCTTAAAAGCCAGCAAATACTCCAGTTGGTTATTGTTGGCAAAAGGAAGATTTCATTGTGTCCAAAATCTGGGCCAGCACACTAGCACTTGGCAAAACTCTTGTGCTGTGTTCCCAGGAACTGACTTTTGACTCTGATTCACAGTTGAATGTGGCCATATGCTTCACTGGCATGAGTCCCTGCCCTCTTCACCTTCTGCGGTAACAAACCCTATGGTGATAGCTGCCTATTGACCATGTACCCATGGGGAAGTCCTTGTTCCAGGCAAGCTGCGTAGCCAAATAAAGAGAGTGGGAGACGGCAGCTTCTATTGTATTGAACGGAGGGGGGGAGGGGGGGAATGACGGGAATTATCATAGGATTTGGTTTCAATTGTGAACACTTGGGGCAGGTGCTCCCATTCCCCAGCAGTGATCTGCATTCATGATGCTGAACAGGACGAGGCTCGGAACCCCACATCTTGGTGCTGAATGACCACGTGTGTGTCCCAGCCTGTCCAACGACAGGCCATGCCAAGCTCTAGGTGGTGCCTGTGAAGGCAATGATCCACACTGGGTTCCTCGCACGCCAGCACTTGCCACACAGTCAGGGCAGATGTGACTTTTTTTAACTGTAACTTTATTTTCCTATGGATGTTCAGACCAAAAGCACTCCACAAAACGGCACTGTGTTGGGTGATGTGAAAACAGGAGTTGGAGTAGGTCATTTTACCCCTCCAGCCATATTCACCATTCATTAAAATCACAGCTAATCCCCAATCTCAATGTTGTCCTGCTTTTTCCCCATACTCTCGATGCCGTTCATGTCTAAACTTTTACCCTGACATATTTCCACATATTTACAACCCTCTAAGAAAATAAATCTGATATCCTTTCAGTTTGAAGGAGGATCTCGACCCGAAAAGTCACCTATGCATGTTCTACAGCAATGCTGCCTGACCTCCTGATGTACTCCAGCACCCTGTGTTGATTTGTGTATTAATCTGTAATTTTATGTGTCTACCTGGTATCTTTGTATGTTGGGTGTTATTTGACGTCCTTGGAACAGAATACATATTTTCTAAATATAACATGCAGTTGTTCATTGTCTATTTTTCTCTTCCTATTTAAACAGCTGCAGCTCTGGCTGGATAACCCTAAGGTACAGTTGTCCTTTGAGGTAACTCACCAGCAGCTGGAGTCTCCTTATAACAGTAAGTTGGAGTAATCTATTATGTGCGTTTGCAGCATTGCGTATAAAGCATGGCATGACATTCTGTAAAGCAGTCATCTTGGAATATGAAATGGCGAATAATTTTAATAGAATATTTAAACCTTCAGATTTTTGTGTGTGATTGTCAAAGGTGCAAATCGGTTAATAATTTTTAGAGAAAAATGTTAAGATTTTGTATGAAATTTCAGTTGTGGCTCTCCTGGCCACTTTTGGTATATGCATGTATTTTAACTAAATTCAAAATAACGTGTTTTATGCATTTTGCTAACCTGTTTAGTCCAGGCCTACGTAATGATGTCCTCTTTGTCAGGTGATGCAGTACTAGTTCACAGGATACACAGTTACTTAGAGCGTCATGGTCTAATCAACTTTGGTATCTACAAACGGGTGAAACCACTTCCAAGTAAGAGATTGTCCATAACTGTCCGAACTTTCATGACATGAACTCTTTTTAAAAACAAATAGCATGAGATTTAATTATCGAACGATATTACAGAGTTTTTGTTTGCTCCTGCTACTGTTGCACGTACTTTTGCAACCCATTCTTATAGAACTTTTTACTCACATTGACTGTTCCTTTTTATCGAGTCCCTTTAAATCCCATACTTTCACGGAGATTTTTATCAGATGTAATCCAACCACAGGAAAATGCAGATGCTGGAATCATGAGCAAAATACAAAGTACTGGAGGAACTCAGCGAGTCAGGCAGCATCTGTGGGGCATTTCGGGTTGGGATCCTTCTTCAAATTCATATTTTTTTCAGTTTGAAAAAGGGTCTCAATCCAAAATGTGGCCTGTCTATTCCCTCCACAGATGTTGTCTGACACGTTGAGTTTGCAAAGGAAGATGTCCATGTGGCCTTTGTGGTAGATTTCTATAGAGAGATGGAGAAACTTGGGTATAGAGTTCCCGAACTTGGGAGCTGAACAACAGGAGGCATGGCTTGCAATAATGGCCAAAGGAATTTGGTAATGTGCTATTGCCCCAAATGAGAAGAAAGACTTCTTAAAAGAGCTTTGCTGAATACAAAAAAATGTGAACATGTGAACAACTATGTAAATTGTGAATCCAAGGAAATAAAGCACCTGGAGTCCGTATAGATCACCAAGCAGTGTGGAGGAGGTGAACGCATGGCTGAGGGATTTCACAGAGGTTGAGGTTGAGTCGGGATTGTAAACTAGCCACTTAAATGATATTTAAATCTGATTAGGTCAATGCTTGTAGACAAAAGGAACTGCAGGTGCTGGTTCACCAAAAAATCTAGGGAATATGGATGGGTGACCAGAAACCAGAGTCTGAACAAGGATCCTGACCTGAAATGTCACCCATCCACGAACTCCAGAGATGCTGTCTGACCATAGAAAATAGGTGCAGGAGTAGGCCATTCGGCCCTTCGAGCATGCACCGCCATTCAATATGATCATGGCTGATCATCCAAACTCAGTATCCTGTACCTGCCTTCTCTCCATACCCCCTGATCCCTTCAGCCACAAGGGCCACATCTAACTCCCTCTTAAATATAGCCAATGAACTGGCCTCAACTACCTTCTGTGGCAGAGAATTCCAGAGATTCACCACTCTGTGTGAAAAATGATTTCCTCATCTCGGTCCTGAAAGATTTCCCCCTTATCCTTAAACTGTGACCCCTTGTTCTGGACTTCCCCAACATCGGGAACAATCTTCCTGCATCTAGCCTGTCCAACCCTTTAAGAATTTTGTAAGTTTCTATAAGATCCCCCCTCAATCTTCTAAATTTAGTAACCCGCTTAGTTACTCCTGCATTTTGTCTTTTTTTTTAGGTTGGGGCATATTCTTAACGTGAATGTCCAGCCTTGACATTGATTTTATATTTTCTTTATTTGGTAACTGGAAAAATATCTGATTCATAGCAAAGAAGACCGGGAAGGTTATAATCATAGGAGCTGGAGTGTCAGGTCTGGCAGCCGCTCGCCAGTTACAGAGCTTTGGCATGGACGTCATTGTTCTGGAGTCAAGGGTAAGGCTATGTCTCGTTTACTTTAAGATGGGAAATTTGATATTTACGGGGCCAGAAACAAGCTTATAATCCAAAATAACACAAATGCTTGTGGCTCGGGATTTGGTTCATCTCTTAATATTGGAAATGAGGTTGTAAATGGGAAGTAATGTCTCTACCTATAATATAATGTTACTACCTGGCTGTGTATGTAAAGACCCTTCTTCGCTACATCCTCATTTTAATCGCAGGACCGTGTTGGAGGACGTGTTGCCACGTTCAGAAAGGGAAACTACGTTGCTGATCTGGGGGCCATGGTGGTGACAGGACTTGGTAAGTTTTGCTGAGCTTGCAAAATGTCCTTCCGACCCCCAACTCCCACATTTGGGGAGAGACTGACTATGCATGAGGCTCTGGGTGTAATGAGAGCAGGAACATGCAATTCAGCCCCTTATCATCATGTTCTATTGTTCTGTTTATGCTGTTGCTCCCTTGTGGACTTTTTTAAACTCGTTTCAATAACAGATTGGATATAACATGAGTAAATGAGGGATTTTTTGTTGCATGATGAGGGCTGAATTGGTTACAATACAGTTTTGATCAGGAACTTGAGTTACTTTGGAAATTGGCAAGCAGAAAAAAAACTCTTGGATTTAAGTGCTACAGGAGACAAAATCCTGTTTCCATATAACTTCTCCGCAGTAATCGGTTAACGTTTGACTGAAGAACACAGTTTCTACTTAAACTGTAGGTGGCCATTAAAATTGACAAACAGTCAATTTGTGCAACGATACTCTAGTAAAATGCAGCCTTTACTGTTTTCTTGTTTGCAGTAACAAAAATAAACCTGCGGCCGCTGAAAAGACCTATAATTTTGAAAATCCTAAAAGTAATTGCGAGTGAATCTCTCTGGCCCTTTACCCCCTCTTCTCTCCCCCCCACCAACATGATCGTCATTATAACACAATTTTGTATAACATGAATTTTCCTAAGAATGCGACCATTGAGTAACAGCAGAAGCACTTGTACTTGACAGAAACCCTGGCAACTTGGGCTGTGCCAGGACCTACAACATTTTGGGAAGCGAGTTTAGGATTTCCAAAATGTTTTGTGTGAGGGGACTTCAGGTTTCAATTCTCGCAGAGAGTTGTAATTTCAATATTGCGGTTTTCTGGATTTTTCCCCACCTCAGGAAGCATCAGGAAGCAGCTTCTCAGTTTTAACTTAGAAACATAGAAAATAGGTGCAGGAGTAGGCCATTCGGCCCTTCGAGCCTGCACCGCCATTCAATAAGATTATGGCTGTTCGTTTTAAACCGTTTAATTAGTGAAGTGACTGTATCCTCATCAGGAGTGGGAAACCTTTTTTTACAGTAATGTTAGTGCAGTATTCTGGATGCCATAGCTATGTATTTGCACAAGTCTATTCTGAAAATGTTGCAGGAGGATTTTATTCCCAAGTGTCTGACTATCATGTAGTGATGTAGTGGAATTTCTCTCCATTATTGTTATTAACCATTCTTCTGCAGGTGGAAACCCAATGGCAGTGGTCAGCAAGCAAGTTAACATGGAGTTGGCCAAAATAAAACAAAAATGCCCCCTGTACGAGGCAAATGGGCAGGCTGTAAGTCTAAAATTATAGATTATGCTTGTAAATATAACATGATTTGCTGTATCTTATGAATTTATGTTTGGCTTAAACATGCTATAAGTTGCAACACTGTGTGTGGAAGATGAGTGCTTTCCAGCGGGTACTGCAGCTAGTTATTTGGGGATTCATTATTATATCATGGTGCGGTGGTAGAGTTGCCTTACAGCGCTTGCAGTGCCAGAATAGATCAGATAAATGTGGTGACTGCATTTCATCAAAACATCAATAATGCCTTAGTTTTGATGAAATGCAGTGAGCAAACGCGATAATTCCCGATATTTTCTAACTTTATATCTGCACGGCCAACAACTTCCGCTGTTGTTTTCCCTTCAGCTCTCTCTTCTCTTCACCTTCATTTTCCTTAATCTTTAGAACTCTAAAGCAGGATAGCTGTGTCTCACGGTCACCCCGACTTGCACAGTTATTTACAGCGCAAAAACTAACCGTTTTCGCGGTTTTTAACAGGTTTGAAAGTACGCGTTTCTAGCATCAATAACATGTACTGGAAGTGACGTTTGTACCCCAGTTGGATCTTGCGGCTCCGTGCGTGAAGACCTATGACCCAGTGACCTTTCGTGAAATCACCCTATACAAATAATTAATTATACATGAAGTATTTTGAGTTGTCCTGAGTGATGTGATAAGTTGAATACCTCAAAAATGTGGTCATTGGGTCAATACACTAATACATTTTCCTTCTTTTTTTTAATTCTATGACATTGCTGATTTTGGAATCTGATCCTAATGAAGGGAGAAAGATGCACAAACGTACGTATTTTTACTTTTACTAATTGGGCATATATTATAAAACCTCACAGCACAAGGTAGTCAGGAGTAAAAGATAATTGTAATTGTTTGCGGATGTTAACATTGTGAATAATTATAAAAATGTGCTCAATAACCATGATCTGCGTTGCATTAATTTTATCTGATTATTATCATTGTATTTGTAATACTGAGGGATTTCCAATGACACTGTACACCAAGAATAAGCCAAGAGCAAGATATAACATGACTTGATGTGGCGATCTTCATTCCCCATTTTTTATCAAAGTTCCGTTTGCCCTTCTTATTTTTGCTGCTTCAATATATTTTTCAATGGGGAATATTTTGGGTATTTTGAAACTGAAATAGTCAGTTGATTCAGTGTCTGGATGAGTGCAGCTCCGGAAACATTCAGTGTTGAAAGGAACTGCAGATGTAGATCCCTTCTATATTATCTCCTCCACAGCCAACAATGGACCATTGTGGGCTCCACCTATCCTGAGTCACCTGTGCCGACCCTGATAGGTTCTGTGCCTTTTCATATCTCTAGATTCCCTCTCCCCTGACTCTCAGTCTGAAGAAGGGTCTCAATTCGAAATGTCACCTATCGATTTCTCCAGAGGTGCTGCTTGACCCGCTGAGTTACTCTGGCATTTTGTGTCTATCTCCTGAAACATTCAAACATGTTACTATCAAGCACCCGCTGAGTTTCTCCAGCACTTCTGTCTACCTTCACTATCAAGCATGTGGCAGCCTGGTTTGCTTCCAACTATCACCCTGAACATTTACTCCCACTTGTTACTGGTGCATTATGAATGGAATTCCATCAGCTACACAATGCATACCAGTACATTGCCATGTATCCTTTGACAGCTCCTCCAAAGTCCGCAGTCTCTATCACCTTAATCAAAGACAGTAGGTGCATTTATTGACACCATCGCCAACAATTTTGCATATCGTCATGACAAGGAGATATGATAGCATCCCTTTATCATTGTTGGACCAAAATCCTAAGGACACATCCACAGATTCACTACTCTGTGTGAAAAACAAAATTCTCATCTCGGTCCTAAAAGACTTCCCCCTTATCCTTAAACTGTGACCCCTTGTTCTGGACTTCCCCAACATAGGGAACAATCTTCTTGCATCTAGCCTGTCCAACCCCTTAAGAATTTTGTAAGTTTTTTAAGGTGTTTAATAATCCCACAAGCATGAAGTTTTGCTAAACTCTCCTGCTGAAGATCTTGCTATTAACTGTGCAAGTAAACGATGCTGATGTATTTTTCTTGGGCTACAACGGTGTTTTGTTTGTGCTGTCCAAAGGTACCCAAAGAAAAAGACGAGATGGTAGAGCAAGAATTCAACCGTTTACTGGAGGCCACATCTTACCTCAGCCATCAATTAGACTTCAACTACCTAAACAACAAACCTGTCTCATTAGGGCAGGCATTGGAAGTAGTCATACAGTGAGTATTTCACACTCATTACATTAGAGATCTGCTTGGGTACAAATTAAAAATTCAAGTCGCTATCCAACATGAACATGGCCTCGTGCTGGATAGCGAATGCTTGATTGTATAACGTTCGTGCTAACAATAAATCTCCTTGGCGTCCAACGGCAAAGTATGAACTTGCTGGATTTTTCTGAATCAATGTGAATGATCTGCACCCAGAAGTATTATCTGTTGGCCCATCAAGTCTACTCTGCCATTCAATCATGGCCGATCTATCTCTCCCTCTCAACTCCCATTCTCCTGCTTTCTCCCCGTAACCCCTGACACCCGTGCTAATCAAGAATCTGTCAATCTGCCTTCAAAATATCCATTGACTTGGCCTCCACCGCCGTCGAATCCCACAGAATCCCACAGATTCGCCACCCTCTGATCTCTATCCGTTTAGTAAGTCTCTTCATCAGAATAGATCTTTCACCTGCAAGGGACAAATCTAGGAATGCGGCAAGTTATTTAATTCCTTGTGAGTGTTTGCTAAGTGCTTTTGGGTTTATTTACATTTTTTTATTTGATTTCAATAACTATTGAACCATTCTTTTTGGGGGGCATTCAGAAGCGTTCATATTTTTGTCAGCAGCAAAGAAGGGGATGTTGTGCGCCTTTGTTGTGAGTCAACTTATTTTCCCCAATCATTTCATGGTTGAGGCTAGTTCTGGCCCAGCCATGTGACCAGATTATGGTCATAGTTATGCAAGGATACAAGCGCTGCTGTATAACTCATCCACCCTGACCAAATTGTTCACCTGAGCTAATCCCATTTCCCTGTGTTTGGCCCGTACCCTAACCTTTGTTTAAAAAAAAACCTTGCCATTCACTTCCTCGACACACCTCATTTCCTATGTGCCTCTAAAGTCACTCCATTAGCTGCCTACGCTCCATGTGAGAAAGTCCCAGCTTTTCCTTATATTTTACTTTTGTTTAGAGCTACAGCGTGGAAACAGGCCCTTCGTCCTGCCCGCCAGCGATCCCTGCAACTGTCACTATCCTACACACACACACACACACCAGAGACAATTTACAATTTTAACAAGCCAATTAACTTGTAAACTTGTATGTCTTTGGAGTGTGGGAGGAAAATGGAGCTCCCGGAGAAAATCCCACCGGTCACGGGGAGAACGTACAAACTCCATAGAGACAGCACCCATAGCCAGAATCGAACCTGGGTCTTTGGCGCTGTAAGACTGTGCCACCGTGCCCCTTATAGCTCCAACCTTCCAGTCCCAGCAGCATCCTTGTGAATCTGCATCCTTTTCAGTTTAATGACATCCTTCCTACAACCCTGTGACCATAACTACACCAACAACTTGTACAGTTGTAACATGACATCCCAGCTCATGTACTCGGATGCCCTGACTGATGAAGGCTATTTCAGCAATGTTGAGACTGAATAGAAAAAAAGTTATTTTCATGACCTCAGCGGACCACTATGGGGCGTCCTGCTTACATAGACACATAAATATAGACAATAGGAGCAGGAATAGACCATTCGGCCCATCGAGCCAGCACCGCCATTCATTGTGATCATGGCTGATCATCCACAATCAGTACCCCGTTCCTGCCTTCTCCCCATATCCCTTGATTCCGCTAGCCCTAAGCGCTCTATCTAACTCTCTTTTGAATGCATCCAGTGAATTGGCATCCACTGCCTTCTGAGGCAGAGAATTTCACAACTCTCTGGGTGAAAAATGTTTTCCTCATCTCAGTTCTAAAAGTTACAAGGCCTTCTACGCCCGAACCTCCAGACTCAGGAACAGTTTTATCCCAAGAGCTATAGCGGCTCTGAACCGGCCCTAATGAGTGCCCCCCCACCCACCCCCTTTGGACAGTCTCCCTCAGATGGTCACGTCAATCAATTCAGCTTGCTTATTTATGTATTGTATTTATTTACCTTTCTTGTACATCAGTGGAGCTGCACACTAAATCTCGTTGCACTGACGTGCAATGACAATAAAAGATATTATTATTATTATTAAATGGCCTACCCCTTATTCTTAAACTGTGGACCCTGGTTCTGGACTCCCCCTCCCCCCCCCCTCCCAACATCGGGAACTTGTTTCCTGCATCTAACCTGTCCAATCCTTTAACAATTCGACCTGTTTTTATAGGATGCCCTCTCATCCTTCTAAATTCCAGTGAATTCAAGCTCAGTCGATCCACTCTTTCATCATATGATAGTCCCGCCATCCCGGGAATAAACCTTGTGATCCTACGCTTCACTCCCTCAATAGCAAGAATGTCCTTCCTCAAATTAGAACTTATTTACATAATAAGATTATAACTGGCAATAACCTCCAAGGTATTGATTGTGTTATGACAATAATCGGACATCTTATTAGGCTGCAGGAGAAACATGTGAAGGACGAGCAAATTGAACACTGGAAGAAAATTGTGAAGACGCAAGAGGACCTGAAAGAATTACTTAATAAGGTGATTTGAAGTCCCATTAAATTTTATATAAAAACTGCGCTTTGACCTTTTTGTCTATTAGGTCTCATTGTGAAGGAAAACCGCAACAAGATTTAGTTAAACAGTGAGTGGTCATGTTCTTAGTCTGTCTCATTTTGTGTATGACATACCTTGTATCTACTCCAAATTAGAAACATAGAAAATAGGTTCAGGAGGAGGCCATTCGGCCCATCAAGCCAGCACCGCCATTAATTGTGATCATGGCTGATCGTCCCCTATCAATAACCCGTGCCTGCCTTCTCCCCACATCCCTTGATTCCACAAGCCCCTAGAGCTATATCTAACTCTCTCTTAAATCCATACAGTGACTTGGCCTCCACTGCCCTCTGTGGCAGGCAATTCCACAAATTCACAACTCTCTGGGTGAAAAAGTTTTTTCTCACCTCAGTCTTAAATGACCTCCCCTTTATTCCAAGACTGTGGCCCCTGGTTCTGGACTCGCCCAACATTGCGAACATTTTTCCCGCATCTAGCTTGTCCAGCCCTTTTATAATTTGATATGTTTCTATAAGAACACACCCCTCATCCTTCTAAACGCCAGTGAATACAAGCCTAGTCTTTTCAATTAGAGTGTAGCATCTCTACAAATAGAACAGCAGAACAGTGCCTTCGGCCCAAGATATCTGTACTGAACCATGATGCCAAGTTAAATTAATTTCCTATTCATTTGCCTATGTAGAAGCCTCTTGAACCCCACTATCCTATCTGCTTTCATCGCCATCCCTGGTAGAGTGTGTTCCAGGAATCTGCCATTCGTTTAACCTCTCCCGCTCTTGCCTTGAAGCTCTGCCCTCTAGTATTTAACATTTCCACCCTGGGGAAATGGTTCTCGCTATCCACCCAATCTATATGTCCCGTAATGTTATCTATTTCTATCAGGTCTCCCCTCTGCCTCTGACGACCTAGAGAAAGCAATCCAAGTTTGTTCAAGTAGGAACCCCAGATGCTGGAAAATCGGAGGTAGACAAAAGTGCTGGAGAAACTCAGCGGGTGCAGCAGCATCTATGGGGCGAAGGAAATAGGCAACGTTTCGGGCCGAAACCCTTCAGGATGGAAATAGGTAACGTTTCGGGCCGAAACCCTTCAGGGTTTCGGCCTGAAACGTTGCCTATTTCCTTCGCTCCATGGATGCTGCTGCACCCGCTGAGTTTCTCCAGCATTTTTGTCTACCTTCCAAGTTTGTTCAATCTCTCCTGATAGCTGACAACCTCTAACCCAGGTGGCATACTAGCAAACCTCTTCTCTGCACCCTCTCCAGAGTTCCACCTCCTTCCCCATGGTCACACCGACCAGTTTAACTAATTCAGTAGGCAGTGAGCAAGGAAAGGAAGGTGTGGCCATAAGCGAGGCAGGTAGGGGGAACCAGGAGGAGATGCGGCAGGAGCCACAGCCCTTGTCCCTGACGAGCATGACCGAGGCTCTTACTCAATGTAAGGACGGGATCAGGGGCTGTGGGAGGGATGAGCAACCTGGCTGCAGCACCGTGGATCAGGAGGCCATTCAAGAGGGGGGAGTTAGAAGAAATGCCGTAGTGATAGGGGATAGTATTATTCGGGGGGTAGATAAGGTTCTCTGCGGCCAGCAGAACATGTCCCGAAGGCTGTGTTGCCTACCCGGTGCTAGGGTTAAGGATATCTCTGCGATGCTGGAGAGAAATTTGCAGAGGGAGGGGGAGGATCCAGTGGTCGTGGTCCATGTGGGGACCAATGACATAGGAAGGACGAGGAAGGAGGATCTGCTGAAGGAGTTTGAGCAGTTAGGGAATAAATTAAAAAGCAGAACCTCGAGGGTACTGATCTCCGGATTGCTACCTGAGCCACGGGCCAAATCGGCGAGGGTACGTAAAATTAAAAAGCTAAATGCGTGGCTCAAAGACTGGTGTGGGAATAATGGGTTTGGTTTCTTGGGCCACTGGCACCAGTACTGGGACAGGGGGGATCTGTTCTGTAAGGACGGACTTCACCTGAACGGTGCTGGGACTGGGGTCCTGGCAAATCATATAACTAGGGCAGTAGAGAGGTCTTTAAACTAAGTAGCGGGGGGGAGGTATCAAGGGGGGTAATAACGGCAGGGGTAGAGGAAATAGAGCAGGGTATCAGTGGGGAAGCGGAAAGTCAAAATGTGACAGGAGACAGAATGTGTGAAGATAAAGCTCTAGATGTAAAAGGGGCAAAAACGGAAAGGAAGGGTAGTAAAAATCATCTGAAAGTGCTTTATCTAAATGCACGGAGTATTCGTAATAAGATAAATGAATTAACGGTGCAATTAAATATATATAGTTATGATATCGTGGCCATTACGGAGACATGGCTGCAAGGAGATCAGGACTGGGAGTTAAATATAGAGGGGTACTCGACAATTAGGAAAGATAGACAGGAAAGAAAGGGAGGAGGGGTGGCCCTTTTAATAAGGGAGGGAATAACGGCAATAGAGAGGAAGGATATTGCGTTGAAGGATCAGGATAGTGAAACAGCTTGGGTACAGATAGAGAATAATAAGGGGAAAAAAACACTAGTGGGTGTAATTTATAGACCTCCAAATAGCTGTGACGCTGTTAGTCAGAACATAAATCTGCAAATAGTTGACGCATGTAAAAAGGGAACTGCTGTAATCATGGGGGACTTCAATTTTCATATTAATTGGGCAAACCAAACTGGGCAGGGTAGACTAGAGGAAGAGTTTATAGAATGTATTAGAGACGGGTTCCTAGAACAGTATGTCACCGAACTGACAAGGGGGGAGGCAATCTTGGATCTGGTCCTGTGTAATGAAGCAGGATTAATTAAAAATGTCATAGTTAGGGACTCGTTGGGAACAAGTGACCACAATATGGTCGAATTCCATATTCAAATAGAAGGGGAGCAGGTTGAAACTCAGGCTAGGGTGCTTAGTCTAAATAAGGGGGATTATGAAGGTATGAGGACTGAGCTGATCAAAGTTGACTGGGATAGCAGACTCAAGAATAAGACGGTACATGAGCAGTGGTGTACGTTTAAGGGTATACTGTATAACCTTCAAGAAAAATTTATTCCTATGAAGAAAAAAAGGGGTAAGGGTAAGAACAGTCAGCCATGGCTCAGTAAAACTATAAAGGATAGTATTCGGCTGAAGGCAAGGGCATATAAGGTAGCCAGAGATAGTGGGAGGGTAGAGGATTGGGAAGCATTTAAAGGTCAGCAAAAAATAACTAAGAGATTAATTAAGACGGGGAAAATAGACTATGAAAGGAATTTAGCGAACAACATAAAAACTAATAGTAAGAGTTTTTATAGCTATATAAAAAGAAAAAGGGTGGCTAAGGTGAACGTTGGTCCATTGGAGGGTGAGACTGGAGAGTTGTTGGTGGGGAACATGGAAATGGCAAAGGCATTAAACGAGTATTTTGTATCAGTCTTCACCATAGAAGACACAAAAAATATTCCAACGCTGGATAAACAGGGGGCGGTAGGAATGGAGGAGCTAAATACTATTAAGATCACCAAGGAGGTGGTATTAGGGAAATTAATGAGACTGAAGGAGGATAAATCCCCTGGGCCTGATGGATTACATCCAAGGGTCTTGAGGGAGATAGCGGTGGGGATTGTGGATGCATTGGTGATAATTTTCCAAAACTCCCTGGAGGCAGGAACGGTCCCAGTGGATTGGAAAATGGCCAATGTAACACCTATATTTAAAAAAGGAAGTAAACAGAAGGCGGGTAACTATAGACCGGTTAGTCTAACATCGGTGGTGGGTAAAATGTTAGAGACAATTATTAAAGAAACACTAACGGGGCACTTGGATAAACATGACTTCATCGGACAGAACCAGCATGGTTTTGTGAAGGGGAAGTCCTGTTTAACGAATCTGCTCGAATTCTTTGAGGAAGTAACAACCCGGGTGGATAAAGGGGAACCGGTGGATGTGGTATACTTGGACTTCCAAAAGGCTTTTGACAAGGTGCCACATAAGAGACTATTGCTAAAAATAAAAAATTATGGGATTGGGGGTAATATATTAGCATGGGTAGAGGATTGGCTAACAAATAGGAAGCAGAGAGTGGGGATAAATGGTTCATACTCGGGATGGCAACCGGTAACTAGCGGGGTTCCGCAAGGGTCGGTGCTGGGACCCCAGTTGTTCACAATTTATATAAATGATTTGGAGGAGGGAACCAAGTGTAATATATCAAAATTTGCGGACGATACAAAATGGGAGGAAAAGTAGGGGATGAGGAGGATAGGAAGAGTCTGCAAAAGGATATAGATAAGCTAGGTGAGTGGGCAACAACTTGGCAGATGAAATTTAATACTAATAAATGTGAAGTCATTCACTTTGGGAAAAAAAATGATAGGGCAAGTTATTTTCTAAATGAGGAGGAGCTGCGTTGTAATGCAACGCAAAGGGATCTAGGGGTAGTAGTACATGAATCACTAAAAGTTAGTATGCAGGTGCAGCAAGCAATCAGGAAGGCCAATGGAGTTTTGGCCTTTATTGCTAGGGGGATTGAGTATAAAAACACGGAGGTCTTGCTGCAGCTGTACACAGTATTAGTGAGACCACATTTGGAATACTGTGTACAGTTCTGGGGTCCATACTTAAGAAAGGATGTACTAGCCCTGGAGGCAGTGCAGCGAAGGTTTACAAGATTAATTCCTGCAATGAGGGGATTGACATATGAGGAAAGGTTAAGTAGGCTGGAACTCTACTCTTTGGAGTTTAGAAGAATGAGAGGCGATCTCATTGAAACATATAAGATCGTGAGGGGCCTTGATCGGGTGGATGCACCGAGGATGTTCCCAATGATCGGGGAAACTAGAACTAGGGGACATAGTTGCAGAATAAGGGAGGGCTCTTTTAAAACTGAGATGAGGAAGAACTTCTTCACCCAGAGGGTGGTTAATTTATGGAATTCACTGCCCCAGGGAGCAGTGGAAGCAGAAACTTTAAATATATTTAAGACTAAAATAGATGGTTTTTTAGCTGCCAAGGGGATAAGGGGCTACGGGGAGAGGGCAGGGATATGGACCTAGGTATGGTTAGTATAGTAAGACCTGAGTGATCTCCTGGACAAGTGTCGATCGCCTGGATTGGGGTCGGAGAGGAATTTCCCGGATTTTTTTCCCGAATTGGACCTGGGTTTTTATCCGGTTTTTTGCCTCCCCCAGGAGATCACGAGGTTCTTGGGGTGGAGAGGGGTGATAGCGGTATAAAGGGGAGGGTAGTGTCTTGTGTTCTGTGTCTTGTGTCTACTGTTTGTGGGTAAGTGTGTCTGTTTAGTGTTCAGCCATGAGCGAATGGCGGTGCGGGCTCGACGGACCTGGTGGTCTACTCTCGCACCTACTTTCTATGTTTCTATGTTTCTATGTAACAGTACAGAACAAAAATCTAACTTCTTGTACATCCTCAACTTAAATATCTGCAGAAGAAGATGTACTTTAAAAATAATTGGGCAGCGTTACATGCGGATGGGTGTGAATGGGAAGAAAATGTGTTGACTTGATGTCATTTGTGAGCAGTTTGTTTGTGGAAAAGGAGATTCACTGCGGAAAAGGAACTTAAGTTTAGGAGTGGAGCAAGATAATATCGAGCTGCAGGCTCTTTTTATTTCTTATCACATGGGAGTGACTTGTAGATGGCATATGAAGGAAGATTATACTTGTTCGAGCTTTTGTTTTAAAATGTTAGTGTTCTGAACTTTAACCGAAAACTCTTAAAACACTCTTGGGCTCTCACTAAAGATGTTGGTGCTAACTTAAAAAATGAATTATACATTTTGCCTTTGGCACTTAGTTTCCTTTGTAATGTATGCTGCTTAATAAATACCTATTGAACAGTTTCCACTGTTTTCTCTTGGGAGTGTCCTGTGAATAGCCATGATGCAACAAAAAAAAACAGACTGTAGGAGCTTTTATCTGTAGGAAATTGGAAACTGGGTCTTAGTTTACTGTAGATAGACACAAAAAGATGGAATAACTCAGCGGGACAGACCGCATCTCTGGAGAAAAGGAATAGGTGACGCTTCGGGCCGAGGTCCTTCTTCAGTTTACTGTCCTGGTTATAACGAGACAGTGTTAGAATAACATCTGTTGATTTAGATGGTCGCATCTCTGAAGCAACAACTAAACCCCTCACTTTAAAACTTGTCTACTACCCTGAACTACTTTAGACTTTCGAAATACAGTGCGGAGACAACCCATTCGGCCCACTGAGTCCGTGCCGACCAGCGATCATCCTGTACATTACACTATCCGACATAAGAGACAATTTACATTTTTTACCGAAACCAATTAACCGACAAGGCTGCACATCTTGGAGTGTGGGAGGAAACCGGAGCACCCGGAGAAAACCAACGATGTCACAGGGAGAACATGCAAACTCCGTACAGGCAGCACCCGTAGTCAGGGTTGAACCCAGGTATCTGGTGCTGTGAGGCAGCAACTCTACCACTGTTCTACCGTGCCGCCCTGCCGAAGAGTACTAAAATTTTGCTTTTCTGGCTATATTCTTGTAAATCTTTTCTACATTCTTTCCAACTTAATAGCATCTTTTCTATAACAGGGTGACCATAACCGAATACTATACTCCAAGTGTGGCCTCACGAATGTCTTGTATAAATGCAAAATTACAATCTGAAGAAGGGTAACAACCCGAATCGTCACCTATTTTCCTCCAGCGATGCTGCCTGACCCGCTGAGTTACTCCAGCGTTTTGTCTATCCCAAAGTCTACATTCAGTCCCTCTACTGATGAAGGTCCACGTGCCAAAAGACCTTTCACCATTCTGTCTGTTTCGGGGAATTATGGACTTGTACTCACGGTCCATCTGTTCTGCTATGCTCTATCATTTGCCGTGAAGGTCCTGCTCGGGTTTGAGTTCCCAAAATGCGAAGTGCGCTTAATTAAACTCCATTTGCAATTTATCAGCCCTCTTGCTCAGAAGGTCATGTTCTTGCTGTAATTCTTGATCATCTTTTTAACCACCTATGTTGGTGACATCTATGTGGCAAAATTACCATGCCTTGTACCATCTCATCCAAGTCGTCTATAAGACAACGAGCCGCAATGGGGCCCACCATTAGTCACGGTGATACCTGAATCCTTTGTCGTGTTTTTTCAACTGCATTTTCGCATTCATCTAGAAGAGCTGAGATTAATGTGCAAAAATTTCTAGTGTTTTTGGATTCGGCTAAATATCTTAAAAGCAGGAACAAACATATTTAAAAGTAGATCAGTCCAGGTCATTACAAGCCCCTTATTTTACGTTCACTGAATTTGTATTGGAGCGCAAAGCCTTCGTCTGCCCTATGGTGGCGCTGCTGGTGATGACTAGTATCTGGCAACTGTGTTAATGTCAATGTTTTGTCGTGTATTTTTATCGCCTGAAGAATGTTTTAATTTTGAGATTTCCAGCACCTCTAGGTTTTTATGATTTTCTTTTTCTGAGTTTTAATATCTCATTCTTTATTAAATATGCCAGTGCTGTTTTTTACGACACTGGTGGGATAACAGTTTAGTTGCTCCTTGTTTTCTCTCCCATCATTTATCTTTACATTTTCTTTTCAGACATAATTATGAAATATGAATTAAACCAAAATGGGAACATATAGCTGGTTCTGCAGTGAGGTGAACCTTTCAAACGCAGTCCCTTGGTATTGAGATTGTTCTGATTAAGAGTCTACATCAGATATGTTGACCTGCCTATTTTCTTTTCCAGATGTTAACAGTTCTGTGTAATTCCAGCTCTTCTATTAAATTGCTATTTTTGATCTGTGGAATTTGTAGCTTTCCTTTCATCGCCATTCTTCAGCCTTGCATGTTCCTGGTTAAAGCTGCTTGTAAGCATAATTGCGATGTGAAAAACAATGTGACCTGTTTGGGTTGTTGGAACACCATGAAGTGCGTAACTCTGGTATCGTCTGGGGAGAAGTAATTGGGCAGAATGTTAACAGAAAGTACAAAGCGGCTTCTATAAATGTAGCTGCAAGCAATCTAAAATTAGAAAGTCTCACGGTTTTGTCAAAGGTTATGTTGCTTCAACAAGTCTTTAATATCTTTATTGTTGCATATTATTTAGATGGTATCGCTGAAAGAGAAAATTAAAGAGCTGCATCAACAGTATAAAGAAGCCTCTGAGGTGAAACACCCTCGTGACATCACCGCAGAATTTCTGGTAAAAAGTAAATTGAGAGACCTGACTGCTTTATGCAAGGTGATTTTTAAAGAATTTTTAAACACTGCTAAATATCAGTGGTGTTTTTGTTTAATTTTTATTTCCTTTTTAACATATCCTTTTCCCTTTTTTTTAATGTTGCTCTTTCTCTTGAAGTTTGATAGGAACTTGGACCTGGGTTGAACGTTATTTTGTCCGAATATGCAGATTTTAAAAAGCTTGGCAACGGTTCTCAAGGCCTCTATCAATGCCATCGATTTTGTGGTGCATTTTGACCCGCTTTCCCTCTTACCTGTCCAGTCAATGTGCAGAGAAGGAGTCACAAGAGTATGCAGATGCTGGAATCTGGAGCCACAAACAAACTGCTCTTTACCCAGTGGGTCGAGCAGCATCTTTGGAGGAAAATGGACAGTTGACGTTCTGGGTCGAGACCTGAGAAATCGACTGTCCATTTCCCTCTGCAGATGCTGTGAGAATCGCTGAGTTCCTCCAGTAGATTGTTTGCAGTGGTATATAATAAGCAGAAATTATAATTTTAAATGAATGAAAAATGAAAAATATTTTAATTCATGATAAATTGAATAATACAGAATTAAGATTAAAATAATTATTGGGGGATGAATTCATCTTGCCTTAGAAATGGGCCATATGTTGAGTTATTTGTGAAGAAACTCACCCAGAATGTTAATTTATAGAACCAATATCCTTGTTTCAACATGCATCTTTATGCAGCTTGCTTGTCCTCATTCAGGCAATTATGATTTTGCCGATCATTTCATTTCCCTGCTGCCGCACTTCCCTCTTCTGCGCTGCTCATCTTGTATCATTTAGAACGTAGAAAGGTACAACACATGAACAGACCCTTCGGCCCACGAGGTCACGATGCCGAAGTAAACAAACCTTGTGCCTGCACGTCATCCATTCCCTGCATAGCCATCCTCATTCACACTTAAATCCGGTCCCGTGGGCTAATCCATTTTCCGGCTTGTTAACATCTATTTTTAAAAAACTTTTATTTTTCCTCATTTGCACGACCTTTTCTCCAATATTCCTGGGATTTTGACTTCCAAGAACAGAATTGATGATCAGGGACAGTTTGTTTGTTGCTTCCTAGTCTGTGGGGGTGGGAGGGGAAATATTCATTCCATCTCTCTGATTATCACATGGAATGTATTTTTCAATCCATTCTAACACACATCCCACTGCTCCTGTTTCCCGAGTACTGTGATCTCTTATCTTAACAGCCTTCTATCATATCTTTATTGTAAATTGCATATTAATGCTTCTGTACTGTCTTTACTCTCTTTACCATTTTCCTTCTCTGATTCCATTTGGCGAATGTGGGCATACCTTTATGACTATATGCTCCGTTTTAGTTAGGATGTGTGTTCGTTTCTTAATTAGACTGGTTGTCATTGACTGTTCAACCGTCTGCACTATTACTTTTGTTCTTTCTCTTAAACCTTCTAACTTTCCCCAACACCAGAATCATAATCTTACTTTATTAGCCAAGAATGTTTTGCAACGTATGAGGAATTTGATTTGCCATGCAGTCATACCAATTAAAAGCAACAGAACACACAAAATACATTTTAACTCCTCCGCATTCCTCACTGTGATGGAAGATGAAAAAAAGTTCAACCTCCCCCCTCTTTGTCCTCCAGCGGTCAGTGGCCTCTAACCTTCCGTTGACGGGACGATCTTACTCCCGTGGCTGGCAGCAGGCCTCCTCGTCGAGGCGATCAAGCTCCTGCATCGGGGGGGGGGGGGGGGGGGGGGGAAATCTCAGCTCCCCCCCGCTCTGGGCGACCTACCCCAGGTCGGGGCTAATCGAACGTCGTGCGGCTTTTGGAGCTTCCCGATGTCGGTCTCAATCTAAGACTGCGAGCTCCTTGATGTTAAAGTCCGCAGGCCGCGTTGGAGCGTCGATCCCAGGCAAGGAATTGGCTCTGTTCACCAGAAGCACCCCCCCCCACACTCTACACCCAACAATCACTGTTTAGTGCAAGGACTTATTTGTTCAATTCTCTTGGGTGCTGTTTCCATCTCATTTCAAGTAAACCCATTCCATCAGCACGACTCTCAATACTAGTGCCAGCACTGCAAATTGAAACCCATTTCTCTCTCGCTAATCATTGAGCCATAGATTTAAAGCTGATCGGATTGACCCTATGCCAATTTGCAAAGCACTTTGTTATTTGTCTCATTTCTCTTTTTGTTACTTAATTTTAAATGCTGTGAATGTTTTTCCTAATAATACTCCTTGAGACACTCCAAGTCGAGGATTATTTTTGAGATTGGGTTAAAACTGCTTTTTTGATAGAACTTCTATCTGATAGAAATTTAAAAAAGTGAATCTGGATTGAAATTTCTGCCCTTTTAATCATTTAAATGCTGTCGCTGAATGTTCAGTCCTTTAGGCTGGGACAGAAACGTGGCTTATTCGTGCCACACAGTACACACTGAAATATTTTTATTTTATGAAAAGACACAGTGCTGGAGTAACTCAGCAGGTCAGGCAGCATCTCTGGAGAACATGGATAGGTGATGTTTCGGTTCAGGACTCCACTTCAGACTCGAAAGGTTCAGATCTGAAATGTCACCTATCTAAGTTGTCCAGAGATGCTACCTTACCCGCTGAGTTACTCCAGCACTTTTGGGCCCTTTTTTAGAACCAGCATTTGCAGTGCCTTGTATATGACCAGCCTATTTTGTTTGAATCCGCAACAGGAGTATGATGAACTTGCAGAAGCCCAGGTGAAGCTTGAAGAAAAACTCCAAGAATTAGAGGCGAACCCACCCAGGTATTAAAAATGACATGCTGTTCACATACTGGCGTGCTGCTGATTCTTGCTGAGATTGATATGCAGTACCTGTCAGTTTACTTGACGACCTTGTACTGCTGTGCTGCAACTGAGAGTTGTCGATGCAGCCCAGTCCATGACACTCACCAGCCTACTCCCACCCCAGGTAGACAAAAGTGCTGGAACAACGCAGCGGGTGCAGCAGCATCTATGGAGCGAAGGAAATAGGCAACGTTTCGGGCCGAAACCCTTCTTCATATAGGCAACGTTACCTATTTCCTTCCTGAAGAGTTTTGGCCCGAAACGCGTATAAGATAGTTAGTAAAGATAGATCAGCCACGATTGAATGGCGGAATGGACTTGATGGGCCGAATGGCCTAATTCTGCTCCTATCTGGATGGACAAAGGGCAGAGATGAAAGGGTAACAAGAGGGTAGACAGAAATGCTGGAGAAACTCAGCGGGTGCAGCAGCATCTATGGAGCGAAGGAAATAGGCAACGTTTCGTCCCGAAACGTTGCCTATTTCCTTCGCTCCATAGATGCTGCCTCATGCGCTGAGTTACTCCAGCAATTTTGTCTACTTTCGATTTTCCAGCATCTGCAGTTCCATCTTAAATGCTCCCATCCCACCCCATCTGTACTTCACGCTGCCTCAGCAATTCAGCCAACATAATCTAAGCCGACTCGCAACCCTGGCCATTCTCTCTCTCTCTTCCCCCACCCCCAGAAGACACAAAAGCTTGAAAGCGTGTGCCACTGGATTTGAGACCAGCTTCTAACCATCCTGTTTTCAGACTCTTGAATGGACGGAACTCTTGTATGTTAAGAAAGAATTTCCAATCTACCTTGTTGTAACCTTTTGAACTTTTTTTAGTCTGTACTTTCCCTGTAGCCATAACAATATTCTGCTCTCTGATGTATTTATATATGACATAATCTGCCTGGACAGCCATCAAAACAAGTTTTTCACTGTCTGTGCATGCAACAATAAACTTAGAAACATAGAAAATAGGTGCAGGAGTAGGCCATTCAGCTCTTCGAGCCTGCACCGCCATTCAATATGATCATGGCTGATCATCCAACTCAGTATCCTGTACCTGCCTTCTCTCCATACCCCCTGATCCCTTTAGCCACAAGGGCCACATCTAACTCCCTCTTAAATATAGCCAATGAACTGGCCTCAACTACCTTCTGTGGCAGAGAGTTCCAGAGATTCACCACTCTCCGTGTGAAAAATGTTTTTCTCATCTCAGTCCTAAAGGATTTCCCCTTTATCCTTAAACTGTGACCTCTTGTCCTGGACTTCCCCAACATCGGGAACAATCTTCCTGCATCTAGCCTGTCCAACCCCTTAAGAATTTTGTAAGTTTCTATAAGATCCCCCCTCAAACTTAATGGGTTTAGGTTTATTATTATCACATGTACAGTGATAAGTTATCGAAACAGATCCCAAAAACTATATATAAATGCAATCAATATGAATCAATTGGTAGACACAAAATGCTGGAGTATCTCAGCGGATCAGGCAGCATCTCTGGAGGAAAAGAAAAGTGTTGTTTCAATTCTTTTTCTTATCGAGTCCACACACAAGATTAGAAGTTGTTCAGCCAGAGCTGAACACACTTCTCGGCATCTGCATACAATGGTGTCTGTCTTGCCGCACCTTGTGCGTGGTGGTGGAAAGATTGGTGGAAACAGGGCCGTGGCGTGAACGCTCTTTCCTTGACCCCACGTTTCTGGTTGAAACCCTTCTTCAGTCTGAGAGTGGAGGAATAAACTGGGGGCGAGAAAAAGGGCAGAATAAATCGGGGTCGGCAACAGATGACCTCGGGAAGGGTGGTGCCCATAACGGCTCACTGTTGGCTGGGGAAGACGTGATACAAGGATGTGAACAGTGCAACTAGTTGGGTGACTAGGGTGGGGGAGGGAATGCAGGAGTTGAAATTAGTGAAATGAACGTTTATGCTGCTGGTTGATAAACTGTCGATGCAAACTGAGGTACTGTTCCTCTAATTTACCTGTGGTCTCAATCTGACAGTGGAGGTGGCCAAGGATAGAAAGATTAGTATGGGAAGGGGAGTTAAAATGTAGGCTGAGTGGCTGAGTTACTTGAGCATTTTGCATCTATCTTTGGTATAAACCAGCATCTGCAGTTCCTTCCGGCACATTTAATCAATTGGTAAATTGTATCTTGTGCACTGGTGGTGAAATGCACAATCTGACGTTGAAGGAAGGGTCCGAAATTATATTTTTTCTGAGTAAAGGTTCAGAACACTGAGAACACAGTAAAAGTTCTTGTGGTCTAGAGTAAATAACTTGTAACAGCGGAGTGTTTCAGAAAAATAATAATTTTTGAAGTGTGTCTCTGTATGTTTCAGTGATGTTTACCTGTCATCAAGGGACCGGCAGATACTGGATTGGCATTTTGCTAACTTGGAATTTGCTAATGCAACACCACTTTCCACTCTTTCGTTGAAACACTGGGACCAGGTAAATGGACATTTAGAGTAAAATGCATTTGGAACTTAACCTTGACAAATATGTTTTGGACCACCATGGTTAGTGTACGGATCTATCTCAGTTCATGCATGATATGAACATGCTGTATCATTTTTGCTCCTTACTCTGGCTGCATATTCAGCAACTTGTATTGTTCCATTTACGATAAATGGAGATGCTCGGGTAATTCATATCACTGGATCCCGTTGGTATTGTCATTCATAAGTTGCTTTTCTGAGCCCTTCTGTATTCTTTAAATATTTTATAATTGCATATGTAAGTAAACATTTTAGTCACAAAAGGATGGTTAGTAAGGGTGCCGGGGTTGTGGGGAGAAGGCAGGAGAATGCCGTTGAGAGGGAAAGTTAGATCAGCCATGTTTGAATGGTGGAGTAAACTTGATGGGCCAAATGGCCTAATTCTGCTCCTATATCCTATGAATTTAAGATGAACGAGAGCAATTGGAGGCTCGGATATTTGATTTGCTGTTGGTTTTGAACGGAGACAAATGATACAACATCTGTGGCATTTACAAATAAAGGAATTGTTTCCTATTTTTATTTCCACAGGATGATGACTTTGAATTCACGGGCAGTCACTTAACAGTACGGAACGGTTACTCTTGTGTTCCTGTGGCACTTGCCGAAGGCCTTGACATTAAATTAAATACAGTTGTTCGACAAGTCCGCTATACTGCCTCAGGTCAGTAGTAACAATTCTGTTTATTTGTTCCTTTGCATGTGGCCCACACAGAACTGGAGCGGATCGTCAGTATGGGAAGGCTTTAAAATCATTAGAATCTTAGCCTCGCCTTCTAATTTTAAAACTTTCTAAATTCAATTAGATAGCTAGATTTTGGAGTTGATGTGCAAGGATTTTTGACAAGCTGTTGTAGTGCATTTTGTAGATTTAGCACAGCCAGACTACGCAGTGGTGGATAATTCAATGCAGGTTAAATAATGAATGCTTTTATTGCTGGCTGCACACGAGAAATAATATGGGTAACGTCTGAGGTGTCTGGTCTCTCTGACAGCAGGTCAGTTAACACTCAGGATCATATATTTCAAGCTGCAGTCAAACCTTTTAAGTAATTAAATCATCCAGAATCTAGTCCGAGCACAGGTTTTATTATCTGGTACGGTTTAGCAGCTTTCTGCGGTATTTTAAGCAATTTGCTTTCTTGATGTTTGTTTTTACTTGAGAAAGAATAATTCATGTTTTTTTTTGCCAAATGAAAGGACTAAAAATGTGAGCTGAATGATCACTGTTAACAGATCAATTTTATTATTCCCTTTGCAATATAAATTTGTCAAGGATGAATTGAACGTGCATCCTTAAACCTAGCAATCTGTTCAAAAATCCTAGGGATGATTGGGTTAGCATATGAGGAGCACTTAATGACTCTGGGCCTGTACTCACTGCAGGTAGACAACATTGCTGGAAAAACTCAGCAGGTGCGGCAGCATCTATGGAGCGAAGAAAATAGGCAACGTTTCGGGCCGAAACCCTTCTTCAGACTGCAGAAGGGTTTCGGCCCGAAACGTTGCCTATTTCCTTCGCTCCATAGATGCTGCCGCACCCGCTGAGTTTCTCCAGCAATTTTGTCTACCTTCGATTCTCCAGCATCTGCAGTTCCTTCTTGAACAAACTGTACTCACTGCAGTTTGGTAGGATGGGGGGGGGGGGGGCGGGGGGGATTTCATTGAGACTTACGGAATAATGAAAAGCCTAGGTAGAATGGGTGTGGAGAGGATGTTTCCAGTTGTGGGAGAGTCTTAAGACAAGAGGGCACAGCCTCAAAATAAAAGGACATACCTTTGGAATGTTTAGTTTAGAGATACAGCATGAAAACGGGCCCTTCGGCCCACCGAGTCCGCACCGGACACCAATCATCTGTACGCTAGTTCGATCCTACATACTAGGGACAATTTACAGAAGCCAATTAACCTACAAACTTGCACAGCTTTGGAACGTGGGAGAAAACTGGAGCAGCCGAAGAGGTCACAGGGAGAATGTACAAACTCTGTACAGGTAGCACCCACAGTCAGGATCGAACCCGGGTATCTCCGCTGTTGTATGGCCATAGCTCTATCGCTGAGCCAATGCGCCACCCAGAGTGATGAGGAAGAATTTCTTTAGCCAGAGGGTGGTGAATCTGTGGAATTCATTGCCACAGACTGCTGTGGAGGCCGGTATTGCGTATTTTTAAAGCAAAGCCTTATTAATTGTTCTCAATTAGGAAGAGCATAAAAGGTTACGGGGAGAATGGGTTTGAGGGGGGAATATAAATCAGCCATGATCAAATGGCGGGGCAGACTCAATGGGCCAAATAGCCTAATTCTGATCCTTTCTTTTATGATCAAAATGGTACACAAGCCTCCACCAGATTTTTAATGGATATGTGCAAATATTTTTTCTAAAATTCTATTAATTACGGGTATCGCTAGTTGAGCGTCAAACTGATCACGCTTTACCTGTTTGTAATGGTTTGTAATGGTGTGGCATCAATGATGCTGCTTTCAGGCCCCGTAACTCATTTTGAAGAGGTCGCAAAGGCAAGTAATGAAAGTGCAGTAAATACCGTCAATTAAAACAAGCCTTCATTCCATCACAGTTCATCAGTTTAATTCGTCTGCCGGCTCTTCAACCGTCAATTTGAAAATTGTTCTTATTTGAAGCCAAATCGCTGTGCTCAACCAAAATAATTGCCAGCTCTCCCTCCAGTGTGGAATGCCACATTGATGAGACTACAGATTTGATGACTGTTGGTTGCACTTTGATCACTTGGTTTGGATGGCGAATTTTTACAATTAGATACGGGAAGAGAAGTCACTGAGACCAGTTCTCTAAATTGACGTCTTTATATTTTTCTTCCACGGTACTTTATTGTCACATGTACTGACTTCCCTTTGCATACAGTTCAGTGAAAATAACCTTGCTATACACGGGCAAGAACATACTTGAGGACAAGAGTGTACGAGTAGCAGATTATACTGAGACCATACAAGAGTCGCCACCTTTCCGGCGCCATGCTTCAATAAGTGATTTATAAAACAAATCTAATCAACTAGAGGAGCACAGTTTACTTTCCTCTAAATCAATTCTTGGACTCTTTTCTGTAATAAAAGGAGATGTACATTGGAAATCAATGGGATTTTAGCTGTGGCTTGAAGGACAAGGACAGCCTGCATTTGCATCTTCATTGACTGGGAAGTGGGGTGGAATGCGTGACAGTTTGCTGCACAGGCTTGAACGGAACTACCATGTTATGTTTGGCAGATTTGTTCCATGTCTGGACCGCGTTCCCGAGCGAATTGGGTGGCGTTAATTTCTGTTAATTTATTTGGCAGGATGTGAAGTCATTGCTCAGAACACTCGTTCCAACAGCCAGACGTACATTTACAAATGTGATGCCGTTTTATGTACTCTCCCCCTGGGAGTGTTGAAACAGCAGCCGCCGGCAGTTCAGTTTGTACCACCCCTCCCTGAGTGGAAATCATCTGCTATTCAGCGTATGGGCTTTGGAAACCTCAACAAGGTGAGGCAGCATTAAGCTTGGCTGCTGGACTGATTGTGATCTCATTTCGATAACGTCATCAAAGTGTTAAATTACCTATTTTTTTGTGGTTAATTTTGGCTTACTACTGGAAGTGTACTCTGACTCTATCGAAAGACATTTGGACAGATATATGGAAAGGAGGGGCTTGGAGGGCCAAATGTAGACAAATGGGTCTAGCCCAGAATGCCAATTTAATTAGCATGGATAAGTGGGACTTTAGAGATACAGCGCAGAAACAGGCCCTTCGGCCCACTGAGACTGTGCCGACAAGCGATCGCCTCATACACTGGCACTATCCTACACACTAGGGGAAATTTATAATTTTACCAAAGCCAATTGGCCTACGTCTTTGGAGTGTGGGAGGAAATCAGAGCACCCGGAGAAAACCCACGCGGCCACAGGGAGAATGTACAGATAGTACCTGTGGTCAGGATGGGACACGGGTCTCTGTCGCCATAAGGCAGCGAAGGGCCTATTTATGTGCTGTATGGTTCTATGACTCTACCGAGCCCCTTGCAATAAATCCTACTGCTCTGGGAGTATGGTATGGGTAACTGCTGATGATCCACAATCGATTGTAGCAAGCAAGCATAATAATTTAGTATCCATGAATATTTTCCCTGCAGGTTGTATTGTGTTTCGATCGTGTGTTCTGGGACCCCAGTGTAAATCTTTTTGGTCATGTTGGAAGCACTACTGCCAGCAGGGGAGAATTATTTCTTTTCTGGAATCTCTATAAAGGTATTTGTGCAATTTCATGTAGTAAAGACATCCGACTTTGCTAAGGAAGAGAGAATAACCAGGTGTAATGTAACTTCATAGTGGTGCTTTTAACATTTCAAGCGAAGATGATTTTTATTAAATGAAAAGAACAGTTTAAATTCAATTTGGTCAAAGTTAAGGATTTAATTTTGCTCTTTATAAAAAAATCACATTTTCATGGTAATGATAGCCTTAACTTGCAATCAACTTAACACGTTTACTAGAACTGACAAAAGTTTAATACAGTTGGTTGATTAACTGTTAGAATATGTGTTTGATTGTACATTAGGATTTGAAGTATTGGTGGGTTAACTTAGATATATGTCAGTGAGTCTATAAAACTTGATTGTGTTTACTAAATATGAAGGAGGCTGCTGTTATCTCCATTTCAGGCAGTATTTTTTTTATGGCCGCAGGCTTATGGCCTACAGGATAATATAAATATTTTAAAACTGAAATATTATTGATATATTCCCTCATGCCATTTTGCTTTCAGAAGGATCCATTTTGAGCACTGTTGGTAATCTGTACTTTAGAGAGCATTGGGTGAAATGCATCTATCATTGATTTTGGTCCTTGAGCCTGGGTTAGCCGGAGGGATGTGTCAGTGAAGATGTGCTGACCATTAAAAAGAAATTCCTCAGAGAAAACATAAGTTTCATGAAGATGCTAGGAACTGCAGGTGTTGCCTTAAAAAAAAAAAAAAAGACTGGTGGTGTCTGGAGTAACTCAGCGGGTCAGGCAACATCTCTGGAAAACATGGATAGGTTGGAACTCTTCTTCAGATGTCAATTTCATGAAATTAAATGTTGGTGGAATTAGCTCCTGACCATCAGTTGTAACTTCTACACGGGAAGGTTAGGCCTTGCTTGTTGTCCTATAGCATAAGTTAATTCCCATTTATTTGCATTAAATCAACCATCCTTGAAGTTTAACATGCTGCAGACCTACCTGCAATTTCATTTGTTTTCATTAAAACTACAATAATCCAAATTTCAAATCAATCCTGTCAAATTTTAATAGAGGTCATTGTTTAGTTGCTCTTTCTCTAGGATATAGTCTGATATGTGTTTAAGAGCTGAAAGTAAATGGCTTTGTTCACTTAGTTGAGCATTCCATTCTTTGGTGAGAAGGGGCAGGGTGTGTGAGGAATGGGATATGCGTCTGATGGTCTGGGTAGATGAAGAGAGAGAGCAGGAGCAGGTTACATTAAATGAATATATTCACTGTTCACGCCATTGGGTTGCAAACTATGGAGGCAGAAAATGAGGTGTTGTTCCTCTAGTTCGCATTTGGCCTCACCCTGGCAGTGGATAGGGCTGGGGACAGACAGATCAGTGTGGGAATGAGGGAAGTTGAAAGCTCTGGCAACCAGGAGCTCTGACTGTGTGGTGGACGAGGCACAGGTGCTTTGCAATGCTTGTGTTTGTTCTTGTCAATGCAGAGGAGGTCTCATCGAAAGCTCCTTGTGCAAGAGATAAGATGCATGTGAACCTCTGCCTCACCTGGCAGGGTGGTTTGAGTCCCTGGGCGATGAGTTGGGTTTGAGTTTAGTTTATTGTCCCCTGTACTGAGGTACGGTGAAAAGCTATTGTTGCTTGCTGACCACTCAGTGGTAAGACAATACATGATTACAATCGAGCCATCCACAGTGTACAGGTACACGATAATGGGAATAATGTGAATAGCATTTAGTGCAAGATAAAACCAGTAAAGTCCGATCAAAGAGTCTCACAAAAAGATAAATAGCAGATCAGGACTGTTCTCTAGTTGTTGGTAGGATGGTTCAGTTGCCTGATAATAGGCCATGGTGGAGGTTTAGATGGACATCTGACAGTTGCAGGGGAAAGTGCCTGGGGAGGGGGAGGAACGAACCAACCAGGAATCACTGTGGCAAGGAGAAAGCAGTGGGGAGGGGAAGATGCAGTAGGTGGTGGGAGCAAGTAATAGCTGGTGGAAATATTGAACGATGTGCTGGATGCAAAGATCGGTGGGGTGAATGAGACATCCCAAGGGAGCAATTGCAGAGTAGTTTGCATCTTGAGAATGTGCTTTTATTGATTCCCAGGCTGAGGCAATCACTGGCGTCACCGATGGCTCTTGTCAATGTTCTAAATGTCCTGAATTGAATATCTTGATGTGGCCATTTCAGAGGAAGGGTAAAAGTCAAACCACATCGCCAAGTCTGGAGAATTGAAGTGAATTGATTTGAGTTGAATACTTTATTGTTACATGTGACAAGTCACGGTGAAATTCTTTGCTAACATACCCAAGGTATGCAAATAGCCGCCACATAAAGGGCACTTAGTTACAAATAACCCCGCAAGGTCTTCCTTTGTTCTCCCTCCACGCCAGATCCTCCTTGGTTCCTTTGATGAATAACACAAATAAATTAATTCCCTAAAAGACTCCTATGAATCAAATGAGTTGATTTTTTTAATTTGACACACAATGATGGTTTTAGTGTAGGTTAGTTTAGAAATCCAGCATGGAACCAGATGCTTTGGCCCACTGAGTCCACTCCGACCAACTATCACCCACCCGTGCACTAGTTCTATCGTACATACTAGGGACAATTTACAGAATCCCCGTACAGACAAAGAGCCGTGGTCAGGATCGAACCCAGGTCACTGGCGCTGTAAGGCAGCAACTCTACCACTGCGCCACCCGTCAAAGGTTACGGGGAGAAGGCACGAGAAACACGTTGAGAAGGGAAAATAGATTGACCATGGTGGAACAGACTTGATGGGCCGAATAGCCTAATTCAGCTCCTATGTCTTATGATGTTATACTTGCTTTATTAATTCCGTATTGATTTATTCTTCCTGGAAATATTCGTGAAACTTAATTTCTAAATAGTTTGGATTTTTAAAAATTCCATTGATATTGTGGCTGCACTGTGGAAGTGCAAACGTGGGGACTTGGTTTGAGTGCTTTGTGTTTGCAGCTCCTCTCATGAGCTGTTCTATCTGTTACCAGCCCCGATCCTGTTGGCCTTGGTGGCTGGGGAAGCTGCAGGGATCATGGAGAACATCAGTGACGACGTCATTGTTGGCCGATGCTTAGCCATCCTCAAAGGAATATTTGGCAGCAGTGCAGTACCACAGGTATGGATGGGCTTGCTTCAGTGGCCTGGCGTGAATGCTGCTGTCGCTCTTGTGGCAAGAAATGGAAGAGAATGGAATGGGTGTAGTGATATTTGGTGATTTAAAAAAAATTAAAAAGAAATGGATTTGACTTTTTTAAAAAAAACCAAATGATAATAAAAAAATTAAAAATTCTTTAGTTTTATATCCTCTTCCCTAAAATATTCCCGCATATAGCCTGTTAAACATACCCAGGACCTGAACAGCGTCTTAACTTGACAGTAGAAATATGTTGATAGCAAAGTTCCTAAAACCTCCGTGTGGTTTTTCTGTCCTCTTCATTTAAAAAAAAATACATCTCCTAGTTCTGTGATGTACTGAATAGTGTAAATTTAGCGCGTGGGCCGACCAGACTTTGGAAATGGCGCCAAAGCGTGGCGCAACTATAAGTGTGAATATGCACAATGAATATACACTGTGCAGTAGCATACGTGACAACTAAAGCACTGTTGAACCATCGTGCTCCAGTCTCAGGAGTGGAGCTTCTGTGGCTAATCTTTTGACGTAGTGTAGAGGAGAAGGTACGAGCAACTCAGTTAAGGCAGGTGCCCAACCATTGCAGAATGGAGGCCTTTTCCCCTTGCCCCCACTCATAATTCCATTTGTCCTTGCATGCCTGGGCCCGCAGCACTCTCTATCCTTCAGTAACATCATGACTATCCGAGATTCCAGTGCTTCCTTATCGCATCCCTGTTAAACCCCCCCTTCCCCCCAGCAATAGTACATCTTTGATTTGTGCTTCAGCTATGAACCTTGCCCTTCACCGTCCACCCACTGTCTCAAATTCAGTCACCCGTGATTTGTGGTTTAGTTAAGAAATGGCTGAAAGGCACTAAATGACCGAATAAGCCATCTCTCTGCGGTAGGAAGGGAGTCTGCTACCATCTCATTGATTGTTTTTTTTCCTCTTTGTCTCCTGCGTGTAATGTTATCCTTGCAGCCGAAAGAAACTGTCGTTACTCGCTGGCGAGCGGATCCTTGGGCACGTGGCTCCTATTCCTACGTTGCTGCTGGCTCTTCGGGTAATGACTATGACCTGATGGCACAGCCTGTCACCCCAGGCCCCAGCATCCCTGGTGCTCCTCAGGTAAGACTCGCCATTAGACCCGGCATCTTTTACATTCAATTAAATACTTGGTGAAGAAACATCCCTCTTGTTTGAAAGGTACAGCATGGAAATAGGCACTTTGGCCCGCCGAGACTTTATCTTGCACTCAATGTTATTCCCTCTATCATGTATATGTACATTGTAAATGGCTCGATTGTAATCACGTGTTATCTTTCCGCCGACTGGTTAGCACGCAACAAAAGCTTTTCACTGTACCTCAGTGCATGTGACAATAAAGTAAACTCATAACTCTGACCTTCACACTTCCTCTATGTTATCCCACTTTCCCATCTACTCCCTGCACACTGGAGGTAATTTACAGAGGCCAGTTAACCTACAAACCCGCACGTTTCTAAGAAGCGGGAGGAAACCGGTGCACTGGGAAACTCGTGCAGTCATAGGGAGAACGTGCAAACTCCATTCAGACTGCACCCAAAGTCAGAATCAAACCTGGGTCTCTTGTGCTGGATTTCTTTTTGTCCATTCTATTGTAGATTTACTTATAGCAACACACCACAGACATGCTTGCTCCACCACGATCCAAATACTGGTGCTAGAATTGTAGATCTTGCAATAGGTGGTGATAGATCAGTTATGATTCAATGGCGGATTAGACTTGATGGGTCGATTGGCCTAGTTCTGCTCCTCGAACTTATGATTGAGACGACCCAATTAAACTAAGGATCCAGTGGGGAATTTTGAAACCATATCCTTCCACAAATCAGAACTGTGCAGGGAAATGGGTCAAACACAAACGATTGACTAGAACTATTATGGAGCCTTCAGTGGAAGAGCTGCTGCCTCGCAGCGACAGACACCCAGGGTTTGATCTTGACTATGGGTGTGGTCTTTGCCGAGTTTGTCCGTTCTCCCCGTGACCGCGTGGGTTTCCTCTGGGTGCTCCGGTTTCCTAAAGATGCGTTCAGGAAACGCGGTTTCCCCAAAGACGTGCAGGTTTGTAGGTTAATTGGCTGCTGTAAATTGCCCCTAGTGGATGCAAAAGCAGGGTTGATGTAAAACTAGTGTACGGCTGGCTGATCAATGGCCGGTGTGGACTCGGTGGGCTGATGGTCCTGTTTCTATGCTGTGTCTCTAAACTCAAACTATTATACCTGGATGGTATAGTTGACATTCAAGTGTAGTATACAGCAGCACTGGATGCCTCTTGTAAATACCCTCACTTTTACAAAGTTATCTCGACAGTACCAGGGTTCAATGGACTGACTATCTGAGGAAAAACAGGATCTGCTTTTAAGGCAGAAAATCCAATTCACTTACTGAAGTGTAAAGTGTTTTGCCACCTATTTGTGTCAGAGTTGAGCTGAGACAAAATGGGTGGATTTAATTTGTGACGAGCGTATTCTTCAAATTGTGATGAGCTGCTGCCTGTTCTCTGCTCTTGCACCACGGACTGAGGGGAAATAAAGGCACTTGCCTTGCGGTAACATGAGAGCAGTTGGTGGCAAGCTGCGAGAGACGGTGTGTGACCTACTTGTTTCCCTGATAAATGGAAAGATGATGTGCGACCAAGTGCTTATTAAAAGGATGAGGCATCTGAAAAGAAAGCAACAGGGAGATGGAAATTGATTTTGTCAGGAATTTGCAGCGTGCGCTCCAGGCGTCTAAGCTTGTGGCATTGAGCACTCGAGTTACTTCATCAGGAATGTTTGGTCATCAGCCAGTCACTGTGAGCTTAACCTAGGGCATGGAATCATTCAACACAGAAGGAGGGGGAATATTAATCTGTCGAGCCTGTGCCGGCTCTGTAAACGACTTCTGCCATTATGGCCGTGCCCTGCTCTTGCCCAATAGTGCCGAGAACACAGCCTTTCCGGTTATTTAGCATCCTTTTTAAAGGTACTCCTGAAACTGTTTACACCACATAAGTGGCGGAGCTGCTGCACCAGAGACTCGAGTTCCATCCTGACTTTGGCTGTCTACAGTTTGAATTTTGCATGTTCAGGTTCAGAAATAGCTACTTCCCCACAGTCATCAGGTTACTAAACTCAACTGAAACAAAGATAGACAAAAATGCTGGAGAAACTCAGCGGGTGCAGCAGCTCCATGGAGCGAAGGAAATAGGCAACGTTTCGGACCGAAACCCTTCAGGGTTTCTGCCCGAAACGTTACCTATTTCCTTCCTGAAGGGCTTCGGCCCGAAACGTTACCAATTTCCTTCGCTCCATAGATGCTGCCGCACCCGCTGAGTTTCTCCAGCACTTTTGTCTACCTTCGATTTTCCAGCATCTGCAGTTCCTACTTGAACAAACTTGGATTGCTTTCTCTAGGTCGTCAGAGGCAGAGGGGAAACGTGATAGAAATAGGTTCGGGCCGAAACCCTTCAGAACTATGAACTAGAACTAGAATATAAGAGTAGAATTAGGCCATTCGGCCCATCGAGTCTACTCCACCATTCAATGATGGCTGATCTATCTTTCTCTCTCTCTCTCCTAACCCTATTCTCCTGCCTTCTCCCCATAACCCCCGACACCTGTACTCATCAAGATTCCGTCTCTCTGCCTTAATCATGGGTTTTTTCCCCCGTCTTTAGACGGGTAGCTTGTCATAATCTTCTTTAACATTGCAATGGAAGCTATCAATAGCAGCTGTTTATTTGTGTAACTTTATTGTGCCCCTACTGCAGCCCGTGCCCCGCCTTTTCTTTGCTGGCGAACATACCATCCGCAACTACCCAGCGACAGTTCATGGTGCTTTACTGAGTGGATTAAGGGAAGCCGGTCGGATCGCGGATCAATTTCTGGGGGCGATGTACACCCTCCCTCGCCAAACTACGCCCGCCCAGCAGCCCAGTAGCATGTAACTCCGAAAAGGGAAGAAATTGCATTACGGACGTCGCTCCGATTAGATTTGAGCTGGAAACACAAAGCTGCTGCTGCTGCTTTAACAGTGGACCTGCTGTAGATTTCATGCACTGACTGGTCTCCTCAATACTGCCAAGTGTTTGGGGGCATCAAGTTCATGAGATTGAGCGAAAAGGTGCAGCATACTCGGGGAAGTGGGAGCACTTCTGACCAAATCACAACTCATTCTAATGCCTTGGGTATTCTGTAGCATTAACTGCTGTGCAAATGCATCAGAACTTTTTGTCTTATGAGAGCAAGTGTGTGTGTGTGTGTGTGTGAGTGTTAATGTTGATGTGTTTTTTTTCCCGGCCATATTAGTATGAGCTTTAGGATATTTTGAGTGTGTATTTACACAAATAAACTACTTTTGGCCACATTTTTTAAAAATCAAATTGGCATTTCATTTTTTTGCCTGTCACTGTAAACACTAGGGCTGCAAACTTTGCTCCAGCTGTACCACTTACAATGTTTACACTTCACAATATTTATGGAAAGGTTTTTTTCGACCGCTCGCTGTTGCTGAGATGAATTTCCGTTAAAAAAATAATGTCACTCAATTTCCCTAATCATTTTGAAGATGTTATGTGATGTCTATCTAGCTTGTCAGAATCACCAATATTGCTCAATTATTTTAACATTGCTTGATCAAATATTTTTTGGAATGTATTGAAAGCACCCGACTGATGGTTCATGGAAATCCATTGTCACTCAGCTATGTTATTCGGGGACAATTCAACCAATGTGTGGTTTGAAGTCTCCTCGAAAAACGCAGTAACTTCTCACCATCCAGCTGTTCAGTCTTGGCCCAGAAAATAAACACAAGTTCTGAATGACTTTGATTTTCGGCCCAACTTGTCAACTCCAGTTCTTCTGTTTAAATTATTCTACTTATTTGGACCAGAAATATATATATATATTTTTTATCCTTTCCAACCTACAGTGCCACCGTCCTCTGAACCCATTTTATACCGACAAATGTATAAGTAGCAGAAGGGCACAGGCACAGCTGCCTCCCAGCTCCAGTGACTGGTTCAATCCTGACTCTGGATGGCTGACTGTGTGGAGTTTGCACGCCCCCACCTCGGTGCACAAACCAGGCTCCCTGGCCACTCAGATACGTCTGGGATGGTAGGTTATTCGGCCTCTGTAAATTGCCCGGAGTGTGTCGGTGGTTGGTAGAATCTCACAGGCATTGATGGGAATGTGAGGGGACTAAAAATGGGATGAGTGTAGTAGGATTGTGGGTGTCTGATGGTCAGTATTGACTCGGTGGGCTGAGCGGCCTCTTTCAGTACTGTATGACTCTCAATGTTTGGCTGTGAGTGTTTCACACTATTTACAGTGCACCCCTTTTCTGATCATCTGTGGATGTGCTGCATGTAAGGGCAGCACGGTGGCGCAGCGGTAGAGTTGTTGCCTTGCAGCGCCGGAGACCCGGGTTCGATCCCAACTACGGGTGCTGTCTGTACGGGGTTTGTACGTTCTCCCCGTGACCGCGTGGGTTTTCTCCGATATCTTCGGTTTTCTCCCAACTCCAAAGACGTACAGGTTTGTCGCTTAATTGGCTTGGTATAAGTGTAGGTTGTCTCAAGTGTGTGTGTAGGATAGTGTTAATCTGTGGGGATCGCCGGTCGGTACGGACTCGGTGGGCCGAAGGGCCTGTTTCCTCTATCTCTAAACTAAAACTACAACTTGCTGAATCTATCAATTGGAGGCTTATTGTTTTCACTGGTTATTCTAGTCAATTTATTGCTGGTTCAGCCACTTGTATCGAGGGGCTGTTTATGGCTGGGTCCTCTCGAGGTTTGTTTCCTTCCTTTCCCATCCCAATGCTGCATGGTGCTTGTTGCTTTAGAGAAATGAACATCAGTAAAAACCTTTTGTTTTTTCCACATCCTGGCAGCATCAGCCACTAAAGTACTTTCCATGTGTACGTTATAAAGTAATGATGTAACATTCATAGTTTGATTTGAACACTAAGCTGCCACAAGTAGGAACGGGATAATGATCAATAATTCTGTTAGTGATACTGCTTGGGAGAATTACTGGCCCCATATCAGTGCTTTTGATACGACGGTACTGCATAATGCCATCTCTTAAAAGTGAAACATTTTGTTTTCTGGCCACGTGAGGTATGTTTATTTATCGTGCATACTGGCAACTTTTCAAAGCACCAGCTATGACACTGGGAATCGCATCCTTTTGCTTCATTATAGTTTCACTCGATCGATCCATCAGTCTGAAGAAGGTCCAGACCCGAAAAATCACCTGTCTATGTCCTCCAGAAATGCTGCCTGACCAGTTGAGTTACTCCAGCACTTTGTGTTCTACACTAGATTTCGTCATCTACAGTTTAGTTTGGAGATACAGCACGGAAACAGGCCCTTCGGCCCATCAAGTCCGTGCCAAGCAGTGATCCCTGTACTCTAGCACTCTTCCTTGGTTCTGCAGGGTTAGCATTGATCAGGGTCTGATAGCAAAACATCTTTGAAAATGAAAGTGCTGGAATCACCAATTTGTTAGACTTTAGAGATACAGCATGCAACTTTGGCCCGCCGAGCCCGCGTCGATCAGCGATCGCTCCGTACACTAGCACTATCCTACTACTAGAGACAATTTACAATTTTACCAAACCTGAATAGTCTACAAACCTGCACATCTTTGGAGTGTGGGAGGAAACCGGAGCACCAGGAGAAACCCCACACATTCACAGGGAGAACGTACAAACTTTGTATAGACAGCGCACTGCGGTCAGGATCGAACCCGTATCCCTGGCACTGTAAGGCAGCAACTCTACCGCTGCGCCACAGTGCAGCACGATCGTCAATCAGGAGGAAAGAACAAGTTTTAAGGTTGATTTAGACAATTGACAAATCAAAATTCATTCTGCCCTATTGTAGATGTTCTAAAGATGTCTTCCTTCACGTCCATTCCCCGAGTAGCTTGTGTCTATTGCAATGATCTGGTAAATTTGTCACCCAGCATTAATACAAGAACTACATATCGAAAGTACTTTGGTTGTAGAGTGCAATTAAAGCAACGTGTTTCTTTAAATTCCTGCAGGAGTATATTTGTGTTGTACTTGTCCAGGCCATGGAATTGTGTAATGCTCCTCAGTGCCATGGTGCATTGGACTTAAAGGCTGTATTTTTGTAACCGCTGTATCATGGATTCCTTTATCACGGTATACCAAGATGTAAGGTTTCTCTTTAAACTGTGAATTATTGACATCTAACATTGCCAACCCTAGTGTCTACAGTCAATGCAAATGCTGTTAGGCTTTTTTAATGTTGTAACAATGATGTAGGTTGATTGAAACTACAAGGATAGTTTATAAACTGATGTATGTACATTGAAATGCCTCTGTTAGATTTAGCTGCTTATTCACACATTTGCCTGAAATGCCAATTTGACTTGCAATTAATTCCTGCACATTTTAAACCGTGGAGAAGCAGGACATTTTTTATTTTGGTTTTGTCAGATCAAATGTTAGAGACAAAGAGCGTTTAATACAAAGAGACGCCGTGTGTGCTAAATTCTAGAAGATTTAGAACCTTTTGTCATCCACGTGCTAAAGTTACACCTGTAAGACCACAAATATATTTTAAATAAAAAGTTGTATGTATTTATGGTGCTCTTTAAAACTCTTGTTTTAATGTGAATGGGTGTCAACCCAAAACAGCACCTATCCATGCACTCCAGAAATGCTGCCTGACCTGTTCAAGAAGGAACTGCAGATGCTGGAGAATCGAAGGTAGACAAAATTGCTGGAGAAACTCAGCGGGTGCAGCAGCATCTATGGAGCGAAGGGACGTTTCGGGCCGAAACCCTTCTTCAGACTGGTCTTCAGACTTCAGAACATTGGGATGGTCGACACAAAGTTGGAGTAACTCAGCGGGACAGGCAGCATCTCTGGAGAGAAGGAATGGGTGACGTTTTGGGTCGCGACCCGTCTTCAGAATGGATGGTGGTTTGACTCAGTATTCCATCCAACTTTCCCCTCTCGCATCTCCTAACCTCACCTATGACAGGCGGTGGAATCCATGATAATCCCCCCCCCCCCCCCCCCCCCCCCCCCCCCCCCCCCCCACATCCAAGTCAGAGCCTACTGAACTGGACCCGATCAAGTCTTCCTGACGCTTAAGGGTTTGCTGGAGAAGAAATGTGGATGGATTAATTCTGGAGCAGACCACAAGATGGAGTTATAGTTGGAATTTTGGGATTCTGGTTTGCATGGGGTGTCATGATGCTGTCCCTCTCGACTGATCAACATTGTCCCACTCAGACCCCACCCAAGACATCTGTCCATTCCCTCCACAGATGCTGCCTGACCTGCTGAGGTTAGTTTAGGTTTGTTTAGTTTAGAGATAAGCTGGCCCACCACATCCGCACCGACCAGCGATCCTCGCATACTAACACTATCCTACACACACATTAGGGACAAATTACATTTATACCAAGCCAATTACCTGTATGTACGTCTTTGGAGTTTGGGAGAAAACCGGAGATCCTGGAGAAAACCTACGTAGGTCATGGGGAGAAAGCACAAACTCCGTACAGACAGCACCCGTAATCAGGATCGATCCTGGGACTTTGGCGCTGTAAGGCAGCAACTCTATGGCTGCGCCACTGTACCGCCCACTCTTACATCGCCAGAGACCCGGGTTTGATCCTGACCATGGGGGCTGCCTGTACGGAGTTTGCATGTTCTTCCTGGGTGCTCCGGTTTCATCCCACACTCCAAAGACGTGCAGGTTTGTATGTTAATTGGCTTCTGTAAATTGACCCTAGTGCGTGAGATAAAACTAACATCATCGATCACTGGTCAGCGATCAAAGACGTACAGGTTGGCTTGGTATAAATGTAAATTGTCCATAATGTGTTTAAACTTTAGGAAGAAAGCTCGCGTCTCAGACCCAGACAAAGAGCATTGTGGTTTCTTCCCAAGTCCTCAGAAATGTCCAAACATGCCGAGTGTTGTCGAGAGAATTTGGGTTGGGCGAGATCTGCCGGCTTATAGACAGCAGTAACCACATCCTGAGAGCTGTAGCAACCAAACATTCCTCTCTGTGTTACTGCTTAATAAGCAAGGGACACGGTTAGATTATTCTACCAAATATTCCCTGTTGAAAACTAACAACAAGCGAGTAATGGGAGGCACAAGGAACAGCGGGTAGTTTTTTTAGTTTAAGAGACACAGCACGGAAACAGGCCCTTCGGCCCACCGGGTCCGCTTCGATCAGCGATCCCCGCACAATAACACCTGCTAAGGGCAATTTTTACATTTACCAAGCCAATTAACCTACAAACCTGTACGTCTTTGGAGTGTGGGAGGAAACCGAAGATCACACCCTCCGTTAGTGTCCGGGCGATTGCTGGTCGGCGTGGACTCGATGGGCCGAAGGGCCTCCTGCTACCACGCTGTATCTCTAAACTAAACAGATTAAACGCGATAAACTAAACATGATTAACAGCTAAACAGACAGCTGGGGTAACCAGGCATTTGATCAGACAGCAGTATTTAATCACTGATATCAGGCTGAAATCGTTAATGATAATTCCACAGTTTAACCTGCTGTGCCACTGTGCTGCCCGCTACACACCCATTGACACATACACCGTGCTTGTAATAATGTCAAACTAGAGCTGATCTGGTGGGAAAGGAAGAGATGCAAGGTATAAGGTTGTGGTGGAGGGAGACATTGATAGAAGTGACAGAGGAAACATTCCCAGACTCTGCTCACATCGCCTTCTCATAACAGGGGCATCATTTTAATCTTCTTCATGTGAATCTGTTCCCTTTTGATGTGACCCCGTCTCTTCTCCCCTCGTGCCTCTGTACTGCCTTGGTTTTCCATGTGGTTTTTTGGTACACAAACCAGATGGCTCAGCCTGTCTCTGGACCAGCCTGGAATTCCTTAGTCATAACGTTAGTCTGGCAGGACTTCGATTCATTTTAACATGACGTTATGGAGCCACGCTGGTAACAAGTTTACATCGCTGGGGCAGACATGAGTGCACAGGTTATAGGAGTAGAATACGGCCATTCGGCCCATCGGATCCACTCTGCCATTCAATCATGGCTGATCTCTGCCTCCTAATCCCATTTTCCTGCCTTCTTCCCATAACCCTTGACAGCCTGGTTCCAATCAAGAATTTGTCTATCTCTGTGCTGGAGTTACTCAACGGGTCGGGCAATGTCTTTGGAGAACCTGGAGAGGCGCTGGTTATGAGGAGAAGGCAGGAAAATGGGGTGGAGAAGGAGAGATAGTTCTATGAATCTGTGAAATTCATCGCTATAGAAGGCTGTGGAGGCCAAGTCAATTGACATTTTTAAGGCGAAGATAGATTCTTGATTAGTAAGTAGGGGGGTTTATCGGGAGAAGGCAGGAGAGTGGGATTGAGAGGGAGAGATAGATCAGCCATGATTGAATGGCGGATTGGACTTGATGGGCCGAATGGCCCAATTCTGCTCCTATGACATAACCTTATGACATTTCAGTCTGGGACCCTGAGAATTCTCCAATTATAGGTAACTTCAACAAACACCTCCCTCCCCACCTTTATAAAAAGAGGAATCGAATATAGGAGCAAAGAGGTCCTTCTGCAGTTGTACAGAGCCCTAGTGAGACCACTCCTGGAGTATTGTGTGCAGTTTTGGTCCCCTAATTTGAGGAAGGACATTCTTGCTATTGAGGGAGTGCAGCGTAGGTTCACGAGGTTAATTCCCGGGATGGCGGGACTGTCATATGCTGAGAGAATGGAGCAGCTGGGCTTGTACACTCTGGAGTTTAGAAGGATGAGAGGGAATTTTCATTGAAACATATAAGATTGTTAAGGGCTTGGACACACTAGAGGCAGGAAACATGTTCCCGATGTTGGGGGAGTCCAGAACCAGGGGCCACAGTTTAAGAATAAGGAGTAAGCCTTTTACAACGGAGATGAGGAAACACTTTTTCTCACAGAGAGTGGTGAGTCTGTGTAATTCTCTGCCTCAGAGGGCGGTGGAGGCCGGTTCTCTGGATGCTTTAAAGGGAGAGCTAGATAGGGCTCTTAAAAATAGCAGGGGATATGGGGAGAAGGCAGGAACGGGGTACTGATTGGGGATGATCAGCAATGATCACATTGAATGGTGGTGCTGGCTCGAAGGGCCGAATGGCCTACTCCTGCACCTATTGTCTATTGTCTATTGTCTTCCCTTCTTCCACAAAGAGCCCATGAGCCAGCTCTCCGTTTCACAAGATGCATCTTCCTGGGCTAACAACTCACTCAATCCAACCATCAGGGAACCTCCTTGGCTGAGGTCATCTGTTTCTGGCCCTGATTTGTCCTATTCTTTTTTTGGTCTCTCGCTAGCAAAACCGGCCTGAAGAAGGTTCCCGATCTGAACCTTTGTCACCTATCCAGCATCTGCAGTTCCTTGTGTTGTCTGATCGTCTAGAGGTGTTGTCTAGTCATCTAGACAAGGATAGGCAAAAGTGCTGGAGAAACTCAGCGGGTGCAGCAGCATCTATGGAGCGAAGGAAATAGGCAACGTTTCGGGACGAAACCCTTAAGGTTTTCGGCCCGTAACGTTGCCTATTTCCTTAAAGGTTTCGGCCTGAAACGTTGCCTATTTCCTTAAGGGTTTCGGCCCGAAACGTTGCCTATTTCCTTCGCTCCATAGATGCTGCTGCACCCGCTGAGTTTCTCCAGCACTTTTGTCTACCTTCGATTTTCCAGCATCTGCAGTTCCTTCTTAGACAAGGATAGGAACTGGTCTGAAGAAGGGGCTCGACCCGAAACGTTACCCATTCCTTCTCGCCAGAGATGCTGCCCGTCCCGCTGAGTTACTCCAGCATTTTATGTCTATCTTCGGTGTAAATCAGCATCTGCAGTTCCTTCCAACACACGAGGCCTACATTTCCTGTTTGTAGTAAACAGGCCAAACGTGTTTTGTTCCTATATATAGCTTTGCATTTGTTGGTGTGCTAATCATTTTAACATGGCAACACTGGGCTGAGGTCTGATCTGACTCCTGGTACAGTTTGATTACAGTTTGTGTTGCTTAGGTGTGGCAGGGAGGCATTTCCTGGGCCATTTCAATCCTCGGAGTGTGTATGTTCCCTTCGGAGCCACATCAGCTGTTCCTGGAAAACATGTGGGTCCCAGCTGTGCCTTCATGACATCCGAGCCGCAAGTGAACCCCGACGTGCAGCGGTAGAGTTGCTGCCTCACAGCGCCAGAGACCCGGGTTCGATCCCGACCACGGGTGCTTGTATGTACCTAGTTTGTGCGCTCTCCCCGTGACCTGCGTGGGTTTTCTCCGGGTGCTCAGGTTTCAATAGACAATAGACATTAGGTGCAGGAGAAGACCATTTGGCCCTTCGAGCCAGCACCGCCATTCAATGTGATCATGGCTGATCATCCACAATCAGTACCCTGTTCCTGCCTTCTCCCCATATCCCCTGACTCCGCTATTTTTAAGAGCCCTATCTAGCTCTCTCTTTAAAGCATCCAGAGAACCTGCCTCCACCGCCCTCTGAGGCAGAGAATTCCACAGACTCACCACTCTCTGTGAGAAAAAGTGTTTCCTCATCTCCGTTCTAAATGGCTTACTCCTTATTCTTAAACTGTGGCCCCTGGTTCTGGACTCCCCCAACATCGGGAACGTTTCCTGCCTCTAGCGTGTCCAAACCCTTAACAATCCTAAATGTTTCACTCCCACCTTCCAAAGACGTGCAGGTATGGAAGTTAATTGGCTTCTGTAAATTGTCCCTAGTGTGTAGGATAGTGCTAGTGTGCGTGGATTGCTGGTCGGAGCGGACTCGGTGGGCTGGAGGGCCTGTTTGTGGATGTATTTAAGAGGGAGTTAGATGTGGCCCTTGTGGCTAAAGGGATCAGGGTATATGGAGAGAAGGCAGGATAGTGAGTTGGATGATCAGCCATGATCATATTGAATGGCGGTGCAGGCTCGAAGGGCCGAATGGCCTACTCCTGCACCTATTTTCTATGTTTCTATGTTTGCGTGCTGCATCTCCAAACTAAACTAAACTAAACCAAACTAAAGAAGGGATCGAGGATAATGAAGGTACACAAAAGTGCTGGAGAAACTCAGCGGGTGCAGCAGCATCTATGGAGCGAAGGAAATAGGTAACGTTTCGGGCCAAAACCCTTCTTCCGACTGATAGGGGGTGACGGGGAGAAGGAAGGAAAAGGGAGGAGGAGGAGGAGCCCGAGGGCTGGGGGATGGGGGATGGGAGGAGACAGCAAGGGCTAACAAAATTGGGAGAATTCAATGTTCATGTCGCAGGATGCAGACTGGATAATGAACACAACATTTCTCCCAATGTGCTTCACCTTAGCCACGCAGCAATCGTAGTCAGGATCGAACCCGGGGCCCTGGCGCTGTAAGGCAGCAGCTCCACCACCGCCTTCTGTCCTCTACGGTTAACTGGGAAACCGGTGGGGTATCGATGTTGCCACGGCGAGACTGTGGTGAAATGTTTGAGCTAATGCCTAGTGTGAACTATTGAACTCCTGAACATAGCGTGCCTTCCTTTGTTGAGAGGAAATATTACAAATGCCTTAAGACACCGCTCCGCATTTGATTTGTTTATTTAATGTAATGATTAGGACAACTTAATCCTGCAGAGCATTAAGAATTGAATTACATATGTGTGTGAGTGTGAAATGTTTCTTGTCACCGCACAGATTAAGTGCAGTGAACTTTGAAAATATAGCTTTAATCCAACATTGTGTATGTCTAAGGTAGACAAAAATGCTGGAGAAACTTAGCGGGTGCAGCAGCATCTATGGAGCAAAGGAAATAGGCAACGTTTCGGGCCGAAACCCCTTGGGTTTCGGCCCGAAACGTTACCTATTTCCTACCTGAAGGGTTTCGGCCCGAAACGTTACCTATTTCCTTCCTGAAGGGTTTCGGCTCGAAACTTTGCCTATTTCCTTCGCTCCATAGATGCTGCTGCACCCGCTGAGTTTCTCCAGCATTTTTGTGTACCTTCGATTTTCCAGCATCAGCAGTTCCTTCTTAAAAACATTGTGTGCGTCTATTTAAGTTCCCGTTACAGTCCGTCCAATCTGTCTGAGGTTACTGGTGCTTTGGTTACTAAGATGGCTGTTTTGTGACACAGACATAATAGGGTATTGGACCCAAAGATCCTATAGCGGAGCAAGATAGACCACTCTTGCTAAATGCAATGGGCTGATGTGTAGCACGCAACGGAGCGGAACGTGGGCCTTTTTTTCATCCATTTCAGTAACCCGACCCGACCCGACCCGACCCGCAGTGTAATCAACGTTGCGGGGGAACAGTTTGTGTTAATAAATTATAATTCTGAAAATGAGGAGAAGATTTTCACCAAAGAACTTTTATTTTTACGAGGATGTTTCCGTAACCGGCTTCCGTCTCCGCACTAGTATCTTTGCTCCGCTACGGGATCTTTGGTGCGGAGACGGAAGCCGGTTACGGAAATGGGGCCGAAAATGACCCATGAATCTGCCCATGACCGTACTACGTCTTTTTCGTCGAGTGGACTATCTTGCTCGCAAGGCCAGCAGCATCATCAAGGACATGTCGCACCCAGGTCACTCCCTCTTCTCCCCTCTCCCATCGGGCAAGAGGTACAGAAGTGTGAAAACGCACACCTCCAGATTCAGGGACAGTTTCTTCCCAGCTGTTATCAGGGAACAGATTCATCCAACCACAACCAGAGAGCAGTCCTGAACTACTATCTACCTCATTGGTGACCCTCGGACTATCCTTGATCGGTTCTTTACTGGCTTTACCTTACACTAAACGTCATTCCCTTATCATGTATCTGTACACTGTAAATGGTTTGACTGTAATCATGTATTGTCTTTCTGCTGACTGGTTAGCACGCAACAAAAGCTTTTCACTGTACCTCGGTACACGTGACAACCATCTAAACTGAACTTAATAATGCCTGTGAACAACTCAAGGCCAAAAAACTGTGTAGCGTTTAAGACTGTGGCACAAACAAGTCGTGCAGCAGAAACATGGGGTAAAATGGTTACCATAACATCACATTTTAAAGTCTAAAATATGCGATTAAGTACCTGGCAAAGATTTTGCTGTTTGGCCAATGGCTCAATAAATCAGATTAATGTAGTTCCAGGTCCCTATTTACTGTGAGATTTTTATTACCTGACTTATTTAGTTTCAGGGATACAGCACGGAAACAGGCCCTTCGGCCCACTGAGTCCATGCCGACCATCGATCACCCGTTCACACTAGTTCTTCGTTATCCCACTTTCCAGTCCACTCCCTGGACACTAGGGGGCGAATTCGAGTCCAATTAACCTACAAACCCGCACGTCTTTGGGATGTGGGAGGAAACAGGAGCACCCGTAGGAAACCCACGCGACCACAGGGAGAGAACGTGCAAACTCCATACAGACAGCACCTGAGCTTAAGATCGAACCTGGGTCTCTGGCGCTGTGAGGCGGGAGCTGCGCACGTTATTCACCAGTTACACAGAGATTCATGTACGTTTGCAAGTTCTGTGACCCGACAGCTCTGGTAAGTGCCACTTAAGCAAAAAATAACTCAGTGGGTCGGATAGGCATCGTTTCGGGTCTGAAGAAGGGCGCTTACCCACGTGCTCCAGAGGTGCTGCCTGACCCGCTGAATTACTCCAGCACTTTGTGTCTTTTTCTGCCCAAAATCCATTGCTTCTCTCTTATCTCCACCATCAGCTCATCAACAAACGACCCCAACAGATGTGCTGGGCCTGCTGCCCCTTTCATTGTGTCGGAAGAAATCTATTTATTTTGCTTATTACAGTCTTTTCTCCCTTTTATCCTCAGCTCAGGATTCGAGCATCTGCAGTTTTCTGTGTGTAAGTGTCAATTTGATTAGTGCGGGTGTCAAGGGTCACAGGGAGAAGGTAGGAGAATGGGGTTGAGAGTTATGACTTCATTCCCAAATATATTTTATCTAAATCTGTGCAGAATTTCATGTAGTTCCGAGACGTGGGTCACGAAAGTTAAATTCTGGACACATTTTCGATGCTCGGCCCACAGCCTAAGATAGATCAGCCACGATTGAATGGTGGAGTAGACTTGATGGGTCGAATGGCCTAATTCTGCACCTATCACTTATAACCATATAACAATTACAGCACGGAAACAGGCCCTTCTAGTCCGTGCCGAACACTTACTCTCACCTAGTCCCATCTACCTGCACTCAGACCATAACCCTCCATTCCTTTCCCGTCCATATACCTATCCAATTTATTTTTAAATGATAAAATCGAACCTGCCTCCACCACTTCCACTGGAAGCTCATTCCACACAGATGCCACTCTCTGAGTAAAGAAGTTCCCCCTCATGTTACCCCTAAACTTTTGTCCCTATAATGCCCCCTGTCCCACTTAGGAAACCTGAACGGAAACCTCTGGAGACTTTGTGCCCCACCCAAGGTTTCCGTGCGGTTCCCGGAGGTTTTTGTCAGTCTCCCTACCTGCTTCCACTACCTGCAACCTCCGGGAACCACCTGCAACCTCCGGGAACCGCACGGAAACCTTGGGTGGGGGAGGGGGGGCAAAGTCTCCAGAGGTTTCCGTTCAGGTTTCCTAAGTGGGACAGGGGCTTTAATTCTCAAGTCATGTCCTCTTGTTTGAATCTTCCCTACTCTCAATGGGAAGAGCTTATCCACGTCAACTCTGTCTATCCCTCTCATCATTTTGTGAACGTGTGAATCGATGTCTTGGCTTTGCTGAAATGGAGGATAATATCCACGACACCAGTTATGATTAATATATATTTTTTATTTGTTCAGTGGACAGGTTTAAAGTCAGGAGCGTTTACATGCAGAAAACTCCATGAGAAGAGTCAATCAGATCGACATGCGCGGTGTACAGATCGTCAGAAGCTTCTGCCTTCGGACCTGAAACGTCTTATTGTTTGTTTGATGTGTGGAGCAGATCGACACCGTTTGATATTGCAAGCTATTTAAAATACCGTTTAGAATGCATCTTACCAAATAAATAATGTAATTGAAACTACTTTGTTACATAACCTCGTGTTACACTTGCATTTTTTTCTTAAACTATTTTGGAGAATTGCCGCTTAAACAAACAAACAAACAAAAAATGTTTACATCATGCCTCCTTGTCTGTCTGCTCAGTGAATGTGGCCGCTCTATCCGTATTCGAGGGGCCTGTGGGTTCACTGAGGTGGGTGGGGGGGGGGGGGACAGACAAGGCGGTGTTTTTGGCAAGACCAGTTAATGCACAGGTAGCAACTGAAACAAGGCAAGAGGCGATACAAACTAGCACAGGCTGTGAGCGGTGGAAACCTCAGGGGCCGGCGAGCGTTAAGGCTGTGATGCTACTCAACGCTATCGCAGTTTCATTGTCAAATATCTCTCTTTGATAAGTCTTACACGACACTCAGAGGGAGCGAGAGAGAGAGAGAGCTTGTGCGGGTTTGGTTCTACAAGAAGACGGGTGCAAGATGCTAGAGTCCGCAGGAGTGAGTGTGTTTGAACGTCTGTCTCGGGGCTCGGACAGCGGTGTGGAGAGAGCAGGCGGGTAGCGGCCAAATGATGGGCCGCTGATCGACATCCCGTCAGAACACTACAGCAGTGCAGTGGATTCACAGTAGGGCAGGTCCGCATACAGACTTTGGCAAAGGCAAACTTCAACGCAACTCCAGGTACATTTCCAACACACATCTACAGGTGTTGGAGTATTCCTCGGCTCCAGAGACGCTGTCTGACCCGCTCCGGCGTTTTTTTGTATCTATCTACGCATCCACTGGCCCTTTACCGAGATAGTGGGGTTCATACCTCTTTTGAGAAAGCAGCTGAGTTCAGGCCACCAGTGACTGAGTTCTTTAGTCAGAGGGTGGTGAATCTGTGGGATTCATTGCCACACAGACAGCTGTGGAGGCCAAGTCAGTGGACATTTTTAAGGCGGGGATTGGCAGAATTCTACTCCTATCACTTATGAAGGATAAATGCAGGTAGGAAACTGGGGAAAAAGGAATAGTTTTTTCTGTTGTAAGCTTCTATTAACTCCTGCACAAAACCATGAAAGGAATAGATCAGGTAGATGCACAGAGTCTCGTGCCCAGAGAAATGGAATCGAGAACCAGAGGATTTAAGGTGAGGTGGGGGTGGGGAGAAAGATTTAATAGGAACCTGAGGGGTAATCTTTTCACACAAAGGGTGGTGGGTGTATGGAACGAGCTGGAAGAGGAGGTAGTTGAGGCAGGGACTATTGCAACGTTTAAGAAACATTTTCGACAGGTACATGGATAGGACAGGTTTGGAGGGAGAGGGGTTAAGGCAGACAGGTGGGACTAGTGTAGACGGGACATGTTGGCCGGTGTGGGCAGGTCGGGCCGAAGGGCCTGTTTCCACACTGTATCACTCTGTGTGTATAACAACAAGGTGGATAAGCAATGAGGAATACACAATGTAAAGAGATCTCTTAAGCATGTCACTCAGTAGCATCACATCCGGAATGATTGGCTGCAAAGATCATCTTCTCGAGTCAATCGTAACATCCACAAGAGAAAATGACTTTGTGGCACACAAGCTTAGTTTAGTTAAGTTTAGAGATACAGCACGGAAACAGGCCCTTCGGCCCACCGAGTCCGCACCGACCAGCTATCCCCGCACATTTAACACTAGGGCCAATTTACATTTATACCAAAGCCAATTAACCTACAAACCTGTACGTCTTTGGAGTGTGGGAGGAAACCGAATATAACCCTGGTTTGACAAATTCAGGAACAGTTTCTTCCCCTCTGTTATCAGTCATCTGAACGGTCCTTCCATAAGCTAGGGTGCTGTCTGATTCACCTCTACCCCATTGCGGACATTGGACATTGTCTCTGGGACAGATGCGCTGCAAGCATCATCTCTGGAGGACATGAATATGCAATGTTTCAGATTGGGATTCTATCTGGACTGTAGAAGGGTCACGAGCCGAAATATCGCCAATCCATGTTGTCCGGAGTAGCCCCCTGACCAGCTGAGTTACTCCCGCAGTTTAGTTTATAGATGGAGTGTGGACACAGGCCCTTCAGCCCACCAAGCCCCTATCAGCCATTGACCACCTATTTTTACCCCCAATCCTATCCTAACCCATTTTGATCTCTCCATGAATGCTGTTGCTTACAAGAAGGTATATTTTATAAACCAAATATTATATTTTATGGGGGTTAAAATTGTATTCCTGCCCATAACTCATAGTAATCTTTTAAATGAGCTGTTTTGGGTAATTAACAGAATAATCATCAATAATTATTCCAGCAATTAGTATTGTCTATCCACGGTGGCTCAGCGGTAGAGTTGCTGCCTCACAGTGTCAGGGACCCGGGTTCGATCCCGACTACGGGCGCTGTCTGTACGGAGTTTGCACGTTCTCCCCGTGACCCGCGTGGGTTTTCTCCGAGATCTTTGGTTTCCTCCCACACTCCAAAGACGTGCAGGTTTGCAGGTTAATTGGCTTGGGTACAATTGTAAAAACAGTCCCTGGTGTGTGTAGGTTAGTGTTGGTGTGCGGGGATCGCTGGTCGGGGCAGACTCGGTGGGCCGAAGGGCCTTTTTTGCGCGCTGTATCTCTAAACTAAACTAAAGTAAAACCTTAAAGGAAAATCTCTAGGATCAGGCTGGGCGTACACAAGCTTTTGCCGACTTTAAGAGGTTAAATTGACTCTTTTAAGTCGAGACCTTTCTGGGGAAGGTACAAACTCTGTACAGGCAGCGCCCGTGGTCAGGATCGAACCCGGGTCTCTGGCGCTGTGAGGCAGCAACTCTATCGCTGCGCCTTCGTGCTGCGACTGGGCCGTGAGTTTGCTGTGGGGATGCACAGGGCCGCTGCCGTTGATCCAGCAGGGGGCGGCGTGGAGGCGCAGCGGTAGAATCGCTGTCTGCCAACGCCAGAGACCCGGGTTCCATCCTGACCACGGGTGCTGTCTGTGTGGAGTTTGTATGTTCTCCCCTTGACCGTGTGGGTTTTCTCCAGGTGCTCCAGTTCCCTCCCACAATCCAAAGTGGTAGGTTAATTGGCTTTGGTAAGTATTGTAAATTGTCTATCTGTAGAAGGGTCTCGACCCTAGACGTCACCCATTCCTTTTCTCCAGAGATGCTGCCTGTCCCTCTGAGTTACTCCAGCATTTTGTGTCTATCTTTGGTGTAAGCCAGCATCTGCAGTTCCTCCCTCCACTTTGTAAACGGTCTCAAGTGTGTATAGGATAGTGTTAATCGACGGGCCGGCATGGACACAGTGGGCCGAAGGGCCTGTTTCCGTGCTGTATCTCTAAACTAAAGCTGGTCTATGGAATTTACGGGAGGGGAAGGAATGTCCGGTAATAGTGTTTATTGTCAGAGGCAAAACTTTGAATTACTTGAGCGAGTTTGTAAGGGTGAGTTTCCTCAATGTAAAAATGGCACAATAAAGCAGAACTGAGAATGGACTTGGGGTGTGAAAGGAAGCAGGGTGACTCAGGGTGCCATCAGTAACGTGGAGCGTCTGAATACCCAGATGTCTCCAGCGTTCTGTGTCTCTTTGGCTCCTCCGTTCAGACGCCGTTCCAGCTCAGTGGCCATGGTGCCGGCACGGAGAACAGGTGGCTGTGACACTCGTGTGCATTCTGCTTCACCCAGTCTCTCCTGGTTCCTCGTTTTTCATTTTTTTTTAATTTAAAAAGACTTCTCTTTAAAAACTTTTTTTTTTCCCGTTTAAAAGAAAACTTTCACCAAGTACAGAGAACAATTATATACATACTGGGCTGCGTTTGGCAGCGCGCCACTTTAATCCGTTACACTTTTAATACTTACTGAGGTCTTATCTTTTAGACTGTCACGTAGGATATGCAGATTTTGTACAACTTTCACCCGGGGAGGTAACTGATGATGATTGTACTGGCTTTTCGAACGTGCCTCCCGATTGCAACCACCTGAGGATTTCCTGATTCTCTCTCATCCCACAGGCTCAAGTGTCTTTCCGCACTCGCTGAGCCATCACGAGAGGCGACGGATTCTCCGTTCACTCCGGGCCGGGACGTGTGGACGATCCCTCGCCTCCTTCCCCCTGAGTTGAAATAATTACAATTGCCTCCCCCGACTACCGGCAGCGGCTGTCAGAGTGATCGGTTCTAGAAAAATATAGGCGTAAATATGATTGCTTTGAGTTCAGAGAGTGCACAGGATGGAAAATGTTCCCTACTTTTTGCGGAAGCTTGCGCAGTGCGGTGTGTCGACGTTAAAAACTGCCGTGCAACTTTGATGAATCCTAGTGGAAGCCTCACCGCCTCGAAGTCATCCGTATCTGCGACAGGATGCCCTGAAAAATCAAACGAAATCGGTGTTAGGATGCAGGAGGTGTGTGATCGTGCATTTAGTTCTCTTTTCCAAACACTGCGGTCTGCTCTGGTTTAGTGGGCACAGGCCCTTCGGCCCAGCGAGTCCGGCGATCACTGCTAGTATCGTACACATGAGCGACAATTTACAGAAGACAATTAACCTACAAACCCGCACATCTTTGGAGTGTGGGGGGGAAACCAGAGCACCCGGAGAAAACCCACGCGGTCACAGGGGGAACGTGCAAACTCAGTGCAGACAGCACCCGTAGTCAGGATTGAACCCGGGTCTCTGGTGCTGTAAGGCAGCAATTCTACCACTGCCTCTCTCCGTCCCTCCCCCACCCTAGTCTTGGTACTAGTTTCACTGTCGTCCTGAGTTTCACTGTTTGTATCCACTCGTTATCAACTTCGCCACAGCCAACAATGGACCCTTGTGGGCTCCACCTTGCCTAGATCATCGATGCTGGCTCTGATATGTACTTTTCATACCTTTCATCCATTTGTTCAATGTACCTTTTCATATCTCTCGTTTCCCTTTCCCCAGTCTGAAGAAGGGTGTCAACCAGAAACGCCACCCATTCCTTCTCTCCAGAGATGCTGCCTGACCCGCTGAGTTACTCCAGCGTTTTGTGTCTACCTTTCGTGTAAACCAGCGTAATCTGCAGTTCCTACCCGTACAGATGTACTTAAATGGTTTACAATCTTTATGAGTGTTTGTCAATCTAGAAATGAAATGTATAATCTAGGACAAATAACAAAGCGCTGAAGGAAGTGGAGATCAGGCAGCATCCATGAGGGGAAATGGACAGACGACGTTTCGGGACGGAAGAAGGACCCGAAACGTTGCCTATTTCCTTCGCTCCATAGATGCTGCTGCACCCGCTGAGTTTCTCCAGCACTTTTGTCTACCCAGTACAGCAGTTAGTGGCTGGTGGTGACTGTTCGTGCAAAGCCCGATAAAACACTTCCAAGAAGTGGTTTGAGAAAATACCGAGGCAGCCACGGTTTTTGGAAAAAGGCTTGGAGCAGATGTGGACCCAGTCGCGTATTCTCTTTTTTTTTGGTGCATGAAAAAGTGCCCTCCACTCCGCATAGCACACATTCCACAAATAGCGCAGGAGAGCTACTCCAATTACACACAGGCCTCCACATCTGAAGAGTTTCACCGGGACAACTCGATGGTATTGAGTAGCCATGCCTGTTGCTGGGAAACCATCCCAGTGACTCGAACACAAAGCATTTTGTGGTCGGCCAGAACATAATGGCGAAGTGCGTGTTCCATGGGGCAACATGATCAAGAGACTTGAATAATTGTAAACATATTTCTAAACCGCAAGTTTCTTGCTGTGCTCAGCTTGTTGATGTAACCTATATTGTACGCAGAAAACACATTTAGTTTCGCTGGTGTTGAAGATTCTCTGTCTGAGTTCTTGTCTTTGGGGTTTACTTGCTCCGGCGTGGATGGTTTTCCTGTACGAGTAATAGCCCCGTCCCACGGTGCGAGTTCATTTCAAGAGCACTCCCGAGTTTAAAAAATATATCAAACTCATGGTAAGCACGGAGAATGAACGTAGCTGGTACGTCGGAGCTCGGGGACGTCTCTTAGCCGCTCGTAACGCTAACTGCAGGTACTCGGGAAGACTCGCTAACGGCAGGTAAGCTCGGGAAGACTCGCTAACTGCAGGTAAGCTCGGGAAGACTCGTGAAGATTTTTCAACATGTTGAAAAATGTCCACGAGAGCCCCGAGTACCGACGAGCGGCCATTACCGTAAATCTACGAGTTCGAATCAGGGCAAACTCGGGAGAACTCGTGGAATGATCTCGTACCGTGGGACAGGGGGTTTTATTTTGCTTCTCGTTATGCGATCGCAGCCTCATAGAGGAGCAACGTTGACGGACATAAAACTGCAGCGGGTCAGGCAGCATCTCTGGAGAGAAGGAGTGGGTGACATGAGGTCACCCACGTTTGAGGAATGGGTGACCTCAGTCTCCAGCATTTTGTGTCTCCCTTCGATTTAAACCCGCAACTGCAGTTCTTTCCTACACGGCCTGTTGAGTTTAGTTTAGAGATACAGCGTGGAAACAGGCCCTTCGGCCCACTGGGTCCGTGCCGACCAGCAATCCCCGCATATTAACACTATCCTACACACACTAGGGACAATTTTTACATTTACCGAAGCCAATCGACCTACAAACCTGCACGTCTTTGGAGTGTGCGAGGAAACTGAAGATCTCGGAGAGAAACCCACGCAGGTCACGGGGAGAACGTGCAAACTCCGTACAGACAGCACCGGTGGTCGGGAACGAACCCGGGTTTCTGGCGCTGCAAGCGCTGTAAGGCAGCGACTCTACTGCTGCGCCATCGTGCCGAGCCTGTTTGCACACTGTGTGAATCTTTATATGCTACCTGCCCCTTGCTGCCCCCATTGTCAATGAGCCGTAGAGGGTACATACTACAGGGGTGGTGTCCTCGCTCCTGGCTCCACTCTGATGGGTCGGGCTGCCCTCGGCATTCCTCCTCAGTTCAAGTTGGACCGACTGCCTCTTGCCCGCAGGGTCGGCTCGAGGCACCCTCTCCGTCACCAGCTCCGACAGGATCTGCTTGGCCATCTCCTTCCGCTTGGACATTACGCTGGAGTTGAGTGCGGAGAGAAGGTCCGAGTTGTCCTGCCCTGTCTGGACAAAGAGAGGCAGTTAGTCGCAGCCGGCCGCAACGTGTAGGAACCACGCGACCACGGGGGAAAAAACGTGCAAATTCCATACAGACAGCACCCGTAGTCAGGATCGAACCTGGGTCTCTGGTGCTGTGAGGCAGCAACTCTACCTGCCCACATGTACCGAGGTTCAGTGAAAAGCTTTTTTGTCGCATGCTATCTAGTCCGTGAAAAGACTATACATGATTACTGTTGAGCTGTCCACAGTGCACAGATACAGGAGAAAGGGAATCATGTAGCACAATTTAGTACAGAGAAGGTTCACCAGACTGATTCCTGGGATGTCAGGACTTTCATATGAAGAAAGACTGGATAGACTCGGCTTGTACTCGCTAGTATTTAGAAGATTGAGGGGGGACCTTATAGAAACGTACAAAATTCTTAAGAGGTTGGACAGGCTAGATGCAGGAAGATTGTTCCCGATGTTGGGGAAGTCCAGAACAAGGGGTCACGGTTTAAGGATAAGGGGGAAGTCTTTTAGGACCGAGATGAGAAAAACTAATCACCAACTGGGAAAAGCTACAGACCTTGACTCCCATCAAGGGCCAGTCACGTCCCGGCCACTCCTTCTTCTCCCCTCTCCCATCGGGCAAGAGGTACATGAAGTGTGAAAACGCACACCTCCAGATTCAGGGACAGTTTCTTCCCAGCTGTTGTCAGGCAACTGAAGCATCCCACCACAAACTGGAGTGATCCTTTTCATACGAAGAAAGACTGGATAGACTCGGCTTGTACTCGCTAGAATTTAGAAGATTGAGGGGGGATCTTATAGAAACTTACAAAATTCTTAAGGGGTTGGACAGGCTAGATGTTCCCGATGTTGGGAAAGTCCAGAACAAGGGGTCACGGTTTAAGGATAAGGGGGAAATCTTTTAGGACCGAGATGAGAAAAACATTTTTCACACAGAGAGTGGTGAATCTGTGGAATTCTCTGCCACAGAAGGTAGTTGAGGCCACAGTTCATTGGCTATATTTAAGAGGGATATAGATGTGGCCCTTGTGGCTAAACGGATCAGGGGGTATGGAGAGAAGGCAGGTACAGGATACTGAGTTGGATGATCAGCCATGATCATATTGAATGGCGGTGCAGGCTCAAAGGGCCGAATGGCCTACTCCTGCACCTGTTTTCTATGTTTCTATGTTAATGTTTAGTGCCAGGTAAAGCCCAGTGAAAGTCTGATTAAAGATAGTCCGAGGGTCTCCAATGAGGTAGATGGGAGGTCAGGACCATTCTATGGCTGTTGAGAGGATGATTCAGTTGCCTGGTAACAGAAACTATCCCTGTATCTGGAGGTGTGCGTTTTTGCACCTTTTGCCCGATGGGAGAGGGGAGAAGAGGGAGTGACCGGGGTGAGGCTGGTCCTTGATGACGATGCTGTCCTTGCCGAGGCAGCGTGAGGTGTAGATGGAGTCAATGGAAGGAAGGTTGGTTTGTGTGATGGTCTGGGCTGCGTCCACCCAACAGGTTTAGAAGCTTGACACAAAACCCTGGAGTTAAGGGCCTGTCCCACTTGGGCCGTCACTTCCGCCACAGGCCGGTAGTGACGGTCGCGCGAGAGTCGCGCGCATCATCATGTGATCACATTATCGTGCCACCTCAGTACACATGACAATAAACTGGTAACTCAGCGGGACAGGCAGCATCTCTGGAGGGAAGGAACGGGTGACCTTTCGGGTCGAGACCCTTCTTCAAGAAGACCCGTCTGACGAAGGGTCTCGACCCGAGACGTCACCCATTCCTTCTCTCCAGAGATGCTGCCTGTCCCGCTGAGTTACTCCAGCATTTTGTGTCTATCTTCGATTTGCAGTTATTTCCTACACGCGAGGCTTAGAAGCTTGTCGGGAAGGGATGGTGCCTCCAGTAAAATTATTCCAAGAGATCCCTTCAGCTTCTGCGTTCCAATGTATTGCAAATAATCCCAGACCTATGGTGCATGTGAACCAAGTTTAATCATAAACAGAGCTCACACAGTCAAACGTAAATGCTTCCCCTCAATTCTGAAATGCCTGAGTTGATAAATATGAATGCATAACATTCTTCACAATAACCATGTCTTATGTTGGAATGTAAAATAATTCCTGAACTGATTGCAGGTAGAGATCTCCGCTGCAGTTTGGCAGCCTAACATCAACCGATCTGTGTTCCATTTAAATGTTCAGATTTTTAGAAAGATAACCCGTCTGGGCGTTTCAGATCCAGTGGAGGTATTGTGTTGGAGGCACAGATATTTGGACATCATAGGCTGTAGAATCAGAACATTGAACATCAAACAGTACAGGACATGTGCAGGGCCTTTAAGCCCACAATGTCATCCGTAGTGAGGAAGGCAAATGCAACGTTTGTGTTTATTTTAAGTAGCAAAAAGATGAGTGAGTCTGAGGATTTTGACTTTTAGGGCGAGGTAAAAAAAATGAACAAGAATGTGCAAGGTGTACAGACAGTATTCATGGCTTTACTCCCATAATCCATGAAAGCTTTGTAAGAGCTTCCATAACTTTGTGGAAAAAGACATAGAGGTATGGAAATTAGTCTGCGTCAGGCATATTGGCAGGAGAATTATTAATGGGAGAATTAAATTAATGGCGGAGGCAATAGTCAGGATCGAACCCGGGTCTCTAACGCGGTGAGGCAGCAACTCCACCTCTGTGCCACAGTGTTGCCCCATATAAAGCATAAAGGAGACACCAGGAACTGCAGATGCTGGAATCCTGAGCGAAACATAAAGCGCTGGAGGAACCAGCGGGTCAGGTAGCATTTGATTCAGTTCCACACAGTTTAGTTTAGTTTAGCTTATTGTCACGTGGACCAAGGTACAGTGAAAAGCTTTTATGTTGCATCCTGTCCAGTCAGTGAAAGACTATACATGATTACAATCAAGCCGTACACAGTGTACAGATACAGGGCAAAGGGGATTATGTTTAGTGCAAGGTAAAGTCCGATTAAAGATAGTCCGAGGGTCTCCATGAATGAGGTGGATGAGAGGTCAGGATAGAAACATAGAAAATAGGTGCAGGAGTAGGCCATTCGGCCCTTCGAGCCTGCACCGCCATTCAATATGATCATAGCTGATCATCCAACTCAGTATCCTGTACCTGCCTTCTCTCCATACCCCCTGATCCCTTTAGCCACAAGGGCCACATCTAACTCCCTCTTAAATATAGCCAATGAACTGTGGCCTCAACTACCTTCTGTGGTAGAGAATTCCACAGATTCACCACTCTCTGTGTGAAAAATGATTTTCTCATCTCAGTCCTAAAAGACTTCCCTCTTATCCTTAAACTGTGACCCCTAGTTCTGGACTTCCCCAACATCGGGAATAATCTTCCTGCATCTAGCCTGTCCAACCCCTTAAGAATTTTGTAAGTTTCTATAAGATCCCCCCTCAATCTTCTAAATTCTAGCGAGTACAAGCCGAGTCTATCCAGTCTTTCTTCGTATGAAAAGGATCACTCCAGTTTGTGGTGGGATGCTTCAGTTGCCTGGCAACAGCTGGGAAGAAACTGTCCCTGAATCTGGAGGTGTGCGTTTTCACACTTCATGTACCTCTTGCCCGATGGGAGAGGGGAGAAGAAGGAGTGGCCGGGACGTGACTGGCCCTTGATGGGAGTCAAGGTCTGTAGCTTTTCCCAGTTGGTGATTAGTGGCCCTTGGACTGTATGATGGACACGGAGAGTCTGGCAATGATGCAGGTAGAGACGGAGGTGGGAATGGCGGATGGATGGTCCGTATAAATGTGGAAACATCTGCAGCGCAAGACGTGTCGTGTGAAAGCCCTGATGAGGAAATATGTTTTTGTTCAGGTTTTACCAGACCCTGATGAATGATAATATTAAGAATAATATTGGTCTTGGCACGGGCGAATTAAATTAAAATTCCTGATTTACTACTTTCACTAATTGCCAAGTTTTATCCAGTACAGAGAAAGTTCCACCAGTTGCTTGAGAAAAATGTAGAAACATTTTTCCAGCGAGCATGTAGTTCGATTTTGAATAATGAAAAATGGTGACTTATATGAGGCGACACCTGAATATGTTTTTCTTTCGAAAGTTGAACCTTCGTTCTCGATCGCGTAGGAAGGAACTGCAGGTGCTGGGTCACAACGAAGGTAGACACAAAAGTACTGGAGTAACTCAGCGGGTCAGGCAGCATCTCTGGAGGAAAAGGGCGGGTGACGTTTTGGGTCGAGACCCTTCTTCAGGCTTAAAGTAGTGGGGGGGGTAAGAAACAGCCAGAACAAAGCAGGACCGGCAATAGATGACCAAGGAAGGGTGGAGCCCACAATGGTCCATTGTTGGTTGGGGAAGAGGTGACAAGGAAGGGATGCGAACAAAGGAACTAGGAGAGGATGACTAGGGTGGACGAGGTGGGGGAGAGGGAATGCAGGGGTTACTTGAAAGCAGAGAAATCCAGGTTAATACCTAGGACATATCAAGGACACCTTACAGGTGTCAATAGACAATAGACAATAGGTGCAGGAGTAGGCCATTTGGTCCTTCGAGCCAGCATCGCCATTCAATGTGATCATGGCTGATCATCCCCAATCAGTACCCCGTTCCTGCCTTCCCCCCATATCCCATGACTCTGTATTTTTAAGAGCCCTATCTAGCTCTCTCTTGAAAGCATCCAGAGAACCTGCCTCCACCGCCCTCTGAGGCAGAGAATTCCACAGACTCACCACTCTCTGTGAGAAAAAGTGTTTCCTCGTCTCCGTTCTAAATGGCTTACTCCTTATTCTTAAACTGTGGCCCCTGGTTCTGGACTCCCCCAATGTCGGGAACATGTTTCCTGCCTCTAGCGTGTCCTCCCTCCTCCAACAATGGCCACCAACTCCCTGGGCCTAAGTCATGACTCCCCCCTAACGGAATCCAAGTCAGTGGATATTTGTAAGGCAGAGATGGATAGATTCTTCATTAGTGCGGGTGTCAGGGGTTACGGGGAGAGGTCAGGAGAATGGGGTTAGGAGGGAGAGATAGATCAGCCATGATTGAATGGTGTAGTAGACTTGATGGGCCGAGTGGCCTAATTCTGCTCCTATCACATGGATTTATGAACATCTGGAGAAAACCCACGCAGGTCACGTTGATAACAGAAAAACCAGATCATTTTTCCAACACATGGACCATTCATTGATTTATTACAAGGATAGCATGGCGCAACACAATTTTGGATTGAAATCTAATTACGGGTTGGGTGAGGTGGGTGGGGAGGGATGAGAGGCAGGTATACCACCACTTTTCTCTCTTTTTTTCTTTTTGTCCTTTTATCTTTTTCTATTCCTCTCTTCTTTCTTTCTTTGATTCACTCTCTGGCTACACTACGTTGGTGGTCTAGGGCTTCTATCTTTGCACATCTCACTTCTTCTCTTTCTTGTTTTTTCTCCTTTCTTTTCTTCCAATTTAAAGCTAAAAAGTTAAAAATGAAGCTGTACAATAAGCATAGCAAAAGGATTCGAGTATAGGAGCAGGGAGGTTCTACTGCAGTTGTACAGGGTCTTGGTGAGACCACACCTGGAGTATTGCGTACAGTTTTGGTCTCCAAATCTGAGGAAAGACATTCTTGCCATAGAGGGAGTACAGAGAAGGTTCACCAGACTGATTCCTGGGATGGCAGGACTTTCATATGAAGAAAGACTGGATAGACTCGCTTGTACTCGCTAGAATTTAGAAGATTGAGGGGGGATCTTATAGAAACTTACAACATTCTTAAGGGGTTGGACAGGCTAGATGCAGGAAGATTATTCCCGATGTTGGGGAAGTCCAGAACAAGGGGTCACAATTTAAGGATAAGAGGGAAGTCTTATAGGACTGAGATGAGAAAATCATTTTTTACACTGAGAGTGGTGAATCTGTGGAATTCTCTACCACAGAATGTAGTTGAGGCCACAGTTCATTGGCTATATTTAAGAGGGAGTTAGATGTGGCCCTTGTGGCTAAAGGGATCAGGGGGTATGGAGAGAAGGCAGGGATGGGATACTGAGTTGGACGATCAGCCATGATCATATTGAATGGCGGTGCAGGCTCAAAGGGCCGAATGGCCTACTCCTGCACCTATTTTCTATGTTTCTATGTTTCTATGTTAAGGAAATAGGCAACGTTTCGGGCCGAAACCCTTAAGAAAATAGGCAACGTTTCAGGCCGAAACCTTTAAGGAAATAGGCAACGTTTCGGGCCGAAACCCTTAAGAAAATAGGCAACGTTTCAGGCCGAAACCTTTAAGGAAATAGGCAACGTTACGGGCCGAAACCTTTAGGGTTTCGGCCCGAAACGTTGCCTATTTCCTTCGCTCCATAGATGCTGCTGCACCCACTGAGTTTCTCCAGCACTTTTGCCTATCCTTGTCTTGATGACTAGACAACACCTCTAGACGATCAGACAACACAAGGATATGCTTCTATGTATAATTTTATATGCCGTTGGTTACTACTTTTGTACATTTGCTTCTAATAATTTTTTTTTTTAAATGTACAAACTCCGTACAGACAGCACCCGTGGTCAGGATCGAACCCGTGTCACCTGAGGCAGCGGCTACATCGCTGCACCACGTGTGATTGGGACTCACCATAGTACAGCTGTTGTTCCAGTCGGCCACCTTGGACGCCACCGAGGCGGAGTGCTGCCTCCGCCGTGCTGCTGTGTCCATCGCCAGGTAACTCCGGCCCGGCTCCGACACCGGGCTCCTCCGGGACTCCGAGGAATCCGAGGAGTTGGAGAAGTTGCTGAGCCTCCGGGCGTAGCCCTCGGACAGAGCAGCGCCCCCTCCGACCGGCTCCCCCCCCTGGCGGCCCTGACCCGTCCTCCTGGGGGCCAGTCGCGAGTAATCCAGCCCCAGGTCCTTCTCCCGCTTGGCCGGCTCGGCCGACACCTCCGATGCCCGGCCGCTCCTCCAGCTGGTCCTCTCCGGCCCGTCCACCCCCTGGCCGCCCCCCCTGTAGGAGGAGGAGGAGGAGGAGGTGGTGGTGGTGGTGGGGCTGCCCCCCAAATCCTGCTCGGTGGCCCCCCCGCCCACCTTGACCCCCACCCTGGTGCTGACCGACAGCCCGGACACCGACTCCGTCCCGTCCTCATCGCTGCTGTCCGAGCCCGACATCTTCACGGTGATGTCGCTGCGATGGATGGAGATCTCGTACGGGATGGTCAAGTTGCTCCTGTGGGCGATGGTGTCGCTGGAGCCGATGGTGATGTTGCTGGTGGAGGTGTGGATCTCCTTCGGCGTGGCGGGCCGCTGCGAGGACAACTCGGATGGAGGTATGGTGATGCTGCTGGTCACTTTGTTCGGCACCGGTCTGGGGGGCGACCGTTGTTCCCCGGCGCCCGGCTCTGCCCCGGTGCTCATCACCTCCTTCTTGTCGATGGCGATGATGGCCGGCTTGATGACGGCCTTGGATCTCAGCCCCTCCCGCGGGCTGCACACCCTCCTCACCTCCAGGTGGTGGAGGCCAACCTCGGCCATCTGCTTGTCCTCCGCGACGCACCTGGCGGCCGTGTACTCCAGACCCAGGTCCTGGGAGAGGGAGCGGGAGGAGGAGCGCTGGTACTTGGACCGGCGGCTTCTGGCGCTGGTGGTGGTGGTGGTGGTCCCCCCCGGCACCTCCTCGGGCTCGGCGGCGGGGGGGACTTCAAACTCCACCACGTACGAGTTCCTGGCCCCGCTGTGAGACGTGGTCGGAGGGGCCGAGTGGTTCCTGCCAGCCGGCGATGTCCCGTTGAGAAGGCCGGTGATCGTGGACGTCGGCTCTTCACCGACCTCATCCCCGTGGCCGGGCGTCTCCGGGTAGCTGAGCCGTCGGTCAGGGAGTACCGCCTGCTCCAAGTCACCATCGTCCAGCTCTGCTTTGTTGCCCCTCGTCCCGTTAACGCTGGCCTTACCGTGGGCGCCCCAGGGTCTCTTGCCGTTCGACTCGTTGGCCGCGGGCGGGTAGCGGCTGAGCACCGCTGGAGGATCCCTCGCCTTCCTCGCCTTCTCCGGCAGCGGCAGCTCCTGGTTCTTCAGCTCCGGGCTGGGCGAGGGGGTCTTCCGCTCCGGTCTCCTCTCGCTGGGAGCCGCCGCCGCCCGCGGGTTGGAAGACGCGCGTTGGAACCTCCGTCCCATGCTGGGGCTGAGCGGCCGCCGGTAACCCTTCCCGCCGCGGTCGTCCTCCGGCAACAGGTCCCGGTTTCTCACCTTCTCCCTCTGGGACCTGGGCTGAGACGAGAGGACCTCCTGGGATCTCTCCTTGGCCACCACCGGCGGTTCCTCCGCCGCCCCCCGGTACTTCGGCTTGTCCGGCCGGGACCGGTGGCGGGTCTCCGGCGGCAAATGCGTCTCCCCGTTGCCCACTGCCCTCTCCCTGGACATCTGCTCCTTCATCTCCTCCAGCTGGTGGCCCAGCAGCTTGGCCAGAGACTGCTCGCTCAGGAACCTCTCCTGCAGCTCGTTGTGTTTGGCCTCCGTCTTCTTCAGATCTTCCTCCACCATCTCCAGTAGTGTCAGCCGCTTCTTCAGCCTCTCGATCTCCTGGGTGAGATCCTTGATCTTGTTGTCCTCCTGTCCCACCTTCTTCCTGAGCCCCACGTTGTGCGATATGGTGATGGCGTCCAGACCTCCTCCCTTCCCCAGCTCAGTGGACATGTCCCCCTCGATCATGAGGTCCCCCGTATAGCCATAGGTCTTCTCATTGACGTTGGCCCTGAGATTGGAGGAGTTCTTGCCCTGGTCCACCGAGCTGATCCTGTTGGTCATCTCCAGTTTGGTGGTCAGCTCACGAATACGCCGCTCGCTGGCCTGCAAGGTCTCGCCCGTGGCCTTCCGCTCCTCGGCCAGGACCACGGTCAGGGATTTCAACTTCTCCAGCTCGGCGAGGATGGACTTCTCCGACTTGTCCAGTCGGTGTTCCGTGGACTCCAGCTCCTTCACCCGGCCCCGCAGCAGCTCCAGCTCGGCGGTCAGCTTCCTGGTCAGGTTCTTCTCCTCGTTCAGGCTCAGGCTCAGCTGCGTGCAGTCCGACTTGCTGCGGCCGAACGCCTCCTCCAGTTTCTCCAGCTCAGCCATCCGGCCCTGCAGCTTGTCCACCTCCGCCCTCAGCTCCCGGCTCAACCGCGCCTCGCCCTCCAGCTTCTCTTTCAACCGCCGGCACATCTCCTCCGCCTTGCGCACCTCCTCGTCCTTGCCCTCCACCGCCAGCACCCTCCTGCGCAGCAGGTCCACCTCCGACAGCAGGCCAGAGTTGCTGCCTTCCGCCTGGATCACCTTGTCCTGCAAGTCCATGATCTCGTCCTCCATCCGGTGGAGGCTTCTGGTGGCCTCCTCCAACTCGTCCACCAGGCGACCCAGGCTGGCCAACTTCTGCCGCAGCTGGCGGGTCGAGGTCTCCTTCAAGCTCATCATGTCCGTCATCACCCTTCCTTTCCGAAGGCCCAGTTTGGGGAGAAGTTCACCCGAGTCTCCAAAACGTCTTGAAGCCTTCCCTCGCCTCTATGGGCATCTATTCTGGCCCGGGCCTCACGTGTTCAAAAATAAAGTCCTCGAGCACAAATTTCACCTTTTGTTTCCCAGTCTGTTGCGTCTTTGCATCTGAAATGTCTTTTCTGGAATCAATAGCATTTTACCCTGTAAAAGAAACAAGAATACACACACACGTGAGAATTGGCCAAGGTCTGTACGGAGTAAAACAAAACAAGCTGCCTGAGGAGCTCGGTGAATCTCTGGAACTCTCTGCCACAGAGGGAAGTCGAGGCCAGTTCATTGGCTATATTTAAGAGGGAGTTAGATGTGGCCCTTGTGGCTAAAGGGATCAGGGGGTATGGAGAGAAGGCAGGTACGGGATACTGAGTTGGATGATCAGCCATGATCATATTGAATGGCGGTGCAGGCTCGAAGGGCCGAATGGCCTACTCCTGCACCTATTTTCTATGTTTCTATATAGAGTGATACAGCATGGAAACAGGCCCTTCAGCCCATCTTGCCCATCATGTCCCATCTCCACTAGTCCCACCTGCCTGGCTTGGCCCATATCCCTCCACACCTGTCCTATCCATGTACCTGTGTAAATGTTTCTTAACCGTTGCGACAATACCTGCCCCAACTACCTCCTCAGGTAGCTTGTGTGAAAAAGTTACCCCTCGGGTTCTTATTAAATCTTTCGCCATCCTCCCCTTAAACAAAGGTCCTCTGGTCCTCGATTCCCCATACTCTGGGCAAGAGACTGTGCATCTACCTCATATCTATTCCTCTTGTGATTGTGTAAATGAGTCAATAGAAACTCACTCCCAAACTATCACTTCCCATTTTCCCAGCTCCATTCCATCTTCTAGTCCATAGCTTCCAGGGGCTTTTCTCCAATTTCAGGTACCCCTCACTGTCTCCTCCCCTTCTCAGCTCTCCCTCAGCCCTCTGGCTCCTCCTCTTCCTTTCTTCTTCCCCCCCCCTCCCCCCCCCCCCAAAATAGTCTGAAGGTAGACAAAAGTGCTGGAGAAACTCAGCGGGTGCAGCAGCATCTATGGAGCGAAGGAAATAGGCAACGTTTCGGGCCGAAACCCTTAAGGAAATAGGCAACGTTTCAGGCCGAAACCTTTAAGGAAATAGGTTCCCTGATGGTTGGATTGAGTGAGTTGTTAGCCCAGGAAGATGCATCTTGTGAAACGGAGAGCTGGCTCATGGGCTCTTTGTGGAAGAAGGGAAGACAATAGACAATAGACAATAGGTGCAGGAGTAGGCCATTCGGCCCTTCGAGCCAGCACCACCATTCAATGTGATCATTGCTGAGCATCTATGGAGCGAAGGAAATAGGCAACGTTTCGGGCCGAAACCCTTAAGAAAATAGGCAACGTTTCGGGCCGAAACCCGAAAGGGTTTCGGCCCGAAACATTGCCTATTTCGTTCCCTCCATAGATGCTGCTGCACCCGCTGAGTTTCTCCAGCATTTTTGTCTACCTTTGATTTTCCAGCATCTGCATGCAGTTCCTTCTTAAATCCAAGATCAGTTCCCCGTTCCTGCTTTCTCCCCATATCCCTTGATACAAGGAACCACAGATGCTGGAATCTTCATGGAACGAAGCTCATTCTCATCCTGATAAGATGTCTGGGGGAAAAACCCGGCAGATGCTGGTTTAAAATCGAAGATAAGACACAAAATGCTGGAGTAACTCAGCGGGGGGGACAGGCAGCATCTCTGGAGAGAAGGAATGGGTGATGTATTTCGGGTTGACAGACGTCTGAAGAAGGGTCTCGACCAAAAACGTCGCCCATTCCTTCTCTGCAGAGATGCTGCCAGTCCCGCTGAGTTACTCCAGCATTTTGTGCCTCTCGCCCCTTGTTAACCTGGGTTGCCGCGTTTGGTCAGTTCTGCATTGGTTTTTCCAGTTCCCGCCCATTTTACCAAGGCGCTCGTTTCACAAGGGACGCACATTGAGAAAATGAATTCAACTCTGCATGAACCCTGTGTAATTGGATCCAAATTGTAGTGTTCAGTGGCAACTCTCTCGGACACTCGAGGAAGACTCCTCGCGCCGCTTGGAAACAAATCTGGAGACGTTTCTTTAGTCAGCAGGTGGTGAATCTGTGGAATTCATTGCCACGGGAGGCCAAGTCGATGGATATTTTTAAAGGCGGAGATAGATAGATTCCTGATTAGTGCCGGTGTCAGGGGATGGGGAGAATGTGGTTAGGATGGGAGAGATAGATCAGCCACGATTGAATGGTGGAGTAGACTTGATGGGCCGAATGGCCTAATTCTGCACCTATCACTTATAACCATATTGCAATTACAGCACGGAAACAGGCCATCTTGGCCCTTCTAGTCTGTGCCGAACAATTACTCTCACCTAGTCCCATCTACCTGCACTCAGACCATAACCCTCCATTCCTTTCCCATCCATATACCTATCCAATTTATTTTTAAATGATAAAATCGAACCTGCCTCCACCACTTCCACTGGAAGCTCATTCCACACAGCTACCACTCTCTGAGTAAAGAAGTTCCCCCTCATGTTACCCCTAAACTTCTGTCCCTTAATTCTCGAATCATGTCCTCTTGTTTGAATCTTCCCTACTCTCAGTGGGAAAAGCTTATCTGCGTCAACTCTGTCTATCCCTCTCATCATTTTAAAGACTTCTGTCAAGTCCCTCCTTAACCTTCTGCGCTCCAAAGAATAAAGCCCTAACTTGTTCAACCTTTCTCTGTAACTTAGGTGAATGTGTGACGTTCCCCTAATGCCCCTGTCCCACTTAGGAAACCTGAACGGAAACCTCTGGAGACTTTGCGCCCCACCCAAGGTTTCCGTGCGGTTCCCGGAGGTTGCAGGTGGTTGCCGGAGGTTGCAGGTAGTGGAAGCAGGTAGGGAGACTGACAAAAGCCTCCGGGAACCGCACGGAAACCTTGGGTGGGGCGCAAAGTCTCCAGAGGTTTCCGTTCAGGTTTCCTAAGTGGGACAGGGGCATTATGGTCTGGGCAAAGGATAATCCCACAGTTACCACCACAGTGGGGAACAGTGGGGACCCGGCTTTGGGGGGGGGGGAGGAACAAAGGGGGAACCTGGCGCGCAGGCACTCGGTAACTTTGTCAGTGCCCTTTAGGTGGCAGCTATTTGTATACCTTGGGTACGCGAGCAGAGAATCTCACTGTGACTTGTCACATGTGGCAATACAGCATTCATTCATTCATTCATTCATTCATTATCATTAGCAGGCAGGCAGGCAGGCAGTAGGTTGCTGTTGCTGCAAGCTTGCTATCCACAAATTGGTCAGTCATGTTTCTAACATCACGACAGTCACTGCATCCAAAGCAATTGAACCGCACTATGGAGATCCTGAAAAGGCTGAGGGCAGGATACATAGGACATAGAGCAGTACAGCACAGGAACAGGCACTTCGGCCCACAATGTCTATGCTGTACTTGATGCCAAGACCTGCCTGCACATAATCCATATTCCTTCCTTTCTGAAGAAGGGTCTCGACCCAAAACGTCACCCATTCCTTCTCTCTGCAGATGCTGCCTGACCCGCTGAGTTACTCCAGCATTTTGTGTCTTCCTTCAATTCCCTGCTCATCCACGTGCCTATTCAAAATCCTCTTAAATCCCACTATATTTTATTTTTGTTTACAGATAAGGCGTGGAAACAGGCCCCTCGGCCCAACAAGTCCGCACCGACCAGCGATCACCCCCTTACTCTAACCCTATCCTTCATACACCAGGAGCTCTAGAATTCTACCGAAGCCGATCAACCTACAAACCTGCATGTCTTTGGAGCGTGGCAGGAAACCGGAGCACCCGGAGAAAACCCACGCGGTCAGGGGGAGAGCGTACAAACTCCGTACAGACAGCACCCGTAGTTGGGATCGAACCTGGGTCCCTGGCGCTGTGAGGCATCAACTCTACCTCTGCGCCACTGTTATTAGACTACGCATTTTATTTCCATTAGTATTGTTATAAATATAATATATATGTTTTATCCATTGTGTATATTATCTATGTCTACAGTGCTTACAGGCCTGTGTTGCTGCTGCTGGTGAGAACAGATTGCCAGTACAGATGACAACTAAACTCTCTTGATGTTTATTAAATATTGAAGACCAGAAACCTATGCCAATATTTCTCAATCGTTTCCTAGCTGAGAAGTTCAGGGTTGTATTGTTTCTGACTTCCTGCTGTTTTCTGTTTATCCACAGATAGGGTCGAAGGTTCCAGAAATACAGTGTTATTTTCGAACGCTGAGCCTTGGTCGTTACCAGATCACTTTTTACTTTGTGACAGTTTCCTCTCCGAGGATAAGCTTTCCTCGAAAATAATTGCGTCCCAGCTGCATGCAGACGGTGTTAGAGGTCCACATGTAGTTCTTCCCTTGTTTATGTCAGTTTTCAGTTTAGTTTATCTATTCATCATTCATTCAACGTTTAGAGATACAGCGCGGAAACAGGCCCTTCGGCCCTCCGAGTCCGTGCCGACCAGCGATTCCCACACGCTAACACTATCCTACACACACTAGGGACAATTTACAATTATGCCCAGCCAATTAGCCTACAAAACCAATACGTCTTTGGAGTGTGGGAGGAAACTGGAGCACCTGCAGAAAACCCACGCTGGTCACGGGAAGAACTCGGTGTGTGTGTACACTAGCGTGTGTAGGAAAGTGCTTGGGTATGGGGATCGCTGGGCGGCACAGATTCGGTGGGCCGAAGGGCCTGTTTCCGCGCTGTATCTCTAAACTAAACCCATTCACACCTACACACACAGGGTCATATCAGAACGTGAACCTTGTAATCTATCACCTCCACAGCTTATACAGCATGGATACAGACCCTTCGGCCCACATAGACCATGCTGGCCATCCATCACCCGTTCACACTAGTTCTATGCTATCCCACTTTCCCCATCCACTCCCCACATATGAGGGACAATTTCCAGAAGCCAATTAACCTACGAACCTGCACGTCTTTGGAGTGCGGGAGGAAACCGGAGCGCCCGGAGAAAACCCACGCGGGTTACGGGGAGAACGTGCAAACTCCGCACAGAGAGCACCCGTAGTCAGGATCGAACACGGGTCGTTGGTGCTGTGAGGCAGCTGCACCACCGTGCCACCCCCAGATCAACCACTCCCGTATCTAACGGCTGCTGGAGTCTGGAACTAGAAAACGGCTGCAATCTTTGTGCGACTTTCTAAGTATGGACACGACTTTTTACACTCCCTCTCTCTGGACTGTGTTGATAGCAGAGGTTTGCTGGCAGCAGCAGGTTGCCAAATCCCATTCCTCTTGATGCCAAGACACATTTTTTGGTTTTGGCTGTGAACTGGGTTCCTTGGCTCTGTCTCCAGGTGCAGGTTGGAAGCACGATATCCCGCAGCCCAAATGGGCCTTCATAACCCACAGACAATAGACAATAGGTGCAGGAGTAGGCCATTCGGCCCTTCGAGCCAGCACCGCCATGCAATGTGATCATGGCTGATCATCCCCAATCAGTACCCCGTTCCTGCCTTCTCCCCATACCCCCTGACTCTGCTATCTTCCCTATCTAGCTCTCTCTTGAAAGTATCCACCGCCTCTGAGGCAGAGAATTCCAGAGTCTCACCGCTCTCTGGGTGAAAAAGTGTTTCCTCGTCTCCGTTCTGAATGCCTACCCCTTATTCTTAAACTGTGTGGCCCCTGGTTCTGGACTCCCCCAACATCGGGAACATGTTTCCTGCCTCTAGCGTGTCCGAACCCTTAATAATCTTGCATGTTTCAATGAGATTCCCTCTCATCCTTCTAATTAAAATCTATTCGATCTAATTAAATCGAGAAATGAATTCTTATTAAATCTTTCCCTCTTCATCTTGCATCCCCTTTAAACTGTGGCCCCCCCTCTCACCCTAACGCCACACACACCAGTCTTTGACATTTCACCCCGTGAAATAAAATGCTGATTGTCTTCCCTGTCTGAGCCTCTCATAATGTTATTGAGTTTTATGGCACTCCAGGCTCATTGTCGACACGGTGATATATTTGTGATAATCCATTGACCCAGATTCATCAGTTTAGAAGCATTTTGGGAAAAGCAACATGTGTTTCTGTTTAACCCTTCATGGCCTATTTCAGTAACGTGTCAACACTGGAACCATTTTGCTTTATGATCTGGCATTTACGAGTCGCAGTTTATTGCCAAGAGTAATTGACATGTTTTCAAATTTATATTCAACAACACCAACTCACAGCAACTTCATCGCATTTTCACTTCGGAGAGCACAGGGCAGGTAAAACTCAACATTGTTGGTCGGGATGGTTTTAAAACATGGCAGACAGCGCCGACCTAGTACTGGGACCATGGTTGAAAGACAATGTGTAAGTGTCTGAGGCATGTCCATCGATTCAGCGCTTGGCCCAAAGAATTTCCACTGGGACCCTGCTCCTCTCCGCTCCAGGACTTCCCGTCTCATTATCAAAGGAAACGGCTGGGATTCACGCACCCCGACTGGGATTCTAGTTCAGGTTCTCAGTCGCGAAGTATGGATGGTGTCGGAGCAAGTGCGTGCGTGCGTGCAAGGGGCGGTACACAAGTGTGTGCGTGCGTGTGCAAGGACCAATACACAAGTGTGTGTGCATGTGGGCTGGTACATTAGTGTGTGTGTGTGTGTGTGTGTGTGTGTGTGTGTGTGAGTGTGTGTGTGTGCGCGAGTGTGAGTACGAGTGTGTGCGAGCGAGTGTGGGTTTGCGGGAACTTCACCAGTACATCGAGTAAGTGGGCCAACCGTACTTTGAATAATGGCGCCAAAAAAATGTTGGTGCCCGCGTGTGTAAAAGATCTTCACTGCGCAGTTGCACATGTCACTAATAAAGTTCCATTGAACCAATGCCGTGCTTCCTGGATTACAACTGGAAACACTCTCCCAGATAACTTCATTGTCAGGAATGATTCATTTATTTTTAATTTGTTAGCTTTAGAGATACAGTTCGGCAACAGGCCCTTCGGCCCACCGAGTTTGCCCACCAGCAATTCCCGCACACTTACACCCCTGTCCCACGGTACGAGTTCATTCCAAGAGTTCTCCCCGAGTTTGCCCTGATTCGAACTCGGAGATTTACGGTAATGGCCGCTCGTCGGTACTCGGGGCTCTCGTGGACATTTGTCAACATGTTGAAAAATCTTCACGAGTCTTCCCGTGCTTACCTGCCGTTAGCGAGTCTTCCCGAGTACCTGCCGTTAGCGTTACGAGCCGCTAAGAGACGTCCCCGAGCTCCGACGTACCTGCTACGTTCATTCTCCGTGCTTACAACGAGTTTGATTTTTTTTAAACTCGGGAGAGCTCTTGGAATTAACTCGTACAGTGGGACAGGGCTATTACACTATCCTACACACGAGGGACAATTTATAATTTTACCAAAGCCAATTAACCTACAAACCTGTACGTCTTTGGAGTGTGGGAGGAAACCGGAGCACCCGGAGAAAACTCACGCAGGTCACGGGGAGAACGAGCAAACTCCGTACAGACAGCGCCCGTAGTCAGGATCGAACCCGGGTCTCTGGCGCTGTGAGGCAGCAACTCTACCGCTGCGCCACCAATGTGCCGCCCAGACTGGGTTTGAGGAGGTTCTGCGGTCGTGCGACCTTTGCACGTGTACCGAGGGTGAAGGCGTTGAAACGTTAGTGGAGGATAAATATTAACTTTGTGCCTCAACGAACTTTAGATCAACCGAGTGTTTCCTACATTCCAGCACAACGTAAACTATGATGAAGGAACAATGCAGAAGCAAGGAACTGCAGGTGCTGGTTTATAATAAAAAAAAGACAGACAGTGCTGGAGTAATTCAGCGGGTCAGGCAGGAACCTAAAGGGCCTGTCCGACCTTCACGACCTCTGCCGAGTTTGCCCTCGACTCATACTGGCAGCATGGTCATCGCGAGGTTGTAGGTAGTAGGTAGGTCGTAGGTAGGTCGTGATGCTAGTCGTAGGTATCGTGGCATCAAGTAGGTCGGGGCGTTTTTCTAGCCTGATGATAAAATGTCCACGAGTAAAAAAGGTTGTGAATTAGGTCGTGAAAGTGGGACAGGCCCTTAAGGGGCAATACTTTCACCCAGAGGGTGGTGGGTGTATGGAACAAGCTGCCACCGGAGGTAGTTGAGGCTGGGACTATAATAACATTCAAAAGACACCTGGACAGATACATGGATAGGACAGGGTTGGACAGATACAGCACACACACTGGTAAATGGGCCTAGCTTACATGGGGCATCTTGGAGAGATAGATAGAGAGAGAGAGATGGAGGGAGAGATAGAGAGGTGGAGAGGTACGGAGAGAGGGAGAGAGAGAGAGAGAGATAGAGAGAGAGAGAGAGGTAGAGAGAGAGAAATTGAATGAGAGGTGGAAGGAAAAAGGGAGAGAGAGAGAGAGGAGGAGGGAGGGAGAGGGGGAGAGGGGAAGAGGGGAAGAGGGGAAGAGGGGAAGAGGGGGGAGAGGGGGGAGAGGGGGGAGAGGGGGAGGGGGGGAGAGAGGGAGAGAGGGGGAGAGGTGGAGAGGGGAGGGGGGGAGGGAGGGAGAGATAGAGAGAGAGAAATGGAATGAGAGGTAGAAGGAAAAAGGGAGAGCGAGAGATAGAGAAAGGGGTGAGAGGTCGAGAGAGGAGAGGAGAGAAAGTGGGGGGGGGGGGGGGGGGGGGGGGGAGGAGGGGTAGAGAGTGTGGGATTCCAACAGTGGTGTGTGAACCAGAGGTGTGGGAGCAGTGCATCGCATGGCTGGAGCAGAGAGAGGCTTGCGGAAGCCAGTATTGAGAGGCTAATATAATGAGGTGGGGCAGGTCAGAGTTTAAAGCATCTGGAAGGCGGGTTTGTTACTGTATTGAGAAATTCCTGGCTTGTATACACACTGCGTCACTTGCTAATTATGGCTTTGCCGAGCGTATTAACTTATGCACACAAATGCTTCCACCCTGCAGCGAGTCTTAAGGGCAATCTCATGTTCCCCAACCTCAAGTAACACTATCTTTCTCTCTCTCTCTCTCTCTGTCCTTCCCCACCCTAGTTCTCCGAATAGTTCCATTGTCGTCCTGATCAATAGACAATAGGTGCAGGAGTAGGCCATTCGGCCCTTCGAGCACAGCATGGCTGATCATCCCCAATCAGTACCCCGTTCCTGCCTTCTCCCCATATCCCCCGACTCCGCTATCTTTAAGAGCCCTATCTAGCTCTCTCTTGAAAGCATCCAGAGAAGCTGCCTCCACCGCCCTCTGAGGCAGAGACTTCCACTGATCACATATTATTGATTATAATATTCCCCCTCAGCCAACGATGAAGTCTGCAGAAGGGTCTCGACCCAAGACGTCACCCATTCCTTCTCTCCAGAGATGCTGACTGTCCCCTTTTTCTCCAATTTCAGGTGCCCCTCACTGTCTCCTCCCCTTTCTCAGCTCTCCCTCAGCCCTCTGGCTCCTCCTCTTCCTTTCTTCTCCCCCCCCCCCAAAGTAGTCTGAAGAAGGGTTTCGGCAGCAGCATCTATGGAGCGAAGGAAATAGGCAACGTTTTGGGCCGAAACCGTTCAGGAAGGAAATAGGCAACGTTTCGGGCCGAAACCCTTCCGGGTTTCGGCCCGAAACGTTGCCTATTTCCTTCGCTCCATAGATGCTGCTGCACCCGCTGAGTTTCTCCAGCATTTTTGTGTACATAGCTCCTCTGGCAGCTCGTTCCATACACCCGCCATCCTCTGTGTGGAAAAAGTTACCCCTCAGATTAATATTCAATCTTTTCCCCCTTTCACCTTCAACCCATGTCCTCTGGCCCTCGATTCCCCGACTCTGGGCGAGAGACTCTGTGCGTCTACCCGATCTATTCCTCTCGTGATTTGTACACACAGTCTCGTGGCTTTTCTGCTGCAGTTGCTTCTTGCTGCAGAAGCCTCTCTCTCTCTCTCTCTCTCTCTGTCTCTCTCTGTCTGATGCAGCAAGGTCACTCTGGCACTGCGGAGAGAATCTGACTGCATCTTCCCCATCCCCACTGCTCGGCAAAGCTTACTGCCAGCGACTCTCGGCACGCATAAGATTCAACTTCCAATCACCCCGGATCAATAGGGAGTAAAAACAATTGGTTTCAGACGCCCGATCGGAGACTCGAACACTTCTCTCCCCCCCCCCCCACTCCCCCCCCAGCCTCTAATACATCCACACTGGTGCAGAGCTCTAACTTCAACACACATCCTCCCCCCCCCCCCCCCCCACACAGCAGGTCCACGCTGCCTCCAGTCTATGCGCTGTGTTGGGGAATGTACACCCGCAGCAGCTATTTCCCACTTACCCGGGTGATGCTAGGTTGCAATGCAATCCTTCGTCAGCAGGAGAGCGACTGTGTGTGTGTGTGTGTGTGTTAGCACAGTGAACTCCACACATTAACTGCGAGATTCAATTTCCAGTTCTCTACCCTGTCCCTGTCCCCCCATCCCTCTCCTCCACCTTACTCCTGTGTGTGTGTCTCTGTGTGTGTGTGCTGA